>NW_028318083.1:17175000-17802500 GCF_062004578.1 Staurois parvus
TACATTTTAGCCTAGATTTATGCCGAAATTTGATTTTTTTACATATTTTTACTGGACATATTTAATAGCAAAAAGTCAAAAATATTGTTTTATCTCAAAATTGTCGGTCTTTATTGTTTATAGCGCAAAAAATTAAAAATGCTCAGGTGATCATCACCCAAAGACAGCTCCATTTGTGTGGAAAAAAAGGACATACATTTAATTTGGGTGCAGTGTTGCATGACCGCGCAATTGTCAGTTAAAGTAACGCAGACCGTATCACGAAAAATGGCCTGGTCAGGAAGGGGGGTAAATCCTCTGGAGAGCAAGTGGTTAACAACATGTTATAGTAGGGTTTAAACATTTTAACTACTTGCTGACAGCAGATAGCCGAATGACGGCTGCACTGCGGCTGGCCAGTTCTGGGAGGACGTCATACCTGTGCCCAGCACTGCCACCCACCTGTGCCATCCACCTGTGCCCAGCAGCTCCACCCACCTGTGCCATCCACCTGTGCCCAGCAGCTCCACCCACCTGTGCCATCCACCTGTGCCCAGCAGTGCCACCCACCTGTGCCCAGCAGTGCCACCCACCTGTGCCATCCACCTGTGCCCAGCAGCTCCACCCACCTGTGCCATCCACCTGTGCCCAGCAGCTCCACCCACCTGTGCCATCCACCTGTGCCCAGCAGCTCCACCCACCTGTGCCATCCACCTGTGCCCAGCAGTGCCACCCACCTGTGCCCAGCAGTGCCACCCACCTGTGCCATCCACCTGTGCCCAGCAGCTCCACCCACCTGTGCCATCCACCTGTGCCCAGCAGCTCCACCCACCTGTGCCATCCACCTGTGCCCAGCAGTGCCACCCACCTGTGCCCAGCAGTGCCACCCACCTGTGCCATCCACCTGTGCCCAGCAGCTCCACCCACCTGTGCCATCCACCTTGCCCAGCAGCTCTACCCACCTTTGCCCAGTAGTGCCACCCACCAGTGCCCATCAGTGTAGCCCAGCAGTGCCACCAGTCTGTGCCGCCAGTCAGTGCCCAGCAGTTGCGCCAGTCAGTGCTCAGCAGTGCCGCCTATCAGTGCTGAATATCAGTACCCATAATCAGTGCTGCCTATCAGTGCCACCTATCTGCGCCACCTCATTAGTGCAGCCTATCAGTGCCCTTCAGTGCTGCCTATCAGCGCCCATCAGTGCCGCCTATCAGCGCCCATCAGTGCCGCCTATCAATGTCCATCAGTGCAGCCTCATCAACGCACATCAGTGAAGGAGAAAAATTACTTGTTTGCAACATTTTAGAAACAAAACTTTTTTTTCTTTTTCTGTTTATAGCGCAAAAAGTAAAACACCCAGCGGCAAGTAAATACCACCAAAAGAAAGCTCTATTTGAGAGAAAAAAAATGATAAAAATTTCAAAGGGGTACAATGTTGCATGACCGCGCAATTGTCATTCAAAGTGCGACAGCGCTGTATGCTGAAAATTGGCCTGGTAAGGAAGGCGGTATAAGTGCCCGGTATGCAAGTGGTTAAAGCTATTTCAAGGCGAGTCCCTGTATTTTCCCATGCCACTGTCACTTTAAATGCACAGTTCTTTTTATATTGAAAAATAAATACTTACTTCATGTTCCTAGTTTAGGTCTTGTGTAAACACAGATACAGAAATGAACAGGATTCAATGGAGAAGAGAAACGATTGCAAATAAAAGTTATCTATTCATTAAACGCATGCAGCTGGGAGATAATTTAATATAAAGTAATTGCTCAAGGATGGGACTTAGAAAAAGGCTTTCATTCTGTCAGCCTACTCTAAATCCAACAAAAGAGGAATGTCCACACAAGCAAGACAACTGCAGATGATTCACTTAAATAATTTATTAAATCAATCTTACGTCAGTACATATTTTCCCACAGACTTACAATATTCTAAATTAAATATATTTAATTACTCTGCTTCCTTTTTTATTTCTAGTTTGAAATCATTTCAGATTTTAGCCATCTGCAGTCTTTTGACGCTTAAACAAGAAATGCTTTTAACTTAATCTATTTTTACGATTTTTTTGTTATTGGAAAGTTGTGCGTGATTAATGGATCCTGAACTTGGCTGGAATGCTTATTTCTAGATCTTTTATAATGAACAGCCAATAGCAAGCAGTGGCTTATAGTGGAAACAGAATAGCCTTTGTCTGACTATAAAAGGCCATTACTCATTACAGTGAAGTTATCACAAGATAATAGTATAGTTCTGTTAGGTTTTCTCTTCCATATGTTGCCCCCCTAAGAACAGATTGGAGTATGGCAATGACAGGGTTTTGAAGTGCTATTTTAAAACTGATGCATGAAAGTACGTTGTGCTTTATAAAGATCTGACAAATAGCGCAAGTAAGCATATATTGGATAATCTAAGGGCTAAATTTAAAGTGTTGACTGCTTTAAAGCATTATAACTGAATACTGTATAATTAAATTAGCACGCTTGTAGCTCAGCATCTGTTTTTAATGCATAGTTATGCAGCAATAACTGATTAACACATACTATTACAAAATTCAGAATTCTGATACAAAATATTTTCCCTCCCTGTAGTATTTTACATGACCTCCCTCTCTTGTGATCTATCAACAATAATTCTTGCACACAATTGATCCACAGCAGAAGAGATTAATAAATTTAAATTAAACCACAGTGTGACAGCATGCACAGACAAGTGCCCCTGATTTGCTCACAGAGAATTGCTGATACCTAATGCCCCGTACACACGATAAGAAAATTGTACGAAAAATTTTGCGGAAACTGATCGAACGATTTTCTCTTCGTTGATGAGCAGGATGTTTTAACTGATAACGATATTGTGAACGAAAAAATCCGGTTGAACAACAGTGAAAAATGTTGTCGTTTCGCATACGAACTACCGATTTTCTATGCGGTGGTATGATGATCGTACAAAAAAAATCTATCAAGCGCTATCACGCATGAACGGAAACAGAAGATGACCCAGATGTTTATGTCCAAGGAATCTTCGTAAACACAAACGAAAAAAATCCAAATGTTAAAAGTAGATTGTCTTAATGAGATCATGAAACCAGAATTGTGCATATTATATTTTATGTATCACTTTTTATGTATATAGGTAATGTAATAAACAATATTATACTCATTGCTATTAATTGTTGTGTATATCGCTCGTTCTGGCCAGAAGGGCGTGGCTACAAGGTCACATGCACACTGCATCACTTCCACTTGTATGGAAGACGTCAATACTACATATTGCCCGATGAATGATTTTTTTAGATTGGTTAATGTGGGCCACGATTTCGACCAACGAACGAACGCCTCTCGGTCACTGGATGACTGATCGGTCGATTTTCTAATCGCGTATTCCCACCTTTACACAGCATAGTGGGGATATTATATTGGACCTGAGAGCAACCAAGTCCCTGTAGTTACTAAATGTAAAGGGAATAGGGTCTGCCATTAGTGAACACTAATACTTTCACTTAAGCTCTAGATAAATGATTGTTGGGATTACTGAAAGATACAGTATCGAACACAAAACAAATATATTTTCTTGATCAAAGGCTATTGGACTTTTTCAAAGTTGAAGAAACATTTGGTTTTCTGGCAGTTGGAGGTCCATCTTAGTTCTTTCTGCATAAACAAGTCTCACTTTACCATCTAGGGCTATGAAGGGGTTAAATGTGTGCCTAAATATGTGCAATGTGTGTAAAGTGTGCTGCTTTTACTAATAGATCTCTAAGTTTCTCATCTCTGCTTCGCAGGGATGAGAAACACAGAAATTGTTCCCTTTTCAACACAGTCAACACAGAGCTCTAGGCTGGGATTGTGCACAGCCGATCAGCAGGTCCTGACCATGGATCATTGGCCTGGACTTGCTGACAGATACCCGGATGTAGGCAGCGATGTATCGGCACGTCGCTTTGCCTACAGCTGCTGCCCATCCACAGTACATTGCAGGCCGCTGATCATTAAGTGGTTAAAAAGTTCTGTGCCGCCCTATAGCAGAAATACTGATTGGTCGATTTTCTAATTGCATATTTCCTCCTTTACACAGCATAGTGAGGGTATTATCTTGGACCTGAGAGCAAGCAAGTCCCTGTAGTTACTAAATGTAAAGGGAATAGGGTCTGCCATTAGTGAACACTAATACTTTCACTTAAGCTCTAGATAAATGATTATTGGGATTACTGAAAGATACAGTATCGAACACAAAACAAATATATTTTCTTGATCAAAGGCTATTGTTGGAATTTTTCAAAGTTGAAGAAACATTTGGTTTTCTGGCAGTTGGAGGTCCATCTTAGTTCTTTCTGCATAAACAAGTCTCACTTTACCATCTAGGGCTATGAAGGGGTTAAATGTGTGCCTAAATATGTGCAATGTGTGTAAAGTGTGCTGCTTTTACTAATAGATCTCTAAGTTTCTCATCTCTGCTTCGCAGGGATGAGAAACACAAAGATTGTTCCCTTTTCAACACCGTCAACACAGAGCTCTAGGCTGGGATTGTACACAGCCGATCAGCAGGTCCCGGCCATGGATCATCAGCCTGGACTTACTGACAGATACCCGGAAGTAGGCAGCGATGTATCGGCAAGTCGCTTTGCCTACAGCTGCTGCCCATCCACAGTACATTGCAGGCCGCTGATCATTAAGTGGTTAAAAAGTTCCGTGCCGCCCTAAAGCAGAAATACTGCTATAGGGTGGCAGGGGTGCGCAAAATCACGTATATATACATGATTTTGCAGTTCAGGGTAGGTGCCGCCATTCGCACCCTCGGCTGACAATCACCAGGACCCTGCCAGTGATTACTCGCCAGCACCCGGTGATCACTGAGTATCTCAGACGGGGGAGAGACCTGTGTATAAACAACACAGATTTCTCCCCTGTCAGCTCTTGCACACTGCTTTGTATGTACCTTTACAATCCAAAATCTTTGCAAGCTAATTTTACGTGCATGTATAGCAATTTGGCAAACATCCAACTTTACAACACTTGCCAGAATTGGGCTTCTATCCTATTATAAACTCCCCAAAGGTGATTATATCCACTTACACTCCTGAGGATTTACCCTCATTCCTGACCAGGCCATTTTCTGCATTACAGCATTGCGTTATTTTAACTGACCATTGTGCGGTCATGCAACACTGCACCCAAATTAAATGATTTTTTGCCCTTTTTTCTCATGAATTGAGCTTTCTTTTGGTGGTATTTGATCGCCTGTGTGGTTTTAATTTTTTGTGCTACAAAAAAAAAGGACTGACAATTTTGAGAAAAAAATATTTTTGACTTTTTGCTATTAAACATGTCCAGTAAAAAAAATTTAAAAATCAAATTTCAGCATACATTTAGGCCAAAATGTATTCTGCTACATGTCTTTGCGAAATAAAAATCTCAATACATGTAAATGAATTGGTTTACGTGAAAGTTATAGCGTTTACAAATGGCGTTATATATAGTGTTTTTTTTTTTTTTTAATTTTTACTAGTAATGGTGGCTATCAGTGACTTATAGCAGGACTGCGGTGGGCATCCTGACACTGGGGGGAACTAACTTGGTGTCACTGACATCCTCAGTGACACCAGTACAGTGATCACTACTAAAAAAATAACACTGCCACTGTACTAATGGCACTGGGCAGGAAGGGATTGACATGGGGGGTGATCAAAGAGTTAACTGTGTGCTGGGTGTGTTTTACTATGGGGCCCTATGTTTGTGCTTCACTGTAATCACACTGCTTTGTATGACTGTGCTATACACAGCCATGAGAAGCAGTGTGCATGAGCTGACAGGGAGGAGAACAGTTTTGTTTACAAACAGTTCTCCTCCCCGTTAGAGATCTTTAGCAATTACCGGGCACTGGCGACTAATCATTGGCCTGGGCCCGGTGACTGACAACCACGGCCACGAATGGCGGCGCAGGTAGGGCACGTGCGTGCCCCCTACCCGGAAATACAAAATCATGTATATATACGTGATTTTACGCACCCGTGCCGCCCTGTAGCAGTATTTCTGCTATAGGGTGGTCGGGAAGCGCATATCCTTCAATTTTTTGACGGAAAGTGGATAACACTTATCACTGCAGCCACTTTGACTGCTCTCTTCTACTACTGACATATACAGTAGATCGTGAAATTGGTGGAAATGTGCTTTATAATTGTAGACATTTTCTCTCACTCAGACATGTAGTTAAAGATGGCAGTACTCGCTAAAGCAGTATAGGCTACCAGTGGGACGTGCAAAGTTAACACTATGACACTAAATCATAGTGAAGAGATTGCACTTATTAAGTCAATATTTGTACAAATTATTCCAGTTTGACATAGGTTAAGGGTTGTTTACACACTCATCAGGTGTTGTAGTAAGCTAAATTTACAAATACATAAATCTGTTAAAAATATTTTTAATAAAACACATTTTTCTGTTGAGGAAACTAATTTTTAGATTGAGTTATTTTGGCTACAGTTCAGGACAACATTACTGTTATATGTAAATACTTAAGCATAGTTCCTTGTTTGCAACAAGTTAATAATGTGCAAACTCGTATAGATTAACAGAAATGTTGCTGTTTTTTTTACCAGGTAGGATTTTCCTCTACATTTTGCTATGGTAGAGCACCATTGATTTACATTGAAGCACTGTGACCAGATGTGTGCAATCAAGTGCAACAGATGGGCCTGCATCAGCTCAGGAGAAAGTCTACTTAAAAGTTAGAGGCTGGATGTCAAAGTGACTTTTGTACCTTAAAATTTATTTAAAATATACCTGAAGAACGGTCTCCAGGCAATGTTCACTCTTTGGATTGAATTATATTGGCTACAACAGTGTTTCTCAACATTTTTCAGTCAAGACACCCTTTAAAATTATGGACAATCTCAAGACACCCTTTAAAATTATGGACAGCCTTGCGGCACCCCATTCTAAAGTGTAAAAAACTATTCTAATAATTTTACATAATGCATCAACATCCACACAAATAGGACACCCAACTTTTAAGGTGATTTATTCTTCCAAAGCAAATACACTTCTGCACACTGGTGCTGACTAGTATTCCAGTGTTTCTCTTCTCCCTCGGTTTTTCTCCATCACTCAGCTAATGTGACCCCAGCACTGATGGAGAGGGGCAGGAGAGGGTCAAACTAGGATGCTGTGCAGGCGCCCACTGTTCTCCTTGTCAACCGATGATGTCACTGATTTTTGGGATGCTGGTGGTTAGAAGGTCGTAATGGTGCACAATGAAAACCTGTGGCTTTGTGTAACTAAAAGGCAGGCTTGAGCCACCTCTGGCTTGTATACAAGTTTTGGGTAATTTTTAGGCATTTTCCCAAGGCACCTCTGAAGAAACTTTAAGGCACCCCAGGGCGCCTGGGCACCCTAATTGAAAAAGGCTGGGCTACAGTTCAGGACACCGGTTTAAAAAAAAAACATAATCTTTGACATTGCTGTGATCATTACTGTTATATGTGAATACTTAAGCTTAGTTCCTTGTTTGCAACAAGTTAATAATGTGCAAACACATATAGATCAACAGAAATGTTTCTGTTTTTTCACCAGGTAGGATTTTACCCTACATTCTGCTATTGTAGACAGCCATTGCTTTACATTGAAGCACTGTGACCAGATGTGGTCAATCAAGTATGGGCCTGTATCGGCTCAGGAAAAAGTCTACTTAAAAGTTAGAGGCTGGATGTCAAAGTGATGTTTGTACCTTAAAATTTCTTTAAAATATCTTTACGTACCTAATTAGCAAGTACCTGAAGAATGGTCTCTTAGTCACTCTCTCACTCTCGAAACAGAGCTAGAAGCATTGCTTGAATCTTCAGTATCCAAAACCATGACTTCATCTCCCAGACACAACATCACAAGTGTGTCTCTGAAGGTCTGCTGGGAGATGCTACTGATATAGCGGCTTGAGAAATGACCTACAGCAGAAAATTTTGACCCCCAGATGTGTTAGATGCTGAGAATTCTATCACCACCTTTAGCTTTACAATACAGTAAATATTTCAGCAATAGCCGTGGTGTTGGCCAGTATTAAAACTCTATCTTTCTACTTCCAATCTATGCTGTCTTTGTTTCTCTTTTCATTAAATACAAAAACAAGAATCTTAGTACATTGTATCTGGGTGCGCGTTTCAATATATATGGATCTAACTGTGCATACATGTGGACCACCCATATCAGATATATATTCACATATAAAGGAACATATTGCATATGCCAGGTTGAAAATGTCTATTATAAAAATGTTTTGAGAGGTTAAAGATATTGTATTTCTCTGTTGGACAGCACATTCATTGACAGCTCAGTTCAGGAGAATATATTACTCCATCCTCAAACATTCTTCAGTCTCGTGATATTAGTGTTCACCTTTGTTTAATCCCATAAGAGTAATAACAGTAGAAAAGTACTGCTTGTCATTAGAGGTAAAATTGGCTGGAATATTGTAATCTATCTGGCTTAAAGATTGCCTCCATACTACACTTCAGATTATTCCTTTCTTCACTGTGACCATGATTTCATGTAAATTCATTGCAATGCATCTTAAGTCTACGTCTGTGTAAAACAAGGGCTTCTGTGTGGTAACAGTCACATGTTTTATTGACCTGACTTCCGAGTCTTTTTTTTTTTTCTATTGAAACTAAACCGTATTCATCTTACTCAGCTGACTGTAACATGCAAACCATATGCAGACAGGCTTGAGAGAAAATTACAAAGATGACAATGTGTGTGTTCATTACAGTTCCTGCCATGTGAGCAGTCAAATGATGACAGATGGTAGTTTCTCTTTTAAAGTCTATGTGCAGATATTTCCAGTAAATGATTGTATCCATGATTTGAAATGCCATGACGAGGGACCAAAGTAAAAGAAAAGTAGGATATATGCTTCTTAAAAGAAAGAGCTATTTCAGAAAAATACGCAAACAAGATTAATTTTTCATGGACATGTGTGATTTTAGAAGACACATAAAGCTTTATTTGTACTGGGGAAAAGTACAACATCAATGCATAACCATAATCCCCCTTTAAAAACTTCTAAGAGATAAATACATTAATATTAAAATGTGAAAACAAAATAGCAGTTATTTTTATAAGAATATTAACATGATAATATCTGGGCATTCATACTGTGCATTTTAGTGATTAGGAACACCTTAGCTTAAAGAAAAAGTGTCCTTTATATTTTTCTTCACATTTTTTTTTTTTATTGATACTTGTTTACTGCTAAACACAGTTATATCTACTAATCTGTTATGTGTATACTTTTTCTAAGACTCAACAGAGATGATGAATTCTTTGATAATAGAGAAAGTTTGAAAGTGCATTTATGTTTACATTTACATATAGATGTCTTACATTTTACAGAACATCATGTTATTGAATTTTAGAATGCCAAATCTGATGCATGTCAAATATTGTAAGAGTTTGGCTATTACACCCAAGATTCAGTGTTGCACAATTATATTAAAGTTCTTTTCAAATAAAAAATAAAAAGTGAAGTTTATGTCCCATCTTTACGAGAGGCATTCAAGTCAAACTGGGACTTTTGAGTTTATATAATAAAAGAACAAATTTCAAGGAGTGGAAACTGCATTTATTTTTTTATCTACTCCCCTGATACATTTATACAATTATCCCAGTTAACTACAGGTAATGCCTTGAAAACTTCAGCATATAAATTATTATTATTATACAGGATTTATATAGCGCCAACAGTTTGCTCAGCGCTTTACATTATAGTGGGAGACAATACAGTAACAATACAGATTTTTAAAGATTTTGCAGAACACCTGAACCATCCCAGGACACACTGATTCACTTTGTCATGATTGTGTTCACAGTTTCCACAAAAAGATTTGTCTATTGTGCAATTTCATGACAAGTTATGCATCGATTATCCAGGATCAAGTGTTCCACGTGCTGAATGTTCACAGGAATGACTGCTGTGGACTGGGAACCACCACAGTCAGGATCACCATTGAGGGACGTACAGCCATCTTTGAAACGTTTACACCATTCAAATGTCTTACTGCGGCCGAGCGTCTCATCACCGTACTGTGCTTAAAGTCTTCTGTAGATATCTGTGGGTTTTTACGCCTTCATTCACAAGAAACTTCATCACCAAACGCGGTTCCTTGCACGCACTAACACTGTTGTCTGCCATCTTGATTAACTAGCCCATGACATCAGTAAAAGGACACACTTGTCACTTACTACTGCATGTAGTACTGCCTTGTTAGCATCCCTCTTTATACTGGTAAAAATAAAAATCCCGGTTTGACTTGAATGCCCCTTGTAACATTCCTGCACACTTGCTAGTTTAATAGAAAAATAGAAAAAATAAGATAAACACGTATAAGGTCATAGTCAATTTTGTTGAAATATACAATCTGCCTGCTGCTTTCTGCCCTTAAAGCAGTCCTTCACCTCCCCCCCCCCCCCCTGCTTACCTGGTTGCAGGTCCTGCACAGGTAACATAATTACCCTCCCACTGGATCCAGTTGTGTCATGCTTAGATCCTACTCCCTGCTACCCCATGCTTGGTCCTACACCATCATATCCATGCATGATGTCATCGGGACACCATTGGCTTTTCTGGGTTCAGCCAGTGACTCTCCTGATGCCTCACCGCTAAGCCCTCCCCTTCTCTTTTCTGAATGCAAGCTAATGCCTCCCAGAATATGTGACGTGGATATACCAGGGGACTCAGCTAGCAAAGTGTACTTCATTGACCTAGAATGAAGTGCACGGGGGGTGGGCCAGAAAAGTTTGTACAAAAAGAAGCTAAATAAAAAAAAGCAGAGGGGAGGATGAGTGCAAAGGAGAGAAGATGAATGAGAGGGTGAAGATCCACTTTAAAGTAGCAGACCAGTCAAATATTAACTAAGTTTAAACCTACTCCCAACCCTTTTCTAAGCCATATATTAACTACCCAGTAAAGGAAAGATATACTTACCTATTCTGAGAGTGCTCTGGTGCGGTCACATGATCGGCTCCCAGGGTCGGCATCATTGTAGAGGAGGGATCGCAGACAACGAATGCTCCCTAGTAAGCCTATGGGTGACAACACCACCCAGGCATTGCAGCTATTGATGGCAATTGTCCTCTTCATTGAAGCCAGCCGCTGGAGAGATCATGTGACCAGACCAGATTACCCAGGGTATAGGTAAGTACACACATCTTTCCCCTACAGGGTAGTTAGTATAAACTTAAAATGGGCGTGGGAGTCGGTTTAAGTTTAGTTAGTATTTGACTGGACTTCTACTGTAATATTTTCTGTGATGCTGACCCAGAACAAGTTTGAAGTTTGTGTCAGAACAAAATCAGAACTCTCATCATCTATACTTGCTCTGCTTCAGTGACTTTGAAAGCATTATAGACTTTAAATGATCATGGCAGCCAGACAACTAGAATTTTGAAAGAGAGCGTTCAATAATGACAGTCTCTGCATTTTATCAGTACAGCATTTCATGAACTAATCAAAGCATGGAAATTTCTCAGTTTCATATTCTCTCTTATTCTGCACTGGACTATTAGAGTCACTTATTCTGTGTCTGGAATCTTTGGGACATCACTGTGCAGTCCAACAATTATAGATCAATTTCTTGGGAACTATGTTTGCAGCAGTCACATCTTTTACTGGCCTGTCAGGTTGCTAGTGGCAACAACTCCAATTCTGTTCACATTTTTTTTATAGTTTTAATGCTGGAATTTGAGAAAACTGGAACTTTGGGAAAAGGGCTCCCCCACTGCCAGGGTAAATATTCACTTTTGTATGGGAGAACCGTTAAAAAGCAGTTCTATCTAGTCTATTCATAAAACAATAAAAATCATTAATGCACACATCCTTGGCATTAGCGCGACAGTTTAACACTGTCAGAGATTGCAACTGAGGGTTTTATATCCCTACCAGGGGCGGACTGACCATTTGGAAACTTGTGCACTGCCTGAGGGCCAGGGGTCAGTAGGGGGCCCCATGAGATGCCCCTGGTACCTTTTTCATAGGCTTTTTTGAGTTTGGGCAAGGACACAGGGGCCCCATGATCCCATACTGCCCGGGGGCCCCATGAGTTGTCAGTCCGCCCCTGATCCCTACCATGCCACCTGGTGTTCCCACCATAAAAGGTCTACCTTCTTCTTCAGACATACCTTTTTTACCACTGAGTTTCCACCTGTTTGATATGTCAGGACTGACACTGTTAGGGCTAATGATCTTATTGTATTTTTCACTTGGGATGTAATCCTTTTTGTTATACAAGCTATTTGATGCATATATCTCTTTGTATATTTCTGTGCATTTATAAATTAAAAAAAGGCAGTTCTATTTACTTTATTCCTCATTCCTGCAGGCTTCCCTCTTTCTGTGCAATTGGTTTCCCAAACATATATGAACCCCTTGGTATCATAAATGCACACCATGCTATAATGCTATAATAGATTCTTATTTATCCGGTTATTTATGATCTTTAAATGACCTTAACTATTGTTTAACATCATCACTAGTCACAGTAATACATGCTGAACACCTGTCTAACTAGTATTCTCCATGTCTGGGGTTTTACAATTCCTATGTAAAGGATGTGTTGTAAAAAAAAAGCATTGCAATCCAATATTGTGCAGTCACTCCCTTGGATTCAGTCTATTTAGATTTAATGTTTATTGAGAAATCTGTTGACACGTCATATCATCAAACATCTCCACCTTCAAGTAATAGAGATACTGACTGCTTTTTAACAAACAAAATCATTAAAACAAAATAATCCCAACTAATAAAAAGAAAGGTTAACTGAAAAAGAAGTTGTTGGAATAGTTTGTGCAGGTGCTGTGTTTTGTTCAATTTCTGGCACAAATAGCAGTATGATGCATTCATACTACTTCTCTAGACATACTTTTATCAAGACTGATCAATGTGCAAGCTGAGACAAAGCAATAGTGTTGAATGCTTTGCACCTTTTAACTTTATTTGTATTCAAGTGTTGGATAGACTTCAAACATTTGTGTTATAAAGAACACATATACTGCAATAAGACATGTTAGAAAATGGTGCATCTATTTATTTTGTACAGATCATCATTATCTTCTTTGTATACATGTCTACCAATCACAAGAATGCTAGCTCACATCTGTAAGAATGCAGGTACAGCATATTATTGATCCAAGTAAAAAAAAAAAAACCTTACATTTTATAATGCAGGAGAATATACTGTAGCCGATCTGAGCTGTCAAGTATAATAGCTTTCACGTACCTGGTTGAGACTGAGCAGATCAGGGGGCCCTTCTTGTACTGTCTGCTCAACACTTCTGAAGGTGGTGACAGAGAGTATGAGGGCATGGAGTAGTGGAGTTGCAATGTAAAAATAATAAAGTGCAGCACTGAATAAAATAAAGTCCGAATACAATTCAATATAAAATCTGTAATTGTGAATCGTGCCAGTAAGCGTATCATTAATAGGTGGTGCTTCATGCAAATGATAAAATTATGCACTTACCAGAAGCGCATAGATTATGCACAATGATATATCAGAGTGGTAAGATATGCGTCTGGGACATCCGTCTCCAATAGGGCAGCTCCACAGTAAATGAGTGATGTCTGCTCCAGAGGTCTCCCTAGGGATCAGCAGGGTCAGCCACCTGGTTACAGGAATTCCCCCTCTCTGGATATTGAAGAACTTCCCAGGTTCTGCATACGCAGATTAGAAATGCATTCTCCTAGAAAGCAGACAGTAGCAATCCTGATGTGTCCATGTAGCTGACCACTATATCCTGAGTGGTCATAAGAGGTCAAGGAGCACACAACAGGTTCTTCATTGTTGTATTTCAGCCAAAAACCAGCTCTGTCTTTCTCAGAGAACATCAAGGAAGAGCCTGATGCTTTCTTTTACTGAGACAAGATCTCCCCAGTGCCAGTTGTGGTCCCGGTACCAGGCGTCGCTCTCCTCCGCCTATGACAGCTCAGTCGCCATCCCCGGACGGTTGTCAGCGCTGACCCTTACGGGTCCTGGTCTGTCCTCCCCTCTGTCCGCCCTCCACTGACTCTCCGCTCAGCTCAGGACTCGAGAGTTGCAAGCAGTACCAGATTTGTGTTGATACCAGATGCATGCAGCAGAAGACTGAGGATCATGGAGCCGGAACAAGGTGGTATCCAAGTAGGTTACAGGAGCAAAGTTGAGGCCCTTGCCAAGGTTTAACACAGTCAGGCAGGATACCAGATCAGGTGAAAGAGGTACATTCAGAGTACAAACTGAGGTCAGGACCATCCTAACTGCAAAGTACCAAATCAGAAAGCAAAAAGAGAGTCCAGGAAACAAGCTGAAGTCAGCTGTGCAAACAGTTAGGCAGAAGGCAGTAAGCAGAATGCAGAAGGCAGGCCAAGATCACAATGAGAAGGCAGAGGTCCAGAGAAAGGTTGTAGGAAAACCAGGTCATATACGAAGAGGCAGAGTAGGTAGATTCGGTTGCAGGTAAATAGAAACAAGTTGAAGAATATCTCTGCAATGTCCTTCTGCAGTGTTTCAGTTTAAATAAGCCTCTAGGTGCCAACAACAGTACCAGACATATATGCTAATTTTTTTGTGCCTACTCGCTAATGCACATCCAGTAGTTACACTATGCACAGAGCTATGGGCCGCAGTATGTGCGCATAAGCCCACACTGGTCTCCTTACAATGAAATAAATCTGTCCTTCCTTGCAGTAACACGTTAATGACCTACTTAGGCCCCATTCACACTTATGCGACACAGGAATGAGTGTGATATTGAACTATCCTATGTATTGGCAGATGCTTTGATGTTCCATTCATTCATGACACAGGAATGAGTGTGATATTGAATCATCCTATGTATTGGCAGATGCATGGCTAAGTTGCACCACAACACCCACAAACTTAAAAAAGGTGCCTGCACTTTTGTGTGCTTGATGTGTGGAGGACAATCCATTAAAATGAATGGGCTGCTCTAAATGTGATGTACCTAAACACACCAAAATACTTCCAAAATATTTTACCACATGTATGTTATGTTATTCTCAGGTTAGCATTGAACTGAAGTTCATATGACACCTCTATGACTCAACGTCCCACTTTATGGTCAGACACTTCCTTTTTCCACTACTGAATAGATTCCCTCTGCAGGGGTTATTTTCCAGATGAGGTATGCCAATGGAAGTTCTCCCCCATTATTTCCCGGAACAAAACTGCTTCCAGGCCAACATCAGAGTCATGTGTTTTGCCATCAACTCTGGAAATGCTCTCTCTGTCTCTTTATTTCTCTTTACTATATTGGACTTGCTCTCCTTGGTGAGATCAGTAAGTGGAACTGCTATAGTAGCAAAGTTAGGCACAAACCTCCAGTAGTAAAATCCTTTAATAAGCTCTGACGTGTTTTTTAATCTGGCTAGTGCCAAATTTTATTTGCATCAATCAAGTCTATTTGAATCTTTAAAACCCTCTCTACAATGCTTTAGTCCAGGTTCTGGGCTTCTTCCAGGCCTATTGCACTTGTTTTTGATAGGCTCTTAACTCAAACTTATGGATGAAATCTAAAATTACCTAAACCTTCTGTAGATGGGAATCTTAGTCAAGACTAAAACTAGCAACATCATCTAGATACAATGAAGCATGTGCTCTGTGGTGCTTAAAGTATATGTGATCCTTTACATTGTAAAAAATCTAATCAGTTTAAAATAGAAATGCCAGGCAAAAACATTTACATATACTGATATGGACTGGGGAATGTGTTACAAACGTGAGGATGCCCCATTGTTTGATGGAAATGAAAATTATCAACTTACAGAGAACTGAATTCAATAACACCATGAAAATTGAAGTGAAAAAATGATACAGCATGCTAATCCATTTTGCTGAAATTTCATTGCAACAACAAATGGTAGTTTGTATGGTCCCCATGTGCTTGTATGCATGCCTGACATCGTTGGGGCATGCTCCTAATGAGATGACGGATGGTGTCCTGGGATATTTCCTCCCAGATTTGGACCAGGGCATCACTGAGCTCCTGGACAGTCTGAGGTGCAATTTGTGGTGTCGAATGAACTGAAACTTGATATCCCAAAGCTATTCTATTGGATTTAGGTCAGGCAAGCTTGGGGGCCATTCAATGGTATCAATTCCTTCATCCTCCAGGAATTGCCTGCATACTCTCGCCACATGAGGCCGGGCATTGTCATGCACCAGGAGGAACCCAGGACACACTACACCAGCATAGAGTCTGATAATGGGTCCAAGGATTTCATTGCAAATACCTAATGGCAGTCAGGGTGTCAAGGTCCTACCTTTTTCCTGTGGTTATGTTACTTCATGTGCTGGTGTCCATCTTGGATTCTGCTGTGCATGATGGGAGCCCTTTTATGCCTTCAGGTTTCTGTGGTCCATCCTCCAGAGGGGTGTGGCTGATGACATATAAGCCTGTGGCCCGCACATGCTCTTTGCACTTGTGTCTTGTGTCTTTGTGTTGCTGTTACTCTGTTCTGACTCTCGTGACTCTCCTGGTATCTGATTCGGCTTGTCTTGACTATTCTTTGTATTCTCCTTTGATCTGACCCTCTGTTGCTGAACCCGGCTCGTGACCTGTGATTCTCGTCTGCTGTCCTGTACTGTTCTGTCCTGTTGTTGTTGACCCCGGCTTGTCTGACTACTCTTTTGTCTCTTCCACCAGCTACACGCCATTGGCGGCGGCCATTACCGCAGCTGAGGTGTCTCGGGGGCCGCGACCTGGTTCCTGGCTGCGTCAAGTCCATCCCCACCATCAGGGGCCCTGGTGAAGGGCAGCCTGGGACTTAGACTCCGCGCCCTGAGGGACTTTGGTCTGTGGGACCATGCTCCTGCCCTCCTCCGCGCTTTTCATACCCGCTTTCCTCAGAAACCTTTTGTTGAGCCGCGGAGGGGGAGGGGCCCTTGAGGGGGAGGTACTGTCAAGGTCCTACCTTTTTCCTGTGGTTATGTTACTTCATGTGCTGGTGTCCATCTTGGATTCTGCTGTGCATGATGGGAGCCCTTTTATGCCTTCAGGTTTCTGTGGTCCATCCTCCAGAGGGGTGTGGCTGATGACATATAAGCCTGTGGCCCGCACATGCTCTTTGCACTTGTGTCTTGTGTCTTTGTGTTGCTGTTACTCTGTTCTGACTCTCGTGACTCTCCTGGTATCTGATTCGGCTTGTCTTGACTATTCTTTGTATTCTCCTTTGATCTGACCCTCTGTTGCTGAACCCGGCTCGTGACCTGTGATTCTCGTCTGCTGTCCTGTACTGTTCTGTCCTGTTGTTGTTGACCCCGGCTTGTCTGACTACTCTTTTGTCTCTTCCACCAGCTACACGCCATTGGCGGCGGCCATTACCGCAGCTGAGGTGTCTCGGGGGCTGCGACCTGGTTCCTGGCTGCGTCAAGTCCATCCCCACCATCAGGGGCCCTGGTGAAGGGCAGCCTGGGACTTAGACTCCGCGCCCTGAGGGACTTTGGTCTGTGGGTGGTGGTTGTCGTCAGCCAGTGCGTTACATTGTTAGGCCTGCCTGTCCGTTCCTCAGCTCCTGCCCTGACATTACACAAGTGCCATGAACCCTGACGGTGCAGGCACGCCTTCGCTCCCAATGCTAGTCGCCAGACTCGATCAACAGGATCACCTGTTGGATCAGTTCGCTCAGGCGTTGCAAACTCTGCTTGCACGCACCGCGCACCTTACTCCTGGTGTTATTAGGCCGGAGGGTAGATGTTTCGTACCCGAGGGATTGCGCACCCGCCTGCTGCGTACCTACCATAACGCCAAAACTGCCGGGCATCCAGGGAAGAACCAGCTGTGTTGGGTCGTCTCTCGCTTATTCTGGTGGCCAACCCTCTGTGCCGACATTGCCTCTTATGTAGCGGCATGTTCGATCTGTGCCCAGAATAAGTCTCCACGGCATCTCCCTTTGGGTCTTCTGCAACCCATTCCCAATGGGGAGCGTCCTTGGTCACATCTAGGGATGGACTTTATTGTAGACCTCCCGGTGTCTCGGGGTCATACGGTCATCCTCATGATCGTCGATCGGTTTTCCAAGATGTGCCATTGCATTCCACTCAGGAAATTACCCACAGCGCAGGAACTGGCCACGGTCTTTTCCAGGGAGATTTTTCGCCTGCATGGGTTACCTAAGGTGATTGTCTCAGACCGCGGGAGTCAGTTCGTGTCCAGATTCTGGCGTGCCTTCTGCTCCCAGTTGGGTATTAGTCTCTCCTTTTCATCAGCCTACCACCCGCAGTCCAATGGGGCTGCGGAGTGTTCCAATCAGGCCTTAGAACAATTCCTTCGGTGTTATATTTCAGACCATCAGGATGATTGGGCCGATCTCCTGCCGTGGGCAGAGTTTGCCAGGAACTCGGCGGTCAACTCCTCCACCGGGATGTCTCCCTTCATGGCCAACTATGGGTTTCAACCCGCGGTATTACCTGAGAGGTTCTCACCACAGGACATTCCGGCTGTGGAGAACCATCTTGCTGCCCTGCGTTCTTCTTGGGGGCAGATCCAGAGGGCCTTGAGGGACTCAGCTCAGCGCCAGAAGTTCCAGGCTGATCGCAGACGGTTGCCCGCTCCTTCATACCAGGTCGGCGATCGGGTGTGGTTGTCTACTCGCAACCTCAATCTTCGGGTGCCCACACCCAAACTGGCTCCCCGTTTTGTCGGTCCTTTCCGCATTCTCCGCAAAGTGAATCCGGTGGCCTATGCACTTGCCCTTCCGTCTGGGATGCGGATCTCCAATATCTTTCATGTTTCCCTGTTGAAACCTCTGATCTGCAATCGCTTCACTACCTCTCTTCCTCGGCCCCGTCCTGTCCGGGTTGACGGTCATGAGGAGTATGAGGTGAGCCGGATCCTGGACTCTCGATTGGTGCGCGGTCAATTACAGTTCCTGGTTCATTGGCGCGGTTATGGTCCCGAGGAGCGTTCCTGGGTTCCTTCCGCGGATGTCCATGCTCCTGCCCTCCTCCGCGCTTTTCATACCCGCTTTCCTCAGAAACCTTTTGTTGAGCCGCGGAGGGGGAGGGGCCCTTGAGGGGGAGGTACTGTCAAGGTCCTACCTTTTTCCTGTGGTTATGTTACTTCATGTGCTGGTGTCCATCTTGGATTCTGCTGTGCATGATGGGAGCCCTTTTATGCCTTCAGGTTTCTGTGGTCCATCCTCCAGAGGGGTGTGGCTGATGACATATAAGCCTGTGGCCCGCACATGCTCTTTGCACTTGTGTCTTGTGTCTTTGTGTTGCTGTTACTCTGTTCTGACTCTCGTGACTCTCCTGGTATCTGATTCGGCTTGTCTTGACTATTCTTTGTATTCTCCTTTGATCTGACCCTCTGTTGCTGAACCCGGCTCGTGACCTGTGATTCTCGTCTGCTGTCCTGTACTGTTCTGTCCTGTTGTTGTTGACCCCGGCTTGTCTGACTACTCTTTTGTCTCTTCCACCAGCTACACGCCATTGGCGGCGGCCATTACCGCAGCTGAGGTGTCTCGGGGGCCGCGACCTGGTTCCTGGCTGCGTCAAGTCCATCCCCACCATCAGGGGCCCTGGTGAAGGGCAGCCTGGGACTTAGACTCCGCGCCCTGAGGGACTTTGGTCTGTGGGTGGTGGTTGTCGTCAGCCAGTGCGTTACATTGTTAGGCCTGCCTGTCCGTTCCTCAGCTCCTGCCCTGACACAGGGTTCCATTATCTAGCCTGTAGAGGTGTGTACGTCCCTCTATGGATATGCCTCCCCAGACCATCACTGACCCACCACCAAAATGGTCATGTCACACGATATTACAGGTAGCATAACATTCTCCACGGCTTCTCCAGACCCTTTCACGTCTGTCACATGTGCTCAGGGTGAATCTTCTCTCAATTCTAAAAAGCACAGGGAACCAGTGGCAAACCTGCCAATTCTGGTGTTCAATGGCAAATGCCAATCAAACTCTATGGTGCCGGGCAGTGAGCACAGGGTCCACTAGAGGAAGTCGAGTCCTCAGGCCACCCTCATGAAGTCTATTTCTGATTGTTTGGTGAAAGACATTCACACCAGTGACCTGCTGGAGGTCATTTTGTAGGGCTCTGGCAGTGCTCAGCCTGTTCCTCCTTGCACAAAGGAGCAGATACTGGTCCTGCTGATGAGTTAAGGACCTTCTAAGGCCCTGTCCAGCGATTTATGGCCGGGACACAGTGATCGGTGGAGCGGCTGACAGGGGAGAGATCTGTGAGTGTAAACAACACAGATCTCTCTCCTGTCAGCAGGGACATGCTGCTTATCTTTCTGCAAAGCAGAGAGATAAAAAGCAGCACATCTCCTAATAAAACACAACATAGTACACATTAATCACACTCCCTATCACACAGTTAACCCTTTGATCGCCCCAGTGTCATTAGTAGTGTCAGTGATTTGTATTATCAATTTGAGATGTCAGTGGCAGTTAATCAGTTCCCACCCAGTGTCATTTAGTGTCAGATTGCCCACCACAGTTGCTGATAAGTCGCTGATCGCCACTATTACTAGTATAAAAAAAATTCCGGTGTATATATACAGCCATTTGTAGATGCTATGACTTTCTCGCAAGCCAATCAATATACACTTATTTTTTTTTTACCAAGGACATGTAGCAGAATACATTTTGGCCTACATTTATGAAGGAATTTTATTTTTTATTGGATATGTTTTATAGCAAAAAGTAAAAAAAAATTGTTTTTTTTTGTAAACGTTCAGTCTTTTTTAATTTATAGCGCAAAAAAGAAAACACCCAGTGATGATAAAATAGCAGCAAAAGAAAGCTCCATTTGTGTGAAAAAATTATATAAATTTAATTTGTGTACAGTGTTGCATGACCACACAATTGTCAGTTAAAATAGTGCAGCGCCGCATAGCAAAAATGGCCTGGACATGAAGGGAGGTAAATCTTCCAGAGGGCAAGTGGTTAATATCATATAACACCATGTCCTATACATATATTAGTAAAATTTGTGCATACCATGCAAAAAGAATACCAAAATTCATAAACCATACAATATAACTGAGCCCTTTAAATGTAATATATTTATATGCAAAAAAAAAAGAGTCCTTCTATTGTGTGTGGTTGTCCTCCCATCCAACGATAAAAGTGTGCTAATCTTGCATTTAATCTGTAATCATTGTCACCAAAAATATATAAATCCTCCATCGACATACATATATACTGTCACCTCCTGTGTACGATCTATGAGATTTAAGTCAGATAGCGCTTTTCCCTTTACCCAGGGTTGATACAGCCTCCTGCACACTCCAACCTCCAGTTTCCGATGATAACTCAATCCATTCCCATCTTCTTCATCCATACAGGATATTGCCTATATATTTCAGAAAGAATACACCATCATAGCTATCAAACGTTTCCCACCAGTATTTAATAAAAATTATATTGCACTCACATGAAAAAGTTCCCAGCTAGAGCACCACAGTAAAAAGCCTTCTGTTCCCTTAAGACACGGGCGTCAAACTGGCGGCCCTCCAGCTGTTGCCAAACTACAAGTCACATGAGGCATTGCAAGATTGAAAGATACAAGCATGAGTCCCAAAGGCAGAGGCATGATGGGACTTGTAATTTTGCAACAGCTGGAGGGCCACCAGTTTGACACCCCTGTTTTAAGACTTTAGGTTCATCGGCCTGCCCGTATCTTCAATGGCAACTGACAAGAAGTAAAGCTACATCTGATACTTCTCTTTGGATTTTCCTTGCCAGTTATACATGCTACTCATTTATGTTACCCAGCCTGGACTCCCTGTTCTTCATTGACAAAGGTACAAAAGAGTGCAATTGCAGTGAATGCCCAAATTGCAGAGACTACTCAACACAATGATGTGAATACAGAACAATTTCCATCTTTTGAAAATCGAATCGATTTGAAAATAACTAATATATGAAACGAATTTGGAAAGCGAATCATTCTAACATAACGAATATGATGAAACAAAATTATTAACTTAACGAACAAATCCAAAACGAAACAAAATTTTCCAACATGCACATCTCAATTGGGCTCTGCAGACTTTCTGGTCTTTTTTTTATAGTAATGAATGAGGTTGGTCAAGCAGTAGTGGATGTACAGTACTTGTACCCACTCTCATGACATAATGCTTTATATGCCCTTCAATCCTTTCCCTTGAGATTGAGTAATGTTATACATTAAGATACTGCTTTGGGAATGTTATAGATGGGCCACTCCTATCCTCATATTGATTAGTGGTTCCAAATAATAACTACTGCAGTAGGAAACAGTCAATAAAAAGATACACTCAGCATCTTTCCAAATTATCACTATTATTATTATACAGGATTTATATAGCACCAACAGTTTACACAGCACTTTACAAAATGAAGGTATACATTACAGTTACAATACAATTTGGTACAAGAGGAAACACTGGGCCCTGCTCGTTAGAGCTTACAATCTAGGAGGAAGGGTTGAGTGATACAAAAGGTAATAGTTGTGGGGGGATGAGCTGATGGATCAAATAAATGGTGGTTTACTAGGTAGAAGCAGGATAGGCTTCTTTAAAGAGAAAGGTTTTCAGGGATTGTCTTAAGGTGGATATATTAGGAGATAGCCGAACAGATTGTGATAGGGAGTGCCATAGGATGGGAGAAGCACGGGAGAAGTCCTGGAGGCGAGCATGGGAGGAGGTGACACGGGAACTAGAGAACAGAAGGTCTTGGTAGAATTGAAGAGAGCGGTTGATATTTCGAGACCAGATTAGTGATGTAGCTGGGGGGGAGAGTTGTGGATGGCTTTGTAAGTTGTTGTTATTATTTTGAATTTTATTCATTGGGTGAATGGAAGCCAGTGGAGGGATTGGCAGAGAGGGGTAGCAGACACTGAACGGTTGGTAAGATGGATGAGCCTGGCAGCAGATGTACTGGAGGGGGATAGCCTATATAAAGGTAAGCCTTGCTAGGTCTTAGTCTTACACCATAAACTCTCCAGAGCACGGCTAAGTTTTTTTAGGCATCTGGTATTGTCTGTTTGCCAGGGCTGTAGTGGTTGGGGCCTAATTCTGTGTGCAGTGAGGGGGCCAATGTGTCCAGGGTGGATGACAGTGAACTATTATAGACAGAATTGGCCAGGCTGGGGCAGGACAGGGCTGAGATTTTGTCATAGAGACAATCTGTTGCCGAAAAAGGAATAGAAGGGTTAAAATAACGAAGGTTTCTACGGGTAACTGTTGGATAGTTGAAAGACAAGGAGGAGGAAGCCAAGGAGAGAGTGAAGCTAAGAAGGAAGTGATAAGAGAGAGGAAAAGGAAAGTTGGTGAGGTTGCAAGGAGTGCATAGGTAGGAGAATACAAGGTTGAGGCAGTTACCATTGGAGTGAGTAGAAGCATGTGTCCTTTGTTTTAGGTCAAAAGAAGTGGTTAGGCTCAGAGGTTTAGAGGTAGCAGGAGTGTTAAGATTAACAGGGATGTTGAAGTCACAAAGAATGATAGTGGGAATTTCAGAAGAGAGAAAGTAAGGCAGCCAGGCAGAGAAGTCATCAAGGAAGCTTGATACCGGTCCAGGAGGCCGATAGATCGCAGCAATTCTTAAAGAAACTGGAGAGAACAGACAAATATAGTGAACTTCAAATGAGGAGAAGGACAGAGAGGCAGGTGAATGAAGGACCTGAAAAGTGCTTTGAGGAGATAGGAGGATTCCAACTCCACCTCCTTTCCATCCACTAGGCCTGGGAGTGTGAGTCCAGAGGAGACCACCATGGGAGAGGGCAGCAGGAGAGGGAAAGTCAGATTCATGAAGCCAGGTTTCCGTAATTGCAAGCAAGTTAAAAGAGTTTGTGATAAAAAGGTCATGGACAGAGGTGAGTTTGTTACAGACAGAGTGGGCATTCCAGAGGGCACAGGAAAAGGGGAGGCTAGTTCTAGGAAAAAGAGGAATAGTAACTAGATTGTGTGGATTTCGGCTGCTGTTGCAGGATAGGGGGTGTCGGGTGTTTTGATCAAAGGAAAAAGATGGCGGCCCAGAGTTTGGAGAAATGTCTCCAGATGTTAGGAGAAGCAGAAGGGTGAGGGAGGTAATATGGGAGTATGACTTATATGGAGGGACAGGTTCCAGTGTCCTGGAGGTTTTATTAGTGTGTAGGTTCAGAATTAGCAGGAGGTGATGAGTACAGTAGTAAGGTGAAGAAAGGAGTGAGGGCGATATATATAAACTGGGGGGTGGAGAAGAGGGGTGAAGGAGAGAGAAAAAAAGAAAATATTCCTGCGCCAATACAAAAATCTAGATTGCTGCTGTGCAATTGTGAAAACACACATATAAATGATAAATGTAAATAAAACAGCGCAAAAATAGACCTCTTAAAAAATTGGGCTCACAAATAAATAATGCTCACAAATCAAAAATGTCCACTCAAAAATAATGAATATCCCACGTAATAATTATAGATGATTTCTCCTTCTCCAAAAATGAAATAATATAAACACCAAAGGAACATGTGTGATGAAAACTAATGATTCCAAACAATCTTTAGACCGAAAAACTTCCACCTTCCACCCGTGCACACCAACATCAATTGCACTCACCAGATAATGGTGAATGAGAAGCCTTTAAGGATTTTTGGGATTCTAAACTTTTCGGTCTAAAGATTGTTTGGAATCTTTAGCTTTCATCACACACGTTCCTTTGGTGTTTATATTATTTCATTTTTGGAGGAGAAATCATCTATAATTATTACGTGGGATATTCACTATTTTTGAGTGGAAATTTTTGATTTGTGTTTAATTTATTTGTGAGTATTATTTATTTGTGAGCCCAATTTTTTAAGAGGTCTATTTTTGCACTGTTTTATTTACATTTATCACTGAAGGAGAGAGAGTTTGAAGAGAGAGGACACAACTGTAAGGAGGAGGAGTAGAGTGTGTATGTTACAGAGTGGAGATGAAGCAGACTGGATAAGATGGGGAAAAGGTCACCTGTAGTCTGATTAGTATTTGAAGTTGTCTGCTTCTCGCTTTGTGTATTCGCTGAAGTGCAGAGCCCAAGTGCAATGCTCAATACTTAAGCCAAGATCAAAACTTTATCCATGATAATAGTTGCCAATGCTACCCCTAGCTGTGCTGACCCTGGCAGTGCCTCCCCTAAGGAAGGCCTACATTTATACTGAGCTGGGTGGGGGTATTGCCAATTAATTTATTATGAATGCATAGGGACACATGACTAGTAGGGCAAACTTCTCACACCAAAGGAGGACTACAAGAGACAACAAGAGATCAGGAGGGCAGAGTTGTAAAGATTAGGATCAGCTCATAAACATGGGTTAGACAATAAGAGCAAAGTAAACACAACAGTAATATGGACCAGAATTAAAGATTTTTGAAGCAGTAACAATGACCGATAAGAACATTAATAGTTATGAATCAGCTTCAGTTAGATTTGGATTTTAAAAGCAGTATAGACTACCATATAGCAGAGTGGGGTGAATTAGCATTCATACATGGCATGGGCGATATTACAGATGGATATTGCTTGCAGATATTTACCTGTGATGGGATAGAGAAGAGTTATTCAGATGATGCAGAGCCGAAGTGCAATGCTCAATACTTAATCCAAGATCAATACTTTATTCATGATCATAGTTGCCAATGCTACCCCTAGCTGTGCTGCCCGTGGCTGATACACTCAGCATCTTTCCAAATCACTGTTCTGTTTATTTGGTACAATTTAAAATCTTATATATACAGTATATAATTATGTAGGTATCACATTATTATTACGATTGTATTGTTATGGTAACAAGGGACATTACATAGGCAGGCTAATTTCTAATCAGGATTTGAAAAAATGTAAACATGTAAGGAAAACATTATAGTTCCGGTGTGCAATGAGTGCAGTGTGCAATACATATGCATAGCATACAAATACAGTTTTATACAGAATTTAAATATTTATTTTACAGATACCTAGTTCTGCAGGTATCGCTATAACTGCTATGGGAATGTATCAGCCTGTTAAGTATTTTGTCTATTCACTGGTTCTTATTTGCCAATATTGAGGAAGCAATTTTTATTGATATAATTTAAAGGATAAGTTCACCTTTGGGAACATGTTACACGTTGCACCCGTCTCTGGGTGGAACATGTAACATGTTCCCAAGCTGCAGCTGCTCCCTGATTCCCCCTCCCCCCACCTTCCTTTGACAGCAGTACAGGGGGAAGTTCTCCATACTAGCTGTCACTCTTTGAAAACTGCACAGCCGTGCGGGGCTCTGCCCACACGGCCACATCATTCATTCACAGAGTTCTGTAAATGAATGAACAACAATTCCCAACAGGCTTTGCGAATGTCGGCTTGTAGTTCTTAATCAACTACCATAGTTCTGTTGAGCACTGTGGTAGTTCATTGAGTCTTCCTGGCAGACTGTATCGGAATGTACAGGTACACAGATACACTGACAGTTTGAAGGAGCCTGCATGGCACCAGCGATCTGCTGATCATTGGTGCAATGCTTTCCAGGCTGCAAACAAAAACCTGCAAAAAATTCGCTTTTTTTTTTTTTAAGTGAATTTATCCTTTAAACATAATTTTTTCTTTGTAAATGTCAGTTTTTCTGTAGTAAGTTGTATACATCATACAGATGCACCACTCCACAGTCAAGCTAGGGGCATCATCCAGGGATGTCATTTGAAGAAATTGTGCATTTTTAGTGCTTCACTTTAAGCATTATTAAAACCACTGCTTCCTGTCAAAGATAATTTTTTCTTTTTTATGTTTTGGTACATATTCCCCAGGGCAGTGTCTAGCACCCTTGTGTCATTTGTTTGAGACCTTCAATCTCTGGGTCTAAATACCAGTACACTGATACATACAAACTCATTGCTATGGACTATGGATGATCTTAATCCTAACAGCTGGTAAACGTTTTGATTTTCTCTACATGCAGTATCTGTGTGCAGTCTTGTGTAATCCAATGATGTTGATAATCTACACTGATTTTACTTTTTTTTTGTAGCTTTTCTCTATCTAATTGTGCTTAAAAATCTCCATTAATAAAAGTATTACAAATAAATTAAAAAATAATCTGCTAAAAATGAAAATCCTCAATGGCAAAAATGTAAACCATTTTATTTAACCAGAAGTCTTATATAACAAGAACAAGACTCTACAGCAGGGGTGTCAAACTGGTGGCCATCCAGCTGTTGCGAATCTACAAGTCCCATCTTGCCTCTGCCTTTGGGAGTCATGCTTGTAACTGTCAATCTTGCAATGCCTCATGGGACTTGTAGTTTGGCAACAGCTGGAGGGTCGCCAATTTGACACCCATGCTCTACAGAGAAGTGGCGAAGTAAAATATTATACTACTACTAGTTAAAACAATTTTCGCTCATTTATAGTGTAGGAACCATGCCCGAAGTAGGAATGTCCCTAACTTAAACTTAAAGTGGTTCTAAAGGCTCTTGGTTTTGTACCTTCATGCTTTCTATGCATAAAGTTAAAAAACCTTCTCTGTGCAGCATCTCTTCCAGCCCCCCTAATACTCACCTATCTTCCTCTCGATCCAGCGATGTGCACTGGATCTATCTCGGGATTCCCTCTACTCATTGACAGAGACAGAAGTGGGAGCCATTGTCTCCCACTGCTGTCAATCACAGCTAGTGAGCCAATGAGAATAGAGGGGGTGGGGCCAAGCTGCGGCTCCGTGTGTGAATGGACACAAGAGCAAAAGATTCCCCCATAGCAAGCTGCTTGCTGTGGGAGCACCCAGTAGAAGGGAAGGGCCAGGAACGATGGCGGGGGGCCCAAGAAGAGAAGGATATGGGCTGCTCTGTGCAAAACCACTGCACACAGCAGGTAAGTATAGACATGTTTAGAATCACTTTAAATTTTTTGCAGCTAGGCTGTAGCCAGCCTAAGCTCTGAACTGTTAAAGTCCTGTTTTTGTTGGGTTTCCCCTAAGTTCAGCTTATTGCTTGCTTCTACCTGTGTTGATGGGTTGTCTCGGAAAATGCTGCAGAGGGATACAATGCTGAATAGGTATGAATATATACAGTATGTCTATGGTTTTTTTTGCCTTGTTTTTGTTTTGTTTTTTGCTTTTTTTTACTAGGAGGTTTATTGTCAGTGGTTTATGCTAGAGAGGGATATGCATGTTTGGGGTGACCTTCCAGAAAGGTCTTTGCTTGGGGAGGATATTGTGCTAGAGGTCTTTTACCTGCTGCCCTGGGAAGGTTGTTGCTGAACTAGGGGCCTGAATCTGGGGCCTGAAAGGTCTACACTGCCTTTCTAAAGTGTAGATACAGGAGGCATGAAGCTGGAGACTTTGATAGAGCTCCAGAGGAAGCAACTTCACTGCTAAAGAGAGTCCTGGAGAGTTGGGTACCAGCTTCTGGCAGTGGATATTGCAAGAAAGCTGTAGGCTCAAATGAAAAGGTGTTTGTGCCTGTTGAAACTTCCCCACAGTCTGAAAACTACAAGTTGCTGGTCTTGGCTTAAAGGTTCTTATTTCTGTATTGAGTTCTGTATTGCTAGCACAGGTCCCTGGTGTCATTCGTAGTTGCATTTTAGTTAACCTGTGCCTTAACCCTCACTCCTGAGTTTATTGTACCTAATACACTTTCTTAAATGTTCTAATAGGGATTATGCTCAGTCTTGTCCACCCCACAAAGAATCATGGATTCCAACCTGAGATTTGATATGCTCCCACACCAAGCCACCTGAAGGTCCTTATTAGAGATGAGCGAATCGAAGTATCCGAAGTGGAATTCGAGTCGAATATCGGAAAAATTTCGATTCGTGCCGAATCCGAAAAATAGCCTAATTCGGACGCGCGAATCGAAATTTTTCAGAAAATGGCGGCTGACATGTGCGGCGACGGAGCGGGGATGTCTGGGAAGGCGCGCAGACAAGGCGCGCTGACCCATAATGCATTCCTCAACTACATGTGATCGCATCAGCCAATCAGCAGCCAGCCAGCCAGCACTGTGTAATGGTCGAGCTATAAATAGCGGCCATTTTGGAATTCTTCATTTGCCTGCAGTTATTGAACAGAGGCAGACCGCTCTGTACTAGGGACAGGGACAGAGTTAGGGCCACAGAAACGATAATTGGGGACAGAGAAAAGTTACTTAGGGACAGAGAACCATTACTCAGGGACACAGACTTGTTAATGAGGGCCACAGAATCGTTATTTAGGGACAAAGAAACGCTAGTTAGGGCCACAGAATTCATAATCAGGGACAGACAGAATTGTTACTCAGTGCCAGAGAATTGTTACTTAGGGCCACAGAAACGTTATTAGGGCCACAGAATTTTTACTCAGGGACAGACAGAATTGTTACTGAGTGCCAGAGAATTGTTACTCAGGGACAGACAGAATTGTTACTGAGTGCCAGAGAATTGTTACTTAGGGCCACAGAAACTTTAATTAGGGCCACAGAATTTTTACTCAGGGACAGACAGAATTGTTACTGAGTGCCAGAGAATTGTTACTCAGGGACAGACAGAATTGTTACTGAGTGCCAGAGAATTGTTACTTAGGGCCACAGAATTTTTACTCAAGGACAGACAGAATTGTTACTGAGTGCCAGAGAATTGTTACTCAGGGACAGACAGAATTGTTACTGAGTGCCAGAGAATTGTTACTCAGGGCCCCAGAAACTTTACTTAGGGCCACAGAATTTTTACTCAGGGACAGACAGAATTGTTACTGAGTGCCAGAGAATTGTTACTCAGGGACAGACAGAATTGTTACTGAGTGCCAGAGAATTGTTACTTAGGGCCACAGAAACTTTACTTAGGGCCACAGAATTGTTACTCGCACAGACACAGAATTGTTACTGAAGGCCACAGAACTGTTACTTAGGGCCACAGAATTGTTACTCGCACAGACACAGAATTGTTACTCGCACAGACACAGAACTGTTACTGAGGGCCACAGAACTGTTACTTAGGGCCACAGAATTGTTACTCGCACAGACACAGAATTGTTACTCAGGGCCACAGAACTGTTACTTAGGGACAAAGAAACACTAGTTAGGGCCACAGAATTCATACTCAGGGACAGACAGAATTGTTACGGAGTGCCAGAGAATTGTTACTCTGGGCCACAGAAACTTTACTTAGGGCCACAGAATTTTTACTCAGGGACAGACAGAATTGTTACTGAGTGCCAGAGAATTGTTACTCAGGGACAGACAGAATTGTTACGGAGTGCCAGAGAATTGTTACTCAGGGCCACAGAAACTTTACTTAGGGCCACAGAATTTTTACTCAGGGACAGACAGAATTGTTACTGAGTGCCAGAGAATTGTTACTCAGGGACAGACAGAATTGTTACTGAGTGCCAGAGAATTGTTACTTAGGGCCACAGAAACTTTACTTAGGGCCACAGAATTGTTACTCGCACAGACACAGAATTGTTACTCGCACAGACACAGAACTGTTACTGAGGGCCACAGAAACTTTACTTAGGGCCACAGAATTGTTACTCGCACAGACACAGAATTGTTACTCGCACAGACACAGAACTGTTACTGAGGGCCACAGAACTGTTACTTAGGGCCACAGAATTGTTACTCGCACAGACACAGAATTGTTACTCAGGGCCACAGAACTGTTACTTAGGGACAAAGAAACGCTAGTTAGGGCCACAGAATTCATACTCAGGGACAGACAGAATTGTTACGGAGTGCCAGAGAATTGTTACTCAGGGCCACAGAAACTTTACTTAAAGCCACAGAATTTTTACTCAGGGACAGACAGAATTGTTACTGAGTGCCAGAGAATTGTTACTCAGGGACAGACAGAATTGTTACGGAGTGCCAGAGAATTGTTACTCAGGGACAGACAGAATTGTTACTGAGTGCCAGAGAATTGTTACTTAGGGCCACAGAAACTTTAATTAGGGCCACAGAATTGTTACTCAGGGACAGACAGAATTGTTACTGAGTGCCAGAGAATTGTTACTCAGGGACAAACAGAATTGTTACGGAGTGCCAGAGAATTGTTACTCAGGGCCACAGAAACTTTACTTAGGGCCACAGAATTTTTACTCAGGGACAGACAGAATTGTTACTGAGTGCCAGAGAATTGTTACTCAGGGACAGACAGAATTGTTACGGAGTGCCAGAGAATTGTTACTCACGGCCACAGAAACTTTACTTAGGGCCACAGAATTTTTACTCAGGGACAGACAGAATTGTTACTGAGTGCCAGAGAATTGTTACTCAGGGACAGACAGAATTGTTACTGAGTGCCAGATAATTGTTACTTAGGGCCACAGAAACGTTATTAGGGCCACAGAATTGTTACTCAGGGACAGACAGAATTGTTACTGAGTGCCAGAGAATTGTTACTTAGGGCCACAGAAACTTTAGTTAGGGCCACAGAATTGTTACTCAGGGACAGACACAGAATTGTTACTGAGGGCCACAGAACTGTTACTTAGGGCCACAGAATTGTTACTCGCACAGACACAGAATTGTTACTGAGGACCACAGAACTGTTACTTAGGGCCACAGAATTGTTACTCGCACAGACACAGAATTGTTACACAGGGACACAGAACTGTTACTGAGGGCCACAGAACCGTTACTTAGGGCCACAGAATTGTTACTCACACAGACACAGAATTGTTACTCGCACAGACACAGAATTGTTACTCGCACAGACACAGAATTGTTACTGAGGGCCACAGAACTGTTACTTGGGGCCACAGAAACGTTAATCAGGGACACAGAATTGTTACTGAGGGCCACAGAACTGTTACTTAGGGCCACAGAATTGTTACTCGCACAGACAGAATTGTTACTCGCACAGACACAGAATTGTTACTCGCACAGACACAGAATTGTTACTCAGGGACACAGAACTGTTACTGAGGGCCACAGAACTGTTACTTAGGGCCACAGAATTGTTACTCGCACAGACACAGCATTCTTACTCGCACAGACACAGAATTGTTACTCAGGGAAACAGAACTGTTACTGAGGGCCACAGAACTGTTACTTAGGGCCACAGAATTGTTTCTCGCACAGACACAGAATTGTTACTCGCACAGACACAGAATTGTTACTGAGGGCCACAGAACTGTTACTTGGGGCCACAGAAACGTTAATCAGGGACACAGAATTGTTACTGAGGGCCACAGAACTGTTACTTAGGGCCACAGAATTGTTACTCGCACAGACACAGAATTGTTACTCAGGGACACAGAATTGTTACTCAGGGACACATAATCGTTTAATTAAAGAGTATGTCAGACAACATGCAGAGGAGTGGCAGAGGAGGCAATGTTTTAGGAGCGAGCAGACGTGGCAGCAGAGGAAGGGGTCGAGGCAGCACTATTCGCAGCCAGAGGCCAGTGCTCCCGGTGTCATCCAGCGGTCGTGTCTCCACCGACAACCCTGCCGTCATCGATTGGTTGGCTCGGTCGTCTTCCTCTTCCCAGGTCACCTCTGACACCTACAGCCAACGGTCGGTGGGTACGTCAGACACAACCGTTAGTTGGCATGGCCCGGGACCAAGCCCACTGAAATCACGTGTCCTCTACCTGCCCCTGTCCTTTGGTGTTCCCTCACCAAGCGAAGTATCGCATGCTGTGGGCTCAGCCCCACTGTACAGTGAGGAAGAGCTAACAGAGGGCGGTCAGGAACGGGGGGAGACATCCGCCTTTTCAGCAGCTAGGCGAAGAAGTAGTGGCGAGGAGAGTGGCCCGGTAGCCGGTCTAGAGACAGGTCTGTCTCCTGACCCAGACGCAGCCGAGGGGGCTAGTAGTGAGGCGGAGACCCTACTTGATGATGAGGAGGTTGATCGCACTTGGCAGCCTCGTCGTCATCAGGCAATTTCTTCCGCATCATCAGGAGAAGAGGGTGGCAGCTTGGCAGTGAGTGAAACAGTCGGTGGGTTGCCCAGGAGACAGCAGCAGGGTCGCAGCAGTGTCAGTGGAAGCAGTGTCAGTGGAGCCAAACGGCCACGGAGTAGAGCACCAGCTCCACTGCAGCCTACCACCACGGCCAGTAGTGGTGCCGGTGTGCACGGAGGAAGCAGCAGTCAGCCAGTGAGGAGTATCGGGGGCAAAGTTTCCTACTCGGCGGTGTGGCAATTTTTCGTCAAGCCGCCCGAGGAAGTAAACGTAGCCGTATGTCGACTATGTGGCCAGAAAGTCAAGCGTGGCCAGGGGGCCCATGTTGGGACTATTTGGGCCATGTTGGGACAATGGGAGACCTCCCATTGCTGCTGTCTCCATCGCCACACTCTGCCATGTGCCACTTTCAGGTCTCCTCACACACTGCTGGTGTGTTGAATTTTTTGACATAGGGTGCTGGCAGATTACGGGCCTCCTATAGCTGCTGCCAGGCCCCTAATCTGCCATAGGCCCCTATATACCGCCTCCTCATGCTGCTGCCAGGTCCAGAGTCTCTCATGGGTCCCTGTACGGCCTCCCATTGCTGCTGTCTCCATCGCCACACTCTGCCATGTGCCACTTTCAGGTCTCCTCACACTGCTGGTGTGTAGAATTTTTTGACATAGGGTGCTGGCAGATTACGGGCCTCCTATAGCTGCTGCCAGGCCCCTAATCTGCCATAGGCCCCTATATACCGCTTCCTCATGCTGCTGCCAGGTCCAGAGTCTCTCATGGGTCCCTGTACGGCCTCCCATTGCTGCTGTCTCCATCGCCACACTCTGCCATGTGCCACTTTCAGGTCTCCTCACACTGCTGGTGTGTAGAATTTTTTGACATAGGGTGCTGGCAGATTACGGGCCTCCCATAGCTGCTGCCAGGCCCCTAATCTGCCATAGGCCCCTATATACCGCCTCCTCATGCTGCTGCCAAGTCCAGAGTGTGTCATGGGTCCCTGTACGGCCTCCCATTGCTGCTGTCTCCATAGCCACACTCTGCCATGTGCCACTTTCAGGTCTCCTCACACACTGCTGGTGTGTAGAATTTTTTGACATAGGGTGCTGGCAGATTACGGGCCTCCCATAGCTGCTGCCAGGCCCCTAATCTGCCATAGGCCCCTATATACCGCCTCCTCATGCTGCTGCCAGGTCCAGAGTCTCTCATGGGTCCCTGTACGGCCTCCCATTGCTGCTGTCTCCATCGCCACACTCTGCCATGTGCCACTTTCAGGTCTCCTCACACTGCTGGTGTGTAGAATTTTTTGACATAGGGTGCTGGCAGATTACGGGCCTCCCATAGCTGCTGCCAGGCCCCTAATCTGCCATAGGCCCCTATATACCGCCTCCTCATGCTGCTGCCAAGTCCAGAGTGTGTCATGGGTCCCTGTACGGCCTCCCATTGCTGCTGTCTCCATAGCCACACTCTGCCATGTGCCACTTTCAGGTCTCCTCACACACTGCTGGTGTGTAGAATTTTTTGACATAGGGTGCTGGCAGATTACGGGCCTCCCATAGCTGCTGCCAGGCCCCTAATCTGCCATAGGCCCTTATATACCGCCTCCTCATGCTGCTGCCAGGTCCAGAGTCTCTCATGGGTCCCTGTACGGCCTCCCATTGCTGCTGTCTCCATCGCCACACTCTGCCATGTGCCACTTTCAGGTCTCCTCACACTGCTGGTGTGTAGAATTTTTTGACATAGGGTGCTGGCAGATTACGGGCCTCCCATAGCTGCTGCCAGGCCCCTAATCTGCCATAGGCCCCTATATACCGCCTCCTCATGCTGCTGCCAGGTCCAGAGTCTGTCATGGGTCCCTGTACGGCCTCCCATTGCTGCTGTCTCCATCGCCACACTCTGCCATGTGCCACTTTCAGGTCTCCTCACACACTGCTGGTGTGTAGAATTTTTTGACATAGGGTGCTGGCAGATTACGGGCCTCCCATAGCTGCTGCCAGGCCCCTAATCTGCCATAGGCCCCTATATACCGCCTCCTCATGCTGCTGCCAGGTCCAGAGTCTCTCATGGGTCCCTGTACGGCCTCCCATTGCTGCTGTCTCCATCGCCACACTCTGCCATGTGCCACTTTCAGGTCTCCTCACACACTGCTGGTGTGTAGAATTTTTTGACATAGGGTGCTGGCAGATTACGGGCCTCCTATAGCTGCTGCCAGGCCCCTAATCTGCCATAGGCCCCTATATACCGCCTCCTCATGCTGCTGCCAGGTCCAGAGTCTCTCATGGGTCCCTGTACGGCCTCCCATTGCTGCTGTCTCCATCGCCACACTCTGCCATGTGCCACTTTCAGGTCTCCTCACACTGCTGGTGTGTAGAATTTTTTGACATAGGGTGCTGGCAGATTACGGGCCTCCCATAGCTGCTGCCAGGCCCCTAATCTGCCATAGGCCCCTATATACCGCCTCCTCATGCTGCTGCCAGGTCCAGAGTCTGTCATGGGTCCCTGTACGGCCTCCCATTGCTGCTGTCTCCATCGCCACACTCTGCCATGTGCCACTTTCAGGTCTCCTCACACTGCTAGTGTGTAGAATTTTTTGACATAGGGTGCTGGCAGATTACGGGCCTCCTATAGCTGCTGCCAGGCCCCTAATCTGCCATAGGCCCCTATATACCGCCTCCTCATGCTGCTGCCAGGTCCAGAGTCTCTCATGGGTCCCTGTACGGCCTTCCATTGCTGCTGTCTCCATCGCCACACTCTGCCATGTGCCACTTTCAGGTCTCCTCACACTGCTGGTGTGTAGAATTTTTTGACATAGGGTGCTGGCAGATTACGGGCCTCCTATAGCTGCTGCCAGGCCCCTAATCTGCCATAGGCCCCTATATACCGCCTCCTCATGCTGCTGCCAGGTCCAGAGTCTCTCATGGGTCCCTGTACGGCCTCCCATTGCTGCTGTCTCCATCGCCACACTCTGCCATGTGCCACTTTCAGGTCTCCTCACACTGCTGGTGTGTAGAATTTTTTGACATAGGGTGCTGGCAGATTACGGGCCTCCCATTGCTGCTGCCAGGCCCCTAATCTGCCATGGGCCCCTATACCGCCTCTTCATGCTGCTGCCAAGTCCAGAGTGTGTCATGGGTCCCTGTACGGCCTCCCATTGCTGCTGTCTCCATAGCCACACTCTGCCATGTGCCACTTTCAGGTCTCCTCACACTGCTGGTGTGTTGAATTTTTTGACATAGGGTGCTGGCAGATTACGGGCCTCCCATTGCTGCTGCCAGGCACGTAATCTGCCATGGGCCCCCGTACCGACTCCTCATGCTGTGACGTTGCAACAAGGTGGAATTCAACCCTACATATGTTAGACCGCCTTTACGAACAGCGAAAGGCCATCACCGATTTCCTGATGTTAAAAGCGGATAAAGGTACTCCCTGTGTAACTTAGATGTCAGCCATTCGCAGCTCATGCGTGACAGCTGCGCTTGCTCAGGCCCTTTGAGGAGGCCACGCTATTCGTGAGTCGGCAGGACTATGGGATGAACGACGTCATTCCTCTGTTGCACGTCCTGGAACAAATGCTGTTAACAATGGCTGGTCAGGGTGCGGTAGACGTGGCGCACAGATCTCAACGCCACATGACCCCTGTGGGGGCAGGACAGGAAGAAGAGGAGGAGGTAGAGGAGGACATTGGTGCTCAGGAATTATTGAGTGAAATGGGTGGTTTTTCCACTCAGCGGACAGGAGTGGAGGAGCAGGAGCATCTGGTAGAGGAGGAGGAGGAGGAGACAGAGGACCCAGACGCACCGTGGCAGTATGCTGTGGAGATGGAGGCAGGGAGTCCCTCGCATTCCTTGGCACAAATGGCCCATAGCATGCTCGGTTGCTTGCGTAGCGACAGCCGAATAATAACCATCAGACAGAGGGATGACTTTTGGCTGTCCACCTTGTTGGACCCTCGCTACCGTTCAAAAATGGTGGCCTTTTTCACACCTGCTGAGAGGGAGGCCAAAATAACGTACTATAAAAACCACCTATGTAGTCAGCTGGTCTCTGCCTGTCTGCGCCAACGTCCATCCTCAGACACTGTGGGCCCTGTGCGCTCGCGTTCCGCTGCCATGGCAGCAGGGGAGGGGTGGGGTGGTAGGAGCAGTGGCAGCTCCACCAGCAGCGGCTGCCTCAGTCTGCAGTCGATGATGAGTAGCTTTCTTCACCAGCGCAGTGAGGAAACTACTAACCAGCCGCAGCAGCAGCAGCAGCAGCAGCATCAGGTGGACCTGGAGCAGGACCTCAAACAACAGGCTTAGGCCTACTTGGACAGCACCCTGCCAACCGAGGTAGACAATCCCCTTGACTACTGGGCAACGAAACTTGACCTTTGGCCCCAACTAGCTGAATTTGCCCTTGAAAGGCTGTCATGCCCGGCCAGTAGCGTGGCATCGGAGCGCGTGTTTAGTGCGGCAGGAGGTATTGCAACTCCGCGGAGGACACGACTGTCCACCCAAAGTGTGGAGAGACTGACGTTTGTGAAAATGAATCAGGCGTGGATTAGTCTGGATTTCAAACCACCAGTTCCTGACACAACTGACTAAATCCGCCATGAATCATGCCCCAAACATGTGCCACTTTCAGGTCTCCTCACACTGCTGGTGTGTTCCATTTTTTGTCATAGGGTGCTGGCAGATTACGGGCCTCCCATAGCTGCTGCCAGGCCCCTAATCTGCCATGGGCCCCTATACCGCCTCCTCATGCTGCTGCCAAGTCCAGAGTCTCTCATGGGTCCCTGTACGGCCTCCCATTGCTGCTGTCTCCATCGCCACACTCTGCCATGTGCCACTTTCAGGTCTCCTCACACTGCTGGTGTATTCCATTTTTTGTCATAGGGTGCTGGCAGATTACGGGCCTCCCATAGCTGCTGCCAGGCCCCTAATCTGCCATGGGCCCCTATACCGCCTCCTCATGCTGCTGCCAGGTCCAGAGTCTCTCATGGGTCCCTGTACGGCCTCCCATTGCTGCTGTCTCCATCGCCACACTCTGCCATGTGCCACTTTCAGGTCTCCTCACACTGCTGGTGGGTTCCATTTTTTGTCATAGGGTGCTGGCAGATTACGGGCCTCCCATAGCTGCTGCCAGGCCCCTAATCTGCCATGGGCCCCCGTACCGACTCCTCATGCTGCTGCCAGGCCCGTAATCTGTCATGGGCCCCTGTTGTCGCTTGTTGGCATATTCCGCTCGTTCAGATGCTCCTTCTCCTGCTACTCCTCTTCACGGATTCCGTCAGCAGTCTTTCTTGGAATCCGTTTCCAAGAGACAACAGTTTGCGAGCACGCACCAGACGGTGCAGAAACTGAACGTCCTCCTGTCCAAGTTGCTGCTGCCAGGCTCGTAATCTGTCATGCGCCCCTGTACCGCCTCCTCATGCTGCTGCCAGGTCCAGAGTGTGTCATGGGCCCCCGTACCGACTCCAAATGCTGCTGCCAGGCCCGTAATCTGTCATGGGCCCCTGTACCGCCTCCCCATGCTGCTGCCAGGTCCAGATTGTGTCATGGGTCCCTGTACGGCCTCCCATTGCTGCTGCCAGGCCTGTAATCTGCCATGGGCCCCCCTACCGACTCCTCATGCTGCTGCCAGGCCCGTAATCTGCCATGGGCCCCTGTACCGCCTCCTCATGCTGCTGCCAGGTCCAGAGTGTGTCATGGGTCCCTGTACGGCCTCCCATTGCTGCTGTCTCTATCGCCACACTCTGCCATGTGCCACTTTCAGGTCTCCTCACACTGCTGGTGGTTTCCATTTTTGTCATAGGGTGCTGTATGGCCTCCCATTGCTGCTGCCTCCACCGCCACACTGTGGCTCCACACTCTGGTTTTGGCCCCGTGACTGGCCAAATGAGTGAAGTGTGCGGTGATTCTAAGATCGACGGCACTCATCTGCATGTCATACTGCCTGACAGTATTATTTCTCTTCCCCAGCAGACTCCAAGGGCATTTAAATTAAAGGTACAGTGTTCAGCACTAATATTAAGTCTCTCTGAAGCCTAGAAACACCCTTTTTTAAGTTAAATTCACAGCGAATATATTCGACTCGAATCGAAATTTTTCCACGAATTCGCCGAATCAGTCGAATCGAATTTTTGAATACTTCGCTCATCTCTAGTCCTTATCTGTCTTTTAGAGGTAAGGTGGTGCTACATTAGATATGAAATGACTGCCATAATAACAGAAGTCCTATACATTAAAAATGTTTATGTTTTCTATAGAAATTTTCAGAGAAAGTGAGACATTATCTTTTATGCATAGTAATGTACATTTATTTGAATTGCTCTCCAAACTTATTATTAAATATTTCTACACAGTCACAGTGATGCTCATTTTAAGGTATTGAATTATAGCAAATTTAAATTAGTTAGAAATTCATTTCATAACACTTTATTAATGTTAATGAGAATGGACAAGTAGACTGTTTTCAACAGAGTGATGATTGACAAAGTGTTGTCCAAGTGAATTAAAGTTTTATAAATCTTTCCTGGAGAGGTTAATTAACTAATTTAAAAAATAAATTATAGATATCTGAGGATGCAAAACACAAAAATGTAAAACACAGCTATCAATCAAGATGCAAATAAAAGAACAGACACATTTTAATAAAGCAATTCTATTTCTCAGGTTAAAAGCATTCCTCGCGCATTTTGATTTGGTGTTGCTAAAGTGATATCACTATACACATACTGTACAGTATGTATACACTCAAGAACACACATGCAGAGACATGCTGACCTGCACATACACTACTGTGTAAACATTTTAGGCAGGTGTGAAAAATGCTGTAAGATAAAAATGCTTTCAGTAATAGAATTGTTAATACAGTTTTTTTTTCAATTAACAAAATGGAAAGTGAATGAACTAAAGAGAAATCCAAATCAGATCAATATTAGGCATGACCACTCTTTGCCTTCAAAACAGAATCAAATCTTCTACATACACTTGCACACAGTTTTTAACAGAACTCGGCAGGTACATTGGTCCAAACATCTTTGAGAACTAACCACAAATCTGTGGATATAGACTGCCTCAAATCCTTCTGTTTCTTTATGCAATCATAGACTCAATGCTGTTAAGATCAGGGCTCTGTGGGGGTCAAACCTTCACTTCCAGGACTCCTTGTTCTTCTTTAGACTGAAGACTTTTAATTATATTGCTTGTATGTTTAGAGTTGGTGACCTGCTGCAGAATAAATATGGGGACAATCACATGCCTCCCTGATGGTATGGCATGATGGATAATTACACTGTTCAACAAATTTTTATTTTTTGCCAGTTTTGGAAACAAAAGGATCCATTTCTTAATGAATTTCACATTCTGAGTTCAAATATAACAATGAAATTTGTCAATTGGCTCTAGTTTTTCTGTAAACGGAACGTTTTCTACTATAGGCGTAATGACTACATAATGCACAATAATTATATAGATAGATGTCTTTCCACAAATATAAAGCAAGTGATATTGACTACATAACAAAGCCTAAATGGCATAATATATTGCATAGGATTACCAAGAAAAATTATAGCCATAAGCTAAGTTGAATCATTTTAATACTTAGGATTCTCACTAGTTTTGTCTTCAGTTTGTGTCGGTTTTGCTTCTCTTGGCTTTTCTCTTGTATTCGAGGAAAGGGCTATCTCTTACAACTGCACGTGACTACACGCTTCAGGTTCTTCCTCACTTGACTCAACCACAAAGGATTCTGGTGCTTTAGGAATTGGTAGCCCCTCTCCATGAGGAACTGGACGTATTGCCGATGGAATATTTGGATAGTGCACAGATAACTTTTTCTTCTTATTTAGCCCTTTTACAATTGGAGGCACCATACAAAAGTAACAATTACTAATATGATCTGTTGGCTCTCTCCAAATCATTGGCACAGCGAAAGGCATAGATGCCTTTTTTCCATTCAACCATTGCTCCAGTGCCGTCCCACAAGAATTGCAGCATATCAGTGGTGCCCAGCTCTTGTCCTGGTCTCCTATCTTGCAACCAAAATACAAGTTGTAGGCTTTCTTAATCATTCCTGTTATCCTCCTTTTTTGTGAGATAAAAGTTATTTCACTGCAGATATAGCAGAAATTATCTGCTTTATTCACACAAGTTCGAGGCATTACTGAGTAGCCTATATAAGCATAAAACGAAATGTAAAGACGCTGTCGAACTACAATCAGCTACAGATACTGCAGCTTTTATGCAGTGAAGTGATGCAATTAAAGGCTAATATTGCATCATCTCAGTATACATGCAATTTTCTATTGGTCACCAGTATCAATTGCGCAATATGCAGCTGAAGTTGCATCATAATTTTGAATGGCTTACGTCATTAGATGGGTGAATATATCATGGAAACTAGAGCCAATCAACATTTTTTAGGGTCATTTTCGTTTTCAGCACCCCACAATTATGTAAGATTAGCTAATTTTATGCCCAAAACTTTTTAACTGTTGAACAGTGTTATCTGTCTGTATTTCGTGACATTGTGGACACCCATGATCCTGAATAAATCTCAAACTCTGTTTGCTATAATGCAGCCCCAAACTTGCAATGAACCTCCCCCATGCTTTACTATTGCCTGCAGGCACTCATTATTGTACCTCTCTCCAGCCCTTTGGTGAACAAACTGCCTCCTACTACAGACAAATATTTAAACATTTGACTTATCATTCCAGAGCACCTGCTGCCATTTTTCTGTACCCCAGATCCTATGTTTTTGTGCATAGTTGAGTCACACACCCTGGTTTCCACATCGGAGGCATGGCATTATGGCTGCAATTAGTCCATGAAGACTACTCCTGACTTTTGTGGACAGTAGATAGGTATACCTCGGTCCCACTTGTTTCCTCCAGTTCTGTGCTGATGGCACTGCTGGACATCTCCTCTGATGTTGAAGGGAAGTAAGCATGATGTGTCTTTCATCTGCTCGATTAAGTTTCCTTGGCCAACCACTACGTCTCCGATACTTAACATTTGCCCATTTTTTTTTTGCTTATTCAAAAGAGCTTGAACAGCACATCTTAAAACCCCAGCCTGCTTTCAAATCTTTGCCTGGGGGATACCTTGCTGACATAATATAGCTACCTTGTGTCTTGTTGCTGTGCACAGTCTTGTCATGGCGTATGACTTGTGAAATGAAACTGTCTTCCACAAACTCACCTTAGTAGCAGAGTTTGGCTGTTCCTCAGCCAGTTTTAAGCTACCTACACAGCAGTTTCTGTTTCAGTTAATGGCTGTGTTTTAACCTACATATGAAATTGATGATCATTAGCACCTGCTTGGTAGAATTAGTTAATCATACATTTGATTCTAATCTGACAAAATCCCTGACTTTGTGCAAGTGTACAAAGTGTGCAAGTGTAAGAATTGATGCTGTTTGAAGCCAAAGTGTAGTCACCCCAAATATTGATTTAATTTAGATTTTTCTTCTGTTCACTCAATTTGCATTTTGCAAACATATATATATATAAAACACTCTTACTTTACAGCATTCCTTCGCACCTGCCTAAAAAAATTTTCTACTGTACATTTACACATTTTTTTTTAAATGCTGCAGACCCTTTGGAGGAGAACCTATTATTGTTTTGGGTACTTTATACTGAACTTTTTTTAAAAGTAAATGTTTACAACTGATTTTTTTATATATTTTTTCTTTGTTAAGGCCCTATCTGTTTACTTGATACAATAGCCATGGTTCAAGGTATTGTACTTATTAGTTACTTTATGAACAAATGGCCTGAACTGACTCCATTTTTTAAATATTTTCTGTCATGCATAACCTCCAGTGTGCTTTCAGAGAAAAGAAGAGAAATCCATGTGGCAAGTGGTTACATAACCAACAAGTGCACAAGATTGTCGTCCATCATTGAAAGGATGATTTTCTTTATCCCCTCAGAGACCCCCGGTCTGTGGAGAGATTCCTGGTTTATCAGCAGAATTCTGGGAACACCCCTTGAACACGGAAATAACAGCAGCTTATGTTCAGAGATGTTTCAAAGTTTATTAGACATTACTAAGATTATATAGAATACAGATAAAATAAGGGAGGGGGGAGCGAGTTTCAAAACTGTAACTTGTAAGTTTCCATCATGAGCTAACTACATGAAACATGACATATACATTTCTTGGTACAAATTGTTTTGGCTAACTTTCTGAGAAACAACCAGACAAAGACATTGTCAGGGTCATGTTAGCTTCTGTTGATACATCCTTGAACAACTAAAACAGTTTCATTAAGCTTCTAATATATCTGCAAAAAGCTAACTTAATACTTAAAATGGCGTACATTAATAACATGGAGGTTATCTAGATCCTTTCGATCATGATTGACAGAATAACTTTGATAGAAATGACAGGACAGCACAGAATTACAGCCATTCATCCCTGGTACCAATGAACTGATTACGCACCATCAATACTGTCACTCCACTACCAACATTTCTATCCTCACCACAATCCATTCTGTTGTCAACACCATTGCAGAAGAAAAAATGGGAATGAATAACTGCATAGAGGGTAACAGTGTGTATCTTGTCAGACTGTAGAGAACTGAAAAAGTTACTTTCAAGGATACACAGAAAGGTTTGAGGATTGGAGAGTGGCAGACAGCATGCAAATTGGAGTTCAAAAAACCCCAATTCACATTTTAGGTGAATAGCTCTAATCCTTCTTACATTCAGCAGAATTTGTTGAACAGTTCTGCTATAAGTTTATGGTCACTGAAGTAGTCATGAGCTTAAAGCAGAAGGGGGAATGTCACAAACTTACAGAATACTGACCTGGCCAGCTGGAAATGGTTCTGTTTGTCTGTACTCTATATGTTCATGGCAGCAAAAGGCTTAATCCTAGCCCTAACCTTACCCACAGACCTCCACCTAACCCTCTAATACTAGCATAATTGTATCACTTAACCTAATCCCTAACACTGATTAGCATTTTGCAAATCCACAAGTATCAGATACTGGAACTATCTGCATCAAAAAGTAATGTTCTTAGGCAAAGATATCAGAAAAAAAACTGAGATCATGGGAATAAATTATAATGTTTCTCACATTTAGAGACATTAAAGTTTATTATCTCACTTTAATAATAAAAAACAGTTTACTGGTTTAAGGGGAGGACACCAAGAGGTACCTACACATACCTACGACAGCTTTAGGTCCCATGTTGTACCCAAATGCTGGGCCATTCTGATCAGGGAAAACCCTCACACCTCCTAATTATGTTGAAGCTTGCCTCTTCATACCTCTGTATGCCTGCTCGGAGCAGGTCTGAATTACTGCCATAGTGGGGTCAAACAATAAAAATGCCACTCACAAAAAAAAGTGCCTTTCCTGGCACTGGGTGTTTTCAGCCTTGTTAATTATGAATGGGAGTTAAGATGGCCGCCATGTTCCAGTGTGCATTCCAAACACTGGAAGTGATGTCGGCAGAAATTGTGTCATAAGCCCTCAATGCATTTCGACCAATAGATCATCTTCACTGACCTGTAACAAGTATGCAGAACAGGAGCTTTAACTCCTTTCTGACATCTTTGCTATGGGTCAATGGCTCAGAATGTATCAGAAATAGTGCCAGGCAACTAACATTTTCAGAAGGAAGTCCAGCAGTTGCAGTCTTCAGATGTTTCTCAGACGGATTGCAGGATTTTATTTAATCAATTTCCATTGAATTGACAGGCAACATTTAGTAAAGCACACAGGGCCACTGATAAGGTAGTACAGCTGCTCATCCCCATTAACTCAAAAGGGGGACCTGGGCACCTGCAGAGCAGAAGGGCTAGCTGTACTGCATTATTCCTGACACTGACCCTATTGTGTCTCCCCCTGCAGTGCTTCTGGCTTCACTTCCTCTCCCTCCCTATGGTTGTGCTGCAGGACAACAGTTCACATGTGCGGTGCTCTCTGAATAGTGAAATGCATCAGAGAGAATATGATGGGCAGTGAGGAGGTAGATTTGTTGTAGATGTTGCCTCCTTCAACAGGTTGAGTTCGGAAGGTGCTATGCCCGCCAAAGGCAACAGGTGGCATAATACTTGCCTTGCATGTGTAAACCCCTGGTCACTGCCTCTGCAGATAAAGGGGGTACTGGTTGAGGGGCAGTAAAAGTGCGGCTCAACAACAGGGTTTTATTGCCCTCCCCCCTCAACTTCACATTTGAAGACCTCTGTGAGTGGGTTTATAAGTAATTGTACAACTCTAATGAGAACAGTGTCTAAATTCAAGTCTGCATAGGGACATCATAACGTCAACACAATTTACTGGTACCTTTAAAGCTGAACATTGGGAAAAGAGAGTATTGTATAAATACAAAAGGCATGTGTATTCTTCCTTGAATCTCAGTGTGCTTTGTGTATTTCTTCCATATCTCTTCAGTAATCCAAAGTGAAACTTTGCCTCTGTGCAGGATCTTCATGTAATAAAGATCGATCATTGCTGCTCTCTCCCCTTTTTCAGGGTGACTGGTCTTGTATTCCCTCCTACATTATTGTGTATATTCCCTCCTCTCCTATTTTTCTGTTGGCAGCCTATAGTGGGTGGGTCTGCTATGTCCAACCCATAGCTCTGCTCTCTGCACAGGCTAAGTATAGCACAGTAATGATGTCAACACTATTGTTACAAGGTAAAATCTGGCTTTGTTTGTGCCCAGAATTTAGCTCTAAACTATTCTGTCCTTACAAGGGGTTTGTCTGCATATATTTATTTTACAACAATACCAACAAGGCATCTTATCTTTTTTCATCACCTTACATGATACAGGTGTACCCCAGTTTACGAATGCCTCCGTTAACGTAGTTTTCAGTTTACAAATGAAAATCCGTTAAAAATAATGCATCGGTTTACAATTTGTTAATGAATATTTTTTGCAATAGGAAGTGTATGTCGGTGCAGATTTTTAAATGCAATTGCCGTTTTTATTTTTTCTTCACTACGGCTCACAGAATTAGCTATCGCTTTCCCCGGAGCTAAAGGAAACATTGTTTCTTTTAACTTGACAAAATAAACTAAAAGGAAACTTTCTTTTAGCTGGGGGGAAAGTGACAACTGATTCTCTGAGCTATAGTGAAGAAAAAAAAAGCCGCTAATTACATTTACGTATAGTGACAGCGACTTTTGTTTACTTTTTTCTGACCTCCGAAACAGATTCATTGGCTTTCAATGCATTCCTATGGGAAACCACGTTTTGGTTTGCAAATTTTTCACACTACGAAACGTCCCATTACCTCTCCCTTTCCCAAATTTTAATCCTATAAGGGATGAGCTGAACTTACCTGGGTTCAGTCCAAGGTTCAGGAAACATTCATTAAAGTGGTTTTAAATCTCAGACATGAAATATGAACAAAGCAATTCTTCACTTTGAACAGGGGTAAAGAAGAGAAAACAGTAGATAACCTGGTGCAATTTATGTAGGATTATTTGCTTCATCTCTGTGTATCACCTGAGGCCAGTCACCTTACTGGGTGTATATAAAGGTTTACAACCAATGAAGTTGAGGTGCCTGATCCAAACCCTATTGAAGTCAATAGGGACCAAATGGCAAAAACTAATACTGGCCATATTTTAGGTTATTAGGCAAGAAATTGTCAAGCAAATAGCAGAGGGGCTGGGCACTGCCCTGGGAAACATGTACCAAAGGAAAAACATTTTCTTATTCCATTTGCCAGAGAACAGAAATGTTAATAATGTTTTAACCACTTCCAGAGGGTATACCCCCCTTCCCTTCCTGACCAGGCCATTTTTTGCGATACTTTAACTGACAATTGCACGGTCATGCAACACTGCACCCAAATTAAATTTACGTCCTTTTTTCCCACAAATAGAGCTTTCTTTCAGTGGTATTTGATTGCCTGTGACGTTTTGTTTTGCACTATAAACAAAAACAGACTGACAATTTTAAATACAGTCATGGCCGAAATTGTTGGCACCCTTGATATTTTTCCTGAAAATCAAGTATTTCACACAAAAAAGGTATTGCATTAACACATGTTTTGCTATACACATGTTTATTCCCTTTGTATGTATTGGAACAAATATAAAACAGAGGCAGAAAAGCAAATATGACATAATGTCACACAAAACCCCAAAAATGGGCTGGACAAAAGTATTGGCACCCTTAACTTAATATTTGGTTGCACACCCTTTGGAAAACATAACTGAAATCAGTCGCTTCCTATAACCATCAATAAGCTTCTGACACCTCTCACCCGGAATTTTGGACCACTCTTCCTTTGCAAACAGCTCCAGGTCTCTCTTATTGGAAGGACACCTTTTCCCAACAGCAATTTTAAGATCTCTCCACAGGTGTTCAATGGGATTTAGATCTGGGCTCATTGCTGGCCACTTCAGAACTCTCCAGCGCTTCTTTGCCATCCATTTCTGAGTGCTTTTTGACGTATGTTTGGGGTCATTGTCCTGCTGGAAGACCCAGGATCTTGGACGCAAACCCAGCTTTCTGACACTGGGCCCTACAGTGCGACCCAAAATCCTTTGGTAATCCTCAGATTTCATGATGCCTTGCACACAGTCAAGGCACCCAGTGCCAGAGGCAGCAAAACAACCCCAAAACATCATTGAACCTCCACCATATTTTACCGTAGGTACTGTGTTTTGTTCTTTGTAGGCCTCATTCCGTTTTCGGTAAACAGTAGAATGATGTGCTTTACCGAAAAGCTCTATCTTGGTCTCATCTGTCCACAAGACGTTTTCCCAGAAGGCTTTTGGCTTACTCAAGTACATTTTGGCAAACTGTAGTCTTGCTTTTTTATGTCTCTGTGTCAGCAGTGGGGTCCTCCTGGGTCTCCTGCCATAGCGTTTCATTTCATTTAAATGTCGACGGATAGTTCGCGCTGACACTGATGCTCCCTGAGCCTGCAGGACAGCTTGAATGTCTTTGGAACATGTTTGGGGCTGCTTATCCACCATCCGGACTATTCTGCGTTGCAATCTTTCATCAATTTTCCTCATCCGTCCACGACCAGGGAGATTAGCTACAGTGCCATGGGTTGCAAACTTCTTGATAATGTTGCGCACTGTGGACAAAGGCAAATCTAGTTCTCTGGAGATGGACTTGTAACCTTGAGATTGTTGATATTTTGCCACAATTTTGGTTCTCAGGTCCTCAGACAGTTCTCGTCTCCTCTTTCTGTTGTCCATGCTTAGTGTGGCACAGACAGACACACAATGCAAAGGTTAAGTGAACGTCTCTCCTTTTTATCTGCTTTCAGGTGTGATTTCTATATTGCCCACACCTGTTACTTGCCCCAGGTGAGTTTACAGGAGCATCACATGCTTGTAACATTCTTATTTATCCGCAGTTGTGAAAGGGTGCCAATACTTTTGTCCAGCCCATTTTTGGAGGTTTGTGTGACATTATGTCGAATTTGCTTTCTTTCCTCCCTTTTTTTGTTTTGTCCCAATACACACAAAGGGAATAAACATGTGTATAGCAAAACATGTGTTAATGCAATACGTTTCGTGAGAAATACATGATTTCCTGGAGAAATATCAAGGGTGCCAACAATTTCGGCCATGACTGTATATATATATTTTTTTTTTTACTTTTTGCTATTAAACTTGTCCAGTAAAAAAAATAAAAAAAACAATTTTGTCATAAATTTAGGCCAAAATGTATTCTGCTACATGTCATCATTAAAAAGAACTCCCAATAGGTGTAGATTAATAGGTTTACTTGAAAGTTATAGCGTTTACAAATGGCAGTATATATACTGGAATTTTTTTTTTAACTAGTTTTGGTAGCGATCAGCGAATTATAGCGGGACTGTGGCGGGCATTCTGACACTGGGGGTAACTGACTAACTGCCACTGGCTTCCCCAGTGACACCAATACAGTGATCAGTGCTAATAAAAAGCACTGACACTGTGCTAATGACACTGGGTAGGAAGGGGTTAACATGTGGGGTGATCAAAGGGTTAGCTGTGTGCTGTGCGCTGTTTTACTGTGTGCTGTGTGTGTGTGCTTTACACTGTAAGCACACTGCTTTGTATGCCTCTGCTATGCAGGGCTATACAAAGCAGTGTGCAGGAGCTTCCAGGGGATAGATCTGTATTGTTTACATACAGGTCTCTCCCCAGTTAGTAACACTCAGAGATTGCTGGGTGCCAGCGAGGAATCACCCAGTGATTGACAGCCGAGGCCGAGAACCGCAGCACGCGTGTACCCCTGCCCAGAACTGTAAAATCACGTATATATATGTGATTTTGTGCACCCGTGCCGCCCTATTTCTGCTATAGGGCACCGCGGAAGCAGTTAAGAGCAACATTAAAAAAGCAAAATTCCTTTAAATAACTTACCTGGGGAATACCTTGACCCTGCCTGTGAAGTGGTGCATCTGTACGATGCATGCAACTTACTGCAGCAAAACTGAAATGCTGTTTAAAGTGCTGACAAATGACAACATTAGTAATTTACTTCTGTTTGTAAACAAAGAGTCATGGATTACCTTCATCAATTACATCTCCTGGGAAGCCCTGCTACTTTGGTATACTCATCTGCCTTCTTCTGGATCTTTCATTTGCAGGTGAGCAGTTGTTGGGAGAGGGTCATGTCGACGGTCAGCAAGTTTTCATTTTGGCAGGTCAGCAGGCATTCAGCATCAGGATTAACAATGCTTTGGATGAAGTTATTGATGATAGATTGTGGGACACTCTTTAGTTTTTTTTTAATTAAACAACTTGTCAAAAAGTGTGTCTGTTTATTTTCTGTGTACATTATCTTTTTGTTATGAGTAAGGATTCTATGTTTTCCTTACTCATTCACATGAGGGGGTGATGTTTGGGTGCCATCTCATTGTTAAAGGGGGCTTCCAGATTCTGATAAGCCCCGTACCCACAGATCTCCTCAACTATGGGGCTAAGGTTGTGGGGAAGAGACCCTTAACCTCATCAACTTGGGAACAAGGTGCTTTCCCAGGAGGGTCCCCCCCATGTCTCATGTTGAGGGTATGGGGCCTGGTATGGTTAATGAGGGAGCTACAAGCTCATCCCCTCTTTTTCTGGCCTTCCAAGCTGCATGTTCAGAGAAGGATTTTTTCAGGGGGGAGAGCTAAATTTTTTTCCTGATTTTGCATGGGGTACCTCCTTAAACTATATGCCAGACCCAAAGAGTTTGATTTAAAATTTGAGGGGCCCCATTTTTTTCACACAGGGTATCTCTTACCAGACCTGACAGGGCTGGTATGAATTATGGTATAAACCCCTCACCATTTTTTTTATATGGCTGAGGATACCCAACCAACAAGTGAATGGGGTTGGGTGACATCCCTGATTGCTAAGGATGAGGCAGGTTTTGGCACCCGCTGCTTCTTTAACAACCATTCCAAATGAAGGAAACTGTCATATATTGGTAGCGGAAGACTTCTATTTGGAGTTCAGGCAAATGCCGAACAAACAAAATTTGGTCTAAACTTCCAGTTAAACCCACCTCTCCTTATCGGTAAGCATAATATAAGTAGTTGTGAAGCCTAAACTTGCCAAAACCCTGTCTGTAATTGCAGCCATTACAAATCAAACTGCGCTTAGAAAAATATAATTATAATTCAGTGGTCATGTGACCTCATTATCTCTGCCTCCCCAAACCTGTAACTCTCAAACTGCTTGTCAGGGATGGTGGCAAAGTGAAAAGGGATCGTCCAGATAGTGCTAGTCACATCTCTGCATGGTTTTAGAACTACATGGACATGGAGTGCTGACAGCACAACACAGCAAAAGGAGTCTATCGCTAGCGTTGTCACTCATTCATTGTGAGCAACTGAGGCAGATGTTTGCAGGATTAGCAGGTATTGTGTTGCACTTATTAGATACCTATGTGCAAAATCTTGGTGCAGTAAACTTTTTACAAGAATGTTTATGTTTTGGGCAGGGGCGGACTGACAACTCATGAAGCCCCCAGGCAATAGGGGATCATGGGGCCCCTGTGTCCTTGCCCAAACTCAAAAAAGCCTATGAAAAAGGTACCAGGGGCATCTCATGGGGCCTTCTACTGACACCGGGCCCTCGGGCAGTGCCCGAGTTTCCAAATGGTCAGTCCGCCCCTGGTTTTGGGTTTAAACACTTTAATTGCAGTTTCAGTTATTTTCAGTTGTCTATGGAAAGCTTTCTGTATCATGTAATCAAAGTCCTGTCTGATTATACACTGGATTATATATGTCTCTTATATTTTTTTCCTTTGTCCTTATTTGTATTTTTTGAACCCTTAAATATTGTTAATTATGATTTAATGCTTGTTACCGCAGTTCCTTGCTATTGGATTAACTCCCATCTTACTGGGTAGAGGTAAATGCATTTTAACATTGGCAATTTTCACACATTGTATACAGTATGCTTTCTTTGTGAAACTATTCAGCTTTTCATGAAATTTTGCAGAGTTCATTTCATAAATGCTTTTAACTCCAATACCATTATAATTACACCAAGGACATCAGGAGGATTTGTACAGAAAAAAAAATAATTCAAGAGATTAAAACATGCAGTGAAAATTACTTTGAGAGTTCAATTAGTAATTTTAATTACAGCCAAATTAAATTTTATGGAAAGTATATTTATTAAATTTCTAAGGTACCTTTCGTTTAATATACAAAGATTGCATTGCAGCATTATAAGCTGAATGCAATAAATATATTTTATCAAGCTAATGCCATCATAGAAGTACACAGCACAAAAAAAGCAAATATTAATATTTAACCATCGATCAGTAAAATCTTTTGTTTATTTCTAAATTGAATGTAAAAATGTTGTGGCCAAGTGCAGTATAGGCAGAAAGTAATGTTTGTGATAGTGTTGACATATAATTAGTGCTTTAGATCAGAATAAAAGCAGAGAAAAACATATACAAAACAACTAAATATCAGTATGCACATTTATTCTGATATGGTAATTGTATATAATTATAATTTACAAATCAAAAATTAACTACACACTCTAAAGCTTTCAGAGTGTTCATTTTAGATTATTTTAATAAAACTAATTAAGCATATTACATTTAAACATAAGCAATAGAAAACATTTTAGTAATATATTCCAATAAAAAGAAGATTTAGTAAGACACTTTAAAGGAAAAACATCCTCAAAATAAAATCTGCTATAATCATTTTACAAGTTCTCATTGTATGTTTTCCCATTTCTGTGTTAGGTTTCATGTTTTGAATCTATAACTAGGAACAAGGAAAAGAGGATATCTGAGCATTCTGAAAATGTTAGTCTCCTGGCTTCAATACTCTGAGTCACTGATTCAGAACATGCACGCATGTTAGAAAGTTGCCGTTAAAGTGCATCTGTGCCCAGACTAAAGCATTCAACTACTGACGTATTCTTAACCATCGGTAAATAGAACCCCAACACAAGCGATCCCTGACTCCTCTAGCTGCTTTGATTGTAAAGTTGTTAATTCTTCAATTCCTTTAAAGACCACAGCAAAGACTCTTAAGTCAGGTTGCAGTACATTTCTAATAGTATATGTAGCGTTACCTTCTTGAGGGCTGCTGAGTATTTTCGGTGCCCTGTCTGTTCTGAGCCTGCTTTGAAAGTACAGCCCCTGCTGACACCAACGTGAAACTTTGACCAGGAAGACTACCTGGCTTTGAACCATAAAATAAACACACAGTTTAAGGTGAGTAAGTATTCTAAATCTAAAATTAATGATTTGGAGAAGTTTTCTTTGTAATAAGAGATGTCGCTGAGATTAGATAGGAGTTGGTATGCCTGGGGTAAAGAGGTGGGAGGATTAGTAAGGAGAAGGATAATATCATCTGCAAAGGGGTTGATAGTGTGGACTGATTGGCTTATGGTGAATCCTGAAAACTGGGATTGAGAGCGTATGGCTTCTGCAAGCAGTTCTATTAGTACATTGAATATTGAGGGGGGCAGGGGGCATCCCTGGCATTTACCATTCATAATTTCAAAAGATCTAGATAGAAGATTAGATATGTATACCTGAGCAGATGGGCATGAGTACAAGGCTAGGATGGCTGATAGGATGGGTCCTTGTAACCCAAATTATGGACAATACATTAAGCATATAATTCCAATGGATCTGACTGAACACCTTCTCCACATCCAAAGAGAGTAGAAGAGAAGGTATCTGGTGAGTCTCAGCATGATGTAGGATGACAGCAGGGGCGGACTGACCATTTGGAAACTCAGGCACTGCGTCAGTAGGGGGCCCAATTAGATGCCCCTGGTACCTTTTTCATAGGCTTTTTTTGAGTTTGGGCAAGGACACGGGCCCCATGCTCCCCTATTGCCCGGGGGCCCCATGAGTTCTCACTCTGCCCCTGGATGACGGTACTAGATGCCTAGTAGCATCAGAAGTCTATCTGACTTTAGTAAAGGCAGTTTGGTCTGGTTTCATTAATTCAGGAAGAATGTTAAACAGGTGACCTGCTAGTAGTTTAGCATGTATCTTAACAGTATTAAGCAACGAAATAGGCCTAAAATTGGCAGGGGACGTCGGTTCCTTGCCAGGTTTAGGGATGGTTACCACATAAGCTCTTAGCATCTCCGGGGAAAAAGAAGCTTGGGATACAGCATCCTGAAAAACAGAACATAGATATGGGGCCAGTTGAGCCTTATAAAAGCTTATAGTAGTTATTTGTACTGCCATCAGGGTCTGGGGCTTTTCCGTTAGGCAGAGAGTAAATGGTAAAGGGGGCATTTAGAGTAGAAAGATGCACCTCAGAGAGAGTTGGGAGTTGTTGTCGAGCCAAGAAATCCATAATGGCCTGGGTGGTAGATTGAGGGTTGAGAGGGTCATTTTTGAGATTGTATAAATTGCTATAATAATCTGCGAATTAGTTTGCTATGTCTTGAGGGTTAGTGATTTTGTGGTTGGTGAGAGGATGGAAGAGGTGGGAGATTTTAGTTTTGTCTTTTTGAGATTTAAGTCAATTGGCTAAGAGCTTACCAGCATGGTTACCGTTTGCGTAACATTTTATTTTGAGGGCTCTTGCAGATTTATCATATTGCTCAAATAGAAGTCCTTTCAATTCAAGTCCGAGTTTATGAAGGGTAGAGGAACGTGTAGGGTCAGAATTTGCTTTATTATCTGATTCCAGCCTATGAATTTCGGAAAATTGTTTCTTGGCTCAGGCAAAAAGTTTACTTATTATTCCTATCATATATGCCATATGGGCATTCCATAGTAAAGAGGCATCTTTATAGGAGGCAGCATTTACTTCAAAGTAATTCCGGAGATGCTGAGAGAGCAATGCAACATTAATAGGAGTATGGATAACTTTAGATTTGCAGCACCATAGGCATACTGGTTGACAGGAGTCCTTCTCCTCTATATACAGTTGCAAGAAAAAGTATGTGAACCCCTTGGGATTACGTGGAGTTTTGCATGAATTGGGCATAAAATGTGCTCTGAAAATCATCTAAGTCACAACAATAGAAGAACACAGTCTGCTGAACATAATACTACACAAACATTAGATGTTGCCATGGTTTAATTGCACATAACATGTAAACATTCACATTGCAGGGAGGAAAAAGTATATGAGGCCCTAGCTTAATGACTTCTCCCAGAGCTAATTGGAGCCAGGAGTGAGCCAACCTTGACTCCAATCAGTGTGATGATATTGGATGTGTTGCTGATAGCTGTCCTGCCCTTAAAAAACACACACCTGTTTTGGGTTTACTGGTTTCAAGAAGCACTGTCTGATGTGAACCATGCCTCGCAGAAAAGAGCTCTCAGAAGACCTACGATCAAGAATTGTTGACTTGCATGAAGCTGGAAAGGGTTACAAAAGTATCTCCAAAAGCCTTGATGTTCATGTGTCTACGGTAAGACAGACTGTCTACAAATGGAGAAAGTTTAGCACTGTTGCTACTCTCCCTAGGCGTGGTCGTCCTGTAAAAATGACTGCAAGAGCACAGCGCAGAATGCTGCATGAGGTAAAGAAGAATCCCAGAGTTTCAGCTAAAGACCTACAGAAATCTCTGGCACATGCTAACATTTTTGTTGACACATCCACAATAAGGAAAACATTAAACAAGAATGGAATACATGGGAGGACACCACGGAGGAAGCCATTGCTGTCCAAAAAGAATATTGCAGCACGTTTGAAGTTTGCAAAAGAGCACCTGGATGTTCCACAGCACTACTGGCAAAATATACTGTGGACAGATGAAACCAAGATTGAGTTGTTTGGGAAGAACACACATCACTATGTGTGGAGAAAAAAAGGCACAGCACACCAACATCAAAACCTCATCCCCACTGTAAAACATGGCGGAGGGAGCATCATGGTTTGGGGCTGCTTTGCTACCTCAGGGCCTAGATGGATTGTTGTCATTGGTGGGGAAATTAATTCCAGAGTTTATCAAGACATTTTGCAGGAAAACATACGACCATCTGTCCGCCAACTGAAGCTCCGCAGAGGATGGGTGATGCAACAGGACAATGACCCAAAGCATACAAGTAATTCAACAAAACAATGGCTGCAACAGCACAGAATACGCCTTCTGGAGTGGCCCAGTCAGAGTCCTGACCTCAACCCGATTGAAATGCTGTGGCATGACCTTAAGAGAGCGATTCACACCAGACATCCCAAGAATATTGCTACACTGAAACAGTTTTGTGAAGAGGAGTGGTCCAAAATGACTCCAGATCATTGTGCAGGTCTGATCTGCAACTACAGGAAACGTTTGGTTGAGGTTATTGCTGCCAAAGGAGGGTCAACCAGTTATTAAGTCCAAAGGTTCACATACTTTTTTCTCACTGCACTGTGAATGTTTATATGTTATGTGCAATTAAACCATGGCAACATCTAATGTTTGTGTAGTATTATGTTCAGCAGACTGTGTTCTTCTATTGTTGTGACTTTGATGACGTTCAGAGCACGTTTTATGCCCAATTCATGCAAAACTCCACGTAATCCCAAGGGGTTCACATACTTTTTCTTGCAACTGTATAAAGAGATAGTTGCATGGTCAGTCCATGTGATGTCCAAAATAGATGAGGAGGAGGCCTGTTGGAGTAGCCATTTATCTACTACAAATATATCAATATGAGTATATGTGGCATGTCTTGGAGAAAAAAAAGTATAGCTACATTCAGACGCATGCTGGAAGTGCCGGACATCAAATAAATCTTCAGCGTGCAGTAGAGGGTGAAGAGTAGGCACTGATCTTCTAGGTGGCTTGGAGGAGTCTATTGAAGGGTCTACTGTTAAGTTGAAGTCCCCACAGAGCAGCAGCTGGTAATATTTAATATTATTTATATTGCAGAGTAATATGTAGAGAAGCATTTGTGAGTAAGTATTCTGATTGCCTTGAGGTCAGAACATAAAGAGTGCAAGCACAACAAGGATGACATTAGGTGTGCATAAAATAAAAAATAACCACTCTCAAAGATTCAACAAAGTAATAAAGCACAGTATCACTTTAGGCAAACCCAAATCTCCTGCAGGATCAGAATTTAAACATCAATTCCTACTCCTGAGATATCTCTCCCCAAGTGAGCTGAAGTGCACTATAAAGATATCAGGTTAACTCACTTTTGGATTCTCAGTTCCCGGTAATTGGGTTTATCTCTCTTCTGCATGCTTGATGGGGCCCTGGTTAGTGCACATTAATGTTCAGATCCCTCCTTGTGTAAGAGCAAGATTTCCTCAAGATGGTATAGTCACAGAAAGATTCCCCTTTTGAGTGCTGTTGAAACTGGATAAGGTCTCTTTAACACAAAGGATGAAGGCAAAAACTGGCTAAAATTTAGGAAGGGGTGGAAGCAGACTAAAGATGGTGAACTAGTCTTGTGAAGCAAGATCCTTTGAAGCTGTAAGAGACTTGAAATGAGATATTAGTGTTTAAGTAATTAAAATTAACACAGACACTTGAAACTTGTGATAATCTGGGTTATAGAACCCTCTCACCTGATTTGTAGCCTTTGCAACGTAAAAAGTAATCTCTCAGTTGGGGGCCCCCCATGTACTTTTTTTGGTCCATCTGTTGAAAAGCAATGATGATGACGACACTACAAACCACCTGCCCGCAGGCTTGATTGTCCTGCTCATCAGTGATACCAGTGGTCTGCCAGCTCGGATCTCAGGCGACTCACACGGCCTTCTCCACATACACACCCGCCCTCTGCCTCTCACCATCATACTTCCTTCCTGTAAAGTTTCCGGGCTTCTCAATATATATTTGCTCCTGTCCCTTTGTCAGCTCTTCTGGGAAATGTAGTCTATTCACTCCTTTTCTGAGTGCAGAAGTCCTGCTGCCAACATATAAGTTCAACTAGGCTTTACTTGAATAGAGTCTGGATCCCTGAACCGCAGAACTCTGCCATCTTGCGTTTAATTAACATCCTGCAACCAGTATCAATGCAATGTGTTACACTTACAAAAACCTTCAGAGTTCAGACATATAAAAGAACAACCTCCTGATCTTGCTTAGTATAAAAGCCATTCATTAATTCTCTAGGCTCTGAGGAAGAGGGGTTCCCCCTCGAAATATGTAAGCCATATGGAATGCTGCGCTACAAGTTAAGCATTGTGGATCTGGTGACAGTCACATCTTGATTGATTTCTGATATGCTTGTTGACTCTATGGTGGAGATTTACTGAGGTGATTGTAGCCATATTAGTGCACTTGCGACAGAAACAATTGAGTACTGACGTGATACTTTTTTTATTTGCACTAATATTCAATTTTGAGGACAAGCTTTCGGGGTATGTAACCCTTCTTCAAGGTCCAGGCAGTACTACTACACACAGTTTTAGCAGAATGTTAGAAGACATGTTGAAAGGGAGAGGAAAAAAAAAACAGAAAGAAACACACACAAACAAATGTACACAGCAATGGTTATAAGACTAGGATTAGACTAAAAGACACAGCAAAAGCAAAGACTGGGGGGGGGGGCAACATACACAGAGGGGATCGCTTCCATTATTTGTGACATCTTGAACAGAAGGAAGTTTCCTACTGATTAGTTTATTTCTGAGGTTGGGAGGTTGTCTGAAAGCTAGTATTGGGAGTTGCTGGAATATTTCTTTCAGAGTTCCATCCTCTGTTATGATGGGTTGTGAATCTTTGATTATTTTTCTTATTCCTTCTAGTGCTGGGTTGTATGTGGTTACCAGAGGTACGCGGTTGTTTGTTTTTTTCTCTTTGTACTGAAGTAGATTTTATCTAGGTTTTCAAGGCTGTGTTTATGCTGGTGTTGATAGTTTTGTCCTTGTAACCTTTCTTATGTAAGGAGTCTGCTAGTGTCCCAAGATGTGTATCTCTGTCTCTTGGGTCAGAACATATTCGGTGGTATCTAATGGCCTGACTGTGTATGATGGCACATTTCGTGTGTTGGGGTGGAAGCTAGAACTGTGGAGGTAGTTGCATCTGTCAGTGGGTTTCCTGTATATTGAGGTGTGAAGCATATCATCCCTAATGTATACTGTGGTGTCTAGGAAGTTGACATGTGTGTTTGAGTATTCCATTTTTAGATTGATTAATGGATGAAAAGTGCTGATCAATGAGTAAAATTGTTTTAGGTTTTCTTCACCTTCTGTCCATATGATGAAAATATCATCAATATAGCGATAGTATCTGTATAGTTTTTGTTCCATGCTGTTCAGGAATTTTTCCTCCAGGTCAGCCATAAATAAATTGGCATATTGGGGTGCCATTTTACTTCCCATCGCAGTACCCATACATTGAAGATAGATGTCTTTATTGAAAGAAAAGTAGTTGTAAGTATGAATTCAATGAGTTGTGTAACATCCTCAGCAGTGTATTTATGGTTTGGTGAGGATGATATGGATCTGTGACATGCAGCTAATCCATCTTTGTGAGGGATATTACTATACAGGGATACTACATCCATAGTGACTAGGAGAGTATTAGATGGTAATTGCTGTATGTTGTTGATCTTGTTCAGAAAGTCAGTTGTGTCTTGCAGGAAACTAGCAGTATTCTTGACTAACGGTTTTAAACAAAATTCTACAAAGCCGGAGATTTGTTCGGTGAGTGTGTTCATATCTGTTATGATGGGTCTGCCTGGATTTCCTGGCTTGTGGATTTTGGGCAGCATGTAGAAGTCCCCAATTTCTGGATGATCCGGAATCGCATTTATAAGTTCTGAATGTAGGTGGGCTGGAAGTGTTTTAATGAGACCTTTTAATTGCTTTGTAAAGTCCTGGGTTGGATCATAATCCAGTTTTTTATAGTAGATAGCATTTTCCAGCTGCCTCTGGCCTTCTTGTATGTATTTGTTTGTATCCATCACAACAACTGCTCCCCCTTTATCCACTGGTTTGATGGTGCAGGCCTGATTATTGCGCAAATCGTGTATAGCCCTTCACTCTAGTGGTGAAAGATTGTATAGAATTTTCTTTTGCTGGGTGGATATCAGGGATGTAGCTCACAGTCTAAATTTACTAAAATTGGAGCACTTAGTATCTGGTAAGCTGTCCATGGTAGCCGATCAGCTTCTGACTTCAGCTTGTTCAGTTAAGCTTTGACAATAAAACCTGGAAGCTGATTGGTTTCTGTGCAGAGCTGCACCAGATTTTGCACCATGCAGTTTTAGTAAATAACACCCTACAGTATGTGTTTGTCAGCATGGTATTTGCTTTTATTCATTAAGAAAGTGTATACGAAGGTAACGCACTGGGCTGGTGCGCTCTCTTTTTGTTGTTTTGTAATGTTTACCTTAGAGGGCTGACAGCCTTCCAAAATCTGTTGTCATAGCAAAGATTTCAGTTCCTGTGTTGTGAAATTAAAAGACGGTTTCTGTCCATGTTACGGTGCTGACTAATTAGAATCCCTATAGTTCATACTGTCAGCACTGCAAGGAGAGGAGAGAAAGCTGCAGGGATCTCAAATCCCAGGACCTGTGAAATAGCTTTTCGTTGTCTGACAGAGGGGGATTGGCAATCTGGTACAACGGGACCAGGGGGATTGGGAGGGTGTCCAGTGTATGGCTGGGACCGCTGGAGGCTGGGGTGGAGAGAGCCACTGGAGGCTGGGGGGAGAGAGCCATGGGAGAGAAAGGAGGAGCCTAAGCCTCAGCTGCTGATGCCCACAGTGGGATCGGGAGCTAGAGCTGATGAAACCTGTCATGCAGGGATGTTTCCCGCACCACTCCTGTGTGAACTCAGGCTCAAAGACACTATGACAAGCCTGGGTTCAAGATGAGCTGTGCTGGAGACCGCATGCAATTCGGACAGGAATCGCACCACATTCCTGCTCAAATCACATGCAATACTTTGCAGTGCGATTTGAGACAATTCAATTTGTAGGGGCTCAATTCACACTGCAAAGGTATCGATTTTCGGTATTGGGAGTATTTGCACAAGTACGAGTACTTGCACAAGTATTCGGTATTGGCACTGATACCGCTATCAGTATCAATGCAGCTCTACTGAGAATTACACAGCTCTGCTGAACACACAGCACAGATCTGTATGGCAGGAAAGGAGACCTGATTTTTTGCAGTTGATGCCTACCATCAGAAGGGTTTTCAATTTTTTAGCTGTTTTCATTTTTGTAGCTGAAACAGTAGTCAACAATGAAAGAGGGGTGTCTTTAAAAAAAAAATGGGTTTCTTCTCAAACAGTGTTGGGTGCTTAGGGGCCACAGTCTCTTACACACCTCTGGTACCTATGAGAAGGTACATAGTTGCGAGCCCTCCTCAAAAAAGGGGGTAAAAATAAGTTGCTAATGGTGTTATGAAAAGGGAAGCCTGACTTTTTTTAGAGACCTTCCATTAATCATCAATCTAGTAATGAATGGTACGGGGTGGTATGGTGACAGCTCTCTAGTTATGGGAATGCCAGGCAATATTGGTGTTGATCCAGCAGGGGAAACAGATCATGGCAGAAGATACAGAATTTTGCCATTTTGCAAAGCATGGGATGACATAGCATATGTTGTCTATCCAACTGATCTGTCTAGTAGACAGTCAATAGCTGTCCAGTGAAGAAATGACCATTCATGAAAGAGTCAAATGTTATCATCACTTCCAGCTAAACTCCAGAACTGCTATTGTCAGTTCAGACCTAAAAACATCTGACTGTATTTTGGAAGGGAGGTTATTGTGGTGCTAATAATTAGGATTTTCCAAATTCTTAGACATTTAATAAAACTCTATAACAGCTACAATTTATTTTGTGATCACTGTTAGTGAAAATGATGAATTGCACTATTGCACATCCAAACTGTACACATACACCATAAACCACCCACTTAAAAGTGAAAATCTGCAAAGCAACACAGAAAAGCAAAAAGTTGTTTATATCGAAAATCCACAAGGAGTGGTTACAGTGTGGTTCCAGATTATTCATTTGTGAATTGGGATGCTCCATGCCACCCGTCACAGTTGGATGCTTGTTACAAATGTAATCTTAAATACTAACTCTTGGGATTTACTTCTAATTAACTTCACATAATTATATTACTATATGCTTTCTCTGCTGGTACGAGGAAAAGGCCACGTTATCATACTGGAGTTCATGCAGCATTTCTCATGAAAATGCAAACTACTGTAAACACTACAGGTATTAAAACATTAGAATTCTATTTAAATTGGAAAATAACCACCTATTAAACTTAAGAGCAGACAGATGCGGACAAAATCAATACATTAACTCCAAACTACTCCAATCATTGTTGTTTAGTTTCAAAGAGAGGTGGAAGAGTTAAAATTGCTGTCAGGTTTTTATTTATGCTTGCTTTCCCATTGCAGAGATTTTAATTCATTTCCTGTGTATTTGAAGCCCAAATGTGAAATGAGGGCTAGAGGTCATCAGCATATGAAGACATGGACAGCAATAAAAACATTTTCAGAGGTTCTAACCTTTCCTCTTGCTAAAAATGTGATTCTGATTTTCTCTGTGTCTCTGTTGGTGAGTTTTCCCATCAATTCCTTTCCTAGTGCCAAGTGCAACAAAGTAGATGCTGCAGATTGGCGAATGTACCAAGGTGCAGAGTGCAATGGAGTGCCCAGTGGAAAGTGCTTTGGGGTGAAAGGTGCTAAATGTGCTAGACTGATTAGAGCAAAGTGCTGAGTGTTTTTGGCGTGCACTCTGCAGTGTGCTAAGAAGAGATGAGCGAACTGGGTAAAGTTTGGTTTACAGAAGGTTCATAGAACAAATGGAAAAATTTGCAAACCCTGAACATAGCACCTGAACCTCATTAAGATCTATGGGAGCTGAATTTTGTATTTGTGCAAGCTTTTGGTAAAAAAGACATGGGTAACTGGGCACTGCCATGAAGGACATGTATCAATACAAAATAACTTTTTGCAAAAATGCTTTTCATCAGGGAGCCTAAAGTACAACATTAAAAATACACAATTCCTTTAAATAGCATGCCTGAGGGATGCCTTAAACATGCATGAGAAGTGGTGCCCCTGTACAATGTACTACAGCAAAAGTGACATTTAGAATAAAAAACTGTTTTGTACCACTAAATAATATTTCCTGGCCAGTTCTTCAGTTTGTATACTAAGAGTCCAGCAGATTACCTTCAACATCTACACCGCACACATATCCAGGGTTTTAAGAAGGACTCTGAACATAAAAAACAAAAATGATGCCATGGAGTCCCCTCTAAAATCCAAGACCCCATGCAAAAATAAAAAAAAAGGCCCTTATCTGAGCATGTAGCCTGACTAATCAGGAAAGGGAGGGGCAGTGAGTGTGCACTCCCCTTAAACCATACTAGTCCACATGCCTTCAACATGGGGAGATTACCTTGTCAGGGGGCCCCCATAGCAAAGCATCTTGTCCCAATGTTGATGGAGACAAGGGATTCTTTCAAACTCTGGAAGCCCCTGTAAAATAGTGGGGCCCCCAGATACACCATATTGCCAAAAGTATTGGTATACCTGTTTTTACATGCACATGAACTTTAATGGCATCCCAGTTAGTCTGTAGGATTCAATATTGATTTGTCCCACCCTTTGCAGCTATAACAGCTTCATTTCTTCTGGGAAGGCTGCTCACAAGGTTTAGGAGTGTGTCTATGGGAATGTTTGACCATTCCTCCAGAAGCGCATTTGTGAGGTCAAGCACCAATGCCGGACAAAAAGGCTTGGCTCGCAGTCTCCGTTCTAATTCATCCCAAAGATGTTCTATCAGGTTGAGGTGCAGGCCAGTCAAGTTATTCCACCACAAACTTGCTCATCCATGCCTCTATGGAACTTGCTTTGTGCACTGATTTGCAGTCATGTTGGAACAGGAAACTGTTCCTACATAGCTGAGAGCATAAAATTGTCCAAAATGTCTTGGTACGCTAACGCCTTAAGAGTTCCCTTGACTGGAAATAAGGGGCCAAGCCCAACCCCTGAAAAACAGACCCACACTATAATCTCCTCTCCACTAAACCTTACACTTGGCACAATGTTGTCAGGCAAGTACCGTTCTCCTGGCAACTGCCAAACCAAGACAAGTCCATTGAATTGCCAGACAGAGAAGCAAGATTCATCACTCCAGAGAACACGTCTCCACTGCTCTAGAGTCCAGTGATGGCATGCTTTACACCACTGCATCCGATGCTTTGCATTGCACTCAGCTGTGAAAACCCATACCATGAAGCTCTCTACGTACTGTTTTGCTAATCTGAAGGCCACGTGAAGTTTGGAAGTCTTTAGATGTTGACTGTTGGTGTCTTCTGCTCGCTGTGCGGTTCAGCACACCCTGACCCTGTTCTGTCATTTTCTGTGGCCTACCACTTCTTGGTAGAGTTACTGTTGTTCCCAGTTGCTTCCACTTAGTTATAATCCCACTATTACAGTGACTGTGGAATATTAAATAGCAAGGACATTTCATGGATGGACTTATTGCACAGGTGTCAACCTATCATGGTACAGCACTTGAATTCACTGAGCTCCTGAGGGTGGCCCATTCTTTCACAGATGTTTCTAGACGCAGTCTGCATGCCTAGGTGCTTGATTTTATACATCTGTGGCCATGGAGGTTATTGGAACACCCGAATCCAATGATTTGGAGGGGTGTCCCAATACTTTTGGCAATATACCAAACCCCCCCACATGAATGAGAAAGTGCTGGTTAAACAAGCACACACACCTAACATAAAGTTAGAACTCTGTAGAGAGACCACTGTTTTCACACAGAAAGCAAGGGTTCTTCTTTGTAACACACTGGCAGGATACAGGCTGAAGTTGTGACTTCTTTATTAATAAAACAAACTCTAAAACTTTAAAAACTTTTTTGATGTCCCTGAAATACAGTATATTTAGCAGATTTAAACTGAGACTTCATTTGGACTCTGGATAAACCATGTACTATTTGAGCCTATTCTACACAAGTATATTAGAATTATCTCAATATTATTTAACAATATAGAATATCAAAATATGTTCTTTATTGCGCATTAATGTGTACCTGTTAGCTCAAGTGATATTGTGTTACTTGCTGTAAAAAATTATTTTTCCATGTTGTAATTGGTGTAGTAAACATTTCTAATTTTATTAAAAATAAGACCATGAGAACAGTAAAGTAATACTTTTTTAGACAGTATTGTAGCACCAATTAAATGAATAAAGATGTAAGTACTTTCATGCACACCATCTATGTGTTTCTAGCACATGCGAGGTGCCAGGATAACAATTGAATAAGTATGCCAGTAGTCAGTGTGTATAATTAAAAAGTGAAAATAATGAATCCATTTAAAATTCCCTGAAGAAAAATTAACAAACATATATGGCACAATAGGATTCCACAGACTGGGTAAATTATGAAGCAAAGAAAGGTATTGGGAGAGGGCTTACAAATGTAAGTTGAGGCAAAATGGTGCAAATTTGCCAATTGCCAAAATTGGTCCAATTGGACTGGAAAATATCTGCTTGTACAAGGTGAAATGTGGCAAATTCTTCTTTCTTAGAGAGTTTTATACACAGATCAGTGCTTGCATCCAATAGAAATAATAAATGCAATTATAAGTTTTTCCTGCAAAGAAGGAACATACTCACCTCTCCTTCTGCCAACACTGCCAAATGCTGCTCTGATGAAGGGGAATGATCTTCAAATACCATCACTCCTGGGAACTCAATGATGACCCAGGGGCCAGCAGGCAAAACCAATGAAAAGACACAGGAGATCGATACTCTGCAACTTTAACTTTCTGTAAAAACTATATAGGGAATTTATCGAAACTAGAATGGACAAAATCTGGAGCAGCTGTGTATAGTAACCAATCAGCTTATATTTTCACATTAGTTAATATTTTCTGAATAGTTAATCTTTGAAAATGAAAGATAGACGCTTATTGGTTACCATACTGCTCCAGATTCCAGCTCCAGTGTTGATGACTTACCCTCTATCGCTTTATCAGAATGGCATTAAACTATGCAGGCAGTGGTAGAAGTCAATATTTATCTTCTTGTTTACAGGGACAGCCCCAGTCTTTATTTTCACTTTTTTTAATGGAAGAGTCGCATTCACTAATTTTCCATTGATATTTAGAGCAAGGTAAATCTGTGTTTGTGTTGTTGTTAAACATTGTTTAATTTTCCTGCAGTCGATAGCTCCCTCTTCCTATCCCCCCTAATCTACTCTAAGCAAAAACCTTCTCAACAAAGTGCCCACTTACCTGCATTCAGAAAACATACTGCTGCCAGCACCTGTACAGTTAACTTCCCATTGATTTAAATGGGGCAATATGCCAATGGTACTGGTAGTGTTAAGTCCACAAGACGTTGCTGCACAAGTGCTGGCAGTGCTGAGAACATTTCTGAATGGAGGATGGAAAGAATGAGAGAGGCCACGACTGACAAAGGGGGTTAGAGAACACTTGGTTGTGGGGGTGGGTTAGCTTTAAAGTACATGATGGCAATGGGAGCAGACACTTACGTCAGCAGCTTAGCTGTCCAGCTTGCATTATTCACTATTCCAGACTCTGCAGCTATGATTACTGCCCCATCATACCTCTAACATTCTTGTTGGCTCCCATTTTTGAAATGACTAGCGTCAAGCATACCACCTTGAGGTGTACCATCATCAATCTACCATCCTCGGAGAAAGTGATGCAAAAGTCACTTCTGCTTTTTTCCAAGATGATGTCTCAGACAGAAGAGGCAGAAGTATCTAATCAGCCTGACCTTAAATCTGACCTTAAATCTGCATTACCAAACAAGATAAGTTATGGAGACTATCCAGATTCTACATTTCTGATCCTGGGTGGAACATCTAGCTCTTGATGCACCTTGGAAGCATTGGGTTCTAAATGATGAAACTGCCTCTTCTTATATTTTTTGAGATGTGTCGAAAGCATACATCTGGGGCCAAAACCAAATTATCATATAAAGTTTATAGAGATGATTGGGATAAGCCTGAGCAGCTAAAATCCAAACTTAAACAATTAGATGCCCTGTTTGCTGTATCTTCACATAATAAATTTCATAAGGAACTCCAGTTAACCACCCTGCAAAGCATCTTGTCCCCATGTTGATGAGGACAAGGGCCTCTTCCCCATAAACCCTTGCCTAGTGGTTGTGGGGGTCTGTAGGTGGGGTGCTTATCAGAATCTGGAAGCCACCTTTAACAATAAGTGGGCACCCAGTTACTGCCCCACCATGTGAATGAATAAGGGATACATAGTACCCCCCTGTCCTAAATGCTCCACTGAGCCTGGCTCCTTCACGCATATGACATGGTCCGGTCCTGTGATCGAACTACTGGTTACAAATCATAGACCTTTAATAAATGTTGGTAGAACTTTGGGATAGGACCGTGTTGTTTTCCTCCTGGGCTGATGGATAGCTTTGACCTAAGTCCACCAACTGTTCATCACCTCCTATTATACAAGAATAGCAATATTCTTTCATTTAAAACTCACTGAGCCTTCTACAGGCACTAATTGAGGACCATGTAAGGTAACCCTTCAAAAGCTATTCTGTATCTTTTGACCTTAATAAACTCATACACTTAAAAAAAGGACTTTTTTCGGCATCCTTCTGACAGAAGTTGGTGCGAGCTGTGAATCTCCCCTGATGTATGAGCATACTGTATATTCAGATGCTATCCTATGGTTATATCTCAAAGCTATTAGAAGAGTAGTGACGCTATTGCACTTTCTACTGTAAACGTAAGTGGTTGATTTTAAATGCTTCTTTTCAGTTTTTTGGGGTATTCAATCATTATTGTGAGCAAAGATGGCTGTATTGGTCGTGACATCTGAGTGAGTACCAGCAATGTATAGGATTGGTCTGATCAGATTGGATGGTGTATGGGAGTTTGCACAAGTTTAATGAAAATAGCAGGCTATTGGTGCACTTTTTAAATGTTAGTGGCTTTCTTTCTGATGTTTTGCCCTAATATCAACATTACTACTCTATGGGAGTTTTCTTTTTTCCTTTCTCAGTGCATAATTCCAAGTTTTGAGCTTGACCTGATATGCTAGTTGCAATACCTAAAGACACATCAGCAATGTATCTGATTGGCTTGATTGGATAATGTGTCACAAGCATGACTAACAATGTACACTTATTTTGACCTTCCTATCATTTGAAAGGCCATATTTGGTGAATGTTTTTCCATGAGGTGATGGCAAAGTGGTGATTGTTATTTCAAGAGGCAAATTTTATCACATTTGGACACTCATTATTTATGAAAGGACTTTTTTGTTCACAATCACCATTTTGGATGGACAGTTATAAGCATTGCTCTCATATAGTGTTTTTAAATGATGTCAGTTGGAGTTTTGAGGAGCTGTTTTTCAATCACATTTATTACATTTATTTTTATACTTTATTTTATTGATACAAATTTCACATTAATTGGGCACAGTGTTATCACAATTTAATTACAATGTCAATTATTTGCCCTCTCCAAATCTAACTCTAAAAATGGCCATCATAACATTTGCCATACATCCTTAGTATATTTTAAACATTGCCAATAAAATAATTTTCCAGTATAACTTCAAGTGGTTGTTCAGAATAATATTATGAAAGATTAAGGAGTCCCCCAGATGTTCCCTAATCACAAACCATACTATGTATTGTGCAGCTGGATTAAAATGACTAATCTGACTGTACCTCCATAGTTACTGTATAATCTTGGTAAATTCAATAGTTTTAGTGTTGAGATTGAGTAGAATTTTGATGATATTTTTAGTAATACTATAGCTCAAACTTAGCAGCATAATATTTGTATGCTGTGCTAATAAAGGCCATATAACCACAGTCTAGATTTAAATAGGGATCACTCTCCCTCTTGTCACATGAGCATCAGGGAGAATAAAAGGCTTTGGAAAATAATAGCTATCGCTTTATCGGCTTTACATTCATAACAGAAGCTGCAGTTTTAATGTTAAATTATGTATGATATCATCCTTAGGGTGCAATAATAGACAATAATTATCATCTCTGTCCTTTGTCCCCTTCATTTTTTAGTTCCCCCACTAGGATTATCTTTGTAAAAGCATGTTTGCATTTGGAATTATAAACTAGTTTAGAGATTCTTAAGTGAAGTAGAAATGGTGAAATGGAAAAAAGGGGGTCCAAGGAATCTATTGTTAAAGTATATCTACAGTAAATAGTTTTTGGGGTTTTTGTTTGTTTTTTTGTAATATAGTAGATTGGATTGACATTTTTTAACTTGCCTATGTCTAATTTATGAGTATTCTTTTTACATCCTGTCCTAGATACAGAACTTGAACCAAGAGGTAAACTCTAAAATGACAGGAAATCGTCATTTTGTTACTTTTTGAAAATTTCCCCCTAGCACCTGTTTACGTGACAACTTTGGATCATTATCTGTCACAAACTAGAACAAATAGAGAGGGTGAATCTCTATAACAGGGACCTAGACAGCAAAAAAAACAAATGACAGAACTCTTCCACACACTTTCCACTTTAAACTTGCATTTTAGTATTCAGATTATGTCATTTCTATCAAGTATGTGTGAATATTATCTTAGGTTAATGAAGGGTTGAATATTTGAAGGGTCACATTATTCAACTAGAGAATTAGACAGAAGGTTAAATGGGCAACATGACACAAGCATAGTAGTATCCTGACAAAACCCTAACAATGCATCAAGCAAGAACACTAACAAAGGAACACTTTTTAATCAGAGTATAGCATCAAGTCAATTAAGTGGAGTTCCAGCTGAAAAAAAAAGTTAAATTCAGCAGGTACAATAACTGTAGCTGCTGAATTTTAAAATACAGACACTTACAGTACCTGTCCCTTGGTCCAATGGTGTCCTCACCACCGCTGGTTTCACCGGCTGTCGTCTCTCCCTGTCATCTTTAGTGTGGGCTCCCAGCTATGACAGCTCGCGGCTTCCCAGCCGGGTGCCCACTGCGCATTCACGAAAAGCGCTGTGCTTTGTGAATGGCCCTGTAGTCTTCTGGGACCTGTCACGTGTCCCAGAAGACTATGGGGAGGGAGGACAAACTTCAGCTTCTGATCAACTAAAGGGGGGCGGGTACCTGTCAAATTCGGATACCCACTCCCCAAAGGTGCCAATCCTTAGTGGGGAACGGGGGACAATGCATTAAAGTGGAACTTCCCTTTTTGGGTGGAACTCTGCTTTAAGTAGCAGAGGGGGTTGTTAATCAGTTTCAGCTTCTTTGGTATTAATGAAATTAACAACAGGTGCACTAGATTAGGGAAACAATGAGACGTCCACCAAAACAGGAATGGATTTACAGGTGGAGGGCACTGACATTTTTTTCCCTACTCATCTTTTCTGACTGTTTTTCACTAGTTTTGCATTTGGCTAGGGTCAGTGTTACTACTGGTAGCATGAGGCAATACCGGGACCCTACAGGGGTTGCACAGGAAGTCCAACTCCTCCAGGATGGCACATCAATACGTGCAATTACCAGAAGGTTTGCTGTGTCTCCCAGTACAGTCTCAACAGCATGGAGGAAATTCCAGGAGACAGGCAGTTACTCTAGGAGAGCTGGACAGGGCTGTATAATGTCTTTAACCCATAAGCAGAACTGGCATCTGCTCCTTTGTGCAAGGAGGAACAGGATAAGCCCTGCCAGAGCCCTACAAAATGACCTCCAGCAGGCCACTGGTGTTATTGCCTCTTGTAGAAGGATGGGTCAGTGTTTTCTGAGAACCTTTTCTATTGCTCTGTGTTGTGCGTGGAACCAAACAATCAGAAACAGACTTTATGGGGATGGCCTGAGGGCCCAATGTCCTCTAGTGGGCCCTGTGCTCACTGCCTGGCACCATAGAGCTCGATTGGCATTTTCCATTGAACACCAGCATTGGCAGGTCCGCCACTGGCGCCATGTGATTTTCACAGATGCGAGCAGGTTCACCCTGAGCACTTGTGACAGATGTGAAAGGGTCTGGAGAAGCTGTGGAGAACATGAGTATGCATGCAGTTCCTGGAGGATAAATAGGAAAAATAACGGAGGCACCACTAAGTGTAGTATTAGTATGCGGTTTTTAAGCAAAGGTAAGTTTAACTCACAAAAGAGTAGAACAGTGATCGCTTGTTATCATTGATGCACAGGTACTGTGCAGCGCAACATCCAAAGAAGGAGTCCCGCTGTCACGGATGGTGAGGTACACCGTCACCGCAGTCCCAGCAAGGAAATGCCAACTGGAAGTGGAGGAACCAGCGTGGAATGCATCTGTGGGTGGAAGTGACATAACCAGAGGGGGACCAGTACTGGTGCAGGCAGGCTTCGCGCTAAGAGCTGTCCAGCTCCTTCTACAGACCTGGGGGTGGACCACTCTATCTCTCTATTTATAGAGAGGAAAGGGCTGTAAACTGGAGTCCCATGGGACAACAAGGATCAGCGGACCAAAGGGAAAGTCTAAATTGTGGAGTTAAGATAAAAAGAATGTTTGAGGACATGGTGCACTACAAGAAATGGATATATGAACATAATATGAAGGAAAAATTAAAAAAATAAATGTGCAAAAGAATGAGCAAAAAAAAAATACATTTTATTTTTTATTAAAAAAATAAAAATGAATGGAAATAAATGCATGTATAAAAGCATTGCATTTGTACCACTAGGGTGCACCGTTATCAATACATAAGGCTTAGAGGGGTGACATATGTGTCTGTGTATATATATACAACCAAACAACTGCACAGGCTTTTTTATATATATACAGTGGGGATCGAAAGTTTGGGCACCCCAGCTAAAAATTTGTATTAATGTGCATAAAGAAGCCAAGGAAAGATGGAAAAATCTCCAAAAGGCATCAAATTACAGATTAGACATTCTTATAATATGTCAACAAAAGTTAGATTTTATTTCCATCATTAACACTTTCAAAATAACAGAAAACAAAAAAATGGCGTCTGCAAAAGTTTGGGCACCCTGCAGAGTTAATATCTTGTACTGCCCCCTTTGGCAAGTATCACAGCTTGTAAACGCTTTTTGTAGCCAGCCAAGAGTCTTTCAATTCTTGTTTGAGGTATCTTTGCCCATTCTTCCTTACAAAAGTCTTCCAGTTCTTTGAGATTTCTGGGCTGTCTGTCACGCACTGCTCTTTTAAGGTCTATCCATAGATTTTCAATTATGTTGAGGTCAGGAGATTGTGAAGGCCATGGCAAAACCTTCAGTTTACGCCTCTTGATGTAATCCCCCGTGGATTTCGAGGTGTGTTTAGGATCATTATCCATTTGTAGAAGCCATCCTCTCTTTAACTTCAGCTTTTTCACAGATGGCATCAAGTTACCATCCAAAATTTGCTGAAATTTTATTGAATCCATTTTTCCTTCTACTCGTGAGATGTTCCCTGTGCCACTGGCTGCAACACAACCCCAAAGCATGATTGATCCAACCCCATGCTTACCAGTTGGACAGAGGTTCTTTTCATTAAATTCTGTGCCCCTTCTTCTCCAAACGTACCTTTGCTCATTCATGCCAAAAAGTTCAATTTTAACCTCATCGGTCCACAGAACTTGTTTCCAAAATGCATCAGGCTTGTCTATATGTTCATTTGCAAAGTTCAAACGATGATTTTTGTGGTGAGGACGTAGAAGAGGTTTTCTTCTGATGACTCTTCCATGAAGACCATATTTGTACAAGTATCTCTTTATAGTGGATTAGTGTACCACAACTCCAGTGTCTGCCAGATCTTTCTGGAGGGATCGTTCAGTCAAACGTGGGTTTTGAATTGTTTTTCTCACAATCCTGCGAGCTGTTCTGTCTGATATTTTTCTTGGTCTTCCAGATCTTGCTTTAACTTCCACTGTTCCTGATAACTGCCATTTCTTAATTACATTCCGAACAGAGGATATTGACATCTGAAAATGCTTTGCTATCTTCTTATAGCCTTCTCCAGCTTTGTGAGCGTCAACTATTTTCAGTTTCAGTTTTCTAGACAACTGCTTAGAAGAACCCATGGTGCTGATTGTTGGGGCAAGGTCAGATGAGTCTGGGCATTTAAAACCTTTGAGATTGACATCACCTGGTCTTCCCAGACGATGATTGAGAACAATCCATGACCCTGGCAGGTCTCAGCTTGGCAAAGGGGGCAGTGCATGCTATAAATTCTGCAGGGTGCCCAAACTTTTGCAGACGCCATTTTTTTGTTTTCTGTTATTTTGAAAGTGTAAATGATGGAAATAAAATCTAACTTTTGTTGACATATTATAAGAATGTCTAATCTGTAATTTGATGCCTTTTGGAGATTTTTCCATCTTTCCTTGGCTTCTTTATGCACATTAATACAAATTTGTAGCTGGGGTGCCCAAACTTTCGATCCCTACTGTATGTGATGGTGGAGATACTTACAGTGAAGTCTTGGACCCGATAAACCCAAAAGGGACCCTAGGAGTCCATAGCCCAAATAAATATATTTTCTCTCTTGACCATAAGGGTCCCTGTAAAAAATGGAGATAGGGAGAAAACTAGCATAGTGGGAACAGAAGGACAGGAAGAAAAAAACAACATAAAGGTGCAGAGGTATGTGTGGTCAGATGGGATTAGAATATAGTGTGGATCTCTATTTCTTCATAAAGACCCCCCGGGGCCAAGGTTTCGAGGGTGTAAATCCAGAAGGTTTCATGGCGGCATAGCCGTTAAAAATGTTCTGCAGTTGGAAAATAATTGGGGATGGATTCAATGGCCCATACTGCAAGTCCTCTTGTGGACTTGTGGTTTTCTAGAAAGTGTTTTGGGACACTATGTTTGTCCAAACCATCCTCTATGAGGTGTCTGTGTTCACCAAACCTCTTTCTAAGTGTCCCGATGGTCCTTCCAACATAGAGTAGACCTCAAGGGCTTTTTATACAGTAGACTATGTACTCTGATGAGCAATTATGGAAATTATTAATCCTGTAAGTGGTCCCTTTGACTGTGAAGTCTTTTTGACCGTGGGTGATGAAATGGCATGTGCGGCAGAGTTTTTTACCGCATTGGTACATTCCTTTCAAATCAAGGAAGGTGAGGGATTGTGTTTGACCATAGGACAATTTTTTAAATTTGCTTGGGGCCCCATTGGCTTTTAATGCTCTTGGCCTTACGATATGAGACCTTGGGATAGGATGGTAGGGATGTCTGTAGGAAAGTGTCTTGTAGAAGGATGGGCCAGTGTTTTCTGAGAACCTTTTCTATTGCTCTGTGTTGTGCGTGGAACTGTGTAGTGAATCTGATGGCTTGTGTCTCACTGGACGATTTTGACTTCTTTACAGGTGTATTGTTGTATGTGAGGTATGAGGAGTATGCTTCCTGCAAGAGGGGTGTAGTGTAACACTTGTCCAGAAACTTCTGGGTCAAGCGATCACTGTGTTCAGTGTAGTCGCTTTCACGGTTGCAGTTTTGATGGAGCCTACAGTATTGGCTCTTGGGTATGTTCTAAATCCATCTAGGATGATGGCAACTGTGGAAGTGTAGGTAGGAGTTCCCTGCAGTGGGCTTCATGTTATTTTTGGCATATATTTTGTCAGACCTTACGCTGGTGCAGTGGGTCCTGGGTTCCTCCTGGTGCACAACAATGTCTGGCCTCATGTGGTGGGAGTATGCAGGCAGTTCCTAGAGGATGAAAGAATTGATACCTTTGAATGGCCCCCACACTCACCTAAATCCAATAGAACACCTCTGAGATATCATGTTTGCGTCCATCCAAAGGTGCCAGGTTGCACCTCAGACTGTCCAGGAGCTCAGTGATTCCCTTATCCAGATCTAGAGGAAATATCCCAGGACACCAATCCGACATCTCATTAGGAGCATGCCCCGATGTTGTCAGGCATGCATACAAACGTGGGGGCCATACAAACTACTGAGTACCATTTTGAGTTGCTGCAATTAAATTTCAGCAAAATGGACTAGCCTGCTGCATCATTTTGTCACTTTGATTTTTGGGGGGTCTTTGAATTCAGTCTTCTGTTGGTTGATCATTTTCATTTCCATCAAACAATGGGGTAACACATTACCCAGTCCATGTCAGCACTGATATCCAGTATGATATTTTTTCCCCATTTAGATCTGACATATTTTCAAAGTGTTCCTTTAATTTTTTTGAGCAGTGCATGATGCCAAATACATTTAGCTACCTTTTGAAACAGAGGGTTTCTGTGAAAGCCCCATGTATTAAATCAAGTGTACAATCCTAATAATAATTAACCAGATGCATAACTAAATGTATCCTAAGCCACCTAAGTTAATGATGATAAGTAATGCATAAAAATTATTTGGTGTGTATTTAAAACCCCTTAATGTCTATTGGGGATTCTACCCTTTAAATTAACATTACAGTGGCATCACATGTAGGTTTTTAGAGCTGTGTATATATTAGTGATTATATGTGCCGATTTACATGCATTGAAAGGTTTATCAATTTGCGTGGCCTATTATATGCCATATAGCACATGCTGTGAAGTAAGAAAACCATTTTGTGCATAAATACTTTTGTTTGAAAGAACTTTATCTAGAATTGTCTATATTAAGAGGCTTGGGTGAGTATCTAGAATTCCTGGTGTTTTTCTTAAGTTTCATAACACCATATGTGATAATTGAGGCACTTGGATATGTATTGTTTGCTGAGAAAATCACACCTAAGGGCTTTTAAATGAACTTTGTGGATTTACATACTGTTTATGCTGCACGACCTAATTAGATCTTATAACATTATAGTGTCTGCAAATAAGGACTGTGTTCGGATGGCTTGGATGGATCACATAATTTGTTTGATTTGGAACTTCTTAGGTCCTGTTGATATTCCACCAACTTGTTAAATGAAATGGGTACATCTACATGTTATCATTACTATTTGATACTTATGATATTAGTTCAAAAACAACTATATAACTGTATAATTTAGAAGAGTGTGTTGGGGATTATGATATAGAGGTACCTTGTATTTTTCCAGCAGTGACTGTTTTCCATTGAGGCGGACTGGGTAATGCACATTTGAATTTTTATAACATTTTATCTCAACAAATAAAAATTCTTGTGAGCGCATTTTATATTTTTATTATGTTTCTTTTTTTGTATGTATGAGATAATTTCTTTCATCTACACATGAAAGAATGGTACAATAGGCATAGGGACATTTTTAAGAAAAATTAATAAAAATACTGATTACAGTCAAAGTAGGAAATAGTTTTAGCATATTCATTACAGAATTAGATTGACTGGCATTAGAAACTTATATACAGTATATATATATATATATATATATATATATATATATAATTTTTTTCCCCTAATATTATATTTTATTTTATATTATGTTTTATATATTTATAGACATACAATTATTTATGTGTATGATATCTCTAAACAACAAGACACATACATAGTTTTTTTTGTGTGAGAAATCCCATAATTTTGTATATGCATATTCAAAAGGAGATCACTGGAAACACAGAAATCACATTATTTGTGAGAAATCACATTATTTAGTTATTTGGTTTCTTACTGCCACCTTTGTTCCTTAATATCAACTAAAAATAATAAAAGAAACTTAGCCTGGTTTGTAAAGAAAAAGCTCTGTTTCTCATTGTGCTCAGGAGCAAACTTCTAATACAAATGAGACAAAAGCAATTGCTCATAATATTTGTCCAGGATCATAAAGAGCACAAAGAAGCCATGATTTCCATAGCACATTACTGTTCTAAAACAGGCTGTTAATATATAAAAAAAAACACATTAGAAAAATTAGCAAGTAATTTTTTTCTTTTGAAATCTGTACGGACTCTTACAGCTAAAATAATGCATAATATGTAACTGGGTTGCTAAGGCAACAACCTATTTTTCATGAATAGCAGAGCTAATGGCATGAGAAGCCTATGCAACTTATCACAGAATCTTTTAGTGCTGCCCCAGGCTGAACACAGTCCTGCAACCTCTTGTTAAAATGAACCCATTCTTTATAGCCTACGTGCACTTACCTTGTAATTATTCATACTGTGCCTATTTTATTGAGCTCTGTTCTCTTTCTTCCTTTGTGTTTGAATAAAAGACAACTGTAAGCATGCAGATATTGGAAAAGAGGTAATTTATGCTAAGATGCTATTTCCAAATAATGACACAGAACAATGTAAATCAGAGATCTGCATGCTGCCAGAATCACACAAAATAGGTCAGAAGCTATGGTCTATTTCTAAAGTCAAATATAAAAACATCCATCAAAGTATTAATCACCCACTTATTTATTTTGTTCTCTTATAAAGTACTTACAGTACATATTTGCTTTACAAACATACCCAGACATCAGTCCCTGCCCCAGAGGAATTTAAAGTATACTGCCCATACTACAATCAGAAAATGCACACACATAAATTAATTTTTGACAGATTAGCTACTCTGCCAATAAGAAAATACAGGGTGAAAATATAAACTGATTGAAAATAGTGTCTATTGTAAAAACAGAACCTTAGCACCAGAAATCTACCATGCTTTCCACTAGCTTCTCATGCCTCGAAGTGGTTTAGGTAGGAATAGAAAAGACGTGTGTGCCCAAAGCTGCCCAATAGGCAGAAAAGCTAATTAAGGCCCAAATGTAATGATCATATTGGTTTTTTTTTTTCAAGCACATTAATGATTGAGGGTTGAACAAAAAAAGTGTACATGTACAGTTGTGTTCAAAATAATAGCAGTGTGTTGAAAAAGGGAATAAAGCTCAAAATCCTTCTAATAGCTTTTATATCCATACACGCAAATGCATTGGGAACACTACACATTCTATTCCAAATCAAAACATGAAGAAAAATATATCAAGTTTGTGTTGTTCCTCTAAAATAAATTGAAGAAAAGTGAATATTAGACTGTTAAAAAAAATAGCAGTGTTTGTATTCTTTACAAACTCAAACATTCACTATATGAACTGAAAAATATTTGAAGATTTTGATTTCCTTTGAATCACTTAATGAATATTTAGTTGTATAAGCACTGTTTCTGAGAACTGCTGTACATCTGTGTTGCATGGAGTCAACCAACTTCTGGCACCTCTGAACAGGTATTCCAGCCCAGGATGATTGGACTACATTCCACAGTTCTTCTCTATTTCTTGGTTTTGCCTCAGAAACTGCATTTTTGATGTCACCCTACAAGTTTTCTATTGCATTAAGATCCGGGGATTGGGCTGGACACTCCATAACGTCAATCTTGTTGGTCTGGAACCAAGATGTTGCACATTTACTGGTGTGTTTGGGGTCGTTGTCTTGTTGGAACACCCATTGCAAGGGCATTTCCTCTTCAGCATAAGGCAGCATGACCTCTTCAAGTATTCTGATGTATTCAAACTGATCCATGATCCCTGGTATGCGATAAATAGGCCCAACACCGTAGTATGAGAAACATCCCCATATCATGATGCTTGCTCAACCATGCTTCACTGTCTTCACAGTGTACTGTGGCTTGAATTCAGTGTTTGGGGGTCGTCTGACAAACTGTCTCCGGCCACTAGACCCAAAAAGAACATTCTTACTTTCATCAGTCCACAAAATGTTGCGCCATTTCCCTTTAGGCCAGTCAATGTGCTCTTTGGCAACTTGTAACCTCTTTAGCACATGTCTTTTTTTCAACAGTGGGACTTTGCGGGGGCTTCTTGCAGATAGCTTGGCTTCACATAGGCGTCTTCTAATTGTAACAGTACTCACAGGTAACTTTAGACCTTCTTTGATCTTCCTGGAGCTGATCGTTGGCTGAGTCCTTGCCATTTTGGCTATTCTTCTATCCATTCGAATGGTAGTTTTTCGCTTTCTTCCACATCTTTCAGGTTTTGGTTGCCATTTTAAAGCATTTGCGATCATTTTAGCTGAGCAGCCTATCATTTTCTGCACTTCTTTATATGTTTTCCCCTCTCCAATCAACTTTTTAATCAAGGTATGCTGTTCTTTTGAACAATGTCTGGAACGACCCATTTTCCTCAGAATTTCAGAGAGAAATGCACTGTAACTAGCATGTACAACATTTGCTGCCTTCCTTCCTTAAATAAGGGCAATAATTGCCACCTGTTTTTCAAAGAATGAATGACCTCACTAATAGAACTCCACATTGCTATTATTTTGAACATGCCCCTTTCAATTAGTGATTCAATTACACAGAATCAGCAGCATGCATGTCATGACTGTTGGGTCTGTTGGATTTCTATTACTCTACTACACCTGCTAGTAAATTATTTGCCATGTAGAAATATCATTTCTACCAAAAACAGTGATTGATCAGGTTAGTGATGTCTGACTGCTATTATTTTGAACACAACTGTATATGTGACCAATGACTGAAGTATATTAGCTATATGGGTAATATCTGTCACAGGCTCTACTTCAAACAACGAGTCAGAAAATGAATGGCAAGTGCTAGAGTATTGGAGATGCTTGTACTGGAAAGGGGAGTGACAACACCCAAGTGTAAACAAATTAGGTACAAACAGTGCAGCGCATATTATATATATAAATAATATAACAAAAAGTCCTTCCAATAACATTCAAATAAGAATAATAATGAAAAAATTCCAACTAGTGCTAATCCCAAAAGGTGCTCCTCTCTTGTGCAGGGTCCTCCACCACTATGCACTCACCAGAAAGTCAGCTGGTCAATAGCTTGTATTACAACAACACTGAGACCTCTGTTTCTCTCTCCTCTATGACACCAATAGCACAAGAAGGAGCCTGAAGAGAAGTGCTCACCACATGGAGCCCAAAGATCATATATAGTATAGTATTTATTAATTATAAAAATCGTTACATAAAAGACAAGTTTTAAACATCTTCCACGTGAAGAAGTACTGTCAATTTTTTAGTTATGAATAGCAAACTTTGTTAAAAAGTGCAAGAAACAATTATGCAACTTTTCTTCTCATCAGCAAGTAAAATCTCAGGTTAAAGTGTTACTAAACCCACAACAGTAAAAAAAAGTCTGTATATGCAGTAGAGCATGCTTGTTATACTCACTGTGGAACCTAAGGGGTTAATCTTCAGCATTGTGTAAAAATGCTGTTTGACCTTGTCTTCTCTGATCCTCCCCTTCTTCCACAGTCCCCAATCAAACTGCCATAGTACAGAGCAGCAGTGGCAAGTCTGCATATGCTCTGTTTGGTGTGTAACGCTAGAGAGGGTTTTTTTCTTTTGGGAGGGTGCATGTGATTGGCACAGAGCCAATCAGTGCTGTCTGGACAGAGGGTCAGGGGTCATGCAGCCTCAAAGGTCAGTGGAGAATGAAAACTCCTCCTGAAAGATTAACCAGTGTTCAGGTGGACACTAATAGAAATTGCACGACTGCCATATACTGCTCATGAGAAAAGTTATTTAGCAGTTTATATGTACAAAACTATTTGCACTGCCATGTTCTGTGTAATGTGGAAGACCATATATAGTGAATGCAGAGTCATGGGTTTAGTAACACTTTAAATAATAGTAAATGATAAGTGCATAATATGACAATACACAGTTTACATTTCCAGATATTTTTATACTATAAAACACTTGATCATACCACAGTTAGGCTTTATATTTTGTTTACATATGTCTTTTAATATGTGGCACATCCATTCTCCTAGCTAGAGCACTGACATGATCAGTAGAGCAGAGCACTGAGGTGTACAGTGAAGTAAAAATATAAGAAGAGAGTTCACTTAAAATGTATTTCTGAACAGCCTAGGTCAGTCCCCAGTGGAGGCACTTATTTTTCCTTTCCTTTTAGCTGTTTGTATATTGTCTATTATTATGCACATCTCTTTGTACTGTTTGGAATAAACTAATGTATGCAGCCCCAGGGTTGTGCATTGAAAAAAGGGTAATGGTCTTTCTTTGATGCAAAACCAGAAGTGTACTAAATGACAAGTAGTATTATGTTTTTCTCTTCCTTTTTTACAGCAAAAGGTTTCACAATTCCTACCAGGTCATATCATTATTGGGTTTAAAAATCAAGTTCTATTAATAAATGCAATCCACTGCATTTTAGAAGGCTGAATTAAAAAAATGAAAATATCATAACTATACATTTACATATAAACACTTAACTATTTGGTATGTGTTAAAATGTAAAGATTAGAATGCCCTAATCTCTGTGTCTTTGTGTAGAAATAGGCTTTCTAGCACCAACTTAATAGAGATATTATAAAACCTGGACTGTACAATAAAAACACATTTTGAAATGACATGTCATCTTTTGCATTCATATAAATATTCATTACATATGCAGTGTAACCAAATAACCATCTATTGAGGAATATTACATTAGCTTAAATGTAATTTGCATATCATTATTGGTTAAATGCATACAATGTGGATGATTCTTCTTCCTTTTGTTACTTTGATGATGATTGATATTATTTTTCCCATATTCACCCCCTTATTACATGACTATGACACTTTTTGTAAATTATATCTGTACAAAATTGCTAGAGTGTTGGTGGTGTCTGAATACTGTAACTGCCTTCAGTGGGACAATAGTGAAGAATGAATAGGAAGAGAGAAATAAAAACAAATGTCTCCAAAGGGGACCTCAACAGCTATATAAACCTGATGGAGACTTAAAGGAGAAATATAGCCAATGCTCTTTTGGCTGTACTTCTTCTGTGGATCAGTTTGTTCTGCACTCCTGTGACCCATTTTCAGCTGACAGCGGGCTGAAGCTTTCTGTTGGCTGACGTCACTGAGTCGGTCCAGCCTGGGGAAAGATCCCAACTTCAAAGTCGGGATCCACTCCAGAGTCTAAAGGGGCACCTAGCTCATTCTCTCAGTGAAGCGCTGAGAGGTTGAGCCATCCATTCCGTCCCCCTCTACAGCCCAGGGCTCCAGTGCGCGCTAGGAGGGGCTGAGCAGAGATCGGTAACTGACAGTCACCACTCTCTGCTCAGAGCAGCTGGGAGTACTCAGCGATCAGCAGCCATATGATCTCTGAGTTCTCACACTTAGAGCCAATGGGGGACAGATGCAGCATCGGACCAACGTTGCATCCATCTAGGTAAGTATAACTGGGGGAAAAATAGAAACCCCTACTTCTCTTTTAACAGTTCCCTACTCCTGAAGCAAGTGATTTTATTGCAGTATATGTCTACATTGGAGAGGTTTCCCTTAACTTTGTTTCCCAGTAACAACTGTGAGCAAGATGAAAATAGAAAGACATTTTTCTAAGAGAAACACAGGCAACAAAATTATTCAGAGGTCCCCACCATGCATGCTATCAAAGCAAAACAACAAGGCCCTATATGGTTCACCCTCCAGAAAGGCAAGTGTCACATGCCTTGGTCAATCCACCATTTAAAAATGTATAGTGCTTTTTGGAGTAGATTGGTAGATTATGTCACTGCTATTCTGCTTATCAGTTTCAATGTTTTGCTGTGTAACTTACTGCTTTCAATGAATGGTTAAAGACATTTTGATTTACTTTGGTTTTATGAAGCAAGTATTTGCCCAGCATATCTGAATAATCAGGTTGGGGAAAGATATGTTACTGTAACTAATGTAGCTAGAGGGAGTAATGGAGGGTCTTTTAAAAGGAAGGCCAATTTAACTGGATATGGCAGCTGCCCCCCCCCCCCAAAAAAAAAAAACACCCCTATGAGTCTATCTAGTCAAGGTGTGAATTATACATATGTTAGAATAATTTGTTACAGATTTAATTGCTTTTTCCTTGGTACCAGAGATTTGCATCTAGTTGAGGATTCACTAGGAAAGACTTTGGGGCGGATTTACTAAAATTGGTGCAGCTGTGCATGGTAACCAATCAGTTCAACTGGAAGATTAACATTTCAGATTGTTCAATTATGGTTTGGCAATAAAACTTGGAAGCAGATTGGTTTCTATGCAGAACTGCACCAGATTTTGCTCTCTCCAGTAATAGTAAATAATCCCCACTGCCCTAGTCCATGTTAAGGAATGACAGAACAAAGATGTGAAGCATCCTTAAAACTCAGTTTAGAGATATACTGTAGATATTAGTTGAATGGATTTTTCTCTAAGGTTTCATTTAGTAGAATATTGCTGGTTCCATGCACAATACAAAAATGATACCAGGAACTTCCAGAGCTAAACACAGCACTTAAGTCTTGATGTTTAAATTTCTAGAGCATTGGTGTAAATTTTTATTGGAGTACAACACATATGTTAAATTGCACCAGAATAGTAGAGGGTCTTGTGTGCTTGGGGAGTGATTAATGGGAAGGTTGGAGGAATACTTCAACAGGTTTGAGCAGCAAGGTAAACTAAGGAAGGGTGAAATTATAGAGTATGGAGAGAGTTATGAAAAATGAGAATAGTAATTGGGGAAGAATGAATCAGACTAAAGTTGATTCATTGAGGGTTTGCTGAATCCTGTTTGAAATTTGTCAAACCCAAACTCAGCAGCAAATCCCATTAAAGCCTATAGGAGGCAAATCCTTTTTGTAAGTTCTGTCCATTATTAGGGCTAATAAGCAAGCTACTAAAGAAAAAGGTCATGTAGACCTGGTCACTGCCAAAGGGTACATGCACCAGAACAGTATAATTTTCACAGATAGTCTATGTTACAATATACCTTGACAGCAATGGCTGGGGTAGCTTATATTGAGCAATAGCACCCTGATCTGATTCATTGCAGTTGAAAAAAGTTTTTTTAAGGCAGTTTTAACAGCAACACATGTTATAGGCCTGCTTTGATTGGCAGATAAAAATTGGTCAGTAGTTTGCTGAGACTGTCTGATGCAAAACTATCCTGCTACTGGCCAATTTCTATCAAATTCTCCATGAGAATTAAAAGACTGCAGATCACAGAGCAGTGTAAAACTGGCCAGCAACAGCACATTTTAATGAGGGAGAATTGTCCAAAATGTACTACAGAAATGGTTCTAGAGACTAAGAACACAGGAAGAGTACACAGCAGTGTAAAACTGGCCAGTAACAGGACTATAAACACACTGTCACTTCCAGAGTTCCATCAAAGGAAGAGAGGGCCATGAATGATGTATGATGAACCATAAACTTTGCTGGAATTGTGTAGTTGATGCAGCCCTCCTCAGATGGGGAAATCTTGTAGGAACTACAAAGAGGACAAACAGGAGGGCGCAAATGCCTTGGGAATTACCAACGATTTATTATTTATAAAAAAATGCCAAATGGATACTCACAAAAGTGGAGAATAAATGCATGAAAACCACAAGATGCCACAGTGTTGGGAATCACATATCGTCATGCAACCCTGCTGGACTGGCAAGCTGATGCATTTCGGAGGCGCACCTCCTTCCTCAGAGCAATTTTAACCAACATATGTTGAGCCCAGGTCTATATATATTATAAACAATAAATTATGCCCCATTGGCCTCACTATGGGAGGTGGAGCCACAGGTCAAGTCAAAGGTCATCAACCAAATACTCTAGCAAATATGCAGACAAACAGCACAATGGTAAGAGAGGCTTGATGCTGCCAAGGATAACAGTACTACATGCCACTATATGGCCATGTGTGTGAGGATCTAAACACATAGATGAAGGAAATAAATATTTGATCCCCTGCTGATTTTGAATATTTGCCCACTCACAAAGAAATGATCAGTCTAAAAATCGAATGGTAGGTGTATTGTAACACTGAGAGACAGAATAGCAACAAAAAAATTCTAAAGAAATGCATGTCTAACAAATTATGCACTGATTTGCATGTTCATGGGAGAAATAAGTATTTGATCCCCTATCATTCAGCAGAATTTCTGGCTACCAGGTGTCTTTCATACAGGTAACAAGATGAGATTAGAAGCAGTCTCTTAAAGGGAGTGCTGCTAATCTCATTTTGTTACCTGTATAAAAGACCTGTCCACAGAAGCAATCAAACAATCAGATTCCAAATTCTCCACCATGGCAAAGACCAAAGAGCTGTCCAAGGATGTCAGGGACAAGACTGTAGACCCACACAAGGCTGGACTGGGCTACCAAACTATCACCAAGCAGCTTGGGGAGAAGGTGACAACAGTTGGTGCAATCATTCGTGTAAGTGCAATCATGCGTGTAAGTGCACTGGAAGGTGTCCATCATGGCCGACGACTGCTGGAACTCAACCCTGGGGCTTCCGCAAAACTAGATCGCTCCTCCACTTCCAGAAGTTTGCAAGAAGTGACACTATGGGAACCAATCACCGCACAGGAAGACCCACCAAGTAGTGTCACAGATCTGCAGCTGCTCTCCCTCAGGATGATCTGCCCTTCTCAATAAGGGAAACGCTGCTTTAATTGCTTAAAAAGTGTTAGTTGGATTTGGCTTTAATTTGTTAGTCCATCTAAATATGCTAGTGCATCAAACACTACCATCTCCTCAGGTTGATAATGCTATCCAATGTTGTCTCTATTGCTTCTCCATTCAGAACCCTAAGTCAGGAAGCGAGTTACTGGCTGGATCACAAAGTGAAAGTAAATGAAAAAGAAAAAAAGAAAAGGAATGCAACCACCACATTTAAGGATCGGTAAGCCACAATATATACACTTTTTGTTTTTGGGTTTAATACCACTTTATGTTATTAAAGATGCAATATTTCAGAACCCTTAGGTTTCTTCCAAGGAATTATAATATTCCAAAAGCTTGCATTTTTAATAACTTATGTGGGTCAATAAAGGTTATAATGTACATGCCTAAATTTCCACATTAATCAGTGGCTAACACTGTACAAGATTCTACTGATTATTTAAAAGTAAATGTATGCAAAGGCAAAACTTTTTGAAGCACAGAGTGGAGAAGGGTCCTCTCTAGATCCTCTGTTTTTTATTGTGGTCTGTGTCCATGCTGGAGATATTTCCTCTCTATTTCTCATATGCCTTCCGTCACACAGAAAGCCAGGATAAAGTGTACATTTTAGAACTGTCATCAGAGTAAGGTGAGGGGAAATCTTCCAATGAGGACAAATGCTCTGGTGAGTGCTGTCCAAAATGGGAGTTACTGTCAATTTGGGGATATTTCCTCTTACTTCTGATTGCATTTACAAAACAATAAGTAAAGGGAAATCTCTCTAGCAGGGAACAGACAAAAAATTAAATGAATAAATAAATAAATAACCTGCTAAATGGTCTAACCCTTCCTTACTTTGCCAAAAAAACATATACAGTATATATAAAAAAGTTGGGGTTTTTTGTCATAGTTTTCAGTGATGAAATCTAAACAAAAATAATATTCAATTCAGATGACTTAAATATGACTAAAACTAAAATGGCGTTTTAGACAAAAGACTGACTAAACTAAATCAAAATTTGACATCAAAATTAACAGTGGTCAATAAGCCTTTGTATAGACCAGAATGCAAACATACCTCATCCCTCAAATATCATATAAAGAACCACAGAGTGGTCAAAAAGCAATATTCTTGTTTGTTTATGTAACTTGGTTTTATTTATAAAGATGTTACTTGATACTTTATATCATTATTAACAGAGAACTGGTACAGTTTTTATATTCAGGAATTATGTGCAATGGCATTACAGTCAATAGAGTTTGCAGGCTTTTTTTTATACATTTTAAATTTGCACGTCTATTTCTCAAAAAGCAATATTTTTGTTTATTTATGATACTGGAGATTTTAGTCGACTAAAATGTACTGGAAATTTTAGTTGACTAAAATAGGACTAAACTAAAACAATTCAGATGACTAAAATACAACTAGGACTAAAATGGCATTTTAGTCAAAAGACTGTGACTAAAACAAAATCGAAATTTGATGTTAAAATTAACGTGCTATGCACATACTGTAAGGTGATCTTGTTGATGCAGAATAACATGGTGCTGAGGTGGAATTATGTGTGCTGCTAAGTTAAATATTGGAGTATTCTACAGACTCTACAATAATAATAAGCAAGTAGAGAATCAGCTCTTACTACATATATAAAAGGCTGTACAAGCTGGGACAGTGGTATAATGGGAAATTTTAATTACCGTATATACTCGAGTATAAGCCGACCCGAATATAAGCCGAGGTACCTAATTTTACCACAAAAAACTGGGAAAAACTATTGACTCGAGTATAAGCCCCATCATTAGTATCAGTGGGAGGAATAGTGCCCCATCATTGGTGTCAGTGGGAGGAATAGTGCCCCATCATTGGTATCAGTGGGAGGAATAGTGCCCAATCATTGGTGTCAGTGGGAGGAATAGTGCCCCATCATTGGTATCAGTGGGAGGAATAGTGCCCCATCATTGGTGTCAGTGGGAGGAATAGTGCCCCATCATTGGTATCAGTGGGAGGAATAGTGCCCCATCATTGGTGTCAGTGGGAGGAATAGTGCCCCATCATTGGTGTCAGTGGGAGGAATAGTGCCCCATCATTGGTATCACTGGGAGGAATAGTGCCCCATCGTTGGTGTCAGTGGGAGGAATAATGCCCCATCATTAGTATCAGTGGGAGGAATAGTGCCCCATCATTGGTGTCAGTGGGAGGAATAGTGCCCCATCGTTGGTGTCAGTGGGAGGAATAATGCCCCATCATTAGTATCAGTGACACCAATGATGCGGCACTATTCCTCCCACTGACACCAATGACACTTGCTGACCCCTGTTGCAGTATGGTGCTGCTGCAGCCAGCATATGTGGTTGCAGCAGCACCTCTGCACTGCACACTTACCGGCCTTTCCCTCACTCGATTTTCACGGGTCCGCTCGGCTCCGCCTCCTCACCCGTGATTGGCCGCCTGTGTACCTTTCCTGAGCTACAGTTCTGGCGGCCAATCACTGGTGAGGAGGCGGAGCCGAGCGGCAGGAGTGAGGGAGTGGCCGGAGTGACGGAAGGAGCAGCGCTTCCTGGATGGATCATCGTGGGAGCCCTCTGCCCACCCCTGTACGCGCCCCCTTGATGTTGACTCGAGTATAAGCTGAGGGGGCCGTTTTTCAGCACAAAAAATGTGCTGAAAAACTCGGCTTATGCTCGAGTATATACGGTAACCTGAAAGTGACTGGAATGGTGGCAACACTGAAACACCAAAATGGCAGATATTTGGTAGACAGTTGCAAGAGGGGGAGAAGAAATGGCTGGGCTGCCAAATCCCTTGAAATATACAGACTATCTTTTAGTTCCCTTTGGGACTCTAAAGACAGAAATAAAAGGAAGAAAGTACAGATATATAAAATATCCGCAGACTTTATTAGTACTAAAAGGTAAAATATTCATCATATTGCACTTAAATATTCACACCCCATGGTTACAGTAACAACAAGGGGGTTATTTAATAAAACTGGAGTGTGAAAAATCTGGTGTGGCTCTGCAGAGAAACCAATCAGCTTCCAGGTTTTATTGTCAAAGCTTAAATGAACAAGCTGAAGTTAGATGCTGATTGGCTGCCATGCACAGCTGCACCAGTTTCTAAGCTCGCCGGTTTTAGTAAATCTCTCCCCAAAGTTTATAAAACAACATACATAACTGCCTACATGCCTAACTATGACAAGTCTATGTATGTGCCATAGAATTTCTCATAATATCCAAAAGGAAAGGCCACTCCAACGCATTTCGATTGAGTCAATACTGATCTTCTTCAGGGGAACAGCAAAATGGCATTTCTATAATACAAAACAAACATGAAATCATATTAGCAAATAATTTATGGTAAACATTCCGAGATTGGACCAGATTGTTTATGAATTTTTTAGAACTCACTTCAAGCATGTATAGCTGTTAGACATCAACTGGAACCCTTTAAGAAGGAAAAATATACTCTCTCTGAACCACAAGATGCAAATCTAGCTCAGGGTGCCCCGTAAGGACATACAGGAAATCACATGGACCCAGCTAATTGATGGGGAGGAAGGAAGGAAAAGTAACATCCAGCAAACTGTCAAACAATTAAAACATAATCATATAAGTATAAATATCCAGTACATGTGGTCATACAGCTCCATGCAAACCCCCCAGACCAATGGCTCATTGACTAATACTAACCATCACAATAATTTGCAGTCGGGGCACTGAAAAGGCACAAGGTCTTGTAAAACAGAATATAATTCAAATGATTGGTATTGCACCCCTTTCCTGAAAGGAAGGGAGTGATCATGAATGTGACATAATTATATCCAAGACCAAAATGCTAACATAAAAAAGCAAAAGCATTAGCATTTTGGTCTTGGATACAATTATGTAACATTCATGATCGCTCCCTTTTGTATTGGTAATTTGTATTTGGTAGACAGTTTAGAGAAAGAAACTCCAAATGATGCTCTGCTGGATTTCTTGACCTTGAGATAATGTTCAAAAGCGGGAAACCCTGGATACCCATAAGCATAAAATTGCTTCAGTTAATTAAAATTGTGAAAACAAGCATGTAATGCAGACACAAATATTTTGAACATAGATTAAAAAAAAGTGAAAAACAAACAGGAGGGTGCAAACTCATAGTGCATTACCAAAAACCTTTATTGAGAACCAAAAGCTAAGAAATTAAACTCACAAGTGTTATAAAGTACTAGTAATGTATAACACTATGTTCAGATCCAGTAGTGAGTGGATTGCTATCACCTGGCCCAAACAGTCACTCAATTAGCAGGCTAACACATTTCGGGGAATGTACCCCCTTCCTCAGAGTTCTAGGATTTGCATCCTCTAATTTGTTTTCTGTCAAGATTCCCCTGTCTTAGGAGGGCTGCATCGATGGAGAATTTCAGTTGAAAATTCCTTTGGAGAACAGTATCTAATATGTAGATGGGACCATATAGATGTCTATGCCTCTTGAACGCTGGGGAGTATTGTTCACAAAAATAAAAATAAATAATAGATTGGGAGATAATACTGTCAACAAAGGAGAAATAAGCAAAAATGAATGAAAACATACATTGTTTACTTTGAGGGTTGAATTTATAAAGCAGTGAATGTGACATTCACCTACCAAATATTTATTGCAGGGAAATCAATTGCTGTTATTGAAAACACATGCACCGGAAAAATACATGTGCAGCGGATGTTTGCTGAATATCCCATTCACTGCTTCATAAAAATGCCCTAGTGTTAAAAATCCCAAAACAAGGCTTAATTTAGTGCTAAAAAGCTATAAACAAAATTAAATGGTAATTAAATATTTGAAGGAGTACTTGCATAATTTTAAATGTATAAAGAATACAACAAAAACAGTCAAAAAATTCTGAATGAGCAATGAGTTGTTAGGGAGAGTAAGGCAAATCTCCAAAATGTCTTTAAGTGTATTAATGATAAAAAGGGGGTCCATTTATAATGCAGTGGCATGGCCACACAACTGTTTAAAGAAAATAACATTTAGAAATCAAAGCATTGAGGTTTATAAATGTGCATAGCGTGTAAGTGGTGGGGACTTCACACTCTCTTTAGGCCACATTATCCATGTCCTAGATATCATATCCCCTCCTAGATTGTAAGCTCCAAGGAGTAGGGCCCTCAAACCCCTTGTGTATTATATTGTTACTGTATTGTCTCATGTACTGTCTCCCACTATAATGTACAGTGCTGAGCAAACTTTTTGGCACTATATAAATACTGCATAATAATAATAATAATCCATGTTCCCCACACAAATCATTGACTTTCACAAGAAGATCTGATGGAATTAGATTTAATCTGCATCTAAGAAAGTTCACAAATGAAACACAGATGCAACATCAATTTCTGCATGTGTTGAAGATATTGAAAGTGTATTCTGGAAGCATGTAACATGCCAAAATGATTAGGTTCAAGCAATCAATATATCTCCTTATACTAGATAAAAGTAGTTTGTGAATTAGGCCCTCACATAGAGCCCTAGAATCTGCATTTTAGATTACCACCCCGTCAGATATGTTACATAGTACATGATAAACAAAAAACATTTTCAAATAAAACCAGCTAACAGAAAGGAATATATTTTATACTTCTGGGTATACACTAGATGCAGGCTCATTAATTAATGTCTAGTCAGCTCACATTCCCCATATACTTAAACAAGAAAAATAAAACCACAAAAGAGCTTTTTGCACTCCTCTGATTTCCAGACTCCCATATGTAAAGTTATGATACTATTATTTTACAATTGCAAAAGTGACATCATTTTTAAGGAATGGCTAAAATAACACCTCTGCAGCTGTAAATTGTTAAAGGTAAGGCATACTATTCACTGGAGATATGTACCAATGACCTGGATGGCATTCCTAGAATGGAGATCCTAAAAGCTTGAATGAAAAGACCTCAGGAAATGAAGATCTGGGGATATATCATATAAAATGATTTTGTTAGTTAATACAAGCTAAAACATTTGTAATTATAATAAACTTTGATATTTGAATTATGTGTATAATTTGCTCTTTAGCTACAGAGGTCCTTTACTAAAAGGCTTTTTTTCAGAAAAGCGGTTAAGATTAGTATGGTTAACATGTGAAAAGTGGCCTAGAGCTCCACTTGTGGCTATAAATCATAAGTATGACATTTTAGTAATATACCGTATATATTTACCTGACTAGCCCAAAAAACAGAAAATATGCACGCACATTTTTTTCAGGCTTGGTTGGCAGCAGTAACTACAACTTGACTGAGAGTTGAGCAATATGTTTGATAACCACTTAAATACATTTAAATTAATGACCCTAGCCATTAAACAAAACTAATCATGGCTTCATAGATAGCTAAAACATATTAATATTTGATTATGTCAGAATATTTATTTTAAACTAAATATGTTATCCCAATTTTCTACTAGAAACAGATAACACATTTTGTAACTATTTATTTTCTTTTCATTCTTTCACATTTTTCAACATATACAATCTTTTTAGGTATCGATGGCTGTGGGTTACTACCCTGCAATTAACTTAATTTATCTACAGATGGAATACAGAAGGCTTACTAGGATACAGTGGAATTTAGCATCTGCAGTTTCTCCATGACAAGTAAAATCAGAACTTGTCATGTGATAAATAAACGATGTCCTGAAGATCATCAATGACTTTGCATTAATAAACATGTGAATAAATAAAAATAAATGTGGTCAAAATCTCATATCAAAAATTATATTGATGCATCAATCAATAAACAATGCATATTTAATGTGCAAAACCTTATATCAAAATTTAAATAAATTTCAACACATGTCCAAAGTTAATTTCAAGTGGAAACATGAAAATAAGCAAAATGCTTTGGGGATTATTTACTAAACCGGAGAGTGCAAAATCTGGTTCAGCTCTGCATAGAAACCAAGCAGCTTTCAGGTTTTATTATCAAAGCTTAACTGAACAAGCTGAAATTAGAAGCTGGTTGGTTGCCATGCATAGATGCACCAGATTCTGAGTGTACCAGTTTTAGTAAATCTCTCCTGTGTTTTAACTAAAGATCCAATGAGTGCTTTAGTGCAAAGTAATAGTAACTTTTTTTTTTTTTGGTGGTGTGTCCTCAGCTTTCACAGGTATTGAAGAAAGCAGCAGGATCTCCTGCCTCCCATGTGTCTGGAGCTACCTAGGATGCAGGGATGCAGGAGAACCTGCTGCTTCACCAATACCTGTGAAGGCTGAGGACCCACCACGAAAAAAAAAAAAAATGATTACAATTACTGCTGATGTGCAATGGGATACCACATATGTGTGAATTATTTGTCTATGTACAGACAAGAAAGATGAAGATTCTGCTGCGCATTGGAGCACTCCTCTGCATTACAGCACTCCATGCCTAGAAAATGGAAACGGCTGTTTTTTTAACATTCAGCTTCCCTTGACTTTGGCAATCAAACTTCAGTAATGTTTGTTGAACCCACCTCAAACTGAACTTGAGTATGTTCCACCATCCCACTTGCATGTGTATATGCGGATCAATGAACTAACATATGCAGCTCACCCTTTTAGCAATGATGACATAGTTTCTCTTAGGAAGGATAAATGTTACTTTTTGTAACACTTGCGCAAATATTTGCACACGGAAAAGGATCAGTATGCCCAAAACCATTGTCTATTTGTTGTGCATAGATTTTCCTTGTCCTGCAGGAAGGTGAAATAAATACATTTAAATAGCATATTTAACCACTTAACCTCCAGAAGATTTACTTCCCTTCATGATCAGGCCATTTTTGTGCTATAGGGCCTGTGCTACTTTAATTGACAATTGCATGGTCATGCACAAATGGTCTGTACACAAATTAAATGTATATTTTTTTCACACAAATAGAACTTTATTTTGGAGGTATTTGATGATCTTTGGGTTTTCTATTTTTTACGCTATAAATGAAAACAGACCAAAAATTTTAAATAAATATATATATATATATATATTTTTTTTAATTTACTTGGTGTGCATCATCACACTTTTATAACATTGAACTTTGGCAGTGAAGTGAAATCTACTTGTGTATGTAAGGCACAAGAGAACTAATACATGCAGTCATCCATTATTTACACATATATTCAGTATACACTGTACAAATTTACAGGCTATGTACCTGATTACATTTATACTGTATATACATTTTAATATATTTCCTTAGAAATTCCTAAGTCTACATATGATAGATGTGCATTTTCCACTGTCCTTTGTTTCTTTCAGATGTTTCCTTAATTTTGCTTTAAATACCAAATATTTTCTACCATGGGAACCCAAAGATGTACTTCAGTAATGATCATTCATTTCTGCAATAGATTAATTAATTAGGGCAGTGTGGACATCAGCTGCTATGTAGTGGTAGAGTAGTAACAGATTTACATTTTTACTCTGATGACTGCTACCAGCAATGTCTGTTGTTAACAAAGACATTTACACCTATCTGTTTGGCATGTGCTAACACTTGTTACTTACTATTCCCACATGCAGCTGAGTACTTTGGGAAGTTTGCCAATCACTCTGGCTTCTGGCTGCTTTGGCTGTCTGCAATAAAAACAAGTAAAATGCTAAATACCCGCTGTAAAATAGATTACTACATTATGTCATGACCTCTGGTGAGTTTTATGTTTTTAAATAATATTTGAAATATTAGTGTGCATTCTTGTGTGCATTAATATTATAAATACCAGCATACAACATAAAAAGAAATACAAAGAAAAAAATTCAGTCTGAAGTTTACATATGATATATAAAATATATTGGTTGTAAAAATGAATTGACCATGTACGGTTCTGATTAGATGCATAAGAGGAAACCATAATAAAGTTTGTGTGTAAAAGCTTTAAAAGCATGCTAACACTAGTTCATATTCTTGTATCCAAGTTATATGATGTTATGAAAGTATTGTGGAGTCCAACACTTTTTGGAAACATTTATGCAGTGTCTAAAATAAATTGATAGCCCCCATGCGGAGTTAAGCACTTTTCCCCTTATTGACTATAAAGTCACTCTAAATTTTTTACAACAGAAATGCTTGAGGTTCAGCAGCCAAAAGAACCAACCATTTGGTACCTCTCTAAAAGATCGCAATTCAGCAGCAATCTGACAAGTTTTAATCTGTGTTTGGGCAGTCTGGTTGTACAGAATTCAATCTGCCAATTGATTTCTGTACAACCACCCTATCAGATTTTTGCTGTTTGGTCAGCACTGGTTAGTGTATTTTGATGGCAAGGAAGTCTTCCTGACGTCAGAATACAATAACTCAGTGGGAAGGATTCCCCCATCTAATCCGAGTGTGTGTCTTGGGGTATCAAGTCTTTTTTTTTTGCTCAACCAGCTGGCTGAATGAAAAAAATGACTCATCTATGGCCAACCTAATGTGGCAGATTCGTTGTCCAGTCCCCATTGACTACATTTACTTTGCTCATCCACAAACCTTTCATTCAATGTTTCATGCACCTTTATAATAAAAAGTTACACCTTATTTGTAAAATTACATTTAAATAAAATGTTGTACTTTATGCAGCCTACAGGTAAGGATGAGCAAAGTTCAGTTCACTGGGTGTTTGCTGAACCATGTGAAATAAGCAAACCCCAAACATAGCACCGGCATCCCATTGAAGTATGTTGGAGCTGACTTTTGTTGTTTTTTTCTGGCCTTTTTTAAATCCAATTTGTGTTTTTTTCCATTAAAAAAGAGTATGAAGAGATGGGAACTGCCATGGGAAATATGTACCAATGCAAATTTAAAAAAATAGCATTTAGCGGGGATTGGATCTTTTAATGTGAACTAAAGAGCAACATTAACAATATACAATTCCTTTAAACCCTTCCTCCCCAGTGCCATTAGTACAGTGTCAGTGCTTTTTATTAGCACTGATCACTGTATTGTTGTCACTGGGGATGACAGTGACACCAAGTCAGTTCCCCCCAGCGTCAGAATGTTCGCCGCAGTCCTGCTATAAGTCGCTGATCGCCACCATTACTAGCATAAAAATCCAGTATATATACTCCCATTTGTAAACACTCTAACTTTCATGTAAACAAATTAATTTACATGTATTGGGATTTTTTTAGCAAAGACATGGAGCAGAATACATTTTGGCCTAAATTTATGACGAAGTTTGATTTTTTAAATTTTTTTACTGGACATGTTTAATAGCAAAAAGTCAAAAATATTGTTTTTTTCTCAAAATTGTCAGCTTTTTTTGTTTATAGCGCAAAAATAAAAAAATGCACAGGCAATCAAATACCACCAAAAGAAAGCTCTATTTGTGTGAAAAAAAGGACATAAATTTCATTTGGGTGCAGTGTTGCATGACCGCACAATTGTCAGTTAAAGTAACGCAGCGCCGTATCACAAAAAATGGCCTGGTCAAGAAGAGGGGTAAATCCTCTGGAGGACAAAAATCTATTACCACTAAATAATAATTTATCTGACTTTATACTGTTTGTAAAATATGATGGGCCCCCCTCAAAATCCCCCTTCAAAATTACAGCAGTGTATAACTTAAAAGGACTAGCTAGTGTGTCTGCATAATCTCCTTAAAGTGGAGTTCCACCCAAAACGGGAAGTTCCGCTTTAATGCTATGTCCCCAGCTCCCCATTATTATTGGCACCTTTGGGGAGCGGGTACACGAATGTGACAAGTACCCACTTTTGCTGCGATTGGAAGCAGAAGTTGTCCTCCCCCCTCCCTCCCCATAGTCTTTTGGGACATGTGACAGGTCCGAGAAGACTAGAGAGCCATTCACAAAGCACAGCGCTTCTCGCGCATGCGCAGTGGGCACCTATCTGTCACAGCCGGGTGCCCACACTAAAGATGTCGGCGCCAGAGAGAGAAGACTGCCAGTGAAACCAGAGGATGTGAGGACACTGCTGGACCAAGGGACAGGTAAGTGGCTGTATTTTAAAAGTCAGCAACTACAGTTTTTGTAGCTGCAGACTTTATTTTTGTTTTCAGCTGGAACTCCGTTTTAATGAATTATTGTATTCCATGGGTAAATGGGGTTGTTTATCAATACTGCTGTTTGAACTGTCAGTTTCCTTGTTAAAGAGTAACAACATTTGGTGAGAAGAAAACAAATCCTCTGGGTGATCAATGTACATTGCAAGGATTTTAACAAATGTTGCTTCAGATTCCTACCTGTTTCTGCTCTGAAGAAAAAAGTAGTTTTTCTATGTCAATGTGCAAAGCGAATCTCGTACAGAGTGACTTTTTAAATTATTAATCAGCTGATGCACTTGCTGAGTTCTAATTAAGAAAGTGTCAGGGTCTGAATCTCTTTGAAAGTGTTTAAACCTTTGGGAGTATCTCACTAAAAATTAAATTTTTGTAGCAGAGGATGCTTAAAATCTGACTCGGATCTTAGTGCAGACTTCTGGGAATATCAGTGAGCCAATCACATAAGCAGAAAATGACATTTCTGAGGGTGGTTTGTATATCAGCTGTGTATGGAATACCTCCAGGTTGCCATATTGCATTGCATTTTACAGACAATTATAGTGCTGCAGATTGTAAAGGAAACGTAATTTTTAATAACATTCATTCACGATAAGAGTTGTATAGCAATTGTATATACTATTTTTTTCTATGCTTTTTTTTATGTAAGGGTAACTCCACAAAAGTGGAGTTACATTTAGCTATTTGACATTCAACCCTCAACTATTTGAGGCTTCCAATGCCTAAACTGGTGATTCTTCTGGGCAAGACCTTCAAATACTTATGCAGCTTTGTAATATGGTAAAAATGGGGAGTCAGTGGGCAGCCTTTATGTTTGCAATTAATTCAGTCTGCAGAATTCCTGCATACTGTACATTTGCTGGGAATCATGGATCTTAAACCTGCTGGGTTGGCCCCAAACTCGCAGGGTTTGCCTCAAATCCATGGGGGCAGTGAACCCGAATCTCATCCATTTCCAACTATCATATTCAGCACATGCAGTATATCTGAACCCTCCAATCTACTTCAAATTCAAGAGTGAGAGCATATCCATCATAACCTGATGACTTCTTAAATTTCATGTTAAAGTTTATGTAGAGTTTATGTAGAGAGCCAAGAGAGAAAAGAGGCAGTTGTCATCAGAAAATTTGTGTATATATTATATATATACTGTATGTATGTGTATATATATATATATATATATATATATATACACACACACTATATTACCAAAGGTATTGAGACACCCCTCCAAATCATTGGATTCAGGTTTTCCAATCACCTCCATGGCCACAGGTGTATAAAATCAAGCAACTAGGCATGCAGACTGCTTCTACAAACATTTGTGAAAGAATGGGTCGCTCTCAGGAGCTCAGTGAACTCAAGCGTGGTACCATGATAGGTTGCCACCTGTGCAATAAGTCCATATGTGAAATTTCCTTGCTACTAAATATTCCACAGTCAACTATTAGTGGTATTATAACAAAGTAGAAGCAACTGGGAACAACAGCAACCACGAAGTGGTAGGCCACGTAAAATGACAGAGTGGGGTCAACGCATGCTGGAGCACACAGTGTGCATAAGTCACCAACTGTCTGCAGAGTCAATAGCTAAAGACCTCCAAACTTCATGTGGCCTTCAGCTGCATCCAAGCCTTACATCACCAAGTGCAATGAAAGCAGTGATGTAAAGTATGCCGCCACTGGACTTTAGAGCAGTGGAGATGTGTTCTCTGGAGTGACGAATCACGCTTCTCTGTTTGGCAATCCAATGGACGTGTCGGGGTTTGGCTGTTGCCAGCAGAATGGTACTTGCCTGATTGCATTGTGCCAAGTGTAAAGTTTGGTGGAGGGGAGATTATGGTGTGGGGTTGTTTTTCGGGGCTTGAGCTTGGCCCCTTAGTTGCAGTGAAGGGATTTCTTAAGGCATCAGCTGTCAGGAATGGACTTGCCAGTAATGGTGGGACTCACCTGCCTTGTGGGCTGCAGTACCAGGGCTGGCCAGCGGGTGCTCTTAGCAATCAGAGACTCAACCCTGCAGTCAGCCAAAACACCTGAGGCTGATCACAGGTGTATTTAAGGGATGGCCAGACCTGCAGTCTGGGACTTGGTGTGTGTTTTTCTATGGGCCCCTGTATCTTGTTACCTGCATTCCTTTTCCTGTTCCTGTCAGACTGATTTGTTGCCGACCCTGCCTGATCCGGACCTCTGCTAACTTCTCCTGTTTGATCCCTGGCTTGTGACCCCGACCATTCTCTGCCTGACCCCCTGTACCTACCTGCCCGTTAGTTGCTGTACCCGGCTCGTGACCTGACTACTCTCTGCCTGCTCCTCCTGTCCCTACCTGCCCGATTGTTATTGACCCGGCCTGCCTGACGACGCTTGCATTGTATGTACTGTTATCTGTGGGTGGTTTGGTTTGGTTCCTTTGCACTGTGTTATGTTTTAGTATTGCACTGCGTTTATGTATTGTTAGTATTAATAAATTATATTGTTTATAACATATCTGAAGCCTGCGTTTCCCTGCGTCAGTTCACATACCTCTGGTCATACCCTGAAGCCCTGACATCAGCATACCAAGATATTTTGGACAATTTCATGCTCCCAGCTTTGTGGGAACAGTTTGGGGATGGCTCCTTCCATTTCCAACATGAATGCGCACCAGTGCACAAAGCAAGGTTCATAAAGACATGGATGAGTGTGGAGTTTGGGGTGGAGGAACCTGCACAGAGTTCTAACCTAAACCCAATAGAACACCTTTGAGATGAATTAGAGTGACCTTTGAGATGAATTAGAGTGGAATCTGCGAGCCTGGCCTTCTCGCCCGACAACAGTGCCTGACCTCACAAATATGCTTGAAGATTTGAAGCTGTTATAGCTGCAAAGGGTGGGCCAACTCAGTATTGAACCTTACTGACTAAGACTGGGATGCCATTAAAGTTCATGTGCGTGTAAAGGCAGGCGTCTCAATACTTTTGGCATATTGTGTATATATATATATATACAGTATATACACACACACTTTAATACACTTTTATAAGTCTCTTAAAATGTAATTGTCTAACGGATCTCTATTAAAATGGTAAAGTTAGGGACCTTAGATTGTAAGCTCCTTGAGGGCAGGGACTTATGTGAATGTACAATATACTGTATATTTAAAGCGCTGCATTAATTGAAAGCACTATATATGTACCTGTAATACCTATATTGATATTATTTATTTATTTATTTATTTATTTGGGGGGGGGGATTAAAATTTAGACATTTTTTCAATATACGACTGAAATACATTAATCAGACTGTCATAGACACACCCCCTGCTGGCATCATCACACCATCCTAGGTTAAAAGTACTACTGCACTGAACGGCATTAAAATGCTATTCAATGCAATAGTAAAGAGCACCAATCACCTCCGCCACAGGAGAAGAAAGAGGACCATTGATCATGCTGGGGAAAAAGTACATGCATTATGTACTATGCCCTGCAGGGGCTTCAGGTTAGGATGGTTTGTACAAAGTCTGCAGTAAAGGATTAGTACTGAAAGTACAGATGTGTGTGTGTTTTTCTATGATTATTTGTAAAGTTTTCCTTAGATATTATTCATCCATTTATTCTCTGTAATAGTAACAAAAAGAAATTAATGCCGGGGGGATTTGGGGCAGGGGTGAAGATCATTAGTTACAGACCAGTGAATGACATAGCAGTCAGTTCTGTGAGATCAGCTGGAAAAGGTTTACTGGGTATAAATGCTCAATCATTCTGTGCTTGGGAGCTGTATGGTGTACAACAGAACATCACAGTTTTTGAAAATACACAATGTCCATTTACAGTATATTGCAACTAGCAACTCTTTGTCTGTTTAACTCTTGGCATTATACTAAAGTTACGTTACCAGATTAAGGCTTAACAAATATATACCATGAATCACTAAAGTCTCCTATAAGAATTAACATACTAAAGTAATGTGAAAAGTAATTTTCAGTATCTTTAAATCTGTAGCTTTCATTAAAATAAATCCTGATGATCCTGCTGTGGAGATCCTTGTGCATGCATTTACTGTGATAGAGTAACAATGTTTCGGCTCCCAACCTTGCTTTTTTGATGTCACTCTAATTCCAAAAGAGGCTACAAGTGGCTGTTACAAAATACATTCTTCAGGCATAGTCCACTGTTTTCACCATCAGGAGACCCACTCTGAGAAATGCCATCACTGGAGTATCACACCTACCCCCTAGTTTTAGTGGGCAGACACTGTAGCTGGCTTCTTTGTTCTTTGCTTATAGAAGCCTTTCCCATAATGCAAGTAGGCCCACCAGTACCCGGTTGCCTCCAGGTCTTATACACAATGCCATAGTGCCTGGCCACCATGCCGGGGCAGGTGAAAATCTAAGCACAGCAAACAGGTGCTTGTGGTTGGCAGACAAACAGAGTGGACCAGTGACAGTCCAGGTTGCAGGGCAGGCAGCACCAAAAGAGTAGTCAGGGACCAATCCATGGTCAAAAGGCAGGCTGAGATCTGACCATAGTCAAAATCGTATTAGAATAGTTGTCACAAGGAAATCCAAACTAGCTGGCAAGGCAGGGCTAAGATGAAGATAACTGGAACAATGCAGGGAAACAGGGAGCTTGAAGCATGTGTTGTAAACAATATTACAAACATGAGACTGAGAGCTTGGCTGGCTTAAAACATGTTTGGTTTCCATCCAGAGGCTGTGTCTACATCAATCACCCTGCAGGTGGACATTCAGACAGGGAGAATGCAGATCAGCCAAAACCAGAATGCTGGAATGAGACCTGCAGCTGTCATGGAACAGGAGTGTTTACCACTGCTGACATGGAGTTCATGCATGTGATCAGCAGCTCTAAGATGCAACAAAGGAGAAAAAAACAGAAGAAAACATTTATTAAAAATACAGTTGGGCGACAGGTGGAGGGAATTCTTATATAATGTGCAGTACAAACTCTAAAAGAGGGGGAAGGCGGAATGACCCAAAAATTTAAAAATGGGGGGGAATGACCAGCATTTTGCCATGGTCACCTGTTTCTTTAGTTTCTTTATTGAGCACAGGCATGCCAATATAGAGACAAGACACTAATGTCTGCAATACTGTTTATTGAAATCTCTTATCACCATTGTAAAAGCAGTGTGCACTTGGCAAGTTTTGGGCTGCCCTTGAAGATTAAAAATTGATTTATTTCTTTTTTGTATTAAATGACAAGAGTCAACAGCATATCCAATATCAAGTAAGTTAAATTAGCTTTGTCTTAAACTTGCCTTTGCTTGTGCATGAACTGTTAAATTATCTTATTCAAGTGTGTAATACGATTTCCACTGCAGTAACTTACTGCTTTTACAGACAATCAAATAGCTATCCATCCCCATAAATAAAGTCATTTCCTGCACTACTTTCAATTTGAAAAGAATGGGAAGTAACTTCAACATTGCTGAGCCTGGGAAGCCTATATTTAGAGTAAAACGAATTTAATGCACATATACTGCGAGATATTTTAAACCCAGCTCCACCAAATTAAAATTAAATTAATTTTTTTTAGTTGAAGCTTATGTAAACCCTAACAATTAACTTCTCTAGTTTACTCCTTTTTTTTGGTCTGTTAAAGTGCATTTCTACTTTTACAGCCAAATATGATAAACCCCCCCTAACTATGCCTTTGTGTGTTACCATTCATACATCCTAAAAATAATTAAAAGAAAAATATTTCTTACCTGTCTAGTTGTTTATTTGGAGCAGGATTATACACAGGATTCTATAGGCAGCTTTTACTGTTCAGAATAATTGTAGGGACAGATTTAGGGAGCGATTGGTATACAATGCACCACCCAAGCCTTGAGATCTTTAACCCATACTAGACATATCTCGTTTCTGACTAATAATTAAGATCTGCCAGCTCATTACAGACAGGGTTAATCATTGTGACCATAACTCCCCAGCTCCCACCTTAAAGTGGTTCTAAAGTCTTCAGCATTTTTACCTTAATGCATTCTCTGCATTAAGGTAAAAACCCTTCTGTGCTGCAGGAACCCCCCTTCATACTCACCTGAGTCCTCATTCGATCCAGTGCTGAGTCCAAAAGCAGTGAATCTTTTCTTCTCTCCCCTTTCTCACAGGCTTTGCTGAGATATAGTGGGGGGTGCGGCCAAGCCGGTTTGTCTGTGTCTATAGATGCAGGCAGGGCGACTGGGATTGAGCCCCCTGGTGTGCCACAAAAGGAAGTGGCTTCCTATGGAGGCACATCAAGAAGAGCAGGAGCCAGGAGCACCAGCAGTGAATCTGAGAAGAGGAAGATCGACACTGCTTTGTGCAATTCTATTGCACAGAGCAGGTAAGGGTAACAGGTTTGCTATTTAAAAAGAAAAAAAGAAAGTTTACAATCACATTAACATTACATGAAAGGGGAAAAACCCATTTTTGATTTTTCAGAAAAAAGGAAGTAAAAAGGTAAGTGGCAATTTTTAAATATTTTTTATATTTAAGTTATGCTATGTGTTAGAAATATAAGTAGTTATTATCCCAATATAGCTGCAGAGGTAAAAATAAACTTTAAATATACAGCTAAAAGCAGTCTCTTATATCTTTTCAGTGAGTGCAAATAATGTCTGCTGATCGTGTCAGAAATTCAAAGCTGTCCTGTGCACACTTCCTGGAAAATTTCAAGGAGTCCTCCAGTCCTTATTTGTACTATAGAACATTTGGTCCCTATGCTATGGAGATTGTGAGAATGGTTGGGATTCAGTAGTTTGATAATAGACAACTGGACAGAGCTGAAACCTAGTCCTGCAATTTCAGGCCACAAAATGTGGTATTATTCCACAGGGAAACATTTGGAGCCATCTACACTGCTGTTCTGTCTAAAGACTCTAAGCTATTACAATGCAGCACCCAGATGCTGAGAGACAGGAAGAGGACAGGCCACCCTGCATCCCTGCAGTGAAGATTTCTCCAGGATCCAGTTTCCCAATCTGCAATTCATTATAGGTGAATGATGTGACTAAAGCCCTAGCAAATGTTTCTAAGGTAAATTTTATTAAGCTAAACTTTGGCTTTAAATATACACAAGGATACCCGGAGCTTCTCTATTTATCCATACGTGGATAGGATGCATCTGGTAGCCCATTGCTTGAACTAAAGCTGCTGCATGACCCTTGAAGGACTGCCTTATGAGGGTTTTCTTTTTGTACCCCCAGCTCAGCCTTTCCTTCTTTTTGGGTTGACTGCTGTCTGCAGCTGTGGTTGTTCCCTGGGTGTACTCGATTGTATTGATGTCTGACTTCCAGCATTATCATGGCATGAAAGCACATATAACTATATGTCTATAATATATACCGGTAGGAATACTATTGTTCATTTTATTGGTGTTAATATGATAACAATAAACTCACCTTTTAAGGAAGTTTTGTTGTTCCTATGAGATGTCTGTGGTGCCAAGTTATTGTTTTTTCCCTCTGCTTGAAGAAAACTAGTAGTCCTACATTCTGGGGGGCCCAAGCTGCTTAGTGATGTCCCAAAAGATTGAAACAGAAAACATGTACAAACTCCTGTGACCAGTAGCTGTAGACCTTCCAAACAATACAGCTAAAGGCCTACAGAATCAATATTGCAACAACAGAAACACAATGTACAGAATTCATAGAGTGGAAATGAATTATTTTCTACACTGTTGCAATATTTTCTTCATAGCATTAGTAGGTTACTGATTAAAGAAACCTGCGATCCACGAAGGGCAAGTTCATAGTTCCATTTATTAACCAAGTACCTTTTAATGTGTTTCTATACCAACCCATTCACCCACTGGAAAAAGTAAAAAAGCCTTGTGTAAACCTTAGCTTAGTCCGGTCTAAGTTTACTCAGAGATCGGAAGACAGCGTTTGGACTCTAGCAAGGGGCACCACTTATAAATATAAGCAAAGCATACATTCACAGAGATTTCAGCTGATTGGGTTATCATTTTTTATTATACCAATTTTATGAAAAACCCTGCACATGGAGCTTAATGAAGACCAAAATGAAGTAAAAGGCCTAGTAGGCATTGATTCAATTTCCATTTGTTGCAACTAGAGGTGCATCAATGTCTGAGAGCTACAAGTATCTATCATTTTAGGACAAAATACTTTTCTGTGCCCTAATTTCTCTAAGAAGTCAGTCTGACCAAAGCTGGCAGCATTCCATGCTCTGGAAAAAAAAAACTGGAAACAAAGACGGCACAAAGCATTACATGCTGCGTAAAACATGTTTTATTTAGAACAAAATATGTCATTCTATAATCTTCTTTGAACCAAAAGCGCATACATTTCATTAGCTTTTTAATATTTTATAGATATATTTTATTATTAATATTAAAGTCTGTGTGGGTTTGAAATGAAAGGCTATTTTGATGCACAGTTGAAAAATGCAGTCCCAACATTTACTATAAAAATGAAGTAATGCAATATAAATACATTATGCATGAATTAATATTTTTAAAGTTTATACAGCCCTTAGGATATGTAAAGCATTTATATGTCCATCACTGTGCAGTTTATAGCATACTTTAATGCTTATTAACATCAGGAGGAGGACTTCAATTTTCTCATCTGAAGATGTAGCAATTTGTGAGAATATTTTAATAATTTTAGAGAAGTTTTCATTCACGTTCAAAACTGAGAAATCATACAGGGGTTGGTTTAAAGCTGAACTCTAGGCAGATATACTGTAAAATACACTATTTAATCGAAGTATGTATTCAGTAAAAAAATATTAAAGTGTTACTAAACCCACAACAGTAAAATCAGTCTGCATATTCAGTAAAGCATGTTTTTTTATACTCACTTTGGAACCTAAGGGGTTAATCCACTGCATTGTGTAAAAAGGCTGTTTGATCCTTTCTTCTTCCCCCTCCTCTTGTTGAAATGACCTCCTGATACAGACTGAACCCATGGTCACATGCACATGCTCAGTTTGGTGTGTATTGCTAGAAAGTTTTTATTTTTATTGAGAGGGTGCATGTGATCAGCACAGGGCCAATCAGCACTGTCCAGAATGAGGGTCAAAGGTTTCACTTCCACCTAGAGCAGAAAGAAAACTCCTCCTACAAGCTTTAACCAGTGCTCTGCTGAAGTCACAAGACTGCTCTAACTGCTAATGAGAAAAGGTATTTAGCAGTTTATAATTACTAAAAAAATTGTATTTCCAAGTTGTGTGTACTGTGGGAAACCAGATATAGTGAATACAGGGTCCTGGGTTTAGTATCACTTTAAGTGTTCATTGAATATGACAATGGGAGGTAGGGAAAGCATCATGAACCAATCAGGTATGACTGCACTGTACAGCACGTTTAGTCACCAGTCACATTTGTGTGCAATTTCTGCATGATTTCAGGTGCGATTTCTGAAGACCTTTTTGCTACTTTAAGATTTTTAACGATTTCTTGCAATTTGCAGTACGATTTCCATTATATTTTATGTATGTGAAAACGCTACAAAACCGCAGAAAAATTAGTACAATAACTGCTTTAGAAATTGCTCTGCAGAAAATCGCACATGTTAAGATGCTGACATTCAGATTCATTAGGTGCGATTTCACATGCAATTTCAATTTGCAAATCACACCTGAAATCGCACTGATATAAGCGGGCACTTAATCTAATAGTGGCAGTTTTCACTGAAGACGGTAATGACCTTAATAAGGTTTTGCTGTCTACTTGTTCAGTCAGCAGGCAGAAAGGTGACCAAGGTGCACTGCCTAAATAGAGTGGCAAAAATAAGTTCACTAACCTTGATGTGCTGGCTGACAGGGGTACTTAAATCAGAAGACTTGTTGCACAGAATCAAAAATTGACAGTTAAGTACATCTATGTATAGCAACTGTGCATTTAGCCATGAGCAGTGTTTTGGCTCTAATAAAGGTTCCACATCCCTGCAAAATGTCTAGAACAATAGCAAGTAAATGAGCATTCCTTTATTAACACAATTTTAACTAAAATGATTTATGACAATTAAAAACACTGTAGCAACTAAACAATACCCCCACATATTGTTCTCTATCACTCATCAATATATCACCATAATGACAACTTGGAGGATTATACCACCAACAACTTTTTTTGAATCCCCTCAATAAAAGTGGAGTTACTCAAAAAGAAGTAACAAATCCAGGGGAGGAGCCTAAATATGGAGCTGTGAGGCAGCACAGTGCAGGAGCTCCAGAGGGATAAGCCCTAGAGCCTACCTGGGCTCCCGTATTACATTCAACACCCGGAGATACCCCAAGACTCCTGACTGGTGGAGACCCTCCATAGCACATATCCTACTCCAGGAACCCTGGCTGGAAGATCAGACTGAAAGGAAGGAGCAAACAGGGACGGAGTAGCAGCACACTTGTGGCATGAAAGGTGATGGTGAGTTGCCGCAGGCAGCGGTAAAAATCTTTAAAGAACTGTTGCTTTTGAAGTAAATAATCATTTGCTGGGACTACTGTGTAGAAGGAGAAGAACATTATTGGAGGGCCCTAGGGGGTCTTGGGGGTCGGTGGTTCCACTCCTCTCTATAAATGATACGAAGGGGTTTCTGGGACTCTAGCAGAAGAAAAAAGAGGGCTATCCTGGGATCAGTATTTCTGGAATAGAGGAAAGTTAATTGTAATTCTTTAACGAAATGAAGAGTAGATCGATTAAAGGGGGGATCAAAAACTCCCCAATCAAACGCAAACACTAGCACAATAAGAAAGCCCCCGCAAGAGAAAAGCCCAGAGACCTCAACCCAGGAGAATCAGCATAAAGGACTTAAAAAGTATGACAGAGATCAATCCAGGGACACTGGAAGAGAACCAGATTAAAGAACCTGTAAATAGGAAAATTGAACCAGGAAAGAAAGAGATCAAGGAAATATGGAACAGCAAGGACCCATGTCACAATCACTTACAAAAATTGAAATAGCAGAAATGTTCTCGAAACTAGAGATGTCCATGAAAAATTAGATCGGGACATTACGCAATGACCTGGGTCAGATATTAACTCAAATTGAAGAAGTAGAGCGGAGAATGGAGGGATACACGCAATTAGTTAATAAACTAGAAACAGAGGTGGAGGTGGTATGTAGAGAACAGATGAAGCTTTTATTTATAGTAAAAGATCAGGAGAATCGCAATAGAAGAAACAATTTAAGGATTAGGGGTTTACCAGAAGAAACGGGACAGGAAGAGGATCTGTAGGAGAAAATAAAGAGAGTCTGTATTCCAATTTTGGGAAGAGCGATGACAGAGAAATTGAAAATTGAGAGAGTACATAGGATCAGACAGCCAAAAAGAGTAAAGAACCAGCAAACACAAATGCTCCTGCGCTTGGGGATATACTGAATGAGGAAAGAAAAAACAGAGGGCGCACAGGCCTAGTGTATTACCATAAAAAATGTTTAATAAAAAATAAAGTATGTGTTGTACTCACAAACAACAATATAGTCAAGGCACATCATAAAGAACAGCTGGGTCAACACCGCGCTGAGTAACAGTCCACAATAGGGAGTATAGACATCCAAAAGGCTGACGCGTTTCGAGGACTTGCCTCTTCCTTAGGGCCAAAAAGAGTACCGGTGGAAAACCCCAGAGATGTGATAGTCGGATTCCATCATTTCAGAGATAGAGAATATGGAAAGGGTTGCGTGACTCTACTGAAATAAAATATGAGGAAAAAAACCTGCATATTTTTGCGGACATTTCTCCAGAGACACTGGCTAGAAGAAGATCTTTGAAACCATTGCTGGATCATATCAGAGAGATAAAAGTTCAATATAATTGGGGCTTTCCAGCATGTTTAATCAGATGGAAAGATGGAAAATCAGCAAGGCTGAGGTTCCCAGAAGATCTAAATGACTTTTGTGAGAAATTAGACTTACAGAAAATGGACCTTGAAGGATGGTCATAGAGGCCTATAGAAGCGGAGGGCAGGTGGCAGGAAAGTGGCAGCAGGAATCTAGGAAGAAGAAGTGGGGGGGTTCAGGGGGAGGTGGTGGGGGGGTTCGGAGGGAAAGTTTTCTTGTTTTTTTTTTTCTTCCCTGGGAGGGGCTCTCCCTGGCTGCAGCATGGTTCCCTTGCCCCCAGTCCCTTCTCCCCGGGTTGAGTAAATGGGTGGGGGGGACAGAGGAGTAGTGAAGAACATGGATCTGGTGGGTGGGCCGGAGGCCAAGCATGCTGTCAACTCCAATATGAGGGATGACATCTGTCATGGATTGGGGTTGGTGTGCGTGTTTCAAGTTTCACCCCAAACTAGGAAACGCTAGTGGGAAATTTCTGGGACAGATTCCAGGGCAATATGTAGGCTGGGAGGGTTTTAGGGGTGGCAGAAGAGGGAGGAAAGGAGTAGAGGATGTAAGTGGGTGGGTGGGTAAACAGCGGGAAGGAGGGAAGAAAACGGGGAACTGTTGCAGGGGGAGAAGGGAGAAAGTCCATATCTTAAATTGTCTATATTTGCTTTTTTGTGAAGGGAACTCCGGTAGGGTAGCGAAATAATAGCTGAAATGAGTGTCATGAAGTTTATGACTTAAACTCCCCTACAAAAAGACATAAGATACTTAGGGATATTCACCAACACTCCATAGATGTAGTGTTTCTCCAAGATACACATATAACTCATGATACAAATGTAAAGTTATACACAAAGCACTATGTAACGTGGTATTATGCAGACTTTCCAGTTAAAAGGGCCAAAAGGGTTGTGATTGGGTTATAAAAAAATGTGAGCTTTATATTGGAGGGAAAAATGGATGACCCAGAGGGACAATTTTTATTTTTGAGAAGAAATTTACAAGGAGCTGACTATACACTGGCTAATATCTATTGTCCAAATAAAAATCCAGTAACATTCCTGAAGGGAGTGTTAAGAAAACTTTCTGAATTTAGAAAGGGTAGTCTGGTTGTGGATGGAGATATAAACTTGTGTATGGACCCCCAGATAGATGCATCATCCTGTACAAGGAGAAAGGGGGGAAGAAAATCAAAATTATTGAAGAGATTACTATATCATTGTCAATTGACCAATACTTAATATCCAAGAGAAAAAGATTACAACTTCTCTCCGGTGCATGGATCGTATTCAAGACTGGACTATATAATGATCGAACAAAGACAATTGGAGTCATTGGTTAGCGCCAACATAAAAGTTATGTCTATTTCTGATCATGTTTCCTGTCATAATGAGACTACGGGTAGGTGGGGAACAGGATAAAAAAACTATGTGGAGATTAAATGAGATGTTTATACAGGACCCTGAATTAGAAAAAAGGTTAAGGTGGGAAATCAAGCAATTTTTTTAGCTCAACGAGACTGAGGAGGTGTCTGTAGCCACAATCTGGGAGGCACATAAAGCATATATTAGAGTAATATTGATTTCGATGGCAGCAGAAAAAAAGAAAGAACGAGGGAAAAAAAATAAAGACGGTGATGGAGGAGCTGTACAAGTTTGAACAGTCACATAAAAAGAAGTTAGGTACAGACGTATACCAGAAGATAATTATTAATAGAGAAGAATTAAAAGATCTTATGGAATGGGAGTCAAGAAGAATATTTAACAGGGTTTCAAAAGAAAGATAAAGGTGGGGGGAATAGACCTGGAAAAATATTTGATGAGAAAACTAAAGGAAAAGAAATCTAAAAAGTTTATAGAAAAAAATTAAAGATGACAAAGGAGAAATGGTGGACGCCACCACTGATATCGCTATTAGGTTCCAAAAATATTATAGCTGCCTGTACGATGTGAGCCCCAGAAACCAAAAAAATGGAGGAGGAAAAGAGGAAAAATAGACAGAAATATTTAAATGAAGTGGAGTTGCCAAGAATAGCAGAAGAAAAATTAGAGGCAATAGAGAGACCTGTTACCCTGGAGGAAATCACATTGGCCCTAAAAAATAGGCTAAAGGAAAGAGCCCTGGTCCGGATGGATATACTGTGGGCTATTACAAAAAATTTTGAGATCTCCTAGTCCCTAAAATGTGCGGTTATATGAATGCAATGGGGAAGGGGCTGGAAATGAGAGAGGAGTCATTGCAGGCACATATAACGATTATACTTAAAGAAGGGAAAAATAGTTCACAGTGTGCCAGTTACAGGCCCATATCCTTACTAAACACTGACACTAAATTGTCTGCTAAAGTATTGGCAACCAGACTGAAGGAGTTGATGCTGGAGTGGATATACCTGGATCAGGTTGGATTTATTCCTGGAAGAGAAGGCAGGGACAATAGACTGAAATCATTGCTCCTCCTACAAAGGGTAAAAAGAGAGAAACTGCCAACTCTATTCCTGTCAATTGACACCAAAAAGACTTTTGACAGGGTTAACTGGGGTTTCATGATAGATACACTAGAGGTCTTAGGACTATGACCTAAAATGCTGAAGTGGATTAAAGGACTGTATAGCACTCCGTCAGCGGCGGTTAAGTTCAAAGGATCCCTCTCTCAGTTCTTTAAAATGTATAACGGAACCAGACAGGGATGCCCACTTTCTCCTTTATTATTTGTTTTATCTCTGGAACCTCTCCTGGCGAGGGTAAGAAAGAGTGTAGACATAACAAGAATAAAAATAGGAGAAGGGGAGCATATAGTGGTGCATATGCAGACGACATGTTGTTCTATATTGTAAATCCTTGAATAACGTTGCCTAGCTTAATGAGATTATTAAAACTGTACGGTGAGCTATCAAATTTGATGATAAATCATGCAAAGTCAGAAATCTTAAATATTAATATACCAAAAGTTGAGAGGCTGAGCTTGCAAAAAGACTTTCCATTTACATGGAGGGAAAAGGAAATACGCTACTAGGGAATAAAACTAAATTCTTCAACAAAAGCCCTTTACCGGGCAAATTACATTCCATTAGTAAATTAAATAAAAGAGGAACTGGGGAGATTGTCAAAAGGTGGCGCTTCCTGGATAGGTCGTATAAACCTGGTAAAGATGGTGATAGTACCAAAAATCTTGTATACGTTTCACATGCTCCCAGTACACCTACCAGGATCTTTTTTTCGGGATAATAAAGAAGATAATACTTAAGTTTATTTGGGCAAATAAGAAACCGAGAATTAGGTACGAGGTATTGTGTAGGGCAAAAGAGAACGGGGGTTTGGACATGCCAGATGTTAAGAAATATTATCAAGCGGTGATATTATCACAAATAATAGATTGGATATTCAATTCACAAGGGAAAGGTTGGGTGAATATGGAAGAGATCCTGAGTAAGGCACAGTTATAGAAAACGTTTTGGATACCACATAAATTCTGCACATTAGACATGAATATTAGTCCAAGGCTTGAAATTTCCACTCGCCAGCTAGTCAATGGTGAGTGGAAATTATGGTGGGCGTGAGTGTGTCCCCCAGGGCCATCTTGCTGAGCAGGCTCGGAGCTCAGGCCAGATCTGTCATTGGCACTGGGAGCCGTCAGACTGCTCAATAGCTGAGCGCAGTGAAAGCAAAGCAAGGAGTGTGTGCTGTGCTCTCTGCCTCCCCCTAGAGTGCAGTACCTGGATCTGTGAGTGAACAACGAAGTATTGCAACTTTTTATGGGGGGGGGTGTATATATGTGTGTGTGTGTTTGTGTGTGTCTGTGTAAGCATGTACATGTGTCTGTGTGTATGTATATGTGTGTATCTGTACATGTGTCTGCGGGTATGTACATGTATGTGTGTACATGTGTCTGTGTGTGTGTACATGTGTCTGTATGCGTGTGTATGTACATGTGTGTATGTACGTACATGTGTCTGTGTGTACATGTGTCTGTGTGTATGTACATGTGTCTGTGCATGTGTATTTCTGTGTATGTACATGTACCTGTGTGTATGCGTGTCTGTATGTGCCTGTGTGTGTATACATGTGTCTTTATGTGTGTGTGTGTACATGTTTCTGTGTGTGTGTGTATGTATGTACATGTCTGTGTGTGTGTGTACAGGTGTCTCTGTTTGTGTGTGTTTGTTGGTGGCGAGTAACTCTAAGGCCTGGCTAGTAGCTCAGGTCTTGAAATTTTAAGTCCTGTATTAGTCCACTGACAAAGAAAGTTTTAGGTGTTTGGGACAGAATTTATAAGCAAAAGGGATGGAAATATAATTCAGTTATGATTCCCTCGGTGGGAACGGAGTATTTCCCCCCAGGGAATGATAATATCTCTGGAAAATGGATCAAAGATCAGAATGCATGTTTAAAAGATATAGTGAATAAAGGGAAATTGCACACTTTTTTGATTTAAAAAAATATATATTTTTCACATTAGATGAGTTGCGGTACAGCCAATTAGGTCATTTTGTTTCAACGCTCCCACAACCACTGAGGATGTCAGAGGATCTGTATCCATTTGAGAAACTGTTGAATGTAACTATAATCCCCAAACAGGGTACTTCTAGGATTTATAAGATTCTTATGGATATGGATGGTACTGATGCTCCCCAGTTCTTGGAAAACTGGAAACAGGAGCTTGGATCAAAATTGAATGAGCAACAAAATAATAATATATTTAAATTAACACATGACGAATATGAGCACTATTGAAATGAATTACAAATGTATAGTTAGATGGTATATTACACTGAGTAAGGCACATAAGCAACAAATCCAAACAGATAAAACAAGCGCTGGATAAACATACAAAAGGAGCAGCTAGCATGAAAAGGTAAAAACCTCAAACCCTCTAATCAATAGTAAAATAAAACACATGCAGCGCTAAAAGTATGATAAAACACGTAAAATATTAAAACATAAATTATATGATACCAATATAACAAAATTAAAAAGTATGAAAGTGACCAAGTTCAATGACCTTATCTGTTATATTAACGTAAATAGTTAATATAAAATGACAAGCTATAATATCCGCAAAAGTTAAGGTTAAGGCACCTTAACTTTTGCGGATATTATAGCTTGTCATTTTATATTATCTATTGATGTCAATATAACAGATAAGGTCATTTAACTTGGTCACTTTCATACTTTTTAATTTTGTTATATTGGTATCATATAATTTATGTTTTAATATTTTATGTGTTTTATCATACTTTTAGCGCTACATGTGTTTTATTTTACATAAGCAACAAGTAGATGTTTCACCTTTATGTTGCAGAGGATGTGGGGAAAAGGGTACAATGGTTCACATATGGTGGGATTACCAGAAAATACAGGATTACTGGAAGGAAATATTACAATATATTCAGGAAATATGTGGGATTACTGTACAGAGAACCGTGGACGTGTTTATTTTATAAATTTGGACCTTTAGTAAATCTACACAAGAATAAGGTATGATATCATCTAGTCAGTGTGGCTAAGGGCTTGATTCCCAAATTTTGGCTTGCCCCAGACCCACCAAGCATAAATGACTCGGTTAACAGAGTGGAAAATATCTACAGAATGGAGGAGTTGTGTCATACCGAGGAGGATAGAATATGAAAATTTAGGAGAATGTGGAGTAGCTGGTTGGTTTTTAAAACATCTAAAAGTTATCTGGAACTGGTTGGAATATAGGTGGAAGAGTAATAGAGGGAGTTCTAATGGAGTAAACAGCAGAGAGAAGGAGATAGGAGGGAAGGGATACAGATAAAGATAGACAATCACGAGAATGGATAGAAACTAGGATTACATAGGATTATAGACTAGGGAAAATGGAGGGGGGGTGGGTGGTAGGAAGGATGGGGTAGCGGATAAAAAGATGCAAATGGAATTTATGTACTGGTGAAGTTTTCTCTTTGTTTTTTATTTATGTGTGCATTTTTTGTATTGGAAAAAATTTATAAAAGATATAATTAAAAAAAAGTGGAGTTACCCTTTAATAATGGTTATCAACAGGTGTCATGGCCAGTTGGAGCTATATAAAATGCAGTTATTGCAGATAAAGCCATTTCATTGTCAATAGCACCTGAAAAGCCAAATTAGAATTCCTCTCAAAGTAATTCAAAAAACTGTATATAAACATATCAGACATGGCCAGTGTGCAGTAGCCACACATGTTGCAAAAAGAATGTACTGAACATCACTCAATCCAGTGAGAAGAAAAGGCATGCTCACAGTCAGACCCCACAGTTCCCAGACATAGTTTGCTTTAAAATGATTGCCCAGAGTCTACCTTCAGGTGGTAAAAAGCTAAGCCAACTTCTGGTTGAGTACAAACATGCGTTCTTATATATTGACAATTATAGCCAATACATACTGTACAATACATTTTTAAAAGCAATATAAATTGATTTCAAAAGTAATTGCTAAATACATTCCTTTATTGCAATCAAGTATAAAAAAGCACTGTTTTGTTCATGTAACTATTCTTTAAAAATCAAGAATGTGTGTTTAAACTAATTAATTTAACTGAAATTTGTACCCTAAAGACAGGTGAAAGAAGAGATTAGTCTTTCTGCCCAAGTGTCTAATACATCAGTTTGAACAGCAGACCATGCTTTTCAGGTAAGCTTATAGGAGTAGAAAAACATCATGCTGAAAACAAAAAAAAAAACAAAAACACAAGCGCAGGGCCTACATGACAGGGTGAATTAGGAAAGACATGGAGCCAAGAGCTGAAATGCTTTAGTTTCAAGGTATTGAGAGTTCAATTACCTGATTGGATAGGGAAAGGGGGTTAGGATGGGCTTCATAGATGGATTGAGGGGAGGTGTGTTGTAAGTTCAGTTGGGGAGCAGCCCAAACTGGGAGATCTTTCAGAGACCTTCACTTTCTAACCTTTCTGATGAGAAAACAAAATGATTGAGTTTGAGGACTCGATAGCACGGCTCCGGGCCGTGGCTTCAAAGAAAAGTGGCTTCACTGTGCAGGGAGTATGACACTCACCACATGTGGCTACATGCACGCTAAGATTACAGACTCTGAAGCACTTAAGTACTGAATCAGCCCCTAGAGCTCAGCAAAAACACTGGGAGCCCCATCAGGGACCTTCCAGGCCTTAAGTTGAAGGGTACAACTGTTTCAGCCAGAGCCAGGTCTGGGAAGATCCCCTGGCCTAAGTGGAGCCTTCATTTTCACTGCACCTAGCCCCCTTCTGCTGGCCCAGGTTAACATCACTGGAAGGTGGGCTGGACCCCACGGCAGCCGGGTATGCTAGGTATGCTCTGGTGTGCCTGGAACCAGATTGGTGCTGCAACAGGAGTGATAGAGATGACAGCTGGTCTGAGGGGGGAGGTCACCACCTTTGAAGAGGAGAATGCTGGAGAGCCTCCGCCAGTGAGGGCTTCTGGACTGCAGTTGGTGGGTCCAGTTCAAGTCACCCTGGTAAGTTTCTTCTCATGTATCTTTCTCTTTACAGTCTGCTTTGAAGGGTTTGTTGTGTCCTTTGTTGGGAGGTTGATGAAAAGGGGTATGGCTTGCAATTCAATAAAGGAACCTATAGGTTTGGATGCAGTTGTCACTTCAAATATTCAAATTGTTCCAGGTGGGAGGGGGCTCACATACACTCTCAGTGTTTCAAACAGGAAAAGACATGTTCCAGAAATTCTTTGGAAAAAAGGGAAGCCAGTGATGGAGGAAAGGATGCAACCTAAGTACATTGCAAGGCCAAAGGTTTTCTCATGCTGTGTTCATGTTCAACTCCACTCATTGCCAAGAACATATAATCCAAACTCCAACACCCGTTGGTTGTGTCTAAGAAACTTCAAAAAGAAATTTGCATGGGTTGCATGAGCTCTCATTTTAGGTCTCTGCCCTTGGTGAATTTTGTGATGTCACACCTAGAGGTGGTGCCCAAACAAGAAACTGAACAAGTTTTGGGTGATTCAGTGAATGATGCTATTGACCTTTAAACCTTCTTTGAGGAAGCAGTTTTGTGTACTCAGCTATGCACTCAGGGATTACTTCATGAAAAAGTGTATATTCAGTCTGCCTTTTGGTTGTTACCTGTCCACCTACACACTCATTAGGTTGCCAGTGGCCAGGCTATTACTTTGTTGATTACTGACTGCCTATGGGCTTCTGTATTTCTTGTGTGTTATTTGAGACATTTAGTTCTTTTATCCAATTGGTTGTTTGGGATGTCTTGGATGTTGATTCAACCATCCACTGTTTGGATAATATGCTGTTTACCTGTCCCCCTGCATCAAACGAATGCAGTATTTTTCTGGCAATGTTTAAACACATTGCTGGAATGCCATTGACTCCAGATAAAACTGATCGCCTGTCCACTTAGGTTTTTGGGCATTTGAAAAAGATGGAGTGTTGCCTGCCAGATAAAAAGTTAATGGTGCTTAAATTGATGGCCTGGTAGATGACTGTAAAGCAAAAGCTTCAACTGCACCAGTTTCAGCCTTTGCATGGTAAGTTGAATATTGCTTGCAGGATCATGCCCATAAACAGAGACAAAAAGACCCAAGGGCATTACATACAGTTGACTCAGATATGATTTATGTGTTTAGAAATTGTTTCTTAAGCCGTCCAATGGCTTTTCACTGTGAATTGATGGGTCTATTTGTAATTGCAGCCTAAAACTTTATATGGATATGTCAGGCTCCACTGCTTACAAAGCTTACTTTTAAGTCAAGCAGAGTGTGAATCCTTAGTGAGTGGGCAGAAGTGGGGCTTCTGAACTTGGTTCTTCTTGAGCTCTTTCTGGTAGTTCTGCAGTTGTTCAATAACAAGATGCAATTCAGTTATGATTAACGTGCTAGTTATGATGGCAATCAATAATATTTCTGAGTCATCCCTGTCAGACATCAGGCTTCTGCAGCATTTGTTGTTATGATGTCTACAGTTGAATACATTTATTTATGCTGTTCATCTACCTGGAATTTCTAACACATTGTTATGAATTGTCTCAGATTCAGTGAGATGTGCCAAATGTCGGCATTGGTCCTTAACCCCAGCGGCTATAAAGGCTTGCTTTGGATTCACAGGTGGACTACTCCAGGCAGTGAATGTGGCACACTGGTCTTCCTATTCCAAAGGTATGAAAGGAAAGGTTTTACTTGTTGAATATGGTGGGAACAGACTGGAAAAATGCGGTGTTCTATTTTGTCAGTATGGGCGGCACAGTGGCTTAGTAGTTAGCATGTCTGCCATGCAGTAAATGGGTCATGGGTTTAATTCCCAACCATGGTGCCTCCTGCATGGAGTTTGCAAGTTCTCCCTGTGCTTGCATGGGTTTCCTCTGGGTACTCTGGTTTCCTCCCACACTCCAAAGACATGCTGGTAGGTTAATTGGCTCTTGTCTAAAGTGTCCAAGTTTCATTTCTTGCCATGCGGGATCTCCTGCATGGTAGGGGTTGGGGAAAGACCTGGCAACCTACCCTGTAAAATAGTTGCTAAGAGAATTCATGGAAAAAGTTGCGATAGATAGATAGATAGATAGATAGATAGATAGATTTTGTCAGTAGCAACTCAATTAAAACAGTATTAAATCCAAAAGCAAAAATGTATTATATTTCAGCTTACCAATTCTTAGATGTGATGGCGGCTGCATTAATTTTGTTGTTTAGGCTTTCTTTCCATTCTTTTTCAACAGAACAAGCTCTCCCGCAAATGTTGGTTGGAGTTGGTTGAGGACTTATGGACACATATTATAGAGCTGCTGATGTTTTGAAACTGATATAACTATATGAAGAATATTGCAATAGATTATGATTGTCTGTACACAGAATTTGTCATCATTACTTCATCTGTATATTTGCATTTCAGAATGACCATTGCTTTCCCCTGATTTTATATGAAATTGAAATGCATTGAGGATTATTTTATAAAGCTGTGGTGAATAAAATGGCCTGCGGGGCCACAGGGTTGGATGCTTGCTGACATTGTTGACCAAACATGGGCAAGTCAGTGTTTTTGTTTCGATGTGTGGGGGTTGACTATCTAGATAATATGATTTGCTGATTTCTTGTTTACAGTTACAGTCTCATCCATCACTCTCAAATGTGCTCAGTATGATAACTGAAGTTGCTGAAATATCTGGTATACTAGTCAGTTGGGTGAAAATGTTGCCAGTGTGTGGTCATAGGGCACATCTGTGTTAGAAAATTGTTGTCCTTTTTTGCAACACCTCATTTTACACTAATTTTCTGATCCTAGATTGTAGGCTTGATGAACATCTTGGCGCTATCATGTGATATGTTATTTTTTACAACAGTCCACCATAATTACCTGGTCCAATGCTCAAGAACATAATCATTGAATAAACATCTGTAATACAACCGACATGTATATGTTTGAAAATGGGAGATGGACAGGCAATCTAGGTGGGAAGAGGACCTGGCCTCCTGCTCCCTTAATGTCACCAATGCAGAAGTAGCCTTTAAGGAATGATACACTAGTACATGGTTCTCTTATGACTTTCTTACCAAAATTCTGTATTTTTGGACAAATGCTTCTGGAGCTGTACTGCTGTGGGGGCATGCTACATGTCTGTTTGCTACCACATTCTGAACAAAGATATTTAATCTCTTTAAAACATTGTTTCACAAAGGCATTCCTGAATATTCCTGACAGGTTCATAGGATAATTGATTTGTTTACTAGAAAACATCAAGTGCTTACTCATCATATTTTGCTTGTTACAAAGTTAACACTGGTGGGGAGCTTTACCTGAAGCTTAAAACAGGGTACATAATATTATGGTCAATAAAAGGTTCACCATCATACTAGATAATAAACATAAAAAGTTTTGAAGGTCTGGGAACATTATATATTGCTATATCACAAATGGAAACTGCTAACCTTAGATACCCTTGAGATGTTTGGTGTCAAGGAGGTGGGGGGGACTCAAGTCAGTCACTTTTACTTTCTGTTCTGCCATAGTTGGGGCAACTGTATCGTTACCATTTGTGCCAATCCCACCCTTTTTCTTCTCTTTTTTTCTCTTTCACCCCAACTCTTGCTTGCTTCTTTTATTCTTGCTTTTCTCCTTTTTCCCTTTTTTTCCCCTCACTCTTACATTACAGATGATTCTGTTAACATTGCCTACAGTTTTTACAATCTTTTTCTGTAGTTGCTATATACATCCATGTTTTAGTTGTTTTGGTCATCACGTTTGGACAAAAACCAGCATGCGTATAGCTATTGTACAATTCTGCTATGGACTTATGAAGTAGACTTGTCTGTGATGTTTTTGGGATGTTACTTAATGACTGAGCTATAGATGTCTGTTCACGTTTTGTACAAGTAGCATTACCCTCTTAGGAGTTGCTGAGTATTTGGGTCCTCCTATAGTCCTGCACAGTCAGGCAACATGCATTTCCTTCACTCATTAGGAGACAGTAACCAGTCCTTGATCTTTGTTTTGAAGTTTGTTTAGTGGTAAAGAACCTGGATGGGGTAAGGAGTGTATGGAATACCCAAGGGAAATGGCTGAGGACAAAACTCTTTAGCAACTATGTACAAGTCTTTACAGAAATGTTTTTCTTCTGAAGAGCTCACCAGCATCTCCTGTAGTATCACCCCAGACCCCATTGGACTCCTCTCCTCATTCAGCTGTACTTGGTGAATCCCTGGGCAAGGGATCCAGTGCCTGCCACTGCAGTGTGAGACAGTCCCAAATAAGATAGCAAATCCAGTTCCTCACTAGAGTGCTCCTTTCCCCTTACTAGTCCAGGGGGTGCAGGTTTACTCACTTGGTCCCTCCCCTGTGCTACCAGTGGGTTGATGGCTCCTACCAGGCCTTCTAGCTAGGCAGATCATTCCCTGCAACACAGGTGGTCCTCTCTCAGGGTGGTCCCAAGTTTTCCACCTTCCAAGATCCTCTGCCTGCAGGTGAGCACCTCTCCATTTGGGCCCCCTCACAGGCTCCAGCCCAAGCCTCACATCCTTCTCTCTTCCACCCAAACTCTCCTGCTGCTGAGCAGGCTCAATCACTTTTAAGGGTTGTCCTGGCCCCTTGCCAAGCCTCCTGTTGAGGTTTGGCCAGGCTTTCTCAAAAGTGCAGATCAGCCACTCCTCAGATCCACCCACTGCTTCTACACCTTTCTCCAAAAGTCTAGAGTAGGGGGAAATTTTAGGGGGCTGGTCTGCAGAGCCTCTCAGCTCCAACTGAATTTTGACCCCTGCTAGCTCTTACTCTCAGGCTGCTGCTCATCCCTAGCTAACAATTGGAATCTAGCACCCCCTACTATCTAGGAGAGAGCTCCATACAGCAATACCAAGAGCTGTTTAATCTAAATGTCGAACCTGCTATCAATCAACGACTGGATCTCTCTTTGATAAAAATATTAACATAGTATTGCCAGAATTGATTGGACTCCCATTGGCTTCAACTGGGTTTGGATTAACTTTCAAATTCAGGAGCAGTTGGGCAAATATCCCACAAACCGTACCCAGGCACTTTCAGCTCATCACTAGTAATGAATACTGATTTTTTTTGTGTTATGCAGCATATATAACAACAGAGATGGGTGAATCACAAAATGATTTGCATAGGAAAGGATGCTGGCCGCACCTTTTTTCCCTCTCCAGAATGCCTAACCATCTAATTAATTAAATAAATATACACACGCAATCTTTAATGGCATAAAATTGGCATCTTATTGGTTTAAATAAATAAATAGTAACAACATATTATAAATAATTAATTAATAATCAAGCTTATACTTCTCTTATCAAATAACAATCAAATAGCTCAGACGTTAGGGACTCAAGCTCAAACTGAATAAATATAACAACAGTCCCCTTTTTAAATATAAGGGGTGAAAATACCACATAACGTGCTTTGCAACAAGATGGGGGAATGGGGAGCTTGTTGCGCTGACACTGACCAGCTGGCAAAAGCCCTCCAGCGGAGCTCCTTTATATATGAGCCCCACTGTTCTAGAACCTTCTAACCAGTCATGTGACTTTCTAGAATTTTCTCCAAGGTCACATGATACCTGTTTTTCCCGCCTATTCTTTATTTAAAATTTTAAAAACACAGTAACCTTAATAAATATTTATTTATTATTTAAAACAGAGGGAGGGGCGGCCGCGTGCCCATGTTACCGGGCCCAAAGGGACCTATTAATACATTCTTTTGGCAAGTGATATGACACCTATATTAATTTTTCCAATGTATATTTAGCAGTTTGGCTGGATTTACCCTTAACTGATTTACATGGCACAACAGCTTTCTTTTCTTTGAATACTTTTATTCATTGAGATCTTTATTTATGGTAACAAAATCCTTCAACCAGTTATGCGTATTTACTAAAGAGATCAATGAGTGAGAACAGTAAAATACAAGCTTTCATTCTACTCAATTTATGTAAGATGTTTTACCTCTTTACATTATTATCAGTGTTCATTTTCATTGCATTTTGTTCTTGTTTCAGTACTGAAAGACTTGATTAAAATTTGTGAGGCATACATTAGATGGCACTGCTAATGTCAAATTCCCAGCAATATTGTCGTGTGAAGTCATTTGATATATAGGTCCATTATTTTCTGAAAAATGATGAGCTGGTTTGAAAACATGCTATGCTTGTTTCACTTCTACACAAAACCAATAAATATGGTAATGAAACTAATTGTGCCATTTATTTCTACATTACTACTGCATAGTCCTGAACTTGGCAAAATTCTACAACTACTACAATTTTGTTCCCTAATATAATTAGAAAGCTTTCATATACTGAAAAACCTGAATTGTCTTTCAAACTAGGAAAATAAATGTAATATATATTGCAGCTTACCTGTACTGATGTGGTGGTTGCATTTGTTTTCCTTTCCTAGTATTTTTTCTTCATTTTCACCCAATGATTATGCCAGTAACACACTTTCTGTCCTAGGTTGGCTACACTACTATGGGTGGCCCCTTTCTCATGGACACCTATGTCAACCTAGGACAGGAATTGTATTGTATTAACAACAGAACATCTCCATAAGTTGAGGAGATATGTTCTGCAGTTCACAGAGGTTGCACTTATTGAACAGATATAAATAAAGCTTTCAATGGTAGGCATATTTAGCAGACCAAAAGGGAGCAAATCAGAGAAGTTCGTTGTTATGGTTTACGTACACGTTAACTGTACAAATAACACGTTAACTGTAAAAATATGTACCATACACTAAGCTTTCAGAGAGACTAGAATAAAATTAAAGCAGATAACATTTTCTAAATATCTCTGTTAATTACAAATTAATATATTTCACAGATGATATGGGGTTTATTTACTAAAGTTGAAGTGTGCAAAATCAGGCTCACCAACCAGCTTCAGGTTTTATTGTCAAAGTTTAATTGAACAAGCTGAGGTTAGAAGTTGCTTGGTTTCTATGCAGAAGTGAGCCTAATTTTTCACTCGTCACCTTTAGTAAATAAACCCCTATATGTTTCAGTCTACTATACTATATTATGGAACAACTATACAAAGCAAAAAAAACTACATTTAAACTGGCACAATATACACTTCTGTTAGCAGTTAAAATGGGCACAGTATGTACAACTGTTAGTAGTACAAAAGAGCATTTATTGGATTTAATATGTTTTTAATATGTTCAATAGGCAGTGCTCTTATACTGTATACAACTTAGCTGAAACACTTTCTGCTCCTAAAAGAGAAGTGTAGTCCTCGAGAAAAACAAACATGCATACTCACCTCCATGTTGAAGCACTAGTTTGATGTTAGTATAGACTTTAGGGGACATTCTCTGGACCATTGGCTTACTATCCACTGTAGACTGTAATTGCTACTGCTTATCTAAGTATTTGCCAACTGTATATCCTATTTGTTACAATTCTTTATAGGAGTTGTTGCCATTTCCATTTCTCTAGTTGCTATATATATATATTTTTATACATACATATATATATATATATATATATATATATTGTAACAGGGTTCGCTTGGCAGCGGGTGTGTGTGACCCCCTGGATTGGTGCACAACACAAAAACACAGGCACAGCACAACAACAGTGGAGGTGAAAAAACAAAAAGGTGCAGTTTATTTACAAAATTTACAGGAAAACGTCAAACCAAAAAGAAACATCAAATCAAACCCTGGCCAACTTGGCTACTTACTGTACAATTAGCTTCCCTAGCTATCCACCAGGTACAGCCTGATACTATACCTAGTCCCTGTTAGTTGGAGGCTTAGCCACACAGGCTTTTGTCTCCCTGCACACAGACAATATGTTGCTCCCCAGTCAGTTCAGGCACAGATCTGGTTCCAGGGTGGAGCAACTCCCTAAGCAGCTTGGGAAGTTTTATCAAGGCCTTAATGAGCCCACTACCTTCAGCTGGGCTCATTACCTCAGTGCTGAAGGGCTCAGCACTTCCCCCTAATGGAACAAATCCCCATAGAGTCTAAACCTTGGACAAATGTATCGTCCATCCAGGACGCAACCAGGTGATTTCACCTGCCTACTACACTCACAATATATATATATACATATATATATATTTACAATAAGCATCTTCAGCCTGGGTGCGTCAAGGAGTGTAGGGCTGCTCCTATGGGGGTTAGGCAGTGTTAAATATCTAAATTTCTCATACTACATAACTTTTTTTTTATCTTATTTTAACTACTTCGCACTTTCACACCCATCCAGTCTAGGCTAATTTTCAGCTTTCAGCACTATCATACATTGAGTGACAATTACTCAGTCATGCAACGCTGTACCCATCTAAAATGTTTTATCCTTTTTTGAGACAGGTAGAGCTTTCTTTTGGCGGTATTTGATCACCACTGGGGTTTTTATTTTTTGTTTTATAAATGAAAACAAATACTGATAATTTTGAAAAAAAAAATTTTGCTTAGTTTTTGTTATACAATTTTTTCAAATAAAGAATGTTTCTTCACAAATTTAGGCCAACATGTGTTCTGCTACATTTGTTGGTTAAAAATAACCCAAAACAGTGTATATTATTTAGTCTGTGTGAAAGCTATAGAGTCTATAAACTATGGGTATGATATATTTGAAAATTGATCTGTTGAGACCTTGAAATGCCAGACGCGGGTACGGCGTATGGCAGTGATCAGAACGCTGGTATGGGGTATAGCGGTGATCAGGACATTAGCATGGGGTATGGTGATGATCAGCTGGTATGGCAGTAATCAGGACACTGGTATGGGGTAGGGGGGTGATCAGTATGCTTGTATGCAGGTGACCAGGATGCTGGTATAGGGTATGGCAGTGATAAGAATGCTGGTATGGGGTATGGTAGTCATCAGAATGCTGGTATGGGGTATGGTAGTGATCAGGATGCTGGTATGGGGTATGGGTTATGGCAGTGATCAGGACGCTGGTATGGTATATGGGGTGATCAGGATGCTGGTATGGGGCATGACAGTGATTAGGATGCTGGTATGGGGCATGGTGGTAATCAGGATGCTGGTATGGGATATGGCTGTGATCAGGGTGCTGGTATGGTGTATGGTGGTGATCAGGGCACTGGTATGGTGTATGAAGGTGATCAGGGTGCTGGTATGGCCTATGGCGGTGATCATGATGCTGGTATAGCATATGGCAGTGATCAGGGTGCTGTACATTCACAGACTGCAGGATCACTTCTCTCTGCTCTTACACTGAGAGCAGAGAGAAGCAATCTTTACTTTCACTTTCCATTGGTCCTATGTGAGTGCTGTGATTGGTCACAGCAGTCACATGGTAAAACATCATGTGATCACCTGGACACAGTGATAATGTGATCTGCTGTGTCCGGGCGACACATCAATTGCTGGGCTTCTGAGTGCTTGCTCTGTGAGCCGCACAGGAGCCATCGATGCGGGCTGTTGTACAGGCATGTAAGCCCACATTGACAAAGCTTCCTGTCCGCTGTCTATGGGCAATGGGCAGACAGGAAGAGGTTAATAAGCCATGCATACCTCAGCCTACAACATTTTTTACAGTATAAATAAACAGGAACTTATGGTGGCTATGAATTATGAAAAGTACCAGGTGGCCTTAATAAGCATTGGGGTAACATAATATTCCTGTTTGTAAGAAACAATCAGTGTTGGGCTGATAATTTAAGCTACTCTGGGATCCTTTGTTGGTCTCTGGTGAGTTTGAGTTTTTTTCTCTACATTTCTCAAATTCAACTCAATTTGGTGCATACATTTGCTAGCATTACAAAGGTGTGTCTATTGGCCCTATAATGTTGTCCAATAGGCAGCACTCATATATGCTACTCAACTGAAACACTTTATCCTTTTAAAGGTTAATTTCACCTTCTGGAGCCTGTTACAGATTGCACCCATATTTAGGGTGTAACAAGTTCCAATACCTATCTTGCCCTCCCCCCCCCGATGCACCCCCTGTGACAGCAGGAGGGGATCCTCTCCCTGCACCTACTGTCATATCAAAAAACAGCACAGGGCTGTTTGAATGGGCTGCTGTACCTGTGGGAAATCCAGGAAAAGGTCCCTGCACCATTTCCAAAACTGCAGCTGCAGGGAAACTGCATAGCATAGGAAAACGTTTCATGGGTTCCAATGTATGGAGTGCCATTAACTGCTTGAGCTCCTGAAGGTTTTGCCCTCTTCATGACCAGGCCATCTTTTACTATTTGCACTGCGCTACTTTAACTGGCAATTGTGGTGCCATGCAACACAGTACCCAAATGAAATGTTATTTTATATTACAGTATATAAACAAAAAAGACCAAACCTTTTGAGCAAAAAAATGATATTTTCCACTATCTGTTATAAAGATGTAACACCATCTAGCATAGATAGTTTATTTAGTGTTGCTAGAGCCTTGCTGGAAGCCTGGGTGCAAGACAGAGTTACTTCAGGACAAGCTGGAGGGCTCTACAGGTCAGTCCTATGACACTCCCCCCTGCTTTAGAAGCTTGGAGAAGCTTCTAGAAGTCAGTAGGAGGACATTTTATATTTTTTTACTCAATATTTTAAATATTTTTTAAGTTTTACATTTAAGTTCTTTTACATTTTTTTTTTGCGATTTTTTTACACCCTTTCATCAAAGTAGCTCAATGTCATGATAGATACATTGTACTACTCTGGAAAGATGGTGGTGGTGGGGGGGGGATTGGTCAATAGGGATTTTTTTTTTGGTTACTGCTCATTATATAAGCAATAGCTTTAGCTGTCAATAATGGGTTCCCCATTCATGAATAGCTTGCTTTTGGCTGAAGATCATTGTATAAGCAATAGCTTTAGCTGTCAATAATGGGTTCCCCATTCATGAATAGCTTGCTTTTGGCTGTGATCAGTGACTGGCTTAGCTAATCACATGGTACAGGTAGGTGTGGGCCAATCACAGATCACAAAAGTAAGCAAGCTGTTCATGATGTTGCTAACAGCAGCAAGTTTATACTGTAGATGCAGAAAAACATGCTATCTACATCTGAACCTGATCTGATCTGAGCCTAGCCTTACAGTGTGGAGGGTTTATTAATATATTTATTATTGATTGTTATGGTTTATGACACTACGCTACCTAATTTTATATGGTAAACTATATACATAAATACATTTATAGGAATACTGTATTGACATAAAGCTAATTAATTTGAAATGGATAACTGAAAACAGGGGCGGACTGACCATTTGGAAACTTGGGCACTGCCCAAGGGCCCGGGGTCAGTAGGGGGCCCCATGAGATGCCCCTGGTACCTTTTTCATAGGCTTTTTTGAGTTTGGGCAAGGACATAGGGGCCCCATGATCCCCCATGAGCTGTCTGTCCACCCCTGACTGAAAATATGATAAAAAGAACACATCCCCACGTAATTAAAAACTGTTGAACTTGTCTAAGGGACATGTTGCAAATGCAAGAGCAAATTCACGATTTATAGAGTAGTCATCATGGTGAGGTAGAAAATAGGGCAGCCATTTTTCCCCCATCACATCTCTACTTTACCTGCTTACACATTACCTATGAATGCCTGACTCTTTCTTCTAGCTGTCACCAGAAAAGGGGATTGGAAAAAAAAGGAATAAAATAGGCATTAAGAATGGATATGATTGTAATTGTTCTTGAATGCCAGTTTTGTAGTCTAGCCTATCTACTTGGTTTGATAATATAAACCAGCAAAGTACAGAAAAACATGTATGCACATCATATACTCTATATAAATTTGTATTATATAAGTTTTTATATATATATATATATATATATATATTCCAGTTTTTTTACTCTAGCCTAACTGTTTGGTTTCCTCAATATAAACCAGCAGACCAATAGAGCAGGAGTCCTCTCTAGCTGTTCTAGTGCTCTATTTTTATTCTAATTAGCAGTGGGTTCCTTCCCTGCAGCTCAAAAGAGTAAAAAAAGCATGCAATTCTTGAGTAAAGATGAGTGCAGAGGATGCCCAAGCTCATCTATTGTGTACACACACACACACTATATATATATATATATATATATATATATATATATATATATATATCAGTATATATATTCACACATTCCAAATTCCTTTGTCTATTGATATAGAACATTCTTAGTGGGAATATTTATTTTATACATCATAGTGGCATTGAATGTTATGAAGTAGTTAAGTCGATCAATTTTAATAAGCAACAATATAATGTATTCTCTCTGAAAAATCAAATCAAATTAAATATTCCTTAGGACCATGGTCAGGATTTGGCTTTGGATCCTAAGAGAATTTCTCCTTCAGTGTTTTTCCTAAATTAGGTAGTGCTATTCTCAACATGCAAATGTAAAAATGCCATTAAAAGGTTGAGCACACAAAAATAATTGTCTAATTTCTTTATACCCTGCTAAAGGTAGATGGTTAGCTACAGCCGTTAAGCAAAGAAAATTAAGGTGTTGCATTGCATTCTCAGCAGCAGTATAATCGTAGATTCTAACTGGCCATAAAATTATTGAAATACTGTAGCTGTGATAAAGGTTTAAAAAGAAATGATCATTTTGATTTGCAATAGTTTGATTACTATGGTGTTCAAAGGTAAAGTAAAAACTCTCATGAACAAAAAGGATAGAAAAAAATGAATGGATCTGATACCTAAAAAAAATGACCTTTTTGGGGATCTAAAGTTTTGAACAAAGAACCCAACAGGATTTTGTAAAAGCTGATTACTTTTTTTAGTCCTCACAACCTGCCTGTCATAGGTAAAAACATAAAAAATCTTAGTTTAAACAAAAAGCTTCATTTTAAAAATTTAATGTGCATTTGTAATGTAAAAGTCTTAATTTTTCACTATACAATATTCTTTATTTTATTTTAAAAGGCCCTGCATACCTCAGCCTGGGCTATTTGCTCTCTAGTGTCAATTAGAAAGTTATTATGGCCTAGAACTTTTAAAAGTACTAAGTTGCTATACAAAACATTGCGGTAACATTAAAGCGTCAATAAATCCACATCATTAAAAACTGTCAGTGCATGCAGTATTACATATTGTTCATACTCAGTCTGAGATTGTGTAGACCAGTCATTGCCACATCTACAGAGCATGCTCCAGTTTTAATTCCCCTCTAAGCTGTTTATTCCCTCATTTTTTTTTACCTGTACAGCAGAGGCGTAGCTAGGATATTTTGCACTCGGTGATGAACGGCCACCTCATGACACCCCCCAGCTTCATATAGTCCCTGTAGACACCCCCCCCACGTCCTGATCACATTGCCCCCCCCTTCATCCACGGCACTACTCACCCGGCTCGGCTCTCCCCTCGTCCCCTCCAGGGCACATGCCCAGCTCACTGCCCTCCTCTCCGCTCCTCTCCCGGCAGGCTCCTCTCATAACTCACTGTGGATGGCAGACGTATCAGATGACACGTTTGCTGCAGCCACTGCAGTGATCTTGTGACCTCATTTTGGCGCCCCTGTACCTTGGCGCCCAGGTACATATGTACCCCTCTGCCCCCCCTAGCTACTCCTCTGCTGTACAGTTGACATGACTATAGAATCACACAAGTGGGCGTATACACTCCAGATAAATGACAGTCCCTCCCTCATGCCCACTAAATAGCTAAACACAATGGGGGTTGGATATTACACCTTTCTGTAAGTATAAACACATTCAAACAATAGACACAGGCTGGGGGTGGCATAAAACAGGCTGTGACTGGCATAACCTCCCCCTATATAGCCCACGCTATGTTTTTGCACAAAATTATTAATGTTTTAAGCTCAAATACATATTGATATAATTATTTAAATAATTTATTTGATATTATGTATTTTTCCTTTGAATTTTGAAGGATTTTTTTTTATTTTTTTATTGAAGATGTGACCAGCAGAGAATCAGGATCTATAGACACTCCTCCCATTGATGTTTCCCTACAGACAGGCTGGGAAAGAGTTGGGACACATCTCAAATAAGAAAGAATAAATACAGTGCCATCACTCATATACACAAAGAGAAGAGATATATAGAATGAAATAGCATGTGTATAGTAGCACTTAAACAATTTTGAAAGAAACAATAAGGGCTCATTCACATTAGAATGCAGTACCAGAAACCCATGTTCCGTGGCAGTTTCCCACACCGCATTCAGATTGCACTGCCCTTGTGATCTTCAGCGGGTATCAGTGGAATCTTAACAACACCCCAAACGCAGGTCATAAATGCAGTATACAAATGTACTATGCGATCTGGATGCAGTGCGTTTCCAAAAGTACTACTTTTAGTGAGGTGCGATTTCAGCCCATTCAACATGAGCTGAAATTGCACTGCATGTGAATCGCACAGGAATACGCAGCATGCTCATCATGTGTGATTCACAGTGTGAGTGGGCCCTTAACTGATCATTAAATGTACTAGATGATACTTTGTTGATCCACAGGCCCAAAGTGGGAAATAAAAAAATGTGTATTTTCTCTCCCCATCTCTCAGAGCAGGGGCTTTTTATGAAAGCAGTGGGCCTATGTGATCATAACTTGGGCCCGCCTGCAAGAGAATGAGAAGGTGCAGCACGCACAGCGTGGCAGGGCAAAAATTGGGTATGGTTTTCGGTGGCTTTAGGTAGCACCTGCAGGTTGCATAGTAAAGTAAAGATGCCCAATGATTGTGGGATTAATTTCCTTGTGCAGCCATTTGGCTCCTACTTAGCCTCTTTCTGACAGGGTTGCCAGACCCCCACAACCTTCTTTTACTAACAAATCATATAAAAATGTACTGAATTACTTACTCCTATTAGAAACTAAGAGAATTTATATTTAAAAAATATATAAACGGGGGCGCATGCGCGGCCAGCACTGAAGGTGGACGTGCAGTAGAACAGCGCCGTCCACCCGCCAGCCTATAAGCGGCTCAAACCGGCCCTGGGTAACAGCAACTGCACGGCACCGATCCGCATAAGGTGCTCAAACACCCGCTGCCAAGCCGAGGAGGAAAAAATCCCTAGATCAGCCAGGGAAACTGACACAATTCTTCCCGGACGTCGGGCCGGGAATCCAAGATGGCGCCCGCGGCTGCAGACAGGGAGACAACAGCAGCGCTCAGCAGGAGGACTACAGGGCTCAGCAACTGGATTCCAGGCTGCAGCACTCACTATACCCCGGGGACCCTGGTGAGTTGTCACCCCCACTGTCCCCTACACTACGCAGCCCAGCTAAATCCAGGCCACGGCTGGATCAGGACCCTAGCACATTTCACCAGGCCTTAAATCCTTCATTACAGCCACCCCATGCAGCTATGCCTGACTTAGAAGCATTCCCTGTGTCAGACATACCTTTGACAGAAATATGCATGAAAAACATGCTTACGTCATTGCGCCAATCTTTACATAACGATATCTTTACGCCACTTAACCAACTATCAACGTTAGTACAACAGCAAGAACATAGAATCAGCCACATTGAAAATACCATGGGAGACATAACAACTGTGCACAACAACCTAATTGATGCGCACACAGAGCACTCGTCTGACATTGAGCAAATCAATCAAAAATTAGCTGATCTGGAAGACAGATCACGTCGCAACAACATCAAATTCAGAGGCATTCCCGAATATGTCACCAACGCTGACTTAATCCCATACATACAGCAATATGTCAAAATACTCCTCCCTTCTATCTCTGACTTGGAGCTCTCAATTGACCGGGCACATCGCCTACCTAAGCCCTCCTTTTTGCCGGCATCCACACCTAGGGATGTATTGGCCAGCATTCATTTTTTTCATGTGAAAGATAAAATTATGTCGGCGGCTCGAAACCCACCGTCGCTCCCACCATTGTACACAAATCTCCGTTTATATGCTGATTTGTCCAAAGCTACCCTCCTTAACAGAAAACGAATGATATCTATCACCAAGGCCCTAAGAAACCATGGCATAGCATATCAATGGGGGTTCCCCACCAAACTATTGGTGCGGTATCAAGGTAGAATTTTTACTATCAAAACATTGGAGACGGGCCTGGATCTACTGAAAGCCTGGAATATCCTCCCTGCGGAACCGCAAGAACCCGCATATAGCTCTATGGAGGCAACATGATCTTCACAAGACATATTTTTCCTCCTTTCACTAAAATATGTCCATACTTTTACCCAGGAGCAATTCTTCATCTGATTTGTCTGGCGTTTGGCCTACATTTGGCACAGTTCATTCAACATGGTTGTAATTGGCTCGACCCCTGTCTGGCGGTCAAGCCCACCCGCACCCCCCAGTTTTGAGGTAGCAAAGTTGGCTACTCGGGATATTTGCATTTTTCGCAAATTCTTTTTTATTGTTGTTCTTTATATCCTTACCCCTTCCCTATCATGGCACCTTTGGACACCCACGCAACACCCATATATCACGTACTTCGACACATCTTGGAATACTCCCCTCAACACTCCGATTGAGTCACAGTCCTATCACCTCTTCTTACATGTGTATCTTCTAGCAAGACACAGGATCATCTGCCTCTCACAAATACCACCTCAGGTTACAGAAAAGCGAGAAATCATGATTCCAAATGATTAGTTTTACATCACTTAACGTCCGAGGCCTAAATTCGCCATATAAACGTTCGTTACTCTCTAGAGAAGCACGGAAGTCACAAGCGGACATACTCTTTATTCAGGAAACACACTTCGCTACTGAAAAGGCGCCCAAATTATACCTTCACCGTTTCTCTCAAACATTTATGGCAACTAACCCCAAAAAAAAGAATGGAGTGATCACGGCCATTAAGGATTCTCTTTCATTTCGCCTTTTATCACAGAGGGCGGATCCACTTGGACGCTTTCACATTTTAGTATGCTAAATAAATGACAAGACTTATACACTAGTAAATGTTTATGGCCCGAACTGCAAACAGCTATGTTTCTACCGTAAACTTTACAAAACCATCTCCATACTTAAACAAGGGAAACTCATCATCGGTGGTGATCTTAACATTATGGGCAATTCGAACATGGACTCTTCTTCTACTTCAAAATCCACGAAACCAACTCTCAATCAATTTCTGCACGACAATGACCTTTATGACATCTGGAGATGTCAACATGGCTCTGAAAAAGACTATACTTATTACTCTCCTCCACATCTTTCATACTCACGTATAGACATGTTTATCACAGACAAATGGACATTGCAACAAGTGACAACATCCAAAATTGGAACTATAACCTGGTCGGACCATGCCACAATTCATATATCATTAGACGATGACCAAAACACAGCGCTCCCACCCATCTGGAGACTCAACTCTTCACTTCTGACAGCGCCGGAGAACCAGAAGCGTATCCAAGAAGCCCACAAACTCTTTTTTGACACCAACGCCACACATGATATTTCTATTACCACACTTTGGTTGGCCTATAAGGCATACATGAGAGGTATTCTTATCCAGTTAAACGCCCGCACTAAGAGACAACGTTCTCAACAAATTGATCAACTAATGACTTCTATTCGCTCCAATGAAAAACTAAACAAACAGAATCCAAACCCTGATATAACAGCGACGCTAAACTCAGACAGAAACAAATTACGTACCATTTTACTCCACGCATACGACACTAACCTACAAAAAGCAAAAGCTAAATTCTATGCACTCGGTAACAAGGCAAATTCACTCCTTAGTAAAACTATCAAACAAAAACGTCTTAAAACCAAAATATCCACAATCCGACATCCTGCTTCGCACAACACTCTGACAAACCCACAGGATATCGCAAATGCTTTTGCAGCCTACTATCAGACATTATATAACCTAAAAGATGATGTCAATACAATCCAACCCACGACACATTCAATAGAACAATTCCTATGTAACATTAACCTCCCACGCATAACCCCGTCTCAACTTGAATCCATTTCTATACCGATCTCTTCGGCGGAGATTGAAAAAATCATACGCACTCTTCCTCTGAATAAATCACCAGGAAACGATGGCTTCACTAATGAATACTACAAAGCCTTTGCCCCCGACTTCTCTCCGCACCTATCCCCCCTGTACAACCGTGTTGCTACCTGTGGCGTATTCCCCCAAGACATGCTGCAGTCGATAATTACCACCATCCCGAAACCAGGAAAGGACCCTCAACTGGTACAAAATTACAGACCAATTTCGCTCCTTAATACAGATATAAAGATATACGCTAAGATAATCGCCCTAAGACTGATCCCTTACCTACCGACTTTAATCCATTCTGACCAGGTAGGATTTATCCCTGGTAGACAAGCCCCTGATGCCACCAGACAATTATATCCCTGATACACCACCTTGAATTAGATACCCAACCTTCGCTCTTGCTATCGCTTGATGCAGAAAAAGCGTTTGACCGAATCCACTGGAAGTTTATGACACATACACTCCAAAAATTTGGAATATCCGACTGGATGCTATCGGCCATTTTGTCCCTTTATTCCAAGCCATCGGCCAGAGTCCTAACTGACGGCACACTTTCTCAACCCTTCTACATTTCTAACGGAGCTAGACAAGGCTGCCCGCTATCCCCTATAATTTTTGCGCTACTCATTGAACCATTAGCAACCACCCTTAGAAACGACCTCATGTTCACGGGAATTAGATGCCTAAAATCCGAACACAAGATCAGTCTATTTGCCGACGACATTATCCTAATGGTCACTAATCCATACAACTCCCTTAAAACTATACGAACGCATATTCAAAACTACACATCCGTATCTTACTATAAACTCAATGAACCGAAATCTTCTATTCTGAATCTACACACACCAGAGGTCACCCAAAATCTAATCTCCAAACACTTCCCCTTCACATGGGAAACACTTAGCATACCATACCTGGGAATCAAACTGACTCCAAAGACCAACCAACTATATACCGCTAATTTTAAACCACTACTTGAATCTATTCCGCAAGAGATTAAAGGTCTATGCACCACTACTCTCTCGACGCTAGGCAGATTGGCGACAGTTAAAATGTGTATCTTACCCAAGATACTTTACATCTTTCGCACACTCCCTATACCAGTTCCTCACATCTTTTTTACAAAACTTCAGGCAATATTGTACAAATTCCTTTGGAATTCGAAAAAGCCTAGATATGCTACAAATCTCCTAATCCGCCCATCCTTCAGCGGCGGAGCGGGACTCCCACATATGAAATCCTATTACCTAGCCACTTTACTTGACCAGCTCTTTTTTTGGTGGCAGCCCACATTCAACAAAACTCGGACTCTTCTGGAAACTTCCTTATTCCTACCACACACCTTGTCAGACTTATTATTCATACCTCGAGGGGCACACATTACGCATTTACATAGTCACCCTTGCATAATAGCCTCTCTAACAGTTTGGTATGACTTTATTTCTCATACCCAACTACGTAAGGACAATCTCCAAATTCTCACTCCGCTCACATCCCTACAATTCCTCTCTCCTCATTTAAACTTAAATTTATGGAATGACCATGGCCTACTCTACATACAAAACCTGTACACCAACAATACACTACATTCCTTTCAGACTATTAGAGAATAATACCAAATCCCAGCTACTGAATACTTTACCTATATACGTATAACCCATGCCCTCTATAAGGCGAATGTAACATGTAGTATTAAAATCCCAGCGACTACACAGCATTTCTTACAAAAACCAACCTATCCAAAAAAAGGCATTTCATCGTTCTACAAGCTCCTAGTTGAATCGAAATTTAATACACACACATCGTCTATAGCAAACTGGGAAAAAGCAATTCGACAACCCATATCTCTGAGCACTTGGGAAAAAACTTTTACCATTACCTACAAATCTTCAAAGTGCAGTTCGCACTGGGAATCGTATCTGAAAGTACTCCATCAAGGGTACTTAACTCCTGTCAAATTAGCCCTATTCTATCCCCAACATTCACAATCCTGCTGGAGACATTGTGGGGAACCAGGTACTCTCACACACTTATTGTGGGCGTGTAGGTCCCTGACTTCCTATTGGAACCAAGTCTTTAAAATAATATCTTCCATTACAAAGACGCCAATAACCCCAAACCAGGCTCTAGCGCTCCTCCATATCGGAATAGACAAAATTCCATTGTCTTCACACACCATCACTATACATATTCTGTCAGCTGCAAAGCTCAATATCACCAGACTATGGCGATCTACTAACATTCCCTCTTTGTCCCGACTACTGTCCGATCTTAACTTCCTATGTGAAATGGAGAGGAGAACAGCCCTCCATAACTTCTCATACCACAAATTTGAGACTCAATGGACCCAATGGTTACACAACCCCAACTGCTCGATAAAATGATTATATAATATTCGACCACACTACATGATTATGACATTCTAGGTGCCTCTACCCCCCCCCTCCCCCCCCTCTTTCCCTTCCCAATCTCTTCTTTAATGTTCATACCACAATTCAATAAGGTGCACTAAATTGAGCATACCTCTCATGTAGCTGAACCAAGATTTTGCAAGGTACTTCGGCCGGATGGCGAGGTACCACTACCCCATTTTACCTTACTTATACGAGATTTTGTATTAAGTGTGCACCTCTATATACTAATGTTTTCAATTATTTTGTATGTTTCATATTTCCAATAAAAAATATTTGAATATAAAAAAATATAAACAATGTAAACATTAACAATGCCCATAACAGGTAAAAAAGTTTAAAAAAGAAAAAAACTTAAAATAAACTTAAAAAGTTAAATAAAAAACTCTTAGTTTTTAAAAAACTGTGACAAAAAAATGACCGTGCCTCTTATTAAATACCCAAAAAGGGGTCATTTGGGAGTATATATATTGTCCTGGCATTTTAAGGGCCTCAAGAAATTAGGTACATCAGGATTGATCCATTTTCAAATATTTTCCATAGTTTGAAGATGCTATAAATTTCACACAAGCCAATTAATATACACTTATTGGGATTTTTGTTTTAGCAAAGATATGTAGCAGAATACATTTTGGCTTACATTTATGAAGAAATTAGATTTTTTTTATAGGATATGTTTTATAACAGAAAGTAGTAAATTTTTTTTTTTTCATCCTATATACTATATAACAAACATTAGAAACCCAGTGGTCATCAAATACCTTCAAAAGAAAGCTATATTTGTGTGAAAAAAATTATATAAATTTAATTTAGGTACAGTGTTGCATGACGGTGCAATTGGCAGTTAAAATAGCATAGTGTTGAATAACAAAAAATGGTCTGGTCATGAAAGGGGTAAAACCTTCTGGAGATCAAGTGAATAAAGAAGTTGAAACAGCGTGACATAATATAAGTATGACTAGGATTACGAAAAATATGAGAAACCCAGGATTGAGCAGAAAACAAGTCCAACGGCCATTGAAAATGGCATTCACAGTCAGTTTGCACCTAACAGTGGGAGTGGCTTAAAGAGAATTGATTAAACAGAATTTGAGCCTACACATATGCCACAGTCCTTGTACAAACAGAATATCACAAGTTACAGTCTTACAGAAACACTTAAACCTCAGGACAAAGGATCGTTTAAAAAAAAATTTAACTTTCATTTACATATGCTTTTCTTCACACAAAAGGATTTCATGTTTTCCGGCTTACCTTTCAATTAGCCAGTGAGCCAGGCAACAAAACAAATATGAACAGATTCCTCCTTGCTGTGTTTTTGTATTTTGACAGGGGGACTCCTCTGTGGCAGAATTTTCTGATCAGTGCTACAGCTGCTGATCAACAAAAGTTTTCCAACATTCTCGTTTGATAGAATTCAGTCGTTAGATCAACTTCTGTAGAATGGAAAGAGCCACAGATAGACCAAAATTTGGTTGGTCCCTGCTGAACCACCTGAATTTCAATCAATCTATGGGAAGCTTAAATAACATACAACACAATGTATAGAGTTCAGCAGTCAGGATGAGAGGGGAGAACAGGCAAAAAGAAAGAGGAAGGAGAGATAAATAGAGAGAATAGGGGGAGGAAGAGGGGGTGGAGGGAGAGAAACAGAAGGGTGGAGAAGGGTGAAAGATAGGAGTAGGGGAGAGAGATGGGGAGAGGGAAGAGAGAGATAAGGGGGTGAAAGGGAGAGAGATGATGGGTATAGGGGTGGAGGGGAAAAGGAGGGGAGAGAGGGAGAGTGAAAACACAGGGAAAGAAAGACAGGCAGAGGGAGAAGGGGTTGAAAGAATAATGGATGTACATTGGTCCCTTCCAGTGTTAGCAACACCGTGGTTGCTCCTTCCATAAGACACTGCATCTCTGCACTTTTTTTTTCTTTCAGGACTCTTTCACATGTGTAGTTGGGAACTCCACATGGTTTTACCACTCCCCCTTTAGATGACTAGGTCGTAGCTGGGATTGTACACATGCTGCAGCCATGATTCTTTCCTTCATCGCCATAGCAGGACTTACACCCTTTTCCTGTTTGGTGGGTGTAGTGCCACATGTGCTGCTAAGGGTGCCGGTGATGCCGGAGGTCTAAGGAGTCTGGGGATTTGGGTGAGTCTGATGATGGGGAAGACCCGTCAATCTGCACACTGACACATAACCGTTCTGTCCATCACTCAGCTGCTACATGCACACAACTCATCTCCCATGTGCCCGGATTGGGTTCTAGAGACCACACACCCAGGGGACACCACACATTGCCCTGGAACACACACAGGAGCCCTGCAGATACAGCAGCATACGGTGTGTCCGGCTGCCTGGGCATTGCACACACTGCATGGTGGAACAAAAAGCTGTCATCAGAGATCCCAGGAAGGGAGCAGACTAGACCTGTGTGTATACATGGAGGAAATTGGGTGACAGCTGGGGACCATCCTCCATCCAATCATCCCTCTCTGGTCATCACATGTGTGCAATCACAGCATCTCCACCATGGCATTGTGTAATGATGGCCATCTCCATCCATCTATAATCCATTTATAGTCAGTGACCCATTCCATTTGTTTGGGTGGTGGACTGGGATTCCCATCCATAGTCAGAAGATACGAATGTAAGTTATCAATCGCATCTCTGTATCAGCCATACAATCTCATAATCTGATTGATCATACTTCAAAAATAAAGTATTTCAATGCTGCCGATCGATACAACACCCTCAATAACTTTCCTGCTTTGACTGGTCAACTCAGTTTGATCCAGATTCGATCTAGATCGATTAGAAGGGAAGTCACGTCTATTCAATTGTATGCTGATTCGATCATTCTTAACGAATCACACATCAATAATGTGTAATAAAATTGAAGCCTCTTTGGCCACCATTACAATAGTACAGCTACTGTATGCTTTGTGTGTGCAATCTTATTTAATGTTTAGGGCCAGGGGCCAGAATAAGGCTGTTTGGGCCTTAGGGCAGCAGGATGGGGGAGGTAAAATGCACCTTTATCTGTGTAGACAAAAATCCTTGTACTGGCCCTGCCCCTGGCCCGTGTGCCCCGCACACACTTGCACCCATTATGATATGCTACTGTCGTCATCATGATGCTACATTATTCTAGAATGTCAATGGCTGTGACAGTTGGCTGAGTCTGCAGATTGATGCGTCAAGATCTTTTTAAGAGAGATACAGAGTTGTCTAAAGTAAATTCCTCTCTTCATGCTTTTTATTTTTTTGCATCTGTGTGCCATTGGGGAGATTTCCCCTGTCCTCTTAACATAAAAAAAGAATCAGGGAAAATCTCTTTAAATTGATGGCAACTCTTAGTTATCACCAGAATGTTCCCATTGGATAATTTCCTCTATATGCATATACTGAGGGAAAACTACAAATGGTGTATTTTCCCTCATTTACAGACAGACAGAAATAAAAATGTGACAAGTGTTCTAACCCCTCACCACCACACTATCTAAAATTTCAAAAAAAAAGTTTTGGCTTTAAAAAAACTGTTGGAATATACAAGTGTTTGTTTAAACTAACACATTTTCTTTTTTTACATATGACAAATGTTGTGAGAATCCACAAGAGTAATCAGCTTTCAAAAGGTCCTCTGCTGGGTTCTTTGTCCTAGAAATTAGATTCAGATGCTAAAGTACCATGTATGTTTCCAGAGTAGTACCCAGCCCTCCATGCCCTTGCCTATTCGTCAGAACTGATTTGAAATATTCAGCTCCTAGTAAAGTCAGTGGAGTTTGAATTACCATTTAAAACCTCCGTAAAGTTCATCTAACCTCTCACAGACCAAACCAAGGTACATTTGACTCATCCCTAATTAGAACTAGAGAGGTAGCATCACTTCATAGACCTAAAACACTAATTTCATGTACAGGTATATATTGACAGTACGAGACTCTGTTACTGTGAGAAGATAGGAAAATGTGACACAGGATTCACATTTAGGGTGAAAACGATGTTCCAGTCTAATGTTTCTGGGCAGAGAAAGCTAAGGATTTGGCTTTCTCTGGATTCTGCAGCTCTGGATCGGAACATTCAATCCTGTGTCTGGGTTTTGCTAGACACCTGCAATCTTGAGTACACAGGTGTGATGTGTCATTATATACTCAGGTCTGAGGATAGCTCAGGGCTCCCAGTTGGAGATTGCTCTCCTTGGGGAAGACGGAAGGTCTCATTGAGGGCTCAGAGGACCAAGCCAGAAGCCAAGAGACAGAGGTCTCAATTCCAGGAGTCAGGTTCACTCCTATCAGGGTGTCAGGAGACTCCCCATCCATAGGCGGGTCTTGTCTAAAGCCTAGAGAGCCAAGTATCCAGGAGATGTACTGCAATTGAAGTAAGTGAGCTTATGAGCCAAGTGACATGGCATTTCCAGCGCATAGATTTCTGTTGAAGTTGGAAAAGATGCCCTATGTGGGAAATCATTTGTTTATGAACTTTCGCTTTCCTTTAAATAAAATTGGGCTATCAAGCCCTTAAAAATAGTTCCTGTCTGCCATGGACTCACTAAAATAACACATCTACCACAAGAGTTACTACCCCATGTCACAATATCCAATGTATACCTATTCTTCTTAATTTTTTACAGTACAGATCACTTAATGACTTTCTCCCTTGTTGCCTATTACATTTTCTTGCCACAGTTCAATGCGGTTAACCTAATTAACTACTAAATGAAAAGTGAATACAGAGTGAGACTGACTCAGGTCTGTATCATTTCTGTGCCTTTTCTTAAAAAACATGATTGTATAAGTAATATTTCCACAGTAAAAATATGTATTAATGAAGGTTACTTGCATCATCACTGGTGGTGGTTTAAATGCTACCTGTAATTACTACAAGCATATTATTGTATCCTGTGTGTTTATTGTATGATTTTATAGCCATTCTCTATTATTGGTTCTGGATGTACAGTTGGCCAAAGGTCTATAAAGAGAATAATCTTCTTAGAATTGTGATGGAATGAGACATGTACAGTAAATATCTTTTAGTCTAATGAGGCTCTGCTGTACTTTGCAGTGGTTCCTTTTGGCCCACCTCACCACAACCTGTTGGGTTGTACAAAAGTAAATAAAACAACCAAAATTTGCTATAATAATATAAAGTGAAAAAAATGCTGCGCTACATGAAAAATTGCACAATTCCTATATTCACAGAACACTTTATTGATTGGACTTGAGGGTTTGAATGACTTTTGGTTGATTCATACTATTTAATTTTTTTGTGTGGTCTTTGTTCTTTATATATATATATATATATATATATATATATTTTTTTTTTTTTTTTTTTTTTTTCATTTTTTATTTTGTTTTTGATATATAAGAATTGTGCAATTTTTCATGTAGCGCATCATTTTTTTCACTTTATATTATTATTGTATCATTTGCCCCACTGAGACATGGATTGTGTGCTTTATTCAAAATTTGCTATTTACAGTGATTTGCTGGATTGCCTTCTAACCTCAGCAACCATTATGCCCCATTTTCTCCTTTCAATGTTCAACATACTAGGCATTTGTAGTTTGAATACTAAACATACGATAATCAACTATGGATGAAACCTGGACCTGTAACTTAAACCTTGGAAAAGTAATACAAGGTATGTCTGAAGTATGGTTAAGGAGAGATGGCAATGCATATTTATTCCACCATTCCCAATTCCAGGGGGATTAATGTGGTTATATCAATTTTGCAGGAGAGAATTGTAGAACCATGCATAATAAACTTCAAGAACTCCACAACAAAAGTATTATTTTAACACATAACGTGTTTAAAGTTTAATAGCTCCAACTTCCTCTAGGTGCCAAGCGTGAAGGTAGGAGCGACATGTGCCCCATCGTATGATAACCTGTATCTGGGGGGGTGGGATCAATCTATCTTCTTTTCTGAACATCTGTCCATGTACCTCTGCCATATTCCTCTCTGGCGGAGGTAAATACTTGACATTTTTATTTTTTGGATGGGCTCTAGGGCCTTGTTACTTTACTTTGTTAAGATACCGAACAAAAAGTATTTCAATTTGACATATTCAGTGAATTGTGATTATCATTCATTACATTTTTTGGACTTGACTATCTACATGAAGGACAATGAGATTTCCCATGGGATGGGAAATGCTTTTTTGCATCATAATTAGGTCAATACCTGCAAGTCAGGAGAAATTGTACTGATGATTTGGAGTTTGATTTAGTGAGATAGAGTAAAGTAAGAAATCCCTTAAAAGGGTTTATCATAGGGCCAATAGTAGCCAACAGGACTTGCTTTTGATCCAGGACAAATGGAGACAAGATATTGGGAAGATGCACCCTATCATCAAATTCAATCAATTTAAAATAAAAAAACAAGGATTTTTACTTCTTTTTTAGTTTGCTGGAAAGGGTATATAGTAGTATGCAGAGGGTTCATCCAGAATTTCTAGTGTTATCAAGTGGTTATACCCCTTTAGCACCTGATAAATAAATGTATTTACAGTACAAGCAATTGGGATTTGAGCACAGGTATATCTTGTTTATGCTGGTAAAGATATCATGTGTGTTATTACTCTTTCCTCAGATGGTTTCCAAAACAATTTTTGAATTTGTATCTTTCTGAGAGTTTATATTTTTCAGTAATTTGGAAACACGTGGAAGCTCTTCTCTTCTCTGAAATGTTCCCTTGCTTTTGGCTATCAATTTATCTTCCCTCCCGGGTGAGTGATTGATCTATACATTTTAGAACCCTTATCTTAGTTTATGGATAGATTCATCTTATTTCCCTTTGGATTTGGAAAATAGGCATGGGATATTTACATGTTTAATTTTACATCATGTATACTAGATTTATTCACTCCCCATTCCGATTCCTTATGACACCCAACAGGCTGGGGGAAGAATGTGGTTTCTTCTCTGCAGTCATGTTGTGGTGGGCAGTTGATTTAAAATATAAATTATAAAAAATAAATAATGTATGCTTAGATTTTGATTTTTGATTCAGTCAATAGTGTCATTCCATTGTTCCTTATTTTTTGTAATTCTAAGGTTTACTTCTTGTTGATGGATCTTAGTTTATTATATTTGTATAACGCACATCCTCAGTCTTAAGAAGCGGAATAACTGTGAAACACATAGACTGAATACAATACACTGTATTGGGATATCTTTATGCTTTCAGGAGCATATCTAACAAGAAGATCCAATTTATGTTGTATGTCTTGTTGGACTTTATCATATGAAAAAAAGTGTATTTTGTAGCTGTTAATATTGGTGTATGGATAAGAATAATTACTCGGTGCATATTTAAAGTCCCTTACATATTACTTGTCTCAAAATAACTACTCACTTCCTGTCTGAATGCCTGCAACAAAATACTTTTTTTTGTAAAAAGAGGAAGGGTGAGCACCCCAATCTGGTTACTATTATGGTTTAGGTTTGCCTGTTGTAGTGACAGCTGTTCTGATTTTTTGTCCTCCTATGACCAGGATCGGAAGTAAGATACAATCTACTACAGAGACATATATAGTGTGAACTGAAAGAAAAGGTTGGTCTAAAGCTGAAGGTTAGTTCACTTTAAACCACTTGCCTACCGGAACATTTTTTAATTTTTTGCACACATCTTAAAATTTTTTTGCTAGAAATTACTGTAAACCCCTCAAAAGTATACATTTTCTGAAAGCAGAGACCCAGGAGAAATGGTGGTTATTGCATTTTTTATGTCACACAATATTTTGCAGTTATTTATAAAATGCAGATTTTTCAGGAAAAAATACAATAAAATTAATTTTAGAGCCAACAAACACAATAACATGCCAATTTTTTGGTAAAATATAAAAGATGGGGTTAAAGCGAGTAAATAGATACCAAAAATGTCAAGTCCTAAAATTGTGCAAGCCCATATGAAATATGTGTGAACAGTATAGGTGAAAAAAGTGAAAGAAAACCTAGCACACTAACTATACGGCAATATATACAAGCAAAGGAGAAGCATGGACAAACAGGGCATAACAAGAGATGGTACTGGGAATAAGGGGTGCATAGATGAGGTAACAGGATACAGGATAAAGCAAGGATCAGGATAATCAGCAAGCAGGTATGTTGCTAACAGGCAAAACACTGAAGCATTGCTGAAAATCAAGGGAGGGGATATATACCTTCCCAGCAGGCAACATCAGATGGAGTCTAATTACTAGGAGCTACTGTCTGCTGGGAGATACTTGCTGGTGGCCACCAGGACTGCATCCTTCAGCTCCAGGAACCACTATTAAACCCCCAATGTCTTCCCTGTCTTCATGTTTGAATAGCTGCATGTAGCTGCAATACACCAGCAAAGGAAGGACAATTATGACCCTGCAAGTAGCAGGAGGGATGGGAGAAACAGAATTTCCAGAAGTTCCTCCTACTTTCACTGTAGAAGCTGTTTCTTGTAGTCCCAGACTTTAGAGCAGCCCAATCACTTTTATAGGTAAGCCCTTTGCTGGTTCTTAAAGCCGGTACCAAGCTCGCAGCTGCAGCAGCTGTGAGATTGATTTAACCACTTGTATACCATGCCATTTATAAATGTACCTTGGTAGACAAGCAGTTAATGGCAAATTTCCAAGAACTCCTTCATGTATTCCAGCATTCCCAACACATTACATACTCCTCAGCTGTTCAAACAGTTGCTTCTGTCCCCCTCCATCAGGGGCGGACTGACCATTTGGAAACTCGGGCACTGCCCGAGGGCCCGGGGTCAGTATGGGGCCCCATGAGATGCCCCTGGTACCTTTTTCATAGGCTTTTTTGAGTTTGGCCAAGGACACAGGGGCCCCATGATCCCCTATTGCCCAGGGGACCCATGAGTTGTCAGTCTGCCCCTTCCCTCCATACATGTATTCTGTGTGCAGCCTGTCCAAAAAACCTCATTAGTATCTAACCTCCCTCCATCCTGCCTTAATAGAAGAAAGGCAAACCACAAAAATACAGAAATGAGCTCCAGACCAAAATCAGGTATAAGAGTCCAAGATAATTGTAATTGTTGTTAAAAAATGTTATATAAACAGTCAACAAATTTCAGGGGCAACTCTACTTCTCCTTCATAGATCTACTGTATATTAGAACCAGTACTGAACTCTCCTTGTGGAGGAACATCCTGACAGCAGTTGCTGAGCAGCAGTGGAATGACAGGGAGGGCCAGATGGTAGAAGTGCTTCTCCAGTGGCCTCTCTGGTTCATTCAAGTGGTATGCTCCCTCTGCAGCAGCGGTGACTGAGCACTGCGAATAAGAATGCACTGCACTTTAGGGGTCTGGCCATTCCCGCTGTTAAGGCAGAATGGAAAAGGGTCAGTTAGTAAAGATTTTTTTTTAACAGGCTAGCCTACATGTATGGGAAGTGGGAAAGGAGCAACTATTTAAACAGTGAAGGAGAGGTATGTATTATGCTGGGGATGCCAAAACGTATAGGGTATGTTTAGGAAAATGGCCAATAAAGTTCAACTATCCCTTTAAATAACAGTCTAGCTGCATGTAAAAGCTATAAATGCATTCAAGCGTAGATAGTCTCGAAGGTGACAATTAATTTATCTACTTGGTTTGGTATCTACCTAAATATTAAAAATATGTTTTGCTGTGTTTTCATGGATATATTTTTTTCTTGTATCTCATGTAAGACTTACAAGTGTGTCGCCTACATGACATTCCAAGTATTATTTTATTTGTGAATAGCGAAACCACTCATCAATAACTCACTGTACTTGAGTGACTGGGAAATGTCAACAGCTGCTACTTTCAACCAGTATGCACATTTTCTTAATTACTTCTAAAATACTGTTCTTATTGTGGCTGTTTACTGTAAACATTACATTTGTTTCACATTGTCATTTTTCAATACAGCTATAAACCTTTTGCAGTCACATTTAAAATTGCTCCTACAGAAACCTATATATATTTTTCTCTTTTAAATCGAATCAGAGAACTTTTCAAAACTCACTTTGGCAAATACTTTATGCACAGAACTGATATCAGGCAAGTAAGTCATTATATTTGATAACGTTTCATCATCAAATATCTTATAACACAAGTTCAGGACCTTTAAGATGAGAACTAGTAAATAGGTTGTGGAAATAGGGACTGGTGCTTTCATATTCCCTAGTGCAGGGATCTTCAAACTTTTTAAACAGGGGGCCAGTTCACTGTCCCTCAGGCCGTTGGAGGGCCAGACTATATTTAAAAAAAAAAAATTGCTATTAGTAAAATACCAATATATATATACAGTGGGGCAAAAAAGTACTTAGTCAGCCACCAATTGTGCAAGTTCTCCCACTTAAAAAGATGAGAGAAGCCTGTAATTGGCATCATAGGTAGACCTCAACTATGAGAGACAAAATGAGAAAAAAAATCCAGACAATCACATTGGCTGATGTAGATACGGCTGGCGCGGCGAGTAAATGATAGAGGGGTGGAGTCTATGATCTCTGGAGGGGCTGCCTGCAGTTCTCCCGCGCTGGGCAGTGACAGACAGCCGAGGAGAAGGACACTGATCAGACTGCATTGAATTGATGGACACTGGTGAGGCTGCATTAATGGACGAAGCTGCTTGCCTATTGCAGATTCAGTCTTCCCAGCCTGGTGCAGGTCTACAATTTTGTTTCTCGTGTCCTTCCACAGCTCTTTGGTCTTCACCATAGTGGAGTTTGGAGTGTGACTGTTTGAGGTTGTGGACAGGTGTCTTTTATACTGATAACAAGTTCAAACAGGTGCCATTGATACAGGTAATGAGTGCAGGACAGAGGACCCTCTTAAAGAAGAAGGTACAGGTCTGTGAGAGCCAGAAATCTTGCTTGTTTGTAGGTGATCAAATACTTATTTTCCACCATAATTTGCAAATAAATTCTTTTCAAATCAGCCAATGTGATTGTCTGGATATTTTTTCTCATTTTGTCTCTCATAGTTGAGGTCTACCTATGTTGCCAATTACAGGCCTCTCTCATCTCTTTAAGTGGGAGAACTTGCACAATTGGTGGCTGACTAAATACTTTTTTGCCCCACTGTATATATATATATATATATATATTTGTTATTTTTTTTAGGAGGGGGTGAACTTTAAAAATATGAATCTCTTCCCATAGATATGACTTTGTGCACATAGAATATAGGCACATCTTCATTAAAATAGTTGGACTATACTGTACAGTATTTCAAGCAATAATTGCTAGGACAACAAACATATTGAAATTTTTTGAAAATATGTAATGTACAGCACAGCCTTTATTGTGCAGCAGTTAGGAATAGGTACTGTACATATCAGCTTACAGAGCTCAATGGTCTGCACTGAATGCTTGTGTAGAGTGGCCAGTGTAGAGCCTCCTTACAATGGTGATGGTTTAGAGAGTGTTGCCCACTTACATTGTTGGTCAATGACCCCCTTATACTGGTGGTTAGTAGAGTATTTTCCCTTACATTAGTGATTAGTGGTGAAGCTCCCCCTCGAACTGGAGGTCATAATAGTGCACCTATACAATGGTTGCCAGTGGTGAATTGGTTTCTGTATATTGTGCTGCCCTATACATTGGGGGGTCAGTGGTGAAATGCCCTTTTGCAAAGGTCAGGCTAGTGCTCTGTTACAGTAGTGGACATTGGAGATCAATGGAGAGTTTCACCTTTACAATGGAAGTTAGTGGAAGTGTTAACCAAACAGATAAATGATGGGCACTTACCTAAGAGAGATTCCTCTGCTTCTATGTCTCTGGATGAAGAGATGAAGATGAGCAGACTTCAAGAATTTGCCCCAGTATTGGTAGTCCAGATTTGAAGACAATCTTTTTTTCTGCTCACTAAATAGCACTTTAGTGTGCTCAGCACACATTGCTGAATCTTTATTTGTATTCCCCACTGTTAATTATAATGCCCCTTTAAACAAACTGATAGAACTTATGATTACCAATATTTCTATTCAAGTGTTAAACTAGCTACATTCAGTACTAAATCCACCTTTGTGAATACGAATAAACTAGATCTCAAGGGATCAAATTCAGGCTATGTTGCAGTAATTCAATATATTTGAAGCATACATTCAACAAAATCCTACTTACAGGTATATTTTTCAGACAGAAAAAATCTTTGCATTTACATTGATGTCTGATATTTCACACTTTAAATCTATGGATAGTTCCCAGCAGTGGCAGACATTGACATTGATTAGAAAAAATTGGAAGCTGAAAGTATAGAGATGCACATAGCATCCAGTTAGATTACAAAACTAGAACAGCTTAGCTTAGAACAGATCAATATACTGTGTAAACAGAAAGACAGACAGATCATTTGAAATTAAGATAGATAGATAGATAGATAGATAGATAGATAGATAGATAGATAGATAGATAGATAGATAGATATTGCAGCTATTCTAATATTACCCCTCTGCAACCAGACAGGTAAAGAGCAATATTCTTCAGTTTGTAAATTGCTAGGTTTACTGCAGAGCTCAACTTGAATAGCTTAGTCTTAAAAACAAATCTTCAGTCATCAGCTGATGCCTTCTGTTTGTTTTCACAATAGGTGACATTTGTACCTTTCTAATGAAACCAAAGGCCATTGCTGTATTTCTGTGTTTAGATTCTTATGGATGCCTTGGCAGAAGTGAAAGTCACAGCTAACATCTTTTGTTTGCTATTCAGCAATATAATGGTGGCAAACGTGCAGTGTTAAAGGTCAGACAGGGAAGGTGACTGTGAGATGACTTAATTCTTCAGAGGTTTATCAAAATCTCCTGTCAGTCACAATCATGCTGGGAGATTGGGAACTAGCCATCTGGTTGCGAGACATTTTAAAGAGAGTGCAAAAAGGTGAAACATCTCTTTGGGAAGCTAAAATGAAGGTAGAATGAGTTTATACATTTTCATTTCTTCCTCATTTACCATCACAAACGTGTCAGGTGACCTTGCAATTGCTTGAAATGCAGCAATATGGTCACAAATATATAAAATATGCAACACATAAATAGTTGATCTCTGACAAAAAACCTGCACTCCTTGGACAGAATATTCATACATATTATTATAGTGCCACTTCAAAAATGATTACAATATCAATCCCCTTATAGCATAATCTCCACCTTCACCCCTGAAGATGCAAATAATAATAATGATAAATATGCCAAAAATAAATAAATAAATCCCATCAAGCAAAAATAAAAAAAAGTGAAATATAAAGTCCAAAATAAAGTCCAAAGTTCAAAATTTAAATATAATAAACCACACAAATGTCCCTCCTGTGTAATATAGGTGATTAAAAAAATTGTCCAAGTTATTGAGCCTCCCAACGGCTTCCACGACAAGTGTTACCTCAAAAAGAAAAGAAACAATACATATTGCATTATCCTTTATTAAAATAATCTTAACAACAGTATGTGAATTCACTATAGTGTGTCGCACACAAGTGACCCTTATTCAGTGAAAAAATAAGTGAAAAACTTATGTGAAACAAAAACTTGTATGTGAATCACTCTTCAGTGCCAAAAATCAAGCAAAACAGTGTGCACTTCTAATTCAAGTAAGGAGTGAATACCCTTACCAATAATCAATATCTATCTTGCCTTATTGCCATCCAGATACACAACGATAAAAACATAGCCCTCCTGGAGAGATCCTCAAGGATTACCACACTCCCACGATGACACCTCAGCTCTAATGCTGCCTCTGTATTCATTTACCGGACATCTCTCCCTCACAGGGCCCTGTGGGGGAGAGATGTCCGGTAAATGAATACAGAGTTTACCCTACCCAAAATGATTTTTTTTAGTCATAAGTGGAATCAGGTGGGCTGATGCCCAACACATTCCATCAACCAGACCTGCCTGCTAAAATTTCTTGTCCATCTGTTAATTGGGAGTGCTCATGTGCATGCCTAACTTGGCAATTTGCAACAGCTTTGTTGCATTATTCATATTACTTTTTTTTTTAATGAGTTCCAAGCATTTACAAGAAAGTGGGTTTAATAGGTTTAAGGTCCAAAGGGAAGCTCACTGATTATTATTTTATATGGTATAAAAAAGCATCACCTAGCTGAGCCTAACATCACCAAACCTCTGTGCATCACCTTCAGTTGACTTGGTAGACCAGGATCTATTCTCTCCTATGTCCCAGACCACAGAGACAGATCTGGATCTTCATTCTTATATACGCTCCTTGCCCATAAGGGTGGACATGGATGGCTTTGTCTCTAAAATTGTGTATGCTTGCAAGTCTGACCTAGTGCTTGCTAAACAAGAAGTAGCCCAGATCTGAGGTAGGCTGGACAAAGCTGAGAAAATGAAAGAAGACGTTACTAGAGTGCTATCACACAACAGTCCTCACAGATACAAGACTTGATCCTCCAGCTGGACAATCAGGAAAATAGAAAAATAAAAAAATCAGGATCCATGGGATCTGAGAGATATTTGAACGCCAAGTTATTTGCATACTTCACTCTGTTTTAATATTGAAGAAGCCAAAGGACAGACTGCTTGAAATCAACAGAGTTCACAGCAGTTTAGGGCCAAGAAACATAGATCCAAGCAGACCCAGAGTTATAATATGTAGCACACATTACTTTACAATAAAATAATCCCTTGTGTGAGCAGCCAGAGTTTCAGATGAGGTTCACTAAATTGCCATTCTTATACAGGTAATTTCCAATTGGTCACGAAGATCCCTACTGCTATGTTGATCATTATGGAAGTTAATAAAACACCAGAAATAAACACAGATAGGGATACCCTTTTCAAATGACTGCATTCGAAGATGGAAATCTACATTGTTCTCATAACTACGAGACCTACCAAATTTTTTGGGACTTTTTAGTTTCACCAGATTCAACTTCCTTACTTGTCCCTTATTTCTCTTCTTCTGGGTATCAACACAAGAGAACATGGCAGGCCATACCTTTTCACCACATGATGCTCAGCAGACACTTAACTTTTACTAATGGTTTAAATACTTGGACTGTCACGCCAGCCTCAGTTCTCTCCCTGGATTTCTGTGGACCACTGGTTATGTAAAAATTGTTTCTCAGTTACACTGAAAACACTGTTGTGGTCCTTCCTGGTACTATCTTATTGCCTTAGTGATTTGATTTTACAATTTTGGATTCATAATGTTAAGAGCCTATAATATTCCAAATGGAATTACTAATACATCTAGCTCTCTTTTTGAGGATATTGATATGTGTTCTATATCTGAGTCTGTGAAATCCCCAGTGAATGTCTACCCCCCATTTTGGATATGACGGGCATGCAGACTAGACAATTAGTTCTCTGTTACCACCTATTTGTTTTTATTAATCTTATTGTTCATATGCTTTAATGCCTTTTGCCTTGTGTAAATTCTGGTTAAAGGAAAAGTATGGGCAACACTTTTTTGGCCATATTTCTCTTGTGGTTAACTCCTGTGACCCACATATTTCTCATGTGGGTAATAGGAGTGCACTTATTTCTGCACTCCTGTGGCTAATACCCACTGTTGGCTGATGTCACATTGCCAGTCCAATTTTAATATTGGGATCCACCCAGCAGCTGGTCCAGCCTCTCAGCACCCCCTCCACAGCCTGGCATTCCAGTGATCACTGAAGGAACAGAGCAGAGGGCCAGTGACTGACAGGCACCACTCTCTGCTCAATGAAGACTGAGAACTGAGTGATCAGCGTTCATGTGTTCACTCAATTCTCAGTCTTAGAGCTGGCAGGGAAGAGCTTCAATATTGGATCTATGCTGTAGGTGCATAGATGAGTATGTAATTTTTTTCTTAAATCCCACACTTCTCCTTTAATCACAGTGAATCTGTGATAGTTGGACATACTAACCCCTCTCTTTAGTGTGATAAGATTTGCCCTTCTCTACCACATGCTTCATATATATGTAATAAAAAAACAGCTATATTTGTTTCATATATAGCTGTGTTTGTTTTTATAGCTGTTTGGACACAACTGGCTTACTTATATGCAATGATTACACTAGCACAAAAATACATTTTTTTAAAAATTGTAATGGCTTGGTAAAACACATCATGTTGATTAATTGTAAAAATGTGCAGAATTCCCATTCATTTACTTTAGTTTAGTTATATGCCTATATTATGAGGCCTCTGGAGAGTTTCACAGATGAGACTAGATCAAAGAGAGTGGCAAAAGCTTTTGGCTAAACAATGCAATATTAATGCATACTTAGGTCCCAGGGCAGACCCCTATCAAAGAGAAGGCATAGTTTAAACATCATAGAAATTCGTCTTTATTAATATTGGAATAATATGTAGGACACACCATGCTGAGCCTTTTACCTTCACTAGAAAACACCTAACCTAGATTAATTAAGAGACAGGCTGAACCTGGCTTTGTTTACCATGGTGTCTGCTGATCTCTAGTTCTAAAAATATAATTAATTATACAATGCCCATGCACCGATTCTGCTCATACATAATTATGACTTTTTAATATGCAAATGTTAATTCATGAATGAGCAAAAGTCAGACTCAATTTTTTTTTATATGAGTTTTCGAAACAGGAAAAATTGCAATGTTATATTAAAGTTCATGTCCAGTTAAAAGCTTTTTTTCACTTTTGCATAGAGTGCAGAAGGAATAGAACTGTCGTTGGGTCTTGACTGCAATCAGGGGCCCTCACTAACTGTTAGTGTGACAATGGTTTCACCAATCAGGCAGTGAGGGAAAATCTGCAACAATGACATCTCAATCTTTTGCCATCTTCTATGATGCATCTTCCACACCTGGCATCTTTCTTCTTCAACCGTTTGGTAGACAGTGGTGATACAATTCTGGTACATGTACAACTAAGTGGCATCAAAACAGCACTCAATTCGCTTATTCTGCATTTTACATATACCATGAGTGTACAATGAAATGAATATGTAGGCATTTTTTGTTGTCAAAAAGGGAAATTATTATTTTTTGTTTGAGAACAATGTTGCACTGGCTTTAATGGTAGAACCGGGTCACTATCTGAAAGATAGATTGAGATGGCACAGCAGGATATTGGAAGCAGGTGCAGGGTAAAGGATGGCTAAGGTCAGAGCAAGCAAGCAGCAACCATATCAACAACAAGAGGAAATGTCAAGGGGGAAGCTGGGGTCAGTTGTGGGCAGGCAGCAGCATTTCTGTTGCTAACTGATTAATTATGCGAGCTGTCAACAATCATATCACTTTGTAGGACTCTTAGTAACCCAGAATTTCATGGACACAGATCTAGAATGTTTAAGAAAGGGTTGGGTATATGGTTTGGTAATTAAAGAGGATCAGAGTAGGGAAGTGATAGGGAAAGAGTAAGGGAATCAAGGATAGTTGTCTGTTTGTTTTTGTATTTAAATCCTAAGTGCAGCAAAAATGAAAAACAGAAAAATCCAAACAAGGGACATAACCTACCGTCAGTAGGATGTGTCCCTTGGTTTGACTCTTCTGCTGTTAGTAGTACATTGCATTCATTCTTGGTTATGACATTACCTATGAATATATTAATATTTATCGGTCAATTGCTTTCTAATTAGATTACATTCATACTTGCACCTATTGTGCATTAATTGGGAATGATAAATCTGTCTGTACCTGTATTAGACTCCACTTTAATGGAGTCAGGGATATTGCAATAATATGAGCAATACGATTGAGGGCCAGTATCCACTACAATATGGTAGTTTTGGGCTTCCTGAATACTGGTTTCTATTATGTAGTAAAAACGAGATGAATTCACCAACATACATGACGATTACCTATCCTGAGCCGTGATAACCAAGAAAATGGCCGCTGTCGTATGCATTGCGCATGCGCGAGCGGGCCAAGATGGCGTCACCGGCTTCCTTTTGTTTACCGCGCATGCGTGGAAATTACTATATGTATCACTGTCCGGCTAGTGCTCGCTCCCTTTGACAACGTGCTCGTCCGCACGAAACGCGTCAGGGTGGAGCCTAGCCGCTGACGTCACGACGTTCCTCGTGGAGGCCGACGGCCATCTTTACTTCTGGGATACCCTGTGAGTCAGGGTAGGAGAATCCAGCTTAATAGCTTTAATATCTACAAGCATTTGTTTCGTGTCTCTTAGAAACGCCGGTGTGTTGGCAACAAGAGGTTGTAAAAATTGATCTATGTATTCACCAATCTTTGAACTCAAAGAGCCAATGCCACTCACTATGGGTCTCCCAGGAGGATTAGTCAAATCCTTAAGTATCTTTGGCAGGCAGTATAGAACTGGTAATTTGGGTGAGATAGGGCACAAAAAGTCTTTTTCCTTTTTAGTTAAAATACCCATATCATAACCCTTATTTATAATACTCTTCAGGGATCTCTTATATGGGACCAAAGGATTTCGATCAAGAGTTTGATAGGTATTTTTATCCTCTAAGATAAGGTATACTTGCTTCACATAGTCTATCTTGTCCATAATAACTACACCCCCACCTTTGTCCGCTGGGCGTATCACCAAATCTTTTTCTTCCAGTAACGACTTTACCAGGGAATCTCTGAATTTATAGTTGTCTCTATTTCTGACCTTAATTTTTTCTAAGTCTTTTAACACTAAACTCTTAAAAATATTAACATATGAGTGGGCTGGGGGGTTGAACAGGGAAGCATTCTTAAGACCTGAATGTTTAAAGATGCTATTGGCAGGGTTCGAGGAGATACTCGTAGGAGGGGCATTCAGGAAATGCCTTTTCATGGCTAATTTCCTCGTGAATTTGTGAATGTCAATATATGTGTCAAATTTATTGAGCTTTGCTTTTGGGGCAAATTTCAGCCCTTTATTCAAGAGGTCTAGTTCATTCTCGGTCAATGTTTGTTTACTTAGATTAAAAATACCTTTAGAGTTTAGGTTTTTCTTTTTTTGTTGTCTATGCACCCTCTTTCCTCCTCTTCTTCCTCTGACCGTATGCTTCTTTTCCTTGCCGGACCTATCCCTAAAAAATGACTTTGTGGGTGAGGATATTGTTGGTTAAAATTAGGATTAGGGTAACTATCATTTCTTTGGGTGGAAGCTTGTGGGTGGTCCCAGTATTGGGGGCCGTAATTATTGGGAGGGTACCTCCTTGGTGATGAACCCCAATTTTGACTGGAGTATTGATGCCTTACTGGGGTCCAGTCACCTCTCCCTCCTTGTTGGTTATGATAATTATTATTACCATAATTCCCTGAACTATAGTTTTTAGTATTTCTCCAGGTACCCCCTTGTTGTGGTTTGTGCGGGTGCCCTCTATTACCATTTTGATTGGTAACTGATCTGTTATTGTTATGATTGTAATTAGGATGTGGCCTAAAATTCCTGTCTCCATAGAAAGGTGTATGCACTTGATTAAACCCCTGATACCTGTTAAAAGTGGGTACATTATATTGATCTTGCAAGAAATTCGGTGTGGTGGGAGGTCGATCATTATTGATCCTATAATTACTTCTTTTTGGTGTCCCCACTGTTTTTTGGGGGTTGTTCCGTGGGGCATTACCCTTATTGGGATGAATGTAAGGTCTAGAGAGATTACTTTCCACCTGAGGGAAAGTCTGTGAAGAATGGGGAAGGTTGGAGGTCTGCCATTTAAATGTTTCTTTATTTACATAATCTTTGCAGTCTCTCCCATATTTTTTCTTTTTCTTAATTCTCTGTTCCTTTTCAGTTTTGTCAAGAAGAATTTTTAACCGATTAGATTCTGTTTTATATTCATCCTTCCCTTTATATGGTAGTAATCTTTCCTTAGTTTTATTAATCTCATTGTCTAAGTATATTAATTTCTTTTTCTTCCTGGCCACCAAAAAGGTCAACAGATCTAAGCCTTTGTTATTGAAAAAAGAAAACCATTCTGCTTCACTGTTAACATCTCCGACTTTCGGAGGAACCTCCCACCTCAAAGATCTAGGAACCATACCCTCTTTAAAATATTTTTCCAAAAAAGTAATATCCCAAAGGGTTCTGATCTCAGAGGTGGTATGGTTAGACAAATGCAAAAATAGCCCATGAAGGTCATCAGAGTCATCTTCTTGGGTAAATACCTCCTCAGATAACATCGGTCTTTTAGACCTAAACTCAAAGATATCCTCCTCCATTTAAAATTGGAAAGAGACAAAAAAGGGGATAGGTATATAAACCTACTAAGGAAATACTCCAGCAGCTCAGTATAACCAGGTTGGTAGATAATAGTCAAAGCAGTAAAAATAATTAACGAGCGCTCGGAGATGGATAGTAAGCAGCTAGCATGAAAGGCACAAACCCCAAACCTTCATACTATAAATAATAACACATGCAGCGCTATGAAAAAAGGGGATATATACAAATGAGTGATAAGCTACTGGTGCTTAAAAGTGATTATGAAAAGTCCTCATATCATAGTTCAATAGTTCCAATAAACAGTGCAAAGGTGGTCCACTCCGTGCTGAAAGGTATATAATATGCACTCACCAGAAAGCGCATAATATGCGCATTTGAGTTGTCAGACCACTCCTGGTCCTAGAAAGCTGAAGCAGTGCGGATCGTCTTAGCAGGCTGTCACTCTGGTACGGTACACCTTTCCTTAACCAGCAGAGGGATTCTAGACATCAGGAAATACTTGGTATACCTAATCCAGACTTTCTCAACCAGGGCATTCATACAAGATATCCACCTTGAGAGAGGGGGGGGCTTGGCCAAACAGCCCACCCCAAAAAACACTGATAGTGTAGTACGTTCAGAAAAAACTTTATTTGCAGAGTAAAGGTAACTGACTCACAGGGTATCCCAGAAGTAAAGATGGCCGTCGGCCTCCACGAGGTACGGAACGGCGTGACGTCACCGGCTAGGCTCCACCCTGACGTGTTTCGTGCGGACGAGCACGTTGTCAAAGGGAGCGAGCACTAGCCGTTCCGTACCTCGTGGAGGCCGACGGCCATCTTTACTTCTGGGATACCCTGTGAGTCAGTTACCTTTACTCTGCAAATAAAGTTTTTTCTGAACGTACTACACTATCAGTGTTTTTTGGGGTGGGCTGTTTGGCCAAGCCCCCCCCTCTCTCAAGGTGGATATCTTGTATGAATGCCCTGGTTGAGAGTCTGGATTAGGTATACCAAGTATTTCCTGATGTCTAGAATCCCTCTGCTGGTTAAGGAAAGGTGTACCCTACCAGAGTGACAGCCTGCTAAGACGATCCGCACTGCTTCAGCTTTCTAGGACCAGGAGTGGTCTGACAACTCAAATGCGCATATTATGCGCTTTCTGGTGAGTGCATATTATATACCTTTCAGCACGGAGTGGACCACCTTTGCACTGTTTATTGGAACTATTGAACTATGATATGAGGACTTTTCATAATCACTTTTAAGCACCAGTAGCTTATCACTCATTTGTATATTTATTTATTTATTTATTTATCGAGTTTATATAGCGCCAAAGGGTTTGCTCAGCGCTGTACAATAGAGGGGGGACAATACATGAAACAGAACAGTAACATCAAACAGCACACGAGGGGTTAGAGGGCCCTACTCTTTCGAGCGTACAATCTAGGAGGGAGGGGGTAGAGGCACAGGAGGAAACGGCTGTGGGGGATGGAGTGGTAGGAGGAGGGAAGGGCAGCGGCTGTTAGGTGAGGGTGGGGTAGGCTTCCCTGAAGAGGTGGGTTTTCAGGGAGCGCCTGAAGGTGAGGAGGGAAGGTGACAGTCTGATGGATTGGGGTAGTGAGTTCCAGAGGATGGGGGAGGACCTGGAGAAGTCTTGCAGTCGTGCGTGGGAGGAGGAGACCAGGGAGCAAGATAGAAGGAGGTCCTGTGAAGAGCGAAGGGTACGGGTAGGGTGGTACCTGGGAATCAGGTCGGTGAGGTAGTTAGGGGCAGTGTTGTGAATGGCCTTATAGGTCAGGGTAAGCAATTTAAATTTAATGCGTTGGGCAATGGGGAGCCAATGGAGGGAGAGGCAGAGGGGGGTGGCAGAGGTGGAGCGGCTGGTGAGGTGGATGAGTCTGGCCGCTGAGTTCAGGATGGTCTGAAGCGGGGAGAGCCTGCACTGGGGTAGGCCGGTGAGGAGGGAGTTGCAGTAGTCCAGGCGTGAGATAATCAGGGAGTGTACTAGTAGTTTAGTGGTGTCTGGGGTAAGGAAGGAGCGTATCTTGGCGATATTGCGGAGGTGGAGTCTGCATGTGTTTGTGAGAGATTTGATATGAGGTTGAAAGGAAAGGTTTGAGTCCAGAATGACGCCAAGGACTTTGGCTTGCTGGGCGGGATTGATGGTGGTGTTGTTGGTAGTGATGGAAAGGATGGGGGGGGTGGCGCGGGCTGGGGGGAAGATGAGAAGCTCGGTTTTGGAGAGGTTGAGTTTGAGGAAATGGAGCGACATCCAGTCAGAGATGTCGTTTAGGAGGTGAGTGATGCGGGCGGAGAATGTGGGGGTGAGGTGAGGGGTGGATAGGTAGATTTGAGTATCATCGGCATAGAGGTGGTAATTGAAGCCGTGGGAGTGTATGAGTTTGCCAAGGGAGGAGGTGTAGATGGAGAAGAGAAGGGGTCCAAGGACAGAGCCCTGGGGGACCCCAACAGAGAGGGGGAGTGAGGAGGAGGTGGCACCGTTGTAGGAAACGCTGAAGGAGCGTTGGGATAGATAGGACGAGAACCAGGAGATAGCGGTGTCTCTGATGCCAAGGGAGAGTAGTTTATTAAGGAGGAGGGGGTGGTCGACTGTGTCAAAGGCCGCGGAGAGGTCTAGGAGGAGGAGGACAGAGTAGTCGCCTTTGGCTTTGGCGGTTAGTAGATCGTTGGTGATTTTGAGGAGGGCAGTTTCGGTGGAGTGTAGGGGACGGAAGCCGGACTGTAGTGGGTCAAGGAGGTTGCTGTCAGTCAGGTGGGCGCTTAGGCGATCGAAGACCAAGCGCTCAAGGAGCTTGGAAGTGAGTGGCAGCAGGGAAATTGGTCTGAGGTTGTTGAGGTCAGTGGGGTCCAGGGAGGGCTTTTTGAGTATGGGGGTGATGTGCGCATGTTTTAGGGGGGAGGGGAAGACGCCAGTAGAGAGGGAGAGATTAAAGATGTGGGTGAGGGAGCGGATGAGGGAAGAGGGGGGTGACCGGAGGAGTTGAGAGGGGATAGGGTCCAGGGGGCAGGTAGTGAGGCGGGCTTCTGAGAAGACTCTGCTGACTTCCTCAGGGGTATATATCCCCTTTTTTCATAGCGCTGCATGTGTTATTATTTATAGTATGAAGGTTTGGGGTTTGTGCCTTTCATGCTAGCTGCTTACTATCCATCTCCGAGCGCTCGTTAATTATTTTTACTGCTTTGACTGTGTCCACCTGTTGGGCTTTTTGTTGGTTTTGTAAAGTTATTTAGGTGAAAACATCTAATTGTGGTGGAGGTGTATTGGTACATTAATATATTTTTTGAACCAACCTCAAGCGCCTCCTTTGAGTATCTCTGGATGAGGGCCCTTTAGTTGTATTAACACTTGCTGCACCAGATGATTACAGTGGGGGGAGTTGGCAGGACAGAGGAGAATTACTACTTACAGCAGAGAAACCAAGGCACATATTCTACTGACTGTAAGTTATGTCACTTGTGTTGATATTTCAGTATTTGAGGCTGCACCTAGGATTTATCCCTTTTGCTGTCAGGTCTGTCCGGCGTACACTGTACACAGGTCTGTGCGGCGTACAGCACTACAGCACTGCTTCCAGCTGGCCAGGTCCGTACGCCTTGTGGAACTGACATTTCTCACATTCTTGCTTCTGCTACAAGCTCATGGTCACTTCAGTGATCATGAACTTATAGCAGAAACAGGGGCGGACTGAAAACTCACGGGGCCCCCGGGCAATAGGGGATCATGGGGCCCCTGTGTCCTTGCCCAAACTCAAAAAAGCCTATGAAAAAGGTACCAGGGGCATCTCATGGGGCCCCCTACTGACCCGGGCCCTCGGGCAGTGCCAAAGTTTTCAAATGGTCAGTCCGCCCCTGAGCAGAAACGTTCAGCAGACTCTGCTGAACAAAATAATAGCTCTAATTAGCAGCTAACAAACCCCTAATCAGAGCTATTAACTTAAAATGGGGCCCCCTCCCCCAATCCGCCACTGCTGCTGTGCCTCTTACCCACTGCCTTTTCCCCTTCACTTCTCCTAACTGCTTATAAGCTGTGTCCACTCCCCCTTACTGGCCCCATCCTCCCCCTTTTCTGTGTCCCCCAACACTGAATTCCCTTCACCCCCTCTCTACCCCCCCATGCACCAATCCTCTGTGGCTCCCATGCAAGTACTGGCTTCCCTCCTCTGTCTCTCCCAATGATAATTGCATGGGACCCACAGCCTAAGCTGTGACTCCCCCTTCAGTGCAAACTTCCCCTGCCCCCCATCACCCACAGCATCCTGATGCTCCATGGCCCCCCCATGCACTGCTGCTAGCAAGCTATCCCTCCTCACCCTCTGGCCAGCTGCAGCACTGATAGCTGTCAGGATGGAGAGCGGGGTTAGGAGGGAGAGCACAGCTGTGGCTCTCCCCATTTTGCCTCCTCACCCTCCCACCGGCTGCAGCACTGACAGCTGTCAGGATGGGGGCTAGGCTGGTCCCAGGCTGCAGAGAAAGGGACTGTCTTCAGTCCCTTTCTCTGTCTCAAAAAAGAGACATTAGAGCTCAAAGCCCCCCCCCCAGTTGTCAAAAAAAATAAAAAAAATTAATATTAAGGTTAGGTTCACACTAATTGTTGAGTAAGTTTGATTTTCACCATTTTGCAAAAAAAAACAAACATGCTAATAATGATTATAGTGTATTTTTAGAGAAAATATTGCGGGGTCTTAAAATTCAGTAGCAACTTCATTTTATTCTACTAGTCATGTGCTTTCAGAAAATATATGGTTGGGGGTCTTTTACAAACTCTGAATTCTGTAAGGGAAAAATAAAAGATCAATGGAAAAGGTACAAAAATGACCCAACCACCTGAGTTTAAAGTGGAGTGCAGGGCCTGGCATCGAAAGGGTTAATTGCTTCCGAACAAGACATTTTATTGACCAAGAACTATGAGCAGATGTGATTTAAGCTGATATTCCACACATACTAGGTGATATTGAAAAAATATTGTAGTATCAAAATATACCTATGCAACCATCCTTACTACCATTAAAGGGTTATAACTAAAGCCCTGTTATTGTTGTTGTTAGACAAGAAATAAAACCTATAAAAATGTTTTGGTAATTTTTTCTTTCTTGTTTCCTAAAATTTTTTCCAATCAAACTTTTTAGTTTAAGACTGCACTGAAGCAAATGTGTTTTTCCTACAGTGGACAAAATATAAAAGTAGTGTGTCCATGTCTACTAGCATTAAAAGAAAAAAACAATTACTGTACGGTTTTAATTAAGAAATAATAAATAAGGGTAAATTACTTGTTTCTGCAAATGTTCTGCTGTTTGTCCTTCTCTCCTCCTACATATATGTAGCACTACCCGCTTAGGAGTCGCTAGAGATTTGGGTCCCCCTATAGTCCTGCACAGCCAGGCAACACGCATTCCTCACAGACTTGCATCCAGAAGACAGTAAGCAATCCTTGAGCTTGTTGTTTTTTATTTCATTAGGGGATAAATAACCTGGAAGTGGTAAGGGGTGTATGTGATGCCCAAGAGAACTGCATCTGAGGACAGCTTCCTGGGACTATGTACAAGTCTTCACATGGCAAATCTCTTCTTGGAGAGCTCTTCAGCCTCTCCTGGTGTATAAGCCTAGACCCAGACAATCCTCTTCTATCCAGCTGTCTGAAGGATTTCCTGGATGGGGATCCAGTGTCCGCCACTTTAAGGGGAACAGTCCCTGATAAAAATATAATCAGGTTTCCCAACAGAGAGCTCTTTACCCCTTTAATTGGTCACGGGGTAAAGGATTACTCACTCAGCCCTATACCTATGTGCTGGTGGGTTGGTAGCTGCTTTCAGGCCTTCAGCTGGGCTGGCTCTTGCCTGCTGCACAGGTGGTCCTCGCTCTGGGGCCAATGAGGTCTGAGCTTTCCTCCTCTCCAGCACCACTGCCTGGAGGTGGGCCCCTTTCCAACTGGGCCCCCTCCCAGGCTCCTACACCTTCTCACTCCATCTTCCACCTGAACTCTCCTGCTGCTGAGCAGGTTCTGTCCTACGTAAAGACTGCCCTTGCCCCATGCCAAGCATCCTGCTTATGGATTGGCAAGAGTCCCCTAAGTGTGCAGGCCAGTTCCTCCTCACCCCCGCCAACTGCTTCAAGAATCTTCTCCAAGATTCTAGAGCAGGGGGGTATCAGGGAACTGACCTACCTCTCAGCCCTGACTTGAAATAACGCTTCCTGACCCAACCTAGGCTGCTACTCAGTCTTCCTAGCTGAAAAAACCTGAGCTAGCTCCCCCTAGCTACCTAGGAGGGTGCTACACATATTAGGCTGTATAATTGTACTAAATATAATGAGATAAATTTGCGCTTTGTGGAGAAAAATATAGCAGCTAGCATCAAATTGACGGTAACAATGGTAAAATGAAATAAAGAGCAAAATGTAGCTCTTGTTCTCTCACAATTAGCATAAATATTAGAACATTAAATAAAAAAAGTCCTTAAAGGAAAAAGTCCTAAAATGGTGACTAAATCTTCCGTAAATCACATTACCGGAAAAGGTTGATGAATTGCCCAAAAGGGGAAAAGAAGAGATACTCCACCAACACCATACACAGCCTCTTATCAGAGGATGAGACCACAGGTCATGTGGTCTTACACAGCATTTGCAGACGGTCAATGGAAAGATAGGATCATATATCTTCTTCTCCTAGAAGTACCTCTGCAGCTCACACCACAGAGGTTATACTCCAAAATAATCGCCACAAAATGGTGATGAAAATGTAAGACCATAAGGCTTCTCCTTCAAAAAGCAACTCCAAGGTTTATAACTCAAGTTTTATAATTCAATAAACCGCCTCAGGATGTTAAGTTGCATGAAAAAGAGAAGAAAAGATCCTGATGGCATAGTATTATGGTAATTCAATGTTTAATAAAAGTAATGCACTTACAGACAAACAGCAGAAAGAGCATATGGGTTTGCTATTGTTTCCAACTGACAAAATGGCTACGGTATATGACGTGATGATATCAGAAGACATAGTTCCACCCTACACATTTCATTTCCCTGGAATTGCCATCTATGATTAAATGCGTAGGATGGAACAACGTCCTTTGTCTATCTGTGTGTATTTACAATGCCAGGATTTCTAGAACAGACACTTTTTTATGTTAACCACAACAGTATTATAATACTACTACTACTACTACTACTACTACTACTACTACTACTACTACTACTACTGCTATTACTACTATTTCCACCAGAAACTATGCAGTTTATTTACTGAAGTTGGAGAGTGAAAAAATCAGGCTCGCTTCTGCATAGAAACCAATCAGCTTCTAACCTCAGCTTGTTCAATTAAGCTTTAGCAATAAAGCCTGGAAGCTAATTGGTTTCTATGCAGAAGTGAGCCTGATATGGCCATCTCCACTTTTAGTAAATAAATACATCTGAGCCTCCAAAACCAGTAACTTTACTTGCATCTAATATGGCGGCCAGGATTACTCATTAACTGTCCCAACTTTGTCAAATCTTTTGACATCTGTAAGCCATGGTAATTATCTCTTTAAAACTACCACCATTTCTTTAAACTCTATGAGGGAGATTTAGTAAAGTAGCTGAGAATCTTCAAACAATAAACTGTGTGAATTTTCACTTTAATTGTCCAATTATGTGAAAAGAAAAATCCAGCTTACTTATTTTATCTGCACATGATTGGATAATTGAAGTATATATTGGCACATTTTATTGTGTGAAGGACCTCAACTCCTTTAGTAAAGGAGCCTCTATACCTTCTAAAGAGATGGAGGAGTGAAATGGTTATAGAATGAATGATGTGCTTTCACGGGAATCGACACAATACACAAACATGTGGACAAATAAACATGTTCACCATAAAGTGAATCAATACATTTGCTGCTATGATAAGAACTGGCTATCACTTGACTTCTTCCCAGAACGTGATTATAAAACTCATTAGATTCCTCTCTCTCTGTTATCTGCCCAAATGCTGTTTTTCTCCAAACCCACCCAAGGGCAAGCTCTGTAGGTGCATAGAATTATTCTATAAGTCTGCCAGTCAATTGCAGATAAAAGACAAAGCAGGGGCTCTGATTTTAGAAACAAGAAAGAACAAGGTATAGGGTAACAACAATAGAAAACAAAATGTAGTTATCTAGAGTTTATCTGAAACTGTTTTTGCCTACTTAAAAGCTGAAACCAGTGTTTCCTAAAGCATAATTCCACATTTGCAGTAAAATTTGAGAAAACCCCACTATAGGTTATGCAATTGTTAAGTGTTTCAATTCCAATTCATATATATATATATATATATATATATATATATATTTATTATTATCATTTATTTTTTTATTTTTTTGGGCTGGCTGATTCTGGAGAATCTCACAGTGGCTCTGTCCCCACAAATGTTTAACCCTTTGTTAGGATTCACAGGGGTTGATTTATTCAAATTGGAGAGTGCAAAATCTGGTGCAGCTCTGCATAGAAACTAATCAGCTTCCAGGTCTTATTGTCAAAGCTTAATTGAACAAGCTGAAGTTAAAAGATGATTGGCTACCATGCACAGATGCACCAGATTTAGCACGCTCCAGTTTTAGTAAATCAGCCCCACAGCATTCAAATTAAGTTTACAACTAATAATGCAAATACTGCAAACACAGTACAGAGGGGTATTAATTATGTTAAACATTACACTTATGTTAAACAAAGCACTTAAGATGGTAATTTTTTATGATATGTTAACGAAAACATGTAAAAAATATAAAGTAGGTGTCTCCCCAATTTGGATGCAAAAATGGAAATACACTTTAACCGCGTCCTGACCCCCCTATAGCAGAAATACTGCTACAAGGCGGCACATGTGTGCAAAATCACGTATATATACATGATTTTGCATTTCCGGGTAGGGGGCATGCGCGCAGACCCTACCCGTGCCGCCATTCGCACTCGCTGGTGCCCAGTGATTGCTGAGCATCTCTGATGGGGAGGAGAACTGTTTGTAAACAAAACAGTTCTCCCTGTCAGCTTGGGCACAGCACTGCCATGCAAAGCAGTGTGCTTACAGTGAAGCACACAGACACAGCACATAGTGAAACAGCACACAGCACACAGTTAACCCTACAGTCCTGAAGTCCCGCTGATCGCCACCATTACCAGTGAAAATAAATTTTTTTTAAAAAATCCCAGTATATATAACGCCATTTGTAAACCAATTAACTTACACATATTGGGATTTTTTTTAGCAAAGACATGTAGCAGAATACATTTTGGCCTAAATTTATGACAAAATTTGATTTTTTAAAATTTTTTCACTGGACATGTTTAATAGCAAAAAGTAAAAAATATTGTTTTTTTCTTAAAATTGTCAGTCTTTTTTTATAGCGCAAAAAACAAAAAACATACTGGCGATCAAATACCACCAAAAGAAAGTTCAATTTGTGGGAGAAAAGGAAGTAAATTTAATTTGGTGCAGCGTTGCATGACCATGCAATTGTCAGTTAAAGTACCACAGCGCCGTAATGCAAAAAATGTCCTGGTCAGGAAGGGGGTAAATCCTCTGGAGAGCAAGGGGTTAAGGGGTAACTCCACTTTTGTGTGGAATAACAAAATAATAATAATAATACATACATACATACATACACAAAATAATAATAATAATAATACATACATACACAAAATAATAATAATAATAATCCGTACATACACAAAATAATAATAATAATAATAATAAATGCATACATATACAATTGCTACAGAAGTCGTATTGTAATTCCATGTTAAAAAGTACCTTTCCTTTTCAATCTGCAGCCACAGTAATTTTCTGTAAAAAGCAATATGGCAACCTAGAGCTGTTCTGTACACAAATGGTGTATGGAACGCCCTCCATTTCCTGCTTGTTTGATTGGCTCACTGATTTTCCCAGAAGTCTGCACTAAGATACAAAATGAAATCCTGTCTAAAGGGATTCAGACCCTGCTACTTTCTTTATTAAATTCCTGCAAGTGTAGCCACTGATTGATAATGAAAAGGCACTCCCATTACTAACAGTTATTTCTCCAGTATAACAAAAGGCAGGAAGCTGCAACAAAGTTTATTAAAATTATTGCACATAGATTCTATGCACATTGTACATAAATCACCCAGAAGGGAATTGTTTTTCTCAACAAAAGTGGAGTTACTCTTTAAGCAAAATGTAATGTAGCATTCAAAGATTTTAAACAAGACATGCAGAACTCAAGCCAGTCCTTTCCCTGGAGGGTGGTCGGAGCCACTAAGTTCAGTCATGGTAAATGCCAAAGAGCAGTGATTCCAGAATAAAACCTGCATTATATATCAGTCACAAATTCAGTTCAGCTCAAATATTCTGAATGTTAAGTTGTTAGCTATAAGGAGTGTTGGAACAAGGTTCTATGGCACCCAAGGCAAAGAAGGCAAAGTGTTCTCCCCCTTGCGGACCAAGACAGATGTTGCTTACACAGCTGCGCACACAGTGATCAGGCCAGTGCAAGGTTTGGAATAGACAGTCACGCTGTACTGGTCTAGGGTTACCAACTTTTGGTCCATTGAAAAGATAAGAGAGAGTGTTACAACATTGTTAATCCAGTGTGATCTAGTCATAATGAGCACAGTAAAACAGAAATATATTTTCAATATCTTTTTGTAGTCAAAATGTGTTCCATTCGGGAACTAAAGTAACTTATAATTAATTAAAATTTAAAAATGTACTCTGTGATTTGATCCTTTTATAACAGCAATCGATTGATGTTTCTGGCACAAAACATTTTTTAACACATACCTATAAAAATGAGTGACAGCAAATTTCAAATTATACATATAAATGGTACCAAAAAGCAATCCACAAAAAAACAATGGCTAAGGGAAGAAGAGGACATATTAGGTAACAAAACTAAGAGTAAATAACTAGGGGTTACAAATGTTTTTTTTTTCTCAGGTTTACTGGCATTATGTAAAGATCAAAGGACAATATTTTGATCTGCACAAAACACTAACCCCTGGTTCACATCTGTGTGGGTGGTGCCATTGCGGGACCCGCACAAATACCTGAAGTCGCACTATCCACACAGAGGAATGTGGGACCCGCAGGTGGGTGCCATTAATTCTAATGACACGCTGCCCGCAGTAGACCTCAGTTCCTGTGCGGGCTGCGATTTTACAAGTAGTTCAGGCACTTCTTCCCTGCATGTCCTGGGGCATGGAAATCCATTCAAATGAATGGGCTCTTATGCCCACACAAATTGCGGCACACACAGCCACACAGATATGAACCAGGGGTAAGGCTGCATACATGTTGGGCATTAAGCCTTTGATTGTCAATTGAGAGTTTTTGGGCACCCATGGAGCACAGGTGCTCCAGTCTCACTATCAGCAACCTGTCAAAATCTACAACAGGTTGAAATACTCTGTGGCTGGATGCTGTACCATGTGACATTTGCATTTGGGGCCCTATGCAATCAGTGACATATGCCCGAATTCCTACAGCCCTAAACATAAATACCACTTTGTAAGGCATCTAGCTGGATCCAGCTGCAGCATATGTCAACCTTGCATAGATTTTGTCAGGCTAATGGCCAAGGGGCTGGATGCTGCATCTGTGCCCCTAGGTACCAGAAACCACCTGAACTTGACACCGATCAGCTAAATACCCAGTACACATGAGGCCTAATTCTCAATGACAGCCTTGAAATATTGAATGAAGTATGGGACCTGACAGCCCATGGGGAGAGTGTGTTTTGTGTGTCAAAATAACTGGGTGAGAGATACAGAAATGTGGTCATCCATCATCCATCCATCTTAGTGACTTCTCCAAAAAACCAAACCAAGGTATGTTCGGCTCACCCCTATCCAAAACTCCAGTAAAGAGATTTCCCTTTCCTCATTGCCCCAGGGAAAACCCTTTTTGTCAGACAGGAAGTGGAGATAAGTCTGAAAATGCAAAACAGACACAAGTGCATTTTTTATGTTAGCTAGGGGCATGGTAGAACCCCTGCCACCTTTTATTGTTGTCTGTTTCCCTGCTGCAGATTTTCCCTCACTTGTATGGTGATATATTGTCCTCAGAACAGAAAGTGAGGGAAAATATCTTTAACAGAGTCTCAAACATCAGCATACATTTAAAGGTTTGTTAAAACAAATCTGCCGTGAGAGAAATATGGGGGCTGTCATTGCTGACTCTTGGTTGGAGGACTTTATGAGCTCACAATTTTCATACTGGTTTTAGGTCAGTGACTCACATATTATAGAAATCAATGCATCACGATGACCAAGGGAACTAATATTTTCAGGAGAAGAAGTTAGCAATGACAGCTTCCAAATTTTCTTGGTACAAGTTTTCTTTAAAATGGAGAAGGACTCCTCTTTAGGTTGATTATACTCCAGCAGATATAAAGGTATGCATAATGTACTTTAAGTCTTAATATTAAGGAGCAGTGTCTTTGTATTGCACACTTGATTTCATTTTATGTTGCATGTAGTTTTTCTCTAATTTTCACTTGTAGCATACTTTTTCCATATCAGTAACTCAGAACTACTGAAATCAGACACAATCAGGTACCTACCATTTTCAGAAGAAGCCAAGAGCTGGCAGACCAAGTGTTTCTCTCTTTGAATCTGACTACTTGCTTTACCTAACCTTGCTAGTACTCTGCCTTTCCTGACTTTGGCTGTGCTTTTGACTATGTCCCTACTCTTTGATTTGGTTTTGGTGCTAAGTTATGGTTACTTACCTTAACAATTTCACCCTCACTGTCTACATTCCTTGGGCAACCTGAGTTTCAGTGCCCACATAAATTATTTTTGAAAGATGGCTGAAGGCGAGGAGCATCACAGCAGAAGTTAGCTGACATAACCCTTACAGCCTGTATATCTTTATTTACTTACAGTATATTAACGTAAATACACATGACCCTGTTTCCATAGTGTCAGGGTTTTTTTTATAAATTCCACATACATGATGGTCTTTGCTAAATTATATCAGAATAACATTTTGTAAGTGGCCAATGTGCCTATTATTAAAAGGGATCAAAGTCTATACCAAGTAACTATAGACCTGTTAGTTTAACTTCTATAGTTTAGAAGATACTGAGGAGTTTAAAAAAGGCCACATAGATTATTTTTTGCTAGAAAATAATCTTTTAAGCAACAGACAGGATGGATTCATTAAAGACAGAAGTTGTCAGACTTGGAGAGGGATGTGCTCTGTTTCTGCCAGCACCTGAAGACAGAGTGTAAACCCAGGAGGCTAGTACTGTGGGCTTGGAGCAGTGATGATCTGTTGTGGTACTTCTCTTGGTTATGTCACTAAGTTTAACAAATGAGAAAAAAACTATTGGTTAGAATACTAATGCTACAAAAACCCTTTTTGTTTGGCAGCCAAAGAAATGTGAATTGTTTCCTAATGACAAAAGCTCAACTGGAACTCAGCAGTGCACCAACACATAAAATGTGCATTACTACAATGTGTGTAGTCAATATGTGTTATGTGTGTGTGTAATTTGTATGTGTATGTGTATGGGAGTGTGTTTAATTTCTAGTTTATGTATTTATTTATTTTACCATTGGGGCTTAAAGGGATTAATAGGGATCTGAGCAGATCCCTGATATTTCACTTTTGAGATAGAAAACGAGACCCCAATTTCTTTCTCTTTTGAAGCCCTGCACTCACTAACACTGAACATGAAAGTTCAGGCTCCCTCTACAATCCACTGGGGTTGATTTACTAAAGAAAAATAGACCATGCACTTTGCAAGTGCAGTTGCTTCAGAGCTTAGTAAATGAGGGGAAGACTGCTGACTTCCTTCATCTGAACATTGTTTGGATCGACAGAGACCAATCACTAGTGGTGTACCCCAAAGCTCTGTACTAGGTCCTCTTCTATTTAATCTATATGTAAGTGATATAACTAAAGGTTTGTTGGGTAAGGTATGTCTTTTTGCTGATGACACAAAAGTGTGTATTAGGGTTGAAATCCCGGGAGGTGTCTGTAACATGGAACATAATTTGGCATTGCTGGAAGTGGAAATTGTAGTTCAATGTTTCTAAATGAAAAATAATGCACCTAGGGAAAAGAATCCCTTGAGAGAGTACAACATTGGGGGTATAGTGTTGGCCAGCACTACAGAGGAAAAGGATTTGGGGGTACTTATTTCAAATGATTGAAAATTGAGCAAACAGTGTGGCCAGGCAGTGGATTCCCCTATATAGATCTTTAGTTAGACCTCATTTAGAATACTGTGTCCAGTTCTGGAGACCTCACTTACAAAAAGATATTGATAAGATAGAACGAGTACAGAGCAGGAAAACATAAATGGTAAAAGGTTTGGGGGATAAAACTTATGAAGAGCGACTACAGAAACTTAATAGGAAGGGAAAGGGGAGACATGATTGAAATCTTTAAATACATCAAGGTACAAAATAATAAATCAATACTCTATAGCTTCCCACAGAAAAGTCAAACTTCCACCCTTGAAAGTGCAAATAACATAAACCTTTTCAATAATCCATAAATACCCTCTCCCACAGTCCCACACCACTCTCAAATTGTCCACACCACAGTCCACAGTCCAAACTCAAAATCCAAAAATAAAATAAAACAAAAACAACAATATTCCAAATGTGTCCAAATCTTCCCGCTCAATCCACAGGACCCTCAAAAAAACAGAATACAATATAGTGCATTATCCTTGATACAAAATTACTATAAGTGATAACATGCAGGCACACTAGTGATAAAGAACATATATGTAAATTAAATTAAAGTGAATCCACCATATCACTAGTGGTCCAGTGAGACAGCACTGCAACCGTGAAAATATCAGTAAACCACACAGTGTGATCCGCAAAGATCCTTCTTTCCCCCACCGTATTGGGGGAAAGGAGGACAAAGATATCCCCCAAATATATACAGAGAGAATTGGGAGAGAGGTCCCCCAATAAGATGGGAGGAAGGATGGAAACCCCCAAATGGGAACCCTGAAAATTTGGAACAGGGAAGAGGGAACGAAAACAAAAGGAAAAGGAAAGAAACATAGGAGAAGGAATATATAATCTAAGTTCGGTTCCCCTGACAGAAAATGAATTAAAAGTGCTGGATAATGGCTTAAAGTTTGCCCCGAAGGCCAATTTGAATAAATTTGAAACATATATCGATATTAATAAATTTATTAGAAGACTTAATATTAAAAAATATTTTTTATCTCTACCAGGACCTTCCCAGTCTGAAAATTATAATAGTAAATCTGTTTTTATTCATAGTGATTTGAAAAATAAATCCACTTTTAACCCTACGAATTCTAGAAACCAAAATGTGGATGTTTTTAAACAAATGGTTGTGGATGATCTGTATAGTTTGAATTTTCGTAAATTTAAAGAAGAGGAAATGTTCCATCAAGGTTTACTAACACTTAAAGAAAAGAAAAATATCGTGATTAGGCTAGCGGATAAGGGTGGTGGAGTGATTGTCATGGATAGAAGCAACTATGAAGACGAAATGAAGCGAATTTTAAATGATAAGGAAACATTTAAAAAAAAACTAAAAACCCTATTCTTGAATATAAAAAGCAGCTGAAAAAGATAATTAATAAGGCTAAGGAAGATTTCATTGTTAATGATAAGGAAGCAAAATATCTTATCCCCACTTGTTGTAAAACACCTTTCATCTATATACTACCTAAAATACATAAAAGTATGGATAGACCTCCGGGTAGACCTATTATAAATGGGATCGATTCCATACATTCTAGGATAGGACAATATGTAGATTTTTTCCTGCAACCGATAGTGAAAAAGATGACCTCTTATTTAAAAGATAGTCAGGATGTGATTAATCTTTTGGAGGGACTTGAGGTATCAGAAGAAACTATCCCGGTTACAATAGATGTGAATTCATTATATACTAGCATCAAGCATAATGATGGCATTTCAGCTATCAAATGGGGTCTAAAAAACAAAGAAAATTGATTATCCAATTACTGGAATTTAGTATGGGAAGGAATTATTTTTGGTACCAAGGTGAATTTTTTGAACAAATTAAAGGTGTAGCAATGGGCGCAAAATTTGCGCCCAGCCTTGCTAATATTTTTTTAGCAAGATGGGAGTCGAGAGAAATTTATGGTAAAAAGTGGGAGGGACTTAGAACCTGGAAAAGATATATTGATGATATAGTGATGGTATGGGATGGTACGGTTGAGAATTTGGGTTATTTTATGGATCATGTTAGAAATAATGAATTTGGATTGGGTTTCACACATTTTAGTAGCACTCATTCGATTAATTTTTTAGATTTGAATATTTTTAAATGTAATAATAAATTATATTTTAAAACCTATTTTAAAGAATCTGACAGAAACGGGTACATTCCTATTTATAGCTGCCATCACCCCCAGTGGATAGAAGGTATTCCTAAGGGCCAGTTCTCAAGGACTATGAGGAATTGTTCCAGGCTTGAAGATTATATCACACAGTCGGATATAATTAAAGAAAGGTTTATTCTGAAGGGCTATAACCCTGAGAAATTGGAAAAAAACAGATATAAAATTAGCCGTAATTATTTGGGGGAAGGAAAAATTAAGAAAGAAAACAATATTATAAGAAGGGATGGCAAGATAGCAGATTTTGCTTTTATTTCCCGTTTCAATTGCCATTATAAAGACATAGAAAATATTTTTAATAACCATTGGCCGATTTTAATGAAAGATGCTACTTTAGGGACCCATCTTCCTAAAAAACCGTCGTTCATATATAGGAAAAATAATAATCTTAGGAATGTTTTGGTAAAAGGAGTTATTTCACCTCCCAAGTTAAAAGGTATGAAATTGTTTGATTTTAAAGGATTTTATCCATGTAAAAAGTGTAAGGTGTGTAAGATTACTGGTAGTAAAAGTAAAATTTCTGGGTTTGGATCTTTTAATACGGGGGAAAAATTTGAAATTGAGAAATTCATCACTTGTGGTACCAAATATGTGACATTCTTGTTGGAATGTCCCTGTAAATTACAATATATAGGGAGAACAAAAAGGACCCTTAGCGATAGAGTTAAAGAGCATGTGAGAAATATCGCGAAAGGGAAAAAGGATCATAGTGTGTCGAGGCACTTTAAGGAATACCATCGGTCAGACCCTAGTGTCCTTAAATTTTGTGGGATAGACACAGTGGAAGCTCATTGGAGAGGGGGAAATAGGGTCCAGATGTTGTCCAGGAATGAAACATTTTGGATTTATCAGCTGCGCACTTTAAAACCTAGAGGTTTAAATATCGATTTAGATCTAAACTGTTTTATCTCAGATTGGTAAAAATAGGTAATTGGAATATCAAATCAATTTTGGGGAAGGCAGGTTCTGGTTTGAGATAAGGGTATGTGATATTTTATGACTGTCATTGGATTGAATTTAGTTTATTAATTTTTTTATTTTTTTTTTCTTAAATTTGTTCTTAGATTAGAGGATATAGATGTGTTGATTAGTATGAAGTAGAGAAGATACTTATTTAGTTATTTGTCAGCTGGGGTTTATATATGAGGAGTTTTATTTAATGACCAGTAGAGGGTGCCCTATCCGTATAGGTGATCTGCTTTAGGTATAATTAAAGTTTTTTTATATATATATATCTTTTTAATCTTATATTTGTGGGAATTTAGTTCACTGTATTCTATTTAATGTATTCTATTCTATTTAATGTATCAATGGATTTATTAGTATTTTATAGAAGTATTCGGCTGGAAATTGTATAGGGGAAAATCTATTTTATGTATATGTGGATAATAATAAGTGTTGATGTAATAGATTGTGATATACCTGTCTATCGGTTCCCTGTGTATGGGAATAATTGCTTATATTCTATATTCTGAGCCGTCCTGTTGATAATTTAAGGCATCGGTATGATGCTCATAGTTAAAATGGCGGCGGGGCGTTTTTGCCAGTAGTGTAACTGGATAAGAGGAACCGCCGCATGGACGTCTGGATCCCTTATGAAAAAGTCGGAAGTGACGAAACGCGTCAGGGTCGTGACGTCGGACGCTGAGCCGGAAGGAGCAGCGTGGCCATTTTTGAATTACTCACAACAGTGAACGGACTAGAGCGAGGATGGACGGTATATTCTAAGATGTAAGTTTACTGAATAAAAGTGTGAATTACTTTTTACTCCACTGAGTCTGCTCCTATTTCCCTGCGAGGAACGGGGACCCTGGTACCTATGACCTATGGCTGTATGAAGAAAGGGATCCCATTGTGTACTCCTGAGAGGAAGACGCACCTCCTAGGAAGTTTATTTTGTGGCATAAAGGAATCCTAAATGCTTTGACTTACAGCAAGAGGGTAATTGCATTTTATCCCCTAAACAGAGTGTGGCACTGTTTTTGGCACTACTGTCACGGATTACTGTGTCACGGATCACACTCTGTGGTTTACTGATATTTTCACGGTTGCAGTGCTGTCTCACTGGACCACTAGTGATATGGTGGATTCACTTTAATTTAATTTACATATATGTTCTTTATCACTAGTGTGACTGCATGTTATCACTTATAGTAATTTTGTATCAAGGATAATGCACTATATTGTATTCTGTTTTTTTGAGGGTCCTGTGGATTGAGCGGGAAGATTTGGACACATTTGGAATATTGTTGTTTTTGTTTTATTTTATTTTTGGATTTTGAGTTTGGACTGTGGACTGTGGTGTGGACAATTTGAGAGTGGTGTGGGACTGTGGGAGAGGGTATTTATGGATTATTGAAAAGGTTTATGTTACATCAAGGTACAGGAGGGCAGTATTTTCAACAGAAAACCGAAATCAAGAACACGGGGACATGACCTTAAACAAACTGGAGAAAAGTTCAAAACGAATCTCAGAAAGCATTATTTTACTGAAAGAGTAATTGATGCTTGGAATAAACTTCCAGCAGAGGTAGTGAGCTGGTCAACAGTAAATAGCTTCAAACATGCTTGTGACAAGCATTGATCTATACTCTAGGCAAAAAAGCTAACAAAAAAACCCCATAAAAACAAAGAAAAAAAAAAGAAAAAAAATGGGTGGACTCAATGGACCACTCAGTCTTTTTCTGCCATCACTTTTCTGTTTCTATGTTTCTAAATATGTACAAGCAAAATTGCTGTTTTTAATGTGATTGGGTAATTTTTGCAAAATGAAGCTTTACCTCATTTACTAAGCTCTGGAGCAACTGAACTTGCAAAGTGTACAGTCTATTTGCCTTAAGTAAATCAACTCCACTGTCTCTGCAAGTACAGACAGGGAGAGAGCAGGGGGGATCACAGGGCCATAGTAGACAGTGGGTTGTAAAGGGGACATGGAGGGATGCTGATTGCTGTTGCACAGTGGGCAGGAATGTGATGAGCAGAGTACATAGTAAGGTGGTGGCAACAGGAGGGGGGGTGGTCATATTTTTAATAAATGACTGCTATCAATAGCTTGTGAGCCACTGATCTATAATAGAAGGAAATGCAGCTGACTTAAGGTTACTGAGCTGGCCAGCTGCAAGGGGTTCTGAGTTGCAATAAGTGTTGCCACGGCGGCAGTGAAAGATTTAGAAGTGTACTTTAGTAATATGAAAAAATTACACAGATAAATGCAGTTATGACTTCATTAAAAATAATGAAATTAAATGTATTTTTTAATTGCAACAAGTGTATGTGTCTAAATGTGTCTTCTATCAGCCCCCTGTAACCCATTGCACAGCAGGACCCCGGGCAAAAGAGAGATGGTCAACACTCATCGTCAATTCTGCTGCTGTGCACAAATTTTGAGAGTGAACATGCTGATAGGAAGAGATTATCTTTTCAGTGTGCTATTGATCTTTAAAGCCTAACTTCAGACAAAATGTTTTGTTGTTTTAGACAGCAGAAAGGAAAGAAAACTTCTGTCTGGGTTTTATGTGACCCTACTGAAAAGATTCTCCCAAAAACGTCATGTCCTTCTCTGTATAAGAGACAGAAGTGGCTATCACTAGAAGAGGAAGGTTTAGGCATTCCACCCCTGCACCATACTCCAGACAACAGTTCTTAAAAAATGTTTCTGCTTCAAAAACTGATATAATATTCATTTGGATTTGAGTGTTGCATGACTGTGTAATTGTCATTCAAAGTATGACAGTGCTGAAAGCTGAAAAATGGCCTGGGCTTTAGCCAGTCTTCAAGCGGTTAAAGAAAATTAGCATTTTTAATGTTGCCCTTTAAGCATTGTTGAATTTGTTGTTTTCTGCTCAATTCAATTTCCATTTATTGATATGGTACACATTCCCCAGGGCAATGCCCCATGTCATTTGTTGGGCAATCCCTTGGCTATTAGCCTAGAAAATTACTGTATTTTTAATATTCAGCTTTTGTTGAGCCAGCCAAAGGTTCAGACAGGCAAACAGGCCAAATCTGGCCATTTAGTTCGCCCATTCAGTGAACCTCGAACAGCTAAAATTTGGTTTGAACTCTCTGTCAGCCAGAACCTGAAGCTCATCCCTAGAGCTAATCCCGTTTGCTATGATAATGAATACAATATTTTACAAATACATAAACATATCAGTAATTTGGGTTTATGCAACAAGGCAATGAAAAATAAACTGCAATGTACAATAACTACAGCTGCCACATTGAAGTATATTTTTACTGATCTGATTACATTAAACTGAATTCTAATTGGCAGAGCCGTATTTTCAACAGCATTTTCACTCTTTTCTTAGCTTTGCTGAAAAAGTCAAATTTACTCATTATAATCCATTACTGGATTTAAGGTAATATGTATTGCAGACAATTGTCAACCTTTTTTTTTTCTTTTATTCATATATTTGGTTTTACCTATAAAAATGGAAATTTAAATAATATAAAAAAGCAGTACACAATGAATTAAAATGTGTTTTCCCCCTCTAGAGTTCTTTAAGCGGATTGTCGCTTCACACAAAGGCAGTAATTGCATCAAGAGATTTGGAAAAATTAATTGGTACTGTGGCTTAAAAAGCAAATACATAATGTCACAGAGAGCCATTTTAAATTGTGATCAGAAGCTGGAACTTTAAGACTGAGAGCTCAGGTGTATTGGCAGCATTCAAAGTACAGTATGGTAAGTGGAAAAAAGACAACTGCATTCAGGGATATGGCAACCATGGAGGAATTACCTAAGCATCTTGTGCCATAATAATATAGCATGCCCCACGTTAACAACGCAGAAAAACCTACTTCAGCTCTGCTTGCTCCACCACTGCCAGTTTCCATTTCAGAATTAAAAAAAAGGCATCTAATTAACAAATGAATTGTGACAGTTTTCAGTGTAGAAAACTGTCACAGATCCCTGCCAGACCAGACCTGGCATATGGGATGTGAACTGTCTGCAGACAGCTCACATGTCTCTCTGCCTGTGCAGTGATTACATTGCATGAGCAGAGCTTGCAGAGTTAACTATCTTCCTCCTCCTTCCCAATCTCAACTGAGCAGGAGGGGACAGGCAGAGGGAGCCAAAGTATCCAGTTGAACTACTATCTTTGTGGTGTCTGCTGCAGACATAGCATGGAACATGGTGCAGGTCACTTGCACCATTTTGTTTATTAGGATCATGGTCTGCTCCACTTTCTTAGCTTAAAAGAGTGCCACGGGCTTAATTCAAATTGTTAATTCCTTCCAAAAAGGACCATGTTTCTCCATAATGATTTTTTAATTATGAATTTTTCCATTACACCTGGCCAACCAGTAGGAACATGTGGCATGTTCCAAAGGTGAACTTATCCTTTAAGCTAAATTGTTCTTAATTATAGAATATTTATTGTATCCCAAAGTTTCTATTTAACCCTTTGAGGACCCTACGATTTTGGAACGCCAAAAGAATCCATTTTTTTGTTTTTAAAGTTCGTACACTTCAGTTGCTGTAACTAAGCCATTTCATGAAATAATTGGCAAAAAGCTAGATCCATTTGTTGTTTGTTGATAAGAACTAATATTTTGACTCAAACCAAAAAAAAAAAAGATTTTAAGTTCTTAATCAGATGATACACGCAATTAAAAACATGGGACAAATATGTCCCTTGGTCATCAAAGGGTTAAACACATTTGGCTCTCCTTTCTTCCTAAATAGTATTTGTACAGCTGAGAGAATTTGATGTATAAATAGGGGTTGATTTACAAAAGGCAAATAGACTGTGCACTTTGCAAAGAAAATTGCACCTTTCAAGGGAGTTGTCACCAGAACTTACTAAATGAGGTGAAACTCTGCTGTCTATCACACAATCATGTGCAAACAAAAATGCAGTTTTTTTTTTCTTTTCCTTGAACGTGGTTGGTTATTCTTTGCAAAGCAGTATTAGAGTATCTAGAGGTTTTACACCACACCTTAGACAGGCCTTTGAGCATGGCATGAAGTGATACCAGTTTATTTGACGTCATTTCTCTGAACCAGGGGCGGACTGACCATTTGGAAACTCGGGCACTGCCCGAGGGCCCGGGGTCAGTATAGGGCCCCATGAGATGCCCCTGGTACCTTTTTCATAGGCTTTTTTGAGTTTGGGCAAGGACACAGGGGCCCCATGATCCCCTATTGCCCGGGGCCCCAAGAGTTGTCAGTCCGCCCCTGCTCTGAACCTTTAAATGTAACTCTTGGTAACCATGCTTATATGGCGATAGGTTGTACACTACTGCTCAACCAGCAACTCCTGAAGCACGGCTTCAGGAACACCATGGGGTTGATTTTCTAAAGACAAATATGCTGTGAAGTTTCATTATGCAAAGAATGCCCAGTCATATGCAAAGAATGCCCAGTCATGTGCAAAGAAAATTTTAAAAAACCCTGTATTTTTGCTTCCATCCAATGGATTGGATGATTCAATGCAACAGAGCTGCACCTCATTAACTAAGCTAAGAGAAAATTTCCTTGCAGAAAGAAAACTCTCTTGCAAAGTGAACAGCCTATTTGCCTTTAGTAATTTAGAAAGACAGGTGCACTCACCCACTAAATCAACCATATAAATACATTTAAATCAAGAAATTGCATCAACATGATATAAACATGGCTCAAAAAAGTGCAAATATTTAAAGTGCAAAAGAGTTCTAAATATATATAACAAAGACCCGAAAAGTGCAAAAAAATATAAGTAACAAAATGTCCAATAACTAAAGTGCTGAAAGTATGTAACTCAATCACAAAAACAAAATACAAATTAATTTAATAAAAAAAAGAATAAACTTACAGTATATGTAACATGTAGCAGTAAAGTACACAGCATATAATCAAACTCATCCAAGCAGAGCCACGAATCACGGTGGCTGGCATGTGTGATGATGTCATTCAACCAGGCTCCATCTGAAATGTCTCCACCAAAAGGGTATTCTTAACCACTTCAAGTCCGGACACTTTTACCCCCTTTCTATCCAGGCCAATTTTCAGCTTTTAGTGCTATCACACTTTGAATGACAATTGCGCGATTATGCAACACTGTACCCATATGAATTTTTTAGCATTTTTTTGAGACAGATAAAACTTTATTTTGGTGGTATTTATTCACCATTGGGATTTTTATTTTTTTTTTGCTATATAAATGAAAAAGTCAAAAAATTTTGAAAAAAAGTGTTTTTCTTATAAAATTTTGCAAATAAAGAATCTTTCTTCAAAAATCAGCCAATCAGTAATCGCATGATCACATGATCGGGACCTCACACAGAGGTCCCAGGGAGCGCGCACAGGCTAAAATGGTGGGCAAAGTTTATGAATGGCAACCAGTTCCTGCACTGCTCCCATCCGGCTGTTTATATACATGGGCTGGATGGGAAGTGGCTAAGGAAAGGAGGCCTTTGCATGTCTGGTTTCACTCAAAAACTCAATCTTAGTCTTCTCTGGGCTGAGATTGAGCTCTGCAGTCACTCTTTCAGTAGCTATTTTCTTATTCCGGGTCACAATCCTACGCAATGTCCTTCTGTCTCTTTCGTTCAGATGACCATGTCGACCACACTTTTACTTATCATACCTTTTCCCAGGAAACTATATATGCCATCATAACCTTTCATACTGGAAAGGAAATAAATTGGAAACTTAAGTCACAGAGGCACTAGCTAAGTGGGCACCAACAATTTGTCCCCTTTCAAGCTCAGTAAGCTCTGACATGACTCCATATTGTTAGCAGCGCATGCAGTGAATGATGAAAGTGAGGCTTCCCACCTGTTAGCTAGGTGTCCCATCACACAGCGGAAGCAAGCATTTTACATAACTTCAACACAAAACATGTAGTCACTTTCACACCTGCAAATTATATAGTATTTCCATTTTTTTGCCTAACCCCTGTATATGGTTGCAAGATAATACAGATTCTTAGCACTGGTTATTATTATAATTTATATGCAAAAATATTTGGATATTAGTTTTGATATATTTGATTTCATATATGGTGTAATTTATTTGTGCATTACTTTCATACCGTGTGGCACTGTTTTGGATATATTTATTCATTTTGTGTACTTGTGGGAACACAAGAGGTGTGCGCAGCAGTATTGACACTAGTCAATTTTTTTGTTGTGCTAACTCTGAAAGTAGAGGTTGAATTTATCCATTTATTGTTTATTGTGGAGTGAATTTACTATATATATATATATATATATATATATCTTAGATTGTAAGCTCCAAGGAGCAAGGCCCTCCTAACCCTCTTGTATTGAACTGTATTGATGCTGTATTGTCTCCCATTATATTGTAAAGCGCTGAGCAAACTGTTGACGCTATATATATCTTGTATAATAATAGTATCAGTCACATTTTCTGACACATAGGGGTTGATTTACTAAAGGCAAATAGGCTGTGCATTGCAAGTGCAATTGCTTTAGATCAAAGGGGAAGCTCTGAAATGAAGTGAAGCTCTGCTTCTTTCTTTCATCCAAAAATGTGCAAGCAAAAACAACCTTATCAAAAATTAAGGCTGCAACCATTCAAAATGAACCACAGGGTGCAACAGAGAATAGGACCCCCCCCCCCAAAAAAAAACCCTTAAAATATATTAATGGTAAAAATGTCAATTCTGAGCATGTGCTGTAGGCCTCTCACAAGATTAGAGTTGATGACTGGGGACAAAAAGAAGGTAAATTTATTAAAAACCTTCAGTTCTTTAAGTGAACTCAGGTCTATAATGAGGATAATATCAACATAATTCCAGAAGAATCAAAATAGCTCAAAACTGATATAATATAGAACAATTTAGATAAAATAAAGGTGACTAAAGCACCAGGACCAGATAGCTTAAACCCGCCTGTTTCCAACGTGTTGAGTTTTGTCATTTCGAGCCATTGTGGTTGATTTACTATAACTTGAAAGTGCAAAATCTGGTGCAGTTGTGCATGGTAGCCAATCAGCTTCAAACATCGGCTTGTTCAGTTAAGCTTTGAGAAAAAAAAAACTGAAAGCTGATTGGTTTCTATGCAGAGCTGCTCCAGATTGTGCACTCTCTAGTTTTAGTAAATCAACCGCATTGCTTCTAATTTTAGAGATTCTTTAATGACCGCTGGACTGGTGCAAGGCCAATGTGGTGCCTACAGTATATTTAAAAAAAGATCAGAGTGTTTACCAGGTAACTACAAACCAGGTAGTTTAACTTCTATAGGTGGGAAGATACTCGGGAGTTTAATAAAAGACCACATAAAAGAATATTTGCTAGAAAAAAATATACTAGGCAATAGACAGCATTGATTCACCAAAGACCAAAGTTGTCAAACAAATCTTATTTCTTGTTAGGAGGAGGTAAGCAAAAACTTATATAAAGCAATGGCTGTGGATTTAGTATAATTGGATTTTGCAAAAGTGTTTGACACAGTTCCCCACACATGTCTACTGTGTAAGGTAAAGTCTACAGGCTTAGAAACATACATTTTACATGGATAGAAAACAGGCTAAAAGACTGTATTGAGAGAGTAGTGATTAATGATTCATACTTTGAATGGTCTAAGTTTATTAGTTAGTTACCCCAAGGTTTAGTTTTGAAACCCTGACTTTTTAACATACAGTGTTTATAAATGATATAGAGTTTGGGATTACAATTGCTCAGTGGTACAAGAGTACAGAAGGACCTGGGTGTTCTGGAAGATCATAGACTGATAAATAGCATGCAGTGACAAGCTTCCAAAGCTAGCAAAATATACATTTTTAAAAGACTTATAGGCTCCAGAGAGACATAGGGCAGTTCACTTTTGGGCACCAGTACACAAAAAGAATACTGGAAAACTGGAGAAAGTGCAGAGAAGGGCAACCAAACTGATACGGGGTATGGAGGAGCTCAGTAATGAGGAAAGATTATATTTAAGATAGAAAAAAGGTGCATAAACACCTATATTACTATACCCACAATTACCAAAGATGATGTCTTATCACCTGTTAAATATGTGAAAACATACCGTTTGTAAAAAAAAGTGAACTTACATCTTGAAAATTATTAAACTACACAGTGTGACCAGAAATGTTTAAACTATATTACATAAAATAAAAGTTAAAGGTAAACAAAATGATCAAACATAAAAAGTCCACTCCCAGTGTCCAATTATGGTCCAAGGATGATCCACTTAAAATATGAGTACTGTGTGCTATGACCTCTGCATGCAGTGCTCCCAGGTCACCAAATAACCAGCTCCCCAGAGAATGTCCTCATTCCATTTTCACACAGGCACGCATTGATGGCCCTCTGCTGCATGTTCAGCTGCTGCAGCATGGCAAAGTCAAGTTCCACTGGTTGGTATGTCAGTGATCAAGCAGTTTAGAGAGAAATGGAATTCCCACTGAATTTCACCTAGCTGAATAATGGCTGAGTGAGACCACCTGGAAAGGCCACAAACTCTTCTAGCCAGCCACAAAAGATCTTGTAACCCTGCAGAACTGAAATAATCTTTGCCCTAGCGTGGCTCCTGTCCACACAGCTGCAGCACTGGTGGCATCTTTTTTGTGGTCTGTGTATAATATATAATGTCCCTGCTGTTCCGAACAAGTTGCATGGCTAAAGGTCAGATGTTTCTTCATGCATGAGATACACAAATGGCCAATAGGCAGAGACTGAAAATGTGCCATCTGTGGCACATTTGCTGAAAAAGGTCCACACAGATAACCTTTGAAGAGCAGACCATGTAACATCAGTGCCCTTCACTTGTGGAGGCTTGCCATCCAGTGGAAAAGGGCGGCTTTTCCCTCAATTTCTCTGTGGGCTGGCTGATGTTCTGCCTCATTGTGGTTGTGCCTTTCCTTCATCCTCCTCCTTTGGTCTACTGGGCACCCAGTGTCAGTCCCAGCGGCGGACTGACCATTCGAGCACTCGGGAAGTGCCCGAGGGCCCAGGGTCAGTAGGGGGCCCCATGAAATGCCCCTGGTACCATTTTTATAGGCTTTTTTGAGCCATGATTCCTTATTGCCTGGGAGCCCCATGAGTTGTCAGTCCACCCCTGGTCAGTCCCTCACTAACTCCCAACTCACTCACAGAGGGCTGCTGGGAAAGTGTAAGAGCTGCAACTTAGATCAAAATCATCACTGGCCAAAGTGTTGCATCTGAGCAATAGTCAGATGAAAGACTTTGGCCAATGATGGCTTTGACAAAGCATTATCAGGAATTTGGTGGAGTAATTCCCAACAAACAACCCAAACGTTCTGTATTCGGCTAAATGTCTGACCAGCAAATGTTCATCTAGAATGAACAATCAGCTCATCCCTACTAACAACAAAAACATCAAACAGCAAGCTGTGCAGTGACTGACTATGTTGAGCAATTTTGAATTGCGTTCTTAGGATATACCCAAAAGCTTAAAGTTACATAATATTTAGTATACTAATGTATAACTGCATTGCTTTAAAAAAGGTCTGGATTCTTTCTTGGATACACAGAATATAACTGGATACTAACCTTTATAGGTAAAGTTGATCCAGGGAATATCCAATTGCCTCTCTGAGGATCAGGAAGGAATTTTTTCCCCTGCAGGAGCAAATTGTATTATGCTTTGCTGGGTTTTTTGCCTTCCTCTGGATCAACTGTGGGTGTAGGATTATAACTTTTTTTTTTATTGATGGTTGAACTGGATGGACTTTTGTCTTTTTTCGGCCAGACTAACAATGTAACTATGTATAATATTAAAGCCTAAGTGCAGCCAAATAAAAAAGACAAAAATCATCACAAGGGACAAAACGTACAATCAGTAATATGTGTCCCTTGTGCAGATGCCTCTTCTTTTAGAGGAAATTCTCCTCCTATGCCCCCTCTACCCCCACTGCTGTAATATTCTGGTGAGGCAGGAGGTAATAAAACTAAGGGGCTGTCACAGGTTCTCATCAAGAGAGCCTGAGTATGCTTGCCCTTTCCACCCAGCTGCTCCATTCATAAAAACCATGCTACAGCTTCTATAAATGAAACCATATCTATAAATGGAGGACTGGTGGGTTATTGAAAGGTCCACCCTGTTCATTCATAGAAATAGAAATCCCTTACCACTGCATAGGGAATAACTGATCCCATAGAAAAAAATACCCTATATTCCTGTTTTGGTGGCAACTCAAACTTTTTACTTTAATTTCCAATTACATTGGTGATTAGGACAATTAAAGCCTAAATTCACCTTTTAGGTAAAAATAAGGAATGCACATGTTTTTGGAGTAAAAAAATGGGTATTTTTTTACCCCCAGAAGCCTGCAAAGCATTGCATCTGTGATCAGTCGACCACGGTGCAATCTCAGGCTCCTGCAGACACACCCTCCAGCTTTTTGACCGTACCATTGTATGGGCTTTTTGTTAGAAAACTGTCATTCCATTGAGAACTACAACTCCTTATCACTATATCCAAATGTAAAAAAAATGTTTTTCCTTAGTTGTACTGTAATTTTGGCTGTATACACTGCTTTTTAGTGTATAGTATGCTAAACTAAACAATGATGTACACTACTTTATACATCTCTGTGAGCACAAGTCAGTCTTATATTAAAGACAGTCAATTCACATTCGAGCCCCTTAAAATGGTTGCATTGGGAGAGAATTGTAGCTCTCTGTGAATAAGCATAATCTTGGAACTTGGGATAAAGAAGAAAATCCTTATTGGTTTTTATTTATATAACCTTAGTTGCTAGGCAATTTATTTTTCAAATGGAAATATTGCAGAGGGCTAAAATTAAATGTACACAAAGAAAAGGAGAGACAATATACATTTCTCCTTAGCATATACTTATTCTATGATTAACATTCTTGCAAATTAACACCATACAGGATGATGAAGAAAGGTCAGCACTATGCACAGGGTTTGTGAAATTGTCTATGTATGGTCGAATAAAAAAAATCTCTATTTGGCTGCTCTTGACTGACTGAGCCTCTAGAAGTAGTTCAAAATGAAACAATAAGCTGAAAACACAGTTCAATTTGATAAAACATTTTTAGAGTATATTTTATCGTAATATGTTTTATCTTTTCTGCAGGACTAAAGAGAGCTATACCTGAAATGCTTTGACTTTTTGATTTGATGTGCATTTACCCATAGAGGTTGTTTTTTATCCCTCATCTCAAAAGGTGTCTCTAAGGCAGGCCATACAGTACATGATTTCAAATGAATCGATTCCCTCACTCACACATTTGATGTGGATGGGGGAATCTTTTCCTCTGAGCTAATGTATTCTGACAGTGGAGAATACACTCATCAGCACTGCTGGCTATAGCCAGCAACACTGATCGAGCAAAAGATTTACAATAGGCTGGCTGTACTGATGTTGATTGAGAGATTGACTCCTGTTCAGGGGTGGACTGACCATTTAGGCACTCGGGCAATGCCCGAGGGCCCAGGGTCAGTAGAGGGCCCGATGAGATGCCCCTGGTACCTTTCATAGGCTTCTTAGGTGTGGTTTGAGTGTGGGAAAGGACACAGGGGCCCCATGATTTCCTATTGCCCGGGAGCCCCACGAGTTGTCAGTCTGCCCCTGCTCCTGTTCAACCAGGCTGCCCATAGATGGATCAAAATTCATCCGGTGACTGCTGAACCAGCTGAATTTTGATCCATCTATGGCCTGCTTAAGTGTGCATATGGATCCAAACTTGAAGATATATCAGCCTTTCGCTTCTTGCTGTAGCTGGATCACTCCTTATTTATCTGTAATTTGAAATTTAATTTAATATTAGACATTAAAGAAGCTAAATAAGACGCTGAATTTCTTACAGAGTGTGAAAATGCAAAACATTAAGAACATGGCTTCTAAATACTCTGATCAATTATGGAAACGGGGCATTTTATAATTAGAATAGCCTTGCACCAGAGAACAAAAGAGACTGTAAGTCACCATCAAAACAATATGCCTATTAACTCTAGATAACATATTTATTAGAACAGCCAATTTTATTGTGATAGAAACTGTAGCTTCTCAAAGAAAGCAGGAGGAATACAAAAAAGCTAATTAAATTTCAGTTGTCTGTATTCGGTTTCATAGAAATTTAAATGATATGCTGCTGGGTATGGTACCCTTTAAAACACAGAAAAAAAATAAAATCAATCAAGTAAATTAAGTTCTTAGAAATCTTACAGCTGATGCCAAGGACACTCTGCGGGAAATGATTATGTAATCACTTCTTTTCTTTTTAATTTATATTTTTTTTACAACAACACAATTTAAAATAATTAAAACTGCTACAATACTATCAAAAACTCTTTACATACAAAAAAGAAGATGCAAAGACTATTTTAATAGAAATAGGTATGTTGCATCTCCCGTGAAATTTTTCTATGTGAACAAATCAAGGCGATTTTTTTACGGAATTGTGGTAGCTACAGCAGATACCAAATTAAGGTATTTTGAAAAGAGGAAAATTTTACTATTTCTATAAATTGTTTCTGTTGACTTGATATCATTTGCTATGAACAGCAGAGTGCTGTGTGAACAGTAGTATGAAGTAGAAATGTAAGCAATTATTGCTTATAATAGTCACAAACAAATGAATACAAATAGTAGTCAATAATAAAGTTATTTGTGCGTTCTCAAGTCATCATCAGCAAAATAGAAATACAGAAATGTTTAAAAAATGTTAGATTGCAGAGAGGGTTACAAATACAGAGACAGAGCTTTGAAAAACACAGATACTGCAAAGCACATTAAAAAACAAAAAACAAAAGGCATGACTGTGCCTTCTGGTGCAAAGCTAGGTCCATAAAGACGTGGCTTGGTGTGGAGAAATTCTGGTAGCCTGCACAGAGTCCTGGCCAAATGGGAGCCAAGTATTCCTATACAACCTGTTTTTTTTCTTAGAGTTCCTCTTGTTAATACTTTGCTAAAACGTTGTGCATTGTTTGGACTTTGATGAAGGGGGCATACCCCAAAAGATGTCCTGAAAAACTGGATGTTAGTGAAAATAAAAAAAAGTATCACGGACAGTATTAATTTATTTTTGGCTATATTGGCACAAAGGCTTGCAGACACACTCCACATTTTGTAGAAAGCCTTCCAAGAACAGTGGAGACTGTTACACCATTCCTTTCAGAAGAGTCTGTAATCAGCTCTCTTAAAAAAAAAAACAAAGGAAATGCTTGCTTGCTCAGATTTCATTCTTCACAAGCTTGCTTCCTACAGTAAAGAAGTAAAGGAAGCTTTCCTTTCCCAAGACCACTCAAATGAGCTAAGAGACTAAGAAATAGAGACAGGCACATTACCTGTGTAATATAGTCTTGGTCTTCACTAGGAGTGAAAATCTTATTCCCTTAACCCCTTGACACCGATCGATTGAAAATATGCGGCCTCTCGGCGTCTGTGCGCTCCAAGCACATATGTCCGCTACTCCCAAAAAGGTCCCGATCTCCCCTTTCGATCGTGACCTTTTCCGATCATGTGAACGCCTTTGCAATTGGTTAGGTGAGCATGTGAGAAAAGTTTAGTAAACTCTTCAGTAGTAGCCAGTTCAAAAGAGGAAAGTGAATGTGCTGTTAGATAGGGTATGTTAAGTGGGGAAGATATCTGTACTCTGCACAGTGGAGGTCTCAATCAATCTTGTTTTTGAAGTGATTGGCAGTCTCTTGGGCAGTGAGTCAATTAGTGGGTGGGGGACAAAGCAGAGAGTTAAAAGTACAGAAGAACCAATGAGGACCAGATGACATGGTATTAATAAGAGAGACAAAGTAGGTTTGTTTGTCAGCTTGGAGGCAGGAATTGTATTTCAGGAGGGCAGATTACTATAGGGTGAAGTTCTTCAGGGGTTTGGTTTTATGCCACAGTGACTCAAGAGCACAGCTATGTCTTTTGAGATTCCTGGCATCAGTTTTCCAAAGTTGTAACCATCTGGGCTTGATTCTGCATTTAGTTAGAAAAGCAAGTGCATCCAGTGAGGATGAGAGTGAACCGTTGTACACAGAGATGACCAGATTAGGACAGGGCAGGACAGGGATGAGATTTTTTCAAAGAGGTGGTCAGTAGCAGAATAGGAAAGTGAAGGGTAAAATGGGAAAGGTGTCTACGAGTGCATGGAGGGATACGTGTTTGAAGACAAGGTTGAAGAATATAATAAGTCTACACTATGTTTATGTTAGCAATAGAGTGCTAATAATTAGGAGAGCTAGATGTCCAACACAGTGACACTTTGTGCCTACTAATCACTATGGATGACATTTGGGTGGACTAAATATACCATTTACCTGCCCACTAAAGTGTTACTGCAGTTGCTGCAGAAAGTCAAACATTTAGTGGCAGTATTACTACCACTAAATGTGACAGCTTCCCACTCAGAAATGTGCATCTGCATCCCCCACTGGTTGTTATAATGCTGGCGGCCTCTGTCTTCATTATGTCTTTGGTTAGGCTGGTTGTCTGCATCATAACACCATTGATTGCTAGGATGCCAGTGTCCACACAGTCATTAGTTGTTATGGTGCACCAAAACAATCAGTGATGCTATGCAGAAAAAAAAGCAAAAACCTTTAGGGCCATTATTGAAGGTTAACGCTAAAGTGATGACCTGGACTTTTAAAGAGATGCCCAAGTTTTGGGTTCAGACATTTGTTGTTGTTTCACACAACTATAAGGCTTGATATGTTGGGTGTCTATTTACTCAACATCCTAGTCTTTTATATTTCACCAAAAATTTGGTAATATATTGCATCTGTATTCACTAAAAATTAATGTTAGTGCATTTTTTATTAAAAATGTGTGCTTGCAAAAACATTGCAGTAATATAACATGACATAGAAAAATTGGAACTACCACCATTTTATTCTCCAAGGTCTCTGCTTTCAGAAAATATGGAAGGTACAACAATTTTTTCCCTGGAATGGACTGTTCTAAAAAAAATATCAAACACCTCTGCATTCTTCAATAGATCATATGAAATTTGAAGACAACGTTCTTTCTGATCTTCTGTCAAGATTCGAAGCACCAACTTTGTGGAAACTTTCTCACTCCTAAATCCTCTGTTAGAATCTGCTGTACTGTTTCCCTGTTCATGCTCAATTCTTCTGCCATCATTCACCCTCTCAATCTTCAAACTGAGCATACGAGGGTTTGCACTATGTCCATATTTGCATTTATCCTTTGCGTTTTTGGCTGCCCACTTCTTGCATTATCGTGGACATCTTCCCGCTCCTCCTTAAACCGCATATGCCATTCAAAAATTCTTCTTGGAATGTTCACTATAAGCCTGTAAGAGAGCTAAAGTTTCACTTGCACTTTTGCCAAATTACACACAACATTTGCTGTCAATCCACTGCTCCAGATTCCTGTTTTCCATTTTCTGCCAACAGCTCAACACACACACATGTTATTTCTTCTAATACTTTGTAAAGACTGCTTCAACTGGTCTTTGATTCAGGTGAGTGCAAGTTAAAGCATGTAAGAACATGCTCCAATGCAAATGCCTGTGTGACTCACCACCATAGTGCAACGCTGCGGGCATGCCGGGAATTCAATTATCATACCTCATATACTGTTTGGAGGTCTAACTAATCTTCAGACCTAAAATTTCACTTCAGAGACTGACAAAGTGTGAGAGGCAAAGCTAAAAAAAAGTCATATATAAAGCAGCAATTTAAAAACATAGAAACATAAATAAAAATGTATAAAATTAACCCTAACTAATATAGTTTCTTTTAAACCTAACAGGTCAAGTTAGAGAATGCTGATACTCAAAATAAAACCTTGTGTCTACTGCAAAAACACAGTACATGCATTTACTTGCAGACTACCCAAACTAATGTTTTGTAATTAAAACTCTAAGAACTTTATAACACTAATAGACTCTTGCAGTAAATAACTGAATGAAAAGAGTGGAAAGCATAGAAGCCTAAACAACCAGTTCTAATTTACTGGATAAATTGCAATTGGTTGCTTCTCTTTATAGTTTGACTTTATAATGTTTTAACAAATACAACCATAACATTTCCTTTAAAGTTTTCTACAATAGCTACTAGCAATTGTCATATGAAAAATCTGACAGGCTGGTTGTACCCAAGTTGCCCATGCATATTTTTAATCTTGGGTGGTTCAGCAGGGACCATCTATGGCTGGAGTAACTTTGTCATGGCAAAAGGTTCACTGTGCACCACCAAAACATTGCTCCATGAAAACATTTTATTGAAAACATTTCAATAAATCAGCAGCAATGTAAAGAAGACTTCTGCAAAATTATTTGAGTGCCTAACTCTATCTATTCATTAGTTCCAGGATTACATCAAAGTGTTCCTTTAAGTAAAGTGGAATGCAGGTAAAACGTTTTTAATATGCGAGAACCTAGTTCCGTTCCATGACTAATGGAGATATATTTCACAGGTCTCTGTGTTGGTCATTCAGGAAGTAAAGGGGAGCTCACTGCTTGACACCACTGGGGCACTGCAAAGCAGGAGTATGGTTAGGGTATCATATCTTCACATCTGCCCTAGAACTAAACAAAGGGAGAAAGTCTTAGCAACCTCCAACCTCCAAATTGTTAAAATGGGCCCTGGAGTCCCAGAACGTACACAAATGGTATGTTAGCTCTTGCTACTGGTCATGTTTACCTGCTCCGTGTTTAGTTAAAACATTGTTTTTATCATTAACAAAGCACACTTGCTGTAATAGATTGTTGTTGGTTAAATTTAAGTCCACTTTTTCAAGCTGAAATTCCGGAATATGTAAAAGCTACCTTGTAGTGAAGCTCCCCTTGAACTGCAAGGTTTAACTGCTCTTTTTTGTCTAGAGAAATATTAAAAATGCAGTTTTTCTTAACTTGTCTCTCATTCCTCTGACAGACAGCATGTTCCTCTTTCCTCTAATACTCTGGATTCTGGACAGGTCCTCAGACAAGAGAGGAGGGGCCTGCTGGAGTGAGGGATAGGGTAAGTAAAATGTATTGGTAATGTAATTGGTAAAGTAATGGTACTCTACACAAAAATTAGCACTTAACCCTTGTAGCACAGGAGATCCTCAATACAAGGGCAGTTTTTCAATTTGTTGTAGAGTTCAGCTTTAAGTATCAAAGTTGTTTTTTAATAAAGAAATTCAGCCAACTATGTCGCCATATGTGAGGATTTATTTTGGGCCTTGTAACATCTGGCAGAGACGTGCGTCAGGCCCAGTTTAGAACTTACTGGTGTTGTGTATTCACATCTGGAGTCTAGACTTCCTGACTCTAGCCAGGCCTCTAAACATCTCTCTCTCCTTCCCGTAACTCTTCCATATGCTCCCTTTAATTCTCATTGTTTACTTAGGTGGTTTTGGCTCATCAATACACTCCTTAAAAAGCACACTTGTGCAGATCACTTGAGAAGAGTGGAAAGTATACTCGGATCAAAGCCAGCTGTGCTGTAAAATGAAAACAATTAAAATAACTGGATGACAAGTTCAGTGTTTTGTGATCCTCCGTCACAGTGACATAACTTAGCCACTTGATATCATTTGCTAGCTTTCTGATTCTTAGGTAATAATGATATGTTTGCACAGCAGTCTCAATTATTTGTGGGAAGCTGAATGTTGTTTTAAATTCATGTTTTCTTTTCCTTTGTTAAGTGCGCATGGTGTTTTGCTTAGTATTTTCAGATTATCAGATAATAAACAGTAGGAAACAATAAATTACATTCGTAAACCCAATCTATTCTTACACAGTTACATAGACTGAAATAAGACCATCAAGTTAAAAAAATTACTCCTCAAAACCATGAATTTCTAGTTGATCCAGAGGAAAGGAAATGGACCTTTAATATTTGTTGCCCTATTTAATTTACTTTAACAAATAAAAAAAAATCTTTCTTTTTTTTTTAAACAATCAAATAACTACTTGAATCAACATACTTTTAACTTGTTATAGATGTAAGTCGCTTTTGTGCTTTTAGAAATGTGTCCAGTCTATTTTTAAGCATTTTACTGAATCTATTCAGTTTGTACCAGAGACTATTGTTATGACTGTTGCAGTAAAGAACCCTTTGCAAATATAGAGGTTAAACCTTTCCTAGTTGCTAGTAATGCCCTTCTGGATTTGTGGGTCCTTAAAATGGATTTTCTATACTGCCTAATTATATATCCATAAAAGGTAATGAAATACTTACATTATAACCTCATAAGGATTAATGAATTTAGCTAAACCTTTTTCCAAGCTGTAGTCCTCCATGCCCATAATTAATTAAGTTACCATTCTCTGCACCCTTTCCATTTCTAGAACATCCTTTTTTTACCTGATGACCATAATTGGACTACATATCTTGTGTGAGAGAATTTTGGTGCTTTATATGAAATAAATATTGGGTGGGGAGGGGATTAACACAGCTTCCTGCACCAGGAAACTGATTCAGTAAACTATTGGTAGTGGTATGCACTGTACTAACAAGCTGATAGGCTCATTTCAGGTCTCTATGTGTCCAAAGCTCCAGTTTCTATTTCAGAGTGAAATAGAAACTTGCGCAGGTTTTGCAAATAATTAACACCCTTCTGCCCGGCCTATAGCAGATTGATGGCCTGGCAGGATGCTCCTCCTTCTGAGTGGAAATCATATGACGTCCTGTCAGAAGGTGTCGCTCACGTGGTCGCAGGGACATGCAGCTGAGCAATCTGTCACTGGGACACAGCCGATGACAGATCATTACACCGGCCCTCTGCCAGTTTCATGGGACCGCTGTGATCAATCACAGCAGATCACAGGACAAGTGTATACAATGGATGGCTTCCTTTCATGCCATCTATTGTATACAATTGTGTTGTTAGCTGTGATTGGTTTCATCTGTCACATGGTACAGACAGGGCCAATCATAGCCCATCTATACCATCTGATGAGCTTTTCCCAATCACAGCTAATCACTACAAAAGAGTGAATGAATCAGTTTCATTCAATAAAAATGGTTGCTAATATCAATTAAATATATTGATATTAGCAATCATAATGTGTAAAAAAAAATCCTGATCACTTACCCAGAGTAGTACTATGTTATTATGATAACATTGTATTGCTCTGGCCACAACGTGTTAAAAAAAATAGTGGGGTACTATTCCACCCACTAATATCCCACTATTATCAATAATGGGCACTATTCCTCCCACTGATACTAACAATAGGACACTATTCCTCACACCGACACCAACAATAGGGCACTGTTTCTTCTATTGATACCAGTGTTGGAGTACTATTCTTCCCACTGATACCAAATATGGGGTACTGTTCCTTCCAGTAATACCAATAATGGGCTACTTTATCTCCTCCTCCTGCTGACCACAGGTGCTATGTAGCTGAATACTAACCCTAAAGCAAGGTTAATTCTCACTGATTCTGGGTCCAGGACATTTTTGACCCTCATTGGTCACAATCTGGCCCTCCTAAAGTTTGCATGATAGTAAACTGGCCCTTTGTTTGAAAAGTTTGGAGACCCCTGACATAGACGATTGAGCAGAACATTGCTAATTATCAGAGGGACTTGTGCCCCTTTTGTTAATTAGTATCAGCATCTCGTTGTTTTTTCCATTTACAAGAGTGGCACTGGCTTTGTGCTTATGCCACTCTTTTTTAATTCCCCTCCATGTCTCTTTTGCTTTTTTTTTATTACAACAATGTGTTAATGTTTAGCTAGCTTTAGAAGCTGCAGATTGGCATTGCATGTTGATATTAAAGGATACCTAAACTCAAGAAAAAAATCATATATTCTGCTTAAAGGTTCTTGGATGTGGTGGCTGCTATTCATTTTTATTTTTTAGGTTAAAAATATTTTAAGTCCAAAAAATACCTGACAATTAGAGATGAGCGAATCGAACCTGGCGAAGTGGAATTCGTTTCGAATTTCAGGAAAAATTCGATTTGCATCGAATCCGAATTTTAGCAAACTTCGGGTGCACGAATCAAATTTTTCCCGATCAGCCGGCAAAAGTGTCACTGCAGAGAGCTCCGCTATTTCTGACAGTTCTGACAGTTCATTTCAGCGGTTGAAACATTGTATCTATTTGTTTCCATTTAGGATACAGATGTTTTTATTCGGAAATAAATAGATACAATGTTTCAACCGCTGTAAATGTGAAGGAACTGTCAGAGAACTGTCAGAAATAGCGGAGCTCTCTGCAGATACACTTTTTGCTGTACTGGAATACTTCTTCTTTTCATTCTTCTTCTTCTTTTCATTCTTCTTCTTCTTTTCATTCTTCTTTTCATTCTTCTTCTTCTTCTTTTCATTCTTCTTCTTCTTCTTTTCATTCTTCTTTTCATTCTTCTTCTTCTTCTTTTCATTCTTCTTCTTCTTCTTTTCATTCTTCTTCTTCTTTTCATTCTTCTTTTCATTCTTCTTCTTCTTCTTTTCATTCTTCTTCTTCTTCTTTTCATTCTTCTTCTTCTTTTCATTCTTCTTCTTCTTTACATTCTTCTTTTCATTCTCCTTCTTTTCATTCTTCTTCTTCTTCTTTTCATTCTTCTTTTCATTCTTCTTCTTCTTCTTTTCATTCTTCTTCTTCTTCTTTTCATTCTTCTTCTTCTTTTCATTCTTCTTTTCATTCTTCTTCTTCTTCTTTTCATTCTTCTTCTTTTCATTCTTCTTCTTCTTTTCATTCTTCTTCTTCTTCTTTACATTCTTCTTTTCATTCTTCTTTTCATTCTTCTTCTTCTTCTTTTCATTCTTCTTTTCATTCTTCTTCTTCTTCTTTTCATTCTTCTTCTTCTTTTCATTCTTCTTCTTCTTCTTTTCATTCTTCTTTTCATTCTTCTTCTTCTTCTTTTCATTCTTCTTTTCATTCTTATTCTTCTTCTTTTCATTCTTCTTCTTCTTTTCATTCTTCTTTTCATTCTTCTTCTTCTTCTTTTCATTCTTCTTCTTTTCATTCTTCTTCTTTTCATTCTTTTCATTCTTCTTTTCATTCTTCTTCTTCTTTTCATTCTTATTCTTCTTCTTTTCATTCTTCTTCTTCTTTTCATTCTTCTTTTCATTCTTCTTCTTCTTCTTTTCATTCTTCTTCTTTTCATTCTTCTTCTTTTCATTCTTTTCATTCTTCTTTTCATTCTTCTTCTTCTTTTCATTCTTCTTCTTCTTCTTTTCATTCTTCTTCTTCTTCTTTTCATTCTTCTTTTCATTCTTCTTCTTCTTCTTTTCATTCTTCTTTTCATTCTTATTCTTCTTCTTTTCATTCTTCTTCTTCTTCTTTTCATTCTTCTTCTTCTTCTTTTCATTCTTCTTTTCATTCTTCTTCTTCTTCTTTTCATTCTTCTTCTTTTCATTCTTCTTCTTCTTTTCATTCTTCTTCTTCTTCTTTACATTCTTCTTTTCATTCTTCTTCTTTTCCTTCTTCTTCTTCTTCTTTTCATTCTTCTTTTCATTCTTCTTCTTCTTCTTTTCATTCTTCTTCTTTTCATTCTTCTTCTTCTTCTTTTCATTCTTCTTCTTTTCATTCTTCTTCTTCTTCTTTTCATTCTTCTTTTCATTCTTATTCTTCTTCTTTTCATTCTTCTTTTCATTCTTCTTTTAATTCTTATTCTTCTTCTTTTCATTCTTCTTCTTCTTCTTTTCATTCTTCTTCTTCTTCTTTTCATTCTTCTTCTTCTTCTTTTCATTCTTCTTCTTCTTTTCATTCTTCTTCTTTTCATTCTTCTTTTCATTCTTCTTCTTCTTCTTTTCATTCTTCTTTTCATTCTTATTCTTCTTCTTTTCATTCTTCTTCTTCTTCTTTTCATTCTTCTCCTTCTTCTTTTCATTCTTCTTCTTCTTCTTTTCATTCTTCTTTTCATTCTTCTTCTTCTTTTCATTCTTCTTCTTCTTCTTCTTTTCATTCTTCTTTTCATTCTTCTTCTTCTTCTTTTCATTCTTCTTTTCATTCTTCTTCTTCTTTTCATTCTTCTTTTCATTCTTCTTCTTCTTCTTTTCATTCTTCTTTTCATTCATATTCTTCTTCTTTTCATTCTTCTTCGTCTTCTTTTCATTCTTCTTCTTCTTCTTTTCATTCTTCTTTTCATTCTTCTTCTTCTTCTTTTCATTCTTCTTCTTCTTCTTTTCATTCTTCTTTTCATTCTTCTTCTTCTTCTTTTCATTCTTCTTTTCATTCTTCTTCTTCTTTTCATTCTTCTTCTTCTTCTTTTCATTCTTCTTCTTCTTCTTTTCATTCTTCTTTTCATTCTTCTTCTTCTTCTTCTTTTCATTCTTCTTTTCATTCTTCTTCTTCTTCTTTTCATTCTTCTTCTTCTTCTTTTCATTCTTCTTTTCATTCTTCTTCTTCTTCTTTTCATTCTTCTTCTTTTCATTCTTCTTTTCATTCTTCTTCTTCTTCTTTTCATTCTTCTTCTTCTTCTTTTCATTCTTCTTTTCATTCTTCTTCTTCTTCTTTTCATTCTTCTTCTTCTTCTTCTTTTCATTCTTCTTTTCATTCTTATTCTTCTTCTTTTCATTCTTCTTCTTCTTCTTCTTTTCATTCTTCTTCTTCTTCTTTTCATTCTTCTTTTCATTCTTCTTCTTCTTCTTTTCATTCTTCTTCTTCTTCTTTTCATTCTTCTTTTCATTCTTCTTCTTCTTCTTTTCATTCTTCTTTTCATTCTTCTTCTTCTTTTCATTCTTCTTCTTCTTCTTTTCATTCTTCTTTTCATTCTTCTTCTTCTTCTTTTCATTCTTCTTTTCATTCTTCTTCTTCTTCTTTTCATTCTTCTTTTCATTCTTCTTCTTCTTTTCATTCTTCTTCTTCTTCTTTTCATTCTTCTTCTTCTTCTTTTCATTCTTCTTTTCATTCTTCTTCTTCTTCTTTTCATTCTTCTTCTTCTTTTCATTCTTCTTTTCATTCTTCTTCTTCTTCTTTTCATTCTTCTTCTCATTCTTCTTTTCATTCTTCTTCTTCTTCTTTTCAATCTTCTTCTTCTTCTTTTCATTCTTCTTTTCATTCTTCTTTTCATTCTTCTTCTTCTTCTTTTCATTCTTCTTCTTCTTCTTTTCATTCTTCTTTTCATTCTTCTTCTTCTTCTTCTTCTTCTTTTCATTCTTCTTCTTCTTCTTTTCATTCTTCTTTTCATTCTTCTTCTTTTCATTCTTCTTCTTTTTCTTTTCATTCTTCTTTTCATTCTTCTCATTCTTCTTTTCATTCTTCTTCTTCTTCTTCTTTTCATTCTTCTTCTTCTTCTTTTCATTCTTCTTTTCATTCTTCTCATTCTTCTTTTCATTCTTCTTTTCATTCTTCTTCTCATTCTTCTTCTTTTCATTCTTCTTCTTCTTCTTTTCATTCTCCTTCTTCTTTTCATGCTTCTTCTTCTTCTTCTTCTTTTCATTCTTCTTTTCATTCTTCTTCTTCTTCTTTTCATTCTTCTTCTTCTTCTTTTCATTCTTCTTTTCATTCTTCTTCTTTTCATTCTTCTTCTTCTTCTTTTCATTCTTCTTCTTCTTCTTTTCATTCTTCTTTTCATTCTTCTTCTTCTTCTTTTCATTTTTCTTCTTTTCATTCTTCTTCTTCTTTTCATTCTTCTTCTTCTTCTTTCCATTCTTCTTTTCATTCTTCTTCTTCTTCTTTTCATTCTTCTTCTTATTCTTTTCATTCTTCTTCTTCTTTTCATTCTTCTTCTTCTTCTTTTCATTCTTCTTTTCATTCTTCTTCTTCTTCTTCTTCTTTTCATTCTTCTTCTTCTTCTTTTCATTCTTCTTTTCATTCTTCTTCTTTTCATTCTTCTTCTTGTCATTCTTCTTCTTCTTCTTCTTCTTCTTCTTGTCATTCTTCTTTTCATTCTTCTTCTTTTCATTCTTCTTCTTCTTCTTTTCATTCTTCTTTTCATTCTTCTTCTTCTTCTTTTCATTCTTCTTCTTCTTCTTTTCATTCTTCTTCTTCTTCTTTTCATTCTTCTTTTCATTCTTCTTCTTCTTCTTTTCATTCTTCTTTTCATTCTTCTTCTTTTCATTCTTCTTTTCATTCTTCTTCTTCTTCTTCTTTTCATTCTTCTTCTTCTTCTTCTTTTCATTTTTCTTTTCATTCTTCTTTTCATTCTTCTTCTTCTTCTTTTCATTCTTCTTCTTATTCTTTTCATTCTTCTTCTTCTTTTCATTCTTCTTTTCATTCGTCTTCTTCTTTTCATTCTTCTTCTTTTCATTCTTCTTTTCATTCTTCTTCTTCTTCTTTTCATTCTTTTTCTTCTTCTTCTTGTCATTCTTCTTTTCATTCTTCTTCTTCTTCTTTTCATTCTTCTTCTTCCTCTTTTCATTCTTCTTCTTCTTTTCATTCTTCTTTTCATTCTTCTTCTTCTTCTTTTCATTCTTCTTCTTCTTCTTCTTCTTCTTCTTTTCATTCTTCTTTTCATTCTTCTTCTTCTTCTTTTCATTCTTCTTCTTTTCATTCTTCTTTTCATTCTTCTTCTTCTTCTTTTCATTCTTCTTCTTCTTCTTTTCATTTTTCTTCTTCTTCTTTTCATTCTTCTTCTTCTTTTCATTCTTCTTCTTCTTTTCATTCTTCTTCTTCTTCTTTACATTCTTCTTTTCATTCTCCTTCTTTTCATTCTTCTTCTTCTTCTTCTTTTCATTCTTCTTCTTTTCATTCTTCTTCTTCTTCTTCTTTTCATTCTTCTTCTTCTTTTCATTCTTCTTCTTCTTCTTCTTTTCATTCTTCTTTTCATTCTTCTTCTTCTTCTTTTCATTCTTCTTCTTCTTCTTTTCATTCTTCTTTTCATTCTTCTTCTTCTTCTTTTCATTCTTCTTCTTTTCATTCTTCTTTTCATTCTTCTTCTTCTTCTTTTCATTCTTCTTCTTCTTCTTTTCATTCTTCTTCTTCTTGTCATTCTTCTTCTTCTTCTTTACATTCTTCTTTTCATTCTCCTTCTTTTCATTCTTCTTCTTCTTTTCATTCTTCTTTTCATTCTTCTTCTTCTTCTTTTCATTCTTCTTCTTCTTCTTTTCATTCTTCTTCTTCTTTTCATTCTTCTTTTCATTCTTCTTCTTCTTCTTTTCATTCTTCTTCTTCTTTTCATTCTTCTTCTTCTTCTTTACATTCTTCTTTTCATTCTTCTTCTTTTCATTCTTCTTTTCATTCTTCTTCTTCTTCTTTTCATTCTTCTTCTTTTCATTCTTCTTCCTCTTTTCATTCTTCTTTTCATTCTTCTTCTTCTTTTCATTCTTCTTTTCATTCTTATTCTTCTTCTTTTCATTCTTCTTCTTCTTCTTTTCATTCTTCTTTTCATTCTTCTTCTTCTTCTTCTTTTCATTCTTCTTCTTCTTCTTTTCATTCTTCTTTTCATTCTTCTTCTTCTTTTCATTCTTCTTTTCATTCTTCTTCTTCTTCTTTTCATTCTTCTTCTTCTTCTTTTCATTCTTCTTTTCATTCTTCTTCTTCTTCTTTTCATTCTTCTTCTTCTTCTTTTCATTCTTCTTTTCATTCTTCTTCTTCTTCTTTTCATTCTTCTTTTCATTCTTCTTCTTCTTCTTTTCATTCTTCTTTTCATTCTTCTTCTTCTTCTTTTCATTCTTCTTCTTCTTCTTTTCATTCTTCTTCTTCTTCTTTTCATTCTTCTTCTTCATTCTGCTTCTTCTTCTTTTCATTCTTCTTCTTCTTCTTTTCATTCTTCTTTTCATTCTTCTTCTTCTTTTCATTCTTCTTCTTCTTTTTTTCATTCTTCTTCTTCTTCTTTTCATTCTTCTTTTCATTCTTCTTCTTCTTCTTTTCATTCTTCTTCTTCTTCTTTTCATTCTTCTTTTCATTCTTCTTCTTCTTCTTTTCATTCTTCTTTTCATTCTTCTTCTTCTTCTTTTCATTCTTCTTCTTCTTCTTTTCATTCTTCTTTTCATTCTTCTTCTTCTTCTTTTCATTCTTCTTCTTCTTTTCATTCTTCTTCTTCTTCTTTTCATTCTTCTTCTTCTTCTTTTCATTCTTCTTCTTCTTCTTTTCATTCTTCTTCTTCTTCTTTTCATTCTTCTTTTCATTCTTCTTCTTCTTTTCATTCTTCTTCTTCTTCTGTTCATTCTTCTTCTTCTTCTTTTCATTCTTCTTTTCATTCTTCTTCTTCTTCTTTTCATTCTTCTTCTTCTTCTTTTCATTCTTCTTTTCATTCTTCTTCTTCTTTTCATTCTTCCTCTTCTTCTTTTCATTCTTCATCTTCTTCTTTTCATTCTTCTTCTTCTTCTTTTCATTCTTCTTCTTCTTTTCATTCTTCTTTTCATTCTTCTTCTTCTTCTTTTCATTCTTCTTCTTCTTCTTTTTATTCTTCTTTTCATTCTTCTTTTCATTCTTCTTCTTCTTCTTTTCAATCTTCTTCTTCTTCTTTTCATTCTTCTTTTCATTCTTCTTCTTCTTTTCATTCTTCTTCTTCTTCTTTTCATTCTTCTTTTCATTCTTCTTCTTCTTCTTTTCATTCTTCTTCTTCTTCTTTTCATTCTTCTTTTCATTCTGCTTCTTCTTCTTTTCATTCTTCTTCTTTTTCTTTTCATTCTTCTTTTCATTCTTCTTCTTCTTCTTTTCATTCTTCTTTTCATTCTTCTTCTTCTTTTCATTCTTCTTCTTCTTCTTTTCATTCTTCTTTTCATTCTTCGCATTCTTCTTTTCATTCTTCTTTTCATTCTTCTTCTCATTCTTCTTTTCATTCTTCTTCTTTTCATTCTTCTTCTTCTTCTTTTCATTCTCCTTCTTCTTTTCATGCTTCGTCTTCTTCTTTTCATTCTTCTTCTTCTTCTTTTCATTCTTCTTTTCATTCTTCTTCTTTTCATTCTTCTTCTTCTTCTTTTCATTCTTCTTCTTCTTCTTTTCATTCTTCTTTTCATTCTTCTTCTTCTTCTTTTCATTCTTCTTCTTTTCATTCTTCTTCTTCTTTTCATTCTTCTTCTTCTTCTTTCCATTCTTCTTTTCATTCTTCTTCTTCTTCTTTTCATTCTTCTTCTTCTTCTTTTCATTCTTCTTCTTATTCTTTTCATTCTTCTTCTTCTTTTCATTCTTCTTCTTCTTCTTTTCATTCTTCTTTTCATTCTTCTTCTTCTTCTTCTTTTCATTCTTCTTCTTCTTCTTTTCATTCTTCTTTTCATTCTTCTTCTTTTCATTCTTCTTCTTGTCATTCTTCTTCTTCTTCTTCTTCTTGTCATTCTTCTTCTTCTTCTTTTCATTCTTCTTCTTCTTCTTTTCATTCTTCTTTTCATTCTTCTTCTTCTTCTTTTCATTCTTCTTTTCATTCTTCTTCTTCTTCTTTTCATTCTTCTTCTTTTCATTCTTCTTTTCATTCTTCTTCTTCTTCTTTTCATTCTTCTTCTTCTTCTTTTCATTCTTCTTTTCATTCTTCTTCTTCTTCTTTTCATTCTTCTTCTTATTCTTTTCATTCTTCTTCTTCTTTTCATTCTTCTTCTTCTTCTTTTCATTCTTCTTTTCATTCTTCTTTTCATTCTTCTTCTTCTTCTTCTTTTCATTCTTCTTCTTATTCTTTTCATTCTTCTTTTCATTCTTCTTCTTCTTCTTTTCATTCTTCTTCTTTTTCTTGTCATTCTTCTTCTTCTTCTTGTCATTCTTCTTCTTCTTCTTTTCATTCTTCTTCTTCTTTTCATTCTTCTTTTCATTCTTCTTTTTCTTCTTTTCATTCTTCTTCTTCTTCTTTTCATTCTTCTTTTCATTCTTCTTCTTCTTCTTTTCATTCTTCTTCTTTTCATTCTTCTTTTCATTCTTCTTCTTCTTCTTTTCATTCTTCTTCTTCTTCTTTTCATTCTTCTTCTTCTTCTTTTCATTCTTCTTCTTTTCATTCTTCTTCTTTTCATTCTTCTTTTCATTCTTCTTCTTTTCATTCTTCTTTTCATTCTTCTTCTTCTTCTTTTCATTCTTCTTCTTCTTCTTTTCATTCTTCTTCTTCTTCTTTTCATTCTTCTTCTTTTCATTCTTCTTCTTTTCATTCTTCTTTTCATTCTTCTTCTTCTTCTTTTCATTCTTCTTCTTTTTCTTGTCATTCTTCTTCTTCTTCTTGTCATTCTTCTTCTTCTTCTTTTCATTCTTCTTCTTCTTTTCATTCTTCTTTTCATTCTTCTTTTTCTTCTTTTCATTCTTCTTCTTCTTCTTTTCATTCTTCTTTTCATTCTTCTTCTTCTTCTTTTCATTCTTCTTCTTTTCATTCTTCTTTTCATTCTTCTTCTTCTTCTTTTCATTCTTCTTCTTCTTCTTTTCATTCTTCTTCTTCTTCTTTTCATTCTTCTTCTTTTCATTCTTCTTCTTCTTCTTTTCATTCTTCTTTTCATTCTTCTTCTTCTTCTTTTCATTCTGCTTCTTCTTCTTTTCATTCTTCTTTTCATTCTTCTCATTCTTCTTTTAATTCTTCTTTTCATTCTTATTTTAATTCTTCTTTTCATTCTTCTTCTCATTCCTCTTTTCATTCTTCTTCTTCTTCTTTTCATTCTTCTTCTTCTTTTCATTCTTCTTTTCATTCTTCTTCTTTTCATTCTTCTTCTTCTTTTCATTCTTCTTCTTTTCATTCTTCTTTTCATTCTTCTTCTTCTTCTTTTCATTCTTCTTCTTCTTTTTCGTCGTGCCCCGTGACTGCCCAAATGAGTGAAGTGTGCGGTGATTCTAAGATCGACGGCACTCATCTGCATGTCATACTGACAGACAGTATTATTTCTCTTCCCCAGCAGACTCCAAGGGCATTTAAATTAAAGGTACAGTGTTCTGCACTAATATAAAGGCTCTCTGAAGCCTAGAAACCCTTTAAATAAGTTAAATTCGCGGCGAATAAATTCGCATCGAATCGAATTTCTCCCGCAAATTCGGCGAATCAGCCGAATCGAATTTTTGAATAATTCGCTCATCTCTACTGACAATCTTGCCAAAAATGCATTGTCCTTGCCACTTCCCATGAGCTGAACAAAAAGCACAAACAATCTTCTTTAAGCTATCTTCGTACATTATCTTCTTTAAACAAATTATTCCCCTACTATTGTGTAATAGAGACAAATAGTTAAAGACCTGCTTGTAGTCCAAAGAGCAGCCTTTATGAACATCATGGCTCCCTCCATAGATACCATTGATTGAGTGAGCAAAAAGTAGCCATGCAAAGATAGGAAATTTGATATATGAAGGATTATCAGGTAAAAATAAAAGAAAAAAAAAAAGAAAACGAGAAAATGAATGCAGCCACTACATCTAAGACATTGTAAGTTGCAATGCATACTTTTTTGTCCTGAATTTCAATACACTTTATGGATTTATCTGATTTTATTCTTCTTTCCCATGTCGTAAGTTTTTTGCTCCCAAGTAAAGCCAATTATTACTCCAAAGTGTAATGTTTTCTGAGTATTTTTGTATGTCTGGAAATTACCTGCTTGCAATCCCATTCAAGCTTCCATGTTGAGATACAAAATGCAGGAACTTGTACCCTTGTTCAAAGTGATGACATGTAGCTGTTAGTGGGTGAACGAGCCTGAAAGAGAATCATAGCACTACAAAAAATAATTTAAAAATGTAAAAACAGTATTTTATACTAAAGAAATGCAATTATTTTTAATGCACAGTGCTATAAAAGTGTTTGCCAGGAGTTGGGCTTTAAGAAACTAAATATCATGCAGTTAAGGTTTAGATCTACTTTAAGTTTGTTTTGTATCTGTTTACAAACTAAGTTACTTTTCCCAGCAAAGTTTTATTAATACACATTATATTTACCCCAGTCTGTAATTAGCCACATCAAACGTTTTAAGAAAGTTGAAACATACTACATCACCAGCCAGGGGCGGACTGACCATTTGGAAACTCGGGCATTGCCCAAAGGCCAGGGGTTTTAAGGGGCCCCATGAGATGCCCCTGCTACCTTTTTCATAGATTTTTTGAGCTTGGGCAAGGACACAGGGGCCCCATGATCCCCTATTGCCCGGGGGCCCCATGAGTTGTCTGTCCGCCCCTGTCCCCAGCCAGTCTTCGATCCAAGATCCTACTTAGGTTACTTTTCTAAATCAAACAGGGTTCATTACATGTGGGAGATGTTGGAGTTGGAGGACCAGTACAATTAATCAGGGAAGGAGGAGTAGATTTGTATCTGTAAGTGAACAAATATATATCTGGTGTTGCGCTAATTGATCGCTTATAAAAATGACATAAATAGTTCTTACATATACAGTTATACAATGAATAATAGGAATCTAAAATAGCCCAATAACCAAAGAATAAAGTGCAATATAATGATCAAAGTGTAAAATAATAATCATATGTGTTACAGTCCCAATGAAGGTATATGACATAGTCCTCTTTTCCTTCCTTAACTGAATGTTCCCAGATCCTCTTTCTGATTTGTGTGTCCATCAATGTGACCACCACACCACTGTGACAACAAATTGGAGGCTTACCAGATCCTTTGACCCCTCAATTATAGGAGGTCAACATGCGCTTTGTTGAAAACCATCAATGCACGCTGCCATGCCACAAACTGGACCACAGAAGACGTCTGTTTATGAAAAAACATGTCAGGTGAACAAAATAGAAGAAAAAAAGCCTAGAAAAGGAAACCAGTAGAGCCAATGCATCTAAAATTGATAAGCTGCAATACATTAAATGTTTGCTTGTGGGTTTAATACTGCTTTAAAGATTTAATTTCATGTAACACAACACACATGGTATATATATTGCAATGCTCATGTGGGCTCCTATATGTAAACCACACAAAGAGACCCCTAAAAAACTAATAACAGAACATATGCAAAATACTGAAATTGGATTTAAGCAACACAGTGTGTCTCTACATTTTAAGCAGGCCCTTAAGAGGGATTTTTTCCTTTTGCAATTTTGGGCCATAGTTAGTGCCTTAAGGTCTTAATATCAAATTGTTTTATTAGTGACTTTTAGATTGTTGCCGTTCCTTATTTTTATTTTTTCAGTCTGGTTTTATTCAATAAATATATATTTTTTTTAATGGGGTTTTTTTACATTAAAATGTTTTTTTTTGTTTTGTTTTTTGACTGACTGCTTTTATCTTTCAGTGATTATATTTTAGTATATTTTTGTATTATTTATTTTAAGGATTAAGAGGTTAGAGTAACTTTTTACAATTTTTATTCTGTTTGCAAGATCGAGTGATTGTACCACGTATCGGTCAGATAGGCCAATGGCACACTCATATATTAGTCATTCTTCCCCTGATCCTTTTGGGTTGATGTGTCCAGCCATTATAATAGCAGGTGATGGAATAAGCTGTGAGGCTGGTCGGGTAGAAGATAACATTGTGGTACACTGAGGGATCCCCTTGAAAAAGTCCATGCTGACAAAATGCATCAGGGGCAGGACTAGTGATGTACGTTGTCTGTCTGTTGATTTATTCTGCCTGCCGAGTGGGAGAGGTGTCTATGTAGTGGCCAGTCCTCAGGTTCTAAGCCTGGCAACAGCTACATGCTAAATGCTACATGCCGATTATGTAGTCCTCATTGCAAGTGCATTTCCTACTTATTGGAAGACTAGTTTTGAAGTTATTACACTATCAAGTTTATTTTTTGTTTTATTTTTATGGTAGCTGTGGAGATTTAGAAGCTCTCTATAAAATCCGGAGCATAGTGTTTCTGAGGAATCTGACAATTTTGGATCCAAAGCAGTGCATGCCTATCTTTAATTAGACTTTTGGACAATTTGTGGAATAAAGATTTTAATATGGACTGATATTGTTATTAAGTTTTTACACTTCACTGGATATTATTGTCATTCTTTTCCTAGAGACTGACATCTTATAATCTTTATGTGATTCACAGGGAGTATCATATTTGTATTTTCACATATGTTTATGTTTGAAAAGTTTTATTTTCACTACACAGCACTGCATTCTGAATTAGGTGTTGCTGAACTGATTGTAATAATTAGTGTACAGACATTGCTGTTCCTGTCTACTGGTCCTAAGGATGAAGTTTGGTGTTGCAATCAGGGGCGGACTGACAACTCATGGGGCCCCCGGGCAATAGGGGATCATGGGGTCCCTGTTTCCTTGCACAAACTCAAAAAAGCCTATGATAAAGGAACCAGGGGCATCTCATGAGGCCCTCTACTTACCCCAGGCCCTCGGGCAGTGCCCGAGTTTCCAAATGATCAGTCCGCCCCTGCTTGCAATTTGGATAGAGAGCTACAACAAAAAAAGTGGGTGTAGCTTACCTAAAGTGGGTATGGCTCAATAAGCTAAACCCATGTGATTTAGTCATAAGAGTATGGTAAAACAGAGGAAGGTTTTTACTAACATTATGATGGTAATATTTTTTCTTCTGTCTAGAAAGGTTATTTACAACTCCTCAGTCTCTTTTTTTGTTAAATATTGTATATTATTGTAATACTAAAAGGTGAGCAAACAAAATGATTAAAACGAGAACAGGAACATTTACATATAAAGGATATTAATACAAAAAATAAAGCTAAACAAAAATTAACACTTAAAAAGGAACTGAAAACACTATTACTGCCAATCTAACACATCACAATGCAGCTGTTAGATTTTCTAATAGAGATGTTGATATTGCTTTACAAAAGTATAATTTAAAAAAAAAGGTCTGCATGGAAATATTTAAGCTTCCATTGCTGACTTGTTTTTATTGGTGAAAATTCTGGGGCTGCCATATTTATCTTTGTTTCACCATTTAGTTTGCCATTATTTAAAAAAGCATGTGCATTATAGGTGTCAGGATACATACTATAAGCATAGTTGTGTCTGCATGTACTGTATATACAATTTTAACATGATGATTATGCTGATTGATGTTTGATGTTGATAGTAATATGTTAAATGTGTTAGTATAGGTTTGTCATTATTTATTACAGTTATAGACAGGTCATACATAGGGAAAAGCAGGTTGCACACTTGATGCCAAAGCACACTAAATGCACTACCGATTATAAGCAGCATTAACACTATGATGATCACGACGATTACTCATTGGTATTATTGTTTTAGGATATACAGTATCAGGATGTTTGATTTGACATTGTGGTTCTAAGGTTCCCCAACACATGATTCTGGGTTCTGCTTACACTGGATCTTCATTTTGTTTGTGTTTGTGACTTTTGACAGCTTGAGGTCCTCTTGTGTTATTAATGAGCTTGGCTCTAATCTGAGTTGCTGTTCAGAGAATCTGGCTGTCTTCTGTTTTTTAGCTGTTTCCTCAACATTGGTCTCTAATCTGCCAAACCTATAATTATCCTGTATTAGCTGTGGAGATATGCTATTAATATACAACTTACTGTAGTTTAATTAGATGCAGCATACCTTAATGTTATTCTTACATATACATGATCAAACATAAATTTATTTTTTTCAGCATTTTATGCTTTTTTCAGGCTTATATTTGTGAAAGTTTCCCATCCAATTTTTTTTGCTCTTGATCATCTTCCATCATCTTACCAAACTTTTTTTTAATTAATTTCCTCTATCATATTGTAAGTAATAATTGAGAAATAACATTAGCATAATGTATATCATGGTAAAAGAACTATCTACCAAGGGCAATGCCCAATGGGCACAATAGTAGTAAGAAATATCTATAACTTGAAGGAGTTAAATAGCAGTACTGAATAATATGCTGGTAAGTGAATGATCTATATTGCGACAATAACAGATATAATGACCAACAAAAAGCCTTTTCTATGTAGAACTGTGAATATTCCAGTACCAGTAATATTGGCCATCAGAGGTAAATAAAAATAATAAATAATAATACGCATTACAGTGTCAACAGCTATAGTAATGTCGAGTAATTTAAAAACAGTAGTGTCCAGCAAACAATTCACAGTAATAAGCCACTGACTACAAATGCAACTCTAGTCAAATATAAAACACACAAATTAATGCAACTCTATATACATTATGAAATTATTAAATATAGTTTAACTAATGTAAGTACCTCAATTTGACATAGCATCTGCCCTCTACAGTCTTGTGTACAGCAACTCTCTGGGAGAGAAAGGCACAGCCCTGGGAGCCGATTAAATGAGTTGAATGCAAATTAGTTGACAAGGTATAAGCCTATTGGAGGATAGAGAAGAGAGGTGACCTCATCAGTGTAAAATGGTTCCTAGTTCTTAGATACCCCTTATTTATGGATACTCTTGATAATAATGATTAGGAATATTTTCTTCACATGTAAAAAAGGATCTTACTAATATTACATTTTTAGATTTAGAAATTTATAAGGAAGAGGGACATCTTAGAACTAGGAATCATTTTAAGCCCACTGATCATAATATTTATATAGCATTGGATAGTTGCCATCATAGGTCCTGGCTGTGCAATATACCCAGAGGGCAATTCATAAGAGTGTGACGTAATTGCTCCTCTGAGTTACAATTTATCCGGAAAGGGTACTAAAGGTCCTCAATTCAAGAGGAGGTACAACAGGTGAAAGGAAAGGATATATCACTTTTGATTAATAATTCCAACCAAAGATGCAGGATTATAGTATTCTGCTTGATTATAATGTACAGTATAGAGAGATAGAAAAGATCACCAGTGGCTACTGGAACATTTTACAAAACGATTAGGAGTTGGACCATTTTTTACCATCATACACTGGGTTCGTTTATAAGAAAGCACCTACATTAATGGAATGCATTATAGCCCCTGGTGTACTACAGTGCAGGCCCCCAATATGAAGAAATACAGTATTTTCTCCACTCTAACCAGCTTTTAAAGATGTGGTAAATGTATGGTGTTAAAACGTGCCACATCTAATATTAAGAGACATAAAGATTTGTGGCCACAGCAACAGGAAATGACTATAAGATTAGAGATATTATCACATGTAGTTCTAAAGGAATTATACTGTATATACGGTGGAATGTCCATGTAAAATTCAGTATGTAGGCAGGACATCCAGACAGCTTCAGGTTAGGATGAGGGAGCATGTTAGTGTTAGTAACATTAAGAAAGGTGAAAAAAATCACAGTTTTTCTAAACACCTAAGAGAGTTTCATAGGAAGTATCATAGTTGTTTAAAGTTTTTGGGGTATTGAAAAGATTGAAAGGAATTGGAGGGGGGTAATTATGTGAGAAGCCTGAGTCGTAGAGAATCCTTTTGGATTTATGACTCGAGTATTACCCCCAAATGGTCATAATGTGGATTTTGACCTGAACTGCTTTATCAGTGATCATTAATTGAGTTTTTTTTTATTTTATTAGTTTAAATAAATGTTATATTTATGTTTAATTTTTTATTTTGCAGGAATAAAATTATTTTAAAATGTATTTTAGATATTATCATACAGTTTGGTATTTAAAGATTTAATTTCTCATTGATTTATATTAAAATATTTTATGTGTATGGTCCAGTTATAAGGTGGCCGTGTGATTATGAGCGTTATATTTTTATTTTATCATTTTATATTCGGAACAGAGTACTGAGTATCCCCATGTATGGACATAACATTTTTACATTTGAGGCTGAGGCTTCACTTCTTGTTTCTCATTACTCCAGTTCCCCTGGTTGTGTATTCCACTTGCCATGGGGCGGTGGGGATTGTATAAAACAGCGGATAATGGCGTCGGCTCCATGGTATGTAGGGGGTGGAGCTAAGCACATGACATCATTCCTCGGCCATCTTGCTGACTTGCAGTAGTCTGTATATGCCTGTTATCTTGCACAATCATGTGCCTTATCTTGTAAGTTTTAATCCACTTCTTAGCAGTAAGATCATGCTTTGCTGGTTTGTTTGCCTTTCTCTGGATCAACTGTGGGTATAGGATTATAACTTTTTTTTTTAATGGTTGAACTGGATGGACTTTTGTCTTTTTTCATCCAGACTAACTATGTAAACTGTGGGTATGGGATTAAGTATATGGAGATATTCTATTTGTTTGTTTTTTTTAAGTTGGTTGAACCAGATGGACTTGTGTCTTTTTCAACCTGACTTATATGTAACTATGTAACCATGTAACAAGGAAATGGGAGATCTTGTCCAAACCCCAGGAAGGAGTTACAAAATCTATACAGCAAATTAAAGGAGTGTTAGGAGAATAGCCATAGTGCACATATGTGGATAAAGAAACCGCGATCATTTACACAAATGTGGGTTCTTACGGTAAAGTTGATAAAGCCCCTGATCTGTAGGGAGATGTGATAAATGCTGACTGTGGAGACTGGCAAGTCTTGCCAGAGGGGCTTACACTGAATAAAGGTATTATTAGAGACCTGATTGCCTTTGGTAAATGCCAGATGTCAGGGCAATGGTCTGTGGCGTGTCTGACAGATACGTTGGTGTTTTGTGAGATTGACATGGGAGATAACCTTTCTAGTGGTTCTGAGTGTAAAACAAGTACACACTATGAGGATCTTAAATTGATCAGGCACAGTAGCTGCTATGTTATATTAAAGAAGTGTCCCCTAGAGATGATCATATGACTACACAAATAACTTGACAACATATTTAATAAAATCAGAAATAGATACCCTTAAACCCTTTTGGGAACCCGTTCAAACTCTTGGCCAACACATATCTGATTTATGGATTTCTTTACTCCCTACATTTTTTTCCACTGGGTCTATCTCCACCTGGCCTCTTTAAAACTGCCAAGAAACTACTTTCACACATTCTAACTGCAGCCATATGTGTGATAGCCCTACAATGGAAAAAGTGAAATGCCCAATTTTAATAGAATTACATGGTTGCATTAGAGATGTTAAACTCATAGAGAATTTTACAGTCAGCAAATGAAAGACCCTATAACAGTTCAATAAAGTCTGGGAGCTATGGCATCTTAAGGAAGACTCAGTGTGAGAAGGTTGTCTGTCCTTGTTTGGCATCGGACTGCTGATCTTTCATTGTCCTCCCTACTTTCATTCTCCTCCTTTTATTTCTATTTATTTTTTCTAGTCCTATCTACATTACTTTTTTTTTATTTATGTACCATTGTTTATATGGTACATGCTTTATATATATCTGTCTCTCATTTGTTTAGCAAGGGATTTAAACATTTGAGGTTACAAGATAGACAGGAATGAAATATTTCCTTAGATTGTTTACTGCAGAGAGACATTACCCACAGAAAATCATTGTTGAAATATTCATGTCTAAGTGTGAAATTCGAAGTGGTTCTTTATGCGCAAGCTATCTTTACAGCATATTTAATATTTGAGCAGTGGCCTATGTATTTTGTTTTGTCACCATAGAATACTCCATTGGTCTCAATAAGCAATGTTTCAACCAAATCAACCAAGCTGTACCTCTGTAATTCATTACACAACAAAGCAATGAACTTGTTCTTATATATTGTAAAAACAATACAAATTGAATGTATTCAGAAGTAAACAACCAGAGCTTGGATAAAGAGCTCAACATAGTCTATAGGATAAGGTTAAGTCTATTAACGTATTCAGACCACATGTTTCAATAAGGCAAGTCACTGTCCCACATACTTCCAATACAAAGTTTACTTGCTATGACACAGTCCCTAATATGCAGTGGTTTCTTATAGTAGGTAATTGGCTCTACAGCAGATAGGAGGATTTATACTTGGGGTAGAACAGATATTAAGGGCAACATGAATTCTCCAGTATCAGGATAATGTGGGATTACAAAGGAATCCCAAGTTAAACCCAAGCAATAACAAGGGGAAAGAGTGGGCATAACAATTCTGAAAATGGTACAGTTAATTGATCCAACAATTCTCAGTTGTTGGTAAGTTTGGAAATATTTGATGATGCATTGCAATAGAGTACTGGAAATTGGTAGGAGTCGGATTGCGTCTGAAACATGTATTAGTAAAAGAGAGGATGTAGAGGAGGAAAAAGTCTCCCAGGTCTACAGTGTATATCTTAGGTGTGAATAATAACTCATTTGATGTCAGTTTCAAAGGAACCACAAAATAAGAGCTCAATAGTTATGAAAATGAAAAAACAAAATGCGAAACAATGGACTCATCAGGACTGAAAACATTTTATTCTGTAGACATCTTAAGACATGGGAGCTCCAGCTGGGGAGACCAGAAGCTGGTGAATAGTTTGGGGACCCATTTTCCAATCATTGATATGAGCTGGACCAAACTGCATAATCATCTTTCTCATGAAAATGTTTGGGTGCAGCTCAAGCCCCCTTTGATAACTCCTTCATAATAATTAAAATCCCTCCATGGTAATTAGAGTCATGTTGTTTTTTGCAAGTGTAAGTTCATTAAGTGTTATTTTCTTAAATAACACCTACTCAGACACTTCAAGAAGCCACCTGTGATTCTAAACATTTGCCCATCAGTTGGTCTCTTAGCATATCAAAACAGTATGACCTCATAGAGAGGACATGGCCAATTACTGGCATCCACATATTCACCTGCCCCCTGAAGAGGAAAGGGCAATTTTAATTATAGTGCACATTTAGTTTTAGCATACTAAAGAAGACACCAACAGGAAAACCTTTGTTCTCTGCAAAGTTGTTGGTCAATAAAAGACCAGTTCATAGTAGACATATATCCATACTTATAGAAAGGATCCCCCTGCGCTCCACAGAACCTTTAACCTAAAGTCAGCTGCTATCACCTTTTCCTTATACCTTAAGATATGTGCAAACAAAATATATATATTGTGATGAAACGCTCAACTTATATAGTGTATAAAAATCCTTCTTACATCAATAATATTGTGAAAATTTCCAAAATAAATAAATACTTAATTCCCTCTTAAATTCTTTTTTTTTTCTTCCAAAAAAGTTTTATTTTGAAATAAGAAAGGCATAACAAGTCATATACGGATACGGAGCACAGTCCGCGCATAAACATCTGTCTTAATCTCCCGTAGCGCAGACGGGTCATAAGTTGTTTATTTGAAGTGTGAATTACCCTGATACAAAAGATCACATTATAGTAGTTGAGTAAACTAAACCAAAAAAAGAGTACTGATTATAATAGGTAGTCTAGAGAATTATAGTGGATGCTGCTCTAATGCGTAGGGATTATTCAAATAATGGGACCATGAAGCGTAGTACAATATATCATTTGAAGGCGTGCAGTTCTTCTGTGTCCGTAGCCGGGAAATGTAGGGTTCTTATTGTGAAAGACAATCATACCTATATGTGAAAGGGCACCCTGTCCCTCATAAAATATATAGTTATTTGTAAAGGAAAAAGGTGTGAAGGAAAGAAGAAAAGGAAAAGAAGAGAGAAAGGCGCATCAGGGGAAAGGAAGTGTGAAGAGTAGCATCATAGGAGGAAGGGGATAAAAAATAAATAAATAAATAAATAAATAAAAAAAAAAAAAAAGGGGGGCGGGGGGTGGAGGGGGTCAAATAATAAATAGTGGCTGTTAACTAATCATATCATGGAGCATTATTTATGGTGACGTAGATTATACCTTTATGTAAGATATAGTTCGGGTAGACTCAGTCTATGGAGCAATTCTAGAGGTGGGAGCTCTAAAGGTTTTTGTGTTCTTGAATCTCGTCTCATTCATTCATAGAAAAACGATAAATACTGGTGGTTTGAAAGTGTTTCCAACATGCCCAAGTCTTCCTGAATCTCTCGGGGTGTTCTTTTGCCACTGAAATCAGCTCCTCCATCTCCGCAATCCTGATGACCCTAAGAAACCACTCTCGTACAGTGGGAACCTGTTTTGACTGCCAGTGCACAGGGATACATTGTTTTGCCGCATTTATCATGTGCAAGGCAAGAGACTTACGATAAGTCCGAAAAGGAAGTGAGGAGTGGTGGAGTAAAAATTGTGCAGGGGTGAAGTCTAGATTGTATGTGGTTACTTGTGAAACTAAGTCTCGCACTTTATTCCAAAAGGGCTGCAGCAGCGGACAGTCCCACCATATATGTAGGAGTGTACCCTTTGCCTGTTGACATCTCCAACATAAATCCGAAACGTCCGGGTCAAATTTATGAAGCAAGGATGGAACTCTGTACCATCTAGAGTATAATTTATAGTTGTTTTCTTGTGTCGAGACACAAATGGAACCTGTATGCATATGGTCATAGATGTGATCCCAATCTTCCGGTGACAATGACAGTTGTAGATCAAGCGACCAAGCCTCACAGGCCTTTCGAGGTTGAGACGTATTGGCGGTATCCAGATAGGAATAGAGCTTGGATATAACATGTCTCTGGGGGAAGTCCGTAAAGCAAAGTTTCTCATACGGAGTAAGTGGCCTTGAGTAATCTTGTAGATGTGGGGAGCTTCGTATAAAGTGATGAAGTTGTCTGAACATCCATGGCGTAAAGTTCAGGGATGGCCATGTCTTCATAATGTCCTCTCTAGATAAGAACTTCTTATTTTTAAAGAGTTGATGTACTGTCAGATTAGCTGGACAAGTATCTCCGGCTAGGAAGGCCCGGGACATACCCGGCAGAAACTCTGGATTCATTTTGATCGGAGTTAAAGGACCCGGAGAGGAAGAGAGTTCTTTTTTCTGGAACAACTGATGGCAACAGCTTAAGGTAGAACCTATAAGAGGGTGTTCCCGAAACTCCGAAGGAATGTGAGAGTTTTCCAGCCAAGGGGAAGGGGCAAGTGGTATTGTCGAGAAATCTGCCTCCAAACCAACCCAGACCTTACGATTGTGGGTCGTGGTCCAATCTACTACCCTTGCTAGGTGACAAGCCCTGTAGTATCGGGCAATATCAGGCAATCCAATACCTCCACCGTTTTTGGGCATGGTGAGTTGGGCAAAGCTAATTCTTGGGCGTTTATTATACCAAAGAAAGGAGGTACAGAGTGTTTTATAGGATGCGAAGAAAGAAGTTGGTAGTTTAATCGGTATTGTCTGCAGTAGATACAATATTCTAGGAAGTACGTTCATCTTGAGAATGGCTGCTCTACCAAACCAAGAGAACCAGGGTTTATTCCAAGTCTGAAGGTCTGTGGAGATATTACGCAAGAGGGGTAAGAAGTTTTTATCGTAAAGTTCTGTTAGGTGAGTTGGTAGTTGGATACCCAGATACGTGATCGCCTCAGACTGCCAAGTAAAAGGAAAATTCAATTTTGCTTGTCTAAACACATCTTGGGTCAAGGAGACATTAAGGGCTTGGGATTTAGAGAAGTTGATTTTGAAGTTAGCCAGATACTGGAACAACTTGAATTCTTGCAGCAGATTAGGTAAAGTGATATGTGGGTCTGTTAGGAAAAGTAGTATGTCATCAGCAAAGGCTGCTATTTTATGAATTTTGCCATTTATCAGAATCCCCTTGATGTTATCATTCTGTTTGATGCAATTCAACAAAGGTTCCAGAGTCAGAATAAATAGGAGAGGGGATAAAGGACATCCCTGTCTAGTCCCATTGCCTATCGAAAAGGAATCCGAAAGGAGACCATTAACTCGCACTTTAGCTGTGGGAGTGGTATATAGAGACATGATAAATGCCAGGAAACGCGGAGGCAATCCAAGTCCAATCAGAACTGCCTCCATGTAGTCCCACGCCAGTCTGTCAAATGCCTTTTCTGCATCTAGAGATAGAAAGAAGCCAGATTGTTGCTTTTGAGTTAACCAATGATGAATATTTATGGCCCTTATTGTATTGTCTCTAGCTTCACTCCCTGGTACAAAGCCCACCTGGTCTGTTGATATGATGGGATCTATGATGCGTAATAGACGACTGGCCAGGATTTTGGCAAAGATCTTTAGATCAACGTTTAATAGAGAGATCGGACGGTAGTTCGCTGGAGAGGTTTGGTCTTTATTCTCTTTTGGTATGACCGTAATATGGGCCTCAGAGAGATGGCGCATGGATTGCCCTGGTGTATCTAAAGTGTTGAAGGCCCGTAGAAATGGCTGTGCTAAGATGTCACTGAAAGACTTATAGTACGAAGTGATAAACCCATCAGGGCCTGGACTTTTACCAGGTTTCAGTTGTGCAATGGCTTGTTGTAGTTCCGTCAGGGTCAAGGCGCCATCTAAGTCTTGCGCTTGTGTTCTAGAAATAGAGTTTGGAAGGTATCGGGTCAGGAAGGTCTGGATAATAGTCTCACGAGGCCTAGTGTCTCCTGTCGGTTTAGATGGTACGGGTAAATTGTAGAGAGAGGAATAGTATTGCTCAAATTCAGCTGCAATATTCGTTGATGTTTTCAGTAAGCGACCCTGCTTGGAAGTGAGCTGATAGATTTGCTGAGCTGCCCTTCTAGATTGCAAGGCGCTGGCTAGAAATTTGCCACTCTTATTTCCATGTTCATAGAAAAGTTTCTGTTGTAGAGTAAAATTACGTTTGTTTTTTTTTTCAACGACATCTCGGAGTTGTTTTCGCGCCTGATCTAGTTCTGTTGCAGATTCCAAGGCTCTAGAGCGTTTATGCGTGCATTCAAGTGCACAGACTTTTTGCATTAAGGCAGTAAAAGATGTTTGAGCTAGGCGTTTTCGTGAAGCGGATATGGACATTAGAAGGCCACGCATTACACATTTGTGCGCCTCCCACTGCACGAGAGGGGTCGTATCTGGAGATGTGTTTTCTTTAAAGTAGTTGGTCAAAGAATCACGGATCTGGAGGGTGACGGATGAGTCTGTAAGAAGAAAGGGGTCCAATCTCCATGTTTTGGATGCGGCTGGTGTATCCGGGAATTGTAAAGTCATCATAATTGGGTGATGGTCAGATAAAATCATTGGCTCGATCGAGGCCGATTTCAATATATGTAAGTCCTTTTGCGAGAGAAAAAAATAGTCGATTCTGGAATGGCGTTTGTGTGGTGCGGAATAAAAGGTGTAGTCTTTGTCCGTAGGGTGAAGGGTGCGCCAGGTATCATGAAGGAGAAGGTCATGAAGTTCAAGTTTAATCTGTTTGAGTGCTTTGAAAGGTTTAGAGGAAAAACCAGTTGAAGTGTCCTCCAACGGGTTCAAAGCTACATTAAAATCACCTCCCAGAATCAAAATACCTGATTGAAACATAGCAAGTAATTTGGAGATTTTACGAAAAAAGCATACTTGTGCGGTATTGGGACTGTAGATGTTGGCAAAAGTAAGTGGCTTATTAAAAAGGGTACCTTTGAGAAAGAGGAACCTCCCCTCAGGGTCTTCGAGAGACTCAGTAACTTTAAATGAGAGCTGTTTGGAAAGTAAGATGGATACACCTTTTGCTTTCACCTCCGCGTTGACTGCATGATAAGCCATTGGGTAATTAGCATTTGAAAATCTAGGTATGTGATCCGTTCGAAAGTGTGTTTCTTGGATAAAGAGCACATCTGCTCGAAGGTTTTTCATGTATGTTAGAAGTTGTGAGCGTTTCTCAGGTATATTTAAGCCCTTGGCGTTAAGAGAGGCCACTGAGAGCGTGCGGGCTGAACATGTAGATGTGTGGTTGATAGCCATGTTGTTGTATACCAGAAAAACCTGTTCAAAGTCTACAGGTATACCAAATGAGTGGCGGGAAGAGAGGAAAAAAAAAAAAAAAAAAAAAAAAAAAAAAAAGGGGGGGGGGGGGGAATTTTTTTTTTTTTTTTTGGGGGGGGGAGGGGGGATTAAAACAGGGACGTGTAGAGGTAGAAATAGAGATAGTAATTATATGGAGGAAGAAATAAAGAGTGTGACAGAGAAGAAAAGAAGTGTCAGGCGTGTCTCATAGAAACCCATATATATGTATTGTATATATATTCCTTCAACTTCCAGAACAAACTAAACTCCAGAGAAGAGATAGACCAGCTACTCTATCTCCTATTAAAGCTCTTATGAAATGGTTGTATGTAAAACTGTGTACAGGATTACAAAATTACATGTGGAGATGTGTCGAACCCAGAGACAGCCGTATTGTGAGTATACAAAATAATCGTAAGGAGGACTTATTCTCTCAAACGAGAGGTATACAAAGGAACTAGTCTAACATAAGGTGTCCTTGACACACAGAGCTATGTGGGAAGTAGCTAATTTATACCGAGAGGTAATCTATTCCTATTGGGAAAGGGAGGTAGGTGTAAAATAGTATATATAAAGCTGGGGGAATAAAAATATTGTAGATGAGCAAGAGGTTAGATAGTAAGTCTCACAGGAGTAAGTGCACTAGAACCGATGTGAAGGAGGTATGTGCTAACGGAAAGGTCTTATGAGATTGAATGTAGAAAATGTTGATGTGAATAGACATTGAGGCTGTGTTATTCAATAGAATGTAGCAAGCATACTCATACCTCCAAAATACTATACAATCACAAGTTAAACATAATATAGGAAATAATTAGACAATTCCTATAAATGACTTCAATCCTGCACGGCAAACAATCGTGCCATTGTAGGATGGTCTTCATAAACTGTATCAGTTCCGAGCAAGAATACCATCTTTATACGAAACAATGCAGGGTAACAGCAATAACATAACATATGAATATTCCAGGATGTAGGCCTTAGGCCATGCATTCCATTGGACCGTTTTCCAAAAACAAGGTAAATATTAGTCCCAACCGAGGGATCTTATGCTGTACAGCAGGTCACTACTAAGGAATGCTGGACTCCCCAACGCCTACCAAACCGTGGCAGATCATCAAAGAGAGGGCATTCATAATCCGTGGCCAGCTGAGAGCATGGATCAAATCAAATAACTGTATAGGTCAAAACTTAACACAACAGTGAGATGAACCATAAATGTGAACATCGAATATGGAGGTCCCATGTCTCATATCTGAAACACCACCTAGTCCATGAGTGAGTAGAAGGTATGTAATATACCAGGTACTACGATGTATATGAAGGAGTTCAGGATACTATGTGGGAGAAAAATATTATAGGGAGAGTGAGGAGGTTACGGGATCGGGATATTTACATAGTGTCTACTTAACACAGGTAATTATACACCCGTATCAAGGCTGAATGATGGGTATGGAGGAAAGCATGTTAAACTGAGAGTGAATCCTATGGGACCGTATGGTGGTAGCATACTCTGGGAATCATTAGGGGCAAGTTGTACAGCCAAGTATAATACGATCATGCACAAGCATTACCATAGAGTCACTTTAAAGATAGTAAGGAAGAGTATGGAGGCTATTCCCGGGGTGTCTCAAGGGATATAAAATACGTGTCCTCCAGATAGGATCAGCTGGTTTTAGACAACTTTGGTGTTAAGACACAAAAAGCAGGAATATATGGATGTCCTATCTAAGTGCATCTAACACATAAGACATTGAGTTTCAGGAAGTCAGGCGTAGATCCAGAAAAGGGAATTGGCCTGCATCTCTAGATCTCAAATAGGCCTACATTTCTGTTTCTGTTAGAGCTAGTAAGTTAATATATTAGGCCGGTACTGATCAGGTGAGCAAACTCCCAAGTCAACAGGGGAACAACCCACATCTCCATTAGCAGTGTCACATATAGACCCCTGGGGCCAAGAGCGAGAATAACTTCAGCAGGTATATTTAAGATATATACAGTCATGGCCGAAATTGTTGGCACCCTTGATATTTCTCCAGGAAATCATGTATTTCTCACGAAACGTATTGCATTAACACATGTTTTGCTATACACATGTTTATTCCCTTTGTGTGTATTGGGACAAAACAAAAAAAGGGAGGAAAGAAAGCAAATTCGACATAATGTCACACAAACCTCCAAAAATGGGCTGGACAAAAGTATTGGCACCCTTTCACAACTGCGGATAAATAAGAATGTTACAAGCATGTGATGCTCCTGTAAACTCACCTGGGGCAAGTAACAGGTGTGGGCAATATAGAAATCACACCTGAAAGCAGATAAAAAGGAGAGACGTTCACTTAACCTTTGCATTGTGTGTCTGTCTGTGCCACACTAAGCATGGACAACAGAAAGAGGAGACGAGAACTGTCTGAGGACCTGAGAACCAAAATTGTGGCAAAATATCAACAATCTCAAGGTTACAAGTCCATCTCCAGAGAACTAGATTTGCCTTTGTCCACAGTGCGCAACATTATCAAGAAGTTTGCAACCCATGGCACTGTAGCTAATCTCCCTGGTCGTGGACGGATGAGGAAAATTGATGAAAGATTGCAACGCAGAATAGTCCGGATGGTGGATAAGCAGCCCCAAACATGTTCCAAAGACATTCAAGCTGTCCTGCAGGCTCAGGGAGCATCAGTGTCAGCGCGAACTATCCGTCGACATTTAAATGAAATGAAACGCTATGGCAGGAGACCCAGGAGGACCCCACTGCTGACACAGAGACATAAAAAAGCAAGACTACAGTTTGCCAAAATGTACTTGAGTAAGCCAAAAGCCTTCTGGGAAAACGTCTTGTGGACAGATGAGACCAAGATAGAGCTTTTCGGTAAAGCACATCATTCTACTGTTTACCGAAAACGGAATGAGGCCTACAAAGAACAAAACACAGTACCTACGGTAAAATATGGTGGAGGTTCAATGATGTTTTGGGGTTGTTTTGCTGCCTCTGGCACTGGGTGCCTTGACTGTGTGCAAGGCATCATGAAATCTGAGGATTACCAAAGGATTTTGGGTCGCACTGTAGGGCCCAGTGTCAGAAAGCTGGGTTTGCGTCCAAGATCCTGGGTCTTCCAGCAGGACAATGACCCCAAACATACGTCAAAAAGCACTCAGAAATGGATGGCAAAGAAGCGCTGGAGAGTTCTGAAGTGGCCAGCAATGAGCCCAGATCTAAATCCCATTGAACACCTGTGGAGAGATCTTAAAATTGCTGTTGGGAAAAGGTGTCCTTCCAATAAGAGAGACCTGGAGCTGTTTGCAAAGGAAGAGTGGTCCAAAATTCCGGGTGAGAGGTGTCAGAAGCTTATTGATGGTTATAGGAAGCGACTGATTTCAGTTATGTTTTCCAAAGGGTGTGCAACCAAATATTAAGTTAAGGGTGCCAATACTTTTGTCCAGCCCATTTTTGGGGTTTTGTGTGACATTATGTCATATTTGCTTTTCTGCCTCTGTTTTATATTTGTTCCAATACATACAAAGGGAATAAACATGTGTATAGCAAAACATGTGTTAATGCAATACCTTTTTTGTGTGAAATACTTGATTTTCAGGAAAAATATCAAGGGTGCCAACAATTTCGGCCATGACTGTAAATATATATAACTGGTAAATAGTGTACAGAAAAAAATATGCTGATTTGATACAATAAACATACCCCAGTGTCCACTCGGGATCATAGGTGGTCTTCGATAGACTGTGGTATGGAACCGTGAACTACAAGAAAAATATAAAACTCATTTGGGCCTTGTGTAAAGAGGCCTCCGATTGGGAGAATGATGCTACACAGATGGATAGAGAAGGGAAAACTGAGGAGAGTCATTCGTGACGTGCCTTGCGATGTGCAGGTGATGCTGGTAAACTATCTCCAGTAATGAGCCGCCGTCGTACAGGGGTGGTTGAGGTGTGAGGGGATCTGCTTCGCCTTTCTCCTCCAGAGTGTCTAGAGAATTGCAGCTCCATGGGGTCTTCAATTGACCGTGATGAGGGAAGAGATGTACTGGACCAGTTGGGAATATCCAGTAAAGGGATATTCAGAGTTTCACAGAATAGTGGAAGATCTTCCGGGAATCTCATGAGAGCTGATCTCCCCAGGTGTGTTGCTGATAGGCCAAACGGAAACTTCCAGCGGTATGCTATTCCCTTGGAGCGAAGTAGGTCTAGTAATGGGCGTAGGTCTTTCCTACGTTGCAAGGTGAGGTGGGATAGATCCTGGAATAATTTAATTTCTGTTTCATGATACCGCAAGTGGTGTTTATCCCGAGCTCTACGTAGTATTTCTTCTTTAAGTCTGAAATCTACCAGACAGCAAATTACATCTCTCGGTGGCTCAGTGTCTCTGCCTCTAGGACGCAAGGCCCTATGTAGACGTTCGATTTCAATTGGTGATTCAGGCGGTCTTTCCAAAATATCATTAAAGATGGTTAAAAGCGCCTGGGAAAGTTGTGCAGATTCGATTGCCTCAGGGACACCACGTACCCTTAAATTATGTCGCCTTCCCCTGTTATCCAGGTCTTCGATGTGACGATCGAGCTCCCTCAAATGCATAGTGTGCGTGTCAACCTGTGTGCGCATATCATGAATGGCTAGGTCTTGTGTGATTACTTTATCCTCTACTGCGTCAAGTCTGTTAGCCACTGCCTGCATATCGATATGTAACTCAGCGATTGCCGCCGAGAGAGTCCCTTTAATATCTGATGCAACCGTTTTCAAGTCCCCTATGGTGAGAGGAGAGGTTGCAGAATGTCTGATTGCGGTAGCTGCGGTTTGAGTCATGTACTGTAGAGGAGTCTCCGTACGAGGCGAACGTGGGGGAGATACATGGGAAGAAGCTTCCGCGTGCTCCGGCGTCTGAGATCGGAATAACTCCGGGATGCTGCGATTGACAGGGCCATTCAGACGGCGAGGGGATCTGGAACGAGGAGTAGTAGATTTCTTGTCAGATTTCCCCATGTTAGCGGTTACTCTCTGTGTTATGATTGCGTAATCCCACCTCCGTGTGTCAAGGATCAAGGTATTATGTAGACATTTTCAGTGGGATCGGGCTGGGACCCCCAAAATTTGCGAAAGAAGGGGGGGTAATTATTCCTGGACAGACTAGGTATCGCGATGTATACCTCAGCGATGAGTAGAAAGGCAGAGATTAATATTTCTGGATCTGTGGAATTCTCTGAAGTTTGTGCTCCTGAGGGACTGCAGGGATTGCCTTTGTGTTCCCCTAGTATGACTTGGCAGAGGAGTCAGCTTCGTCGGGCCTAGCTGTCACACAGCTCACTGCTGCAGGGGATTATCTGGGCCCTATTGTAGGCCGATACTCTCTGGGTTCGTGTGGGGGGGCGCCCCGATGGGACAGGGAACTATGTTCACTATGCTTGGCACATAGTTGCTGGAGACCTACACTCCTCCTTTTCACTCACCCGGCGTTCTAATGGGTGTGGTCGCGGTCTCGGCGGGCCGTGACAGGCCTCACCGCTCCACTGTCACCTATGGAGGCTTCTCAGCGGGAACGGAGGAATCCACCGTCAGCCGTCACTGATCCGGGTGAGAAGGGGGAGATGACCAATAGTCCCCTCCTCACACTGACACTGTGCGCCGCGCGCACCCGACACACAGCCGAGCGCGAGCCGGCTAGTATCGTGGCTGCACTCAGCCGCATTAGGCCTCACCGGATCACCGCAGCGGAGCAGGGCCAAAAATGTCCTGAGCCTCTCAGTGGTGTCCCCGTCAGATACGCCGGGGTCTCCCGATTTCTCTTGCCGACTGAGGTCACCTGGATGGCGGTGGATGAGGATCGGGATGTCGGGAGCTCCGGCTTAGGCAGCTTGTCCAATCGCCATCTTGGACACGCCTCTTAAATTCTAACAACCTATACAGATAACTAGTGCAAGATTCACACACACAAATCATAAGCCCCCTAGTGGTAAACCGTGATAATTAAATGATAACACTTTATCTGTGCAAAGTGATAAATATATCCAATTACATGAAATAAATCAAATGAAACAGTCCAAAAAACTTGTGATGCCACACTGTGCAAAATAATAATAAGTGTTCAATACACAGTGATTATAACTTCACTCCATGCTGCAAATGTGCTCTTCGTGATACTCTGATGTGACTCCCCTGGATTTAGCCAAAATGCCCCCTCACCTTCCACATTCGACCCTTGCGGGTCACAAAGCTTTAAATATATAATATCTCAGCCAGGTTTTCATACTCCACTGACTCCACCAACTCAATTAAGATCCTCCTCCAAGCAATGAATTCCTCTCAGATCACTTTCCTCACAATATGGACTCATAAACACAGGACGTATATGAAAAACAAAGACAGACCTCCATAGTGCAACACTGTTTTTAATGCACTTTAAGATTAAAACGAATAAAACTCACATATCCTCCAACAGAGAAAAGCAGTTTCCCATGTGCTATGGGTGTACCAAGGTGTACAAAGATGGCGTCCGAACCCGGAACCGGAAGTACGTCACCCCTTGACCGGAAATGCGTCGATGCGTTGCGCCACGATCACGTGGCTTCTTCAGGATCCACCTTAAGCAATCAAAGAACGTCTAATATGTATTGAATAGCATACAAGATGTTCTGTGAATGTTGGCAGTGCTGAGTGACCCCTGTGGTTAGTGTGCAGAGGGAAAGCCACTCAGCATAGTACCCAGAAGATCATGACTATCACTGTAGTAGTGTTGGCTATTACAGTGAATGTCAGCTTGCCCAGTATGAGATATGCATACTTACTTTACATTGGTCCAAGCTGGACCATTGTAAGTATGAACTAAAGATCATACCTGAAGTTCAAATTTAAAGCTCTGTCCAACATTGTGTTTTGTCATTGTTTGTTTTCAGCTCAGTTCAGACATTGCTTGCTTCCAACCAGGGGCGGACTGACCATTTGGAAACTCTGGTACTGCCCGAGGGCCCAGGGTCAGTAGGGGGCCCCATGAGATGCCCCTGGTACCTTTTTGATAGCCTTTTTTAAGTTTGTGCAAGGACACAGGGGCCCCATGATCCCCAATTGCCCGGGGGCCCCATGAGTTGTCAGTCCGCCCCTGCTTCCAACTCTGTTCAGATTTTGCTCCTTATAGCTCTGTCTAGCTCTTCCCAGGCACTCTCTGCACAGCTCTAAGCAATTATACTCAGGCATTGTTTGTTTCCAGCCTTGTTCAAGCTTTTCCTGCCCTGCTACAGCCAAGGATTTCCTTGTGACTCCTAACAGTTCAGTCCTGCTTTTCCATATGCACAGCATAGGCTGATGATGCTTGAATTGGCCTTTGAAGAGGCTAATGCTGTGTTTTTAAAATGAAGTCTGTTTCCTGTTGTTACCTATTTAGATTGTCTGACCCTTCTCAGGTCTCTTGTTGTGTCTCCTGTCTTCTGCATTGCTGGCCTGGACTGTCTGACTCAGAGGCGGACTGACCATTTGGAAACTTGGGCACTGCTCGAGGGCCCGGGGTCAGTAGGGGGCCCCATGAGATGCCCCTGGTACCTTTTTCATAGGCTTTTTTGAGTTTGGGCAAGGACACAGGGGTCCCATGATCCCCTATTGCCCGGGGGCCCCATGCAAGGACACAGGGGCCCCATGATCCCCTATTGCCCGGGGGCCCCATGAGTTGTCAGTCCGCCCCTGGTCTGACTACTCTCTGTTTGTCACATACCCTTTCCTAAACGTGATTGCTCTCTAGCGTAGTTTACTGCTTGCTTCTTGCCGATCTGGACTGCCTGACTACAATAAATAAAATCACCTATATAGGGATAGGGTGGCACTTAAATAAACCAAAAAATTATAATACATTTTTATATAACAATAAATCTACAGTATAGTCCATGTGAATAAAGTGCATTGTGCATAAAAGTCAATCCCATAAACAATTATGCAAAGTAACCAAAAATGTGCTCTTTGTCTTTAAGGACTCAGGGGCTGAATCCACAAGGGATGAAGGATTACCCACCACCTTGCATATGACACTACAGCAAAAATTTGCTATTGACTTCTATTCATAGGAGTCAACAACATCTGGTGAGTGTAGTGTGTATTTTTAAAGGCATGAAGAAGAGAGCACATTCTTGATTGGTCACTTTGCACAATTGTTTATGGGGTTGATTTTATGCACAAAACACTGTATTCATGTACTTTGGTTTATATAGCACCACCTTATTCCTATATTGGTGATTTTATTTATATTAGTAGACAATATACTTACTGGCCTCTTTATTAGATACGTCTGTTCAATTGCTTGGCCACACAAATTGCTAATCAGCAAATCACATGGAAGCAACTCAGTGCATTTAGAAATTTAGATGTGGTAAATATGACTTGCTGAAGTTCAAATCAGATTGGCGAAGTAAGGGGATTTAAGTAACTTTGAACGTGGAATGGTTGTTGGTGCCAGACAGGCTGGTCTGAGTATTTCAAAAACTGCTGATCTATCGGGATTTTCAATCACAACCATTTCTAGGGTTTACAGAGAATGGTCCAAAAGAGAGAAAATATCCAGTGAGCAACAGTTGTGTAGATGAAAATGCCTTGTTGATGTCAGAGGTCAGAGAAGAATGGGCAGATTGGTTTGAGATGATAGAAAGGCAACAGTAACCCAAATAACCACTTGATAAAACCAAGGTATGCAGAATACCATCTCTGAATGCACATGTCGAACCTTGAAGTAGATGGACTACAGCAGCAGAAGACGACACCAAGTTGCTCTCCTGTCAGCTAAAAACAGGAAACGGAAGCTGCAAATCACACAGGCTCACCAAAATTGGACAATAGAAGATTGGAAAAACATTGCCTGGTCTGATGAGTCTCGATTTCAGCTGTGACATTCAGATGATAAGGTCAGAATTTGGCGTAAACAACATGAAAGTGTTGATCCATCTTGCCTTGTATCAATGGTTCAGGCTGGTGGTGGTGGTATAATGGTGTGGTGCGATATTTTCTTGGTACACTTTGGGCCCCTTAGTACCAATCATTTAAATGCCACAGCCCACCTGATTATTGTTGCTGACCGTGTCCATTCCTTTATTACTACAGTGTACCCATCTTCCAATGGCTACTTCCAGCAGGATAATGCACCATGTCACAAAGCTCAAATCATCTCAAACTGGTTTATTGAACATGACAACGAGTTCACTGTACTCCAATTGCCTCCACAGTTACCAGATCTCAATCCAATAAAGCACCTTTGGGATGTGGTGGAAAGGGAGATTCGCATCATGAATATACAGCTGGCAAATCTGCAGCAACTGCGTGATCCTATCATATCAATATGGACCAACATCTCTGAGGGATGTTTTCACCATGTTGTTGAATCTATGCCATGAAGTATCAAGGTAGTTCTGAAGGCAAAAGGGGGTCCAACTTGGTACTAGCAAGGTGTACCTAATAAAGTGGTCAGTGACTGTATTTGTCTAATTGGTGGCAGCTATATTTGTTTATTATTTATTTATTTTTCATTTGTGGGCTTTATCAATAGTTTAGCACTAAGGTTTAGGTGAGTGTATGTGTTAATTATGCACATGCTGTCTGACCAAGGCTGACCAATCCTGACTAGGCTCTAGTCTCTTGTCTCCACACTGTAGCCTCCTTGTAGCTGCTCATGCAGCAAAATCCATCTACACCATCAGGAATTCTGGTGAAAACCAGCTGGTGCATGGATTTGGGTGAGCCTGCTTCACCAGGGAGTGTTGCCGTAACATTTTCATCTAAATGGCAAATTTCTGCCCTTTGCATTATTATTTACAGAAATCCAGCCAAAAGTGTAAAATATAGACATCATCATTGACCTCTCTGGAAATACTAGTTGTCTTGTAATTATACTGGTCCATTTTTTTCAGAACTATCCGAATCTCTGACCTGCGACTTGTAGATCAGTAGTTGTCTAGTAAAACTATTCATAGACATTACAGGATGACCGCGCCTCAGTCTCTTGGATGGGTCGTGTAAACATTTTGAAAATAAACATCCTGCCTACGATTCTCTTTTTTTACAAATGGTTCCCATAATGTTACCCCGGTCCTTCTTCTCGAGCCTCAACAGTCTCTTTATACTCTTTTGTCTAGAACAAGCTTCACCCCCATTTGGCATTCCACATTTTGAAGCGCCCTAAGCGAATGGGTGGTTTGGGAATCCCCACCATCCACCGCTACTATGAGGCTGTGGCGTTACAGAGGATTATGGATTGGTACCACCATGTTAAGGATAAACTTTGGGTTCCTCTAGAGAAGTGTTTGGCTGGCTGTAACTTGTCCCATGCTCCATGACTGCCCCACTCGTCCAGAGGACAGGCTACTTCTGCCTCTCCCACCGCCGCCCATGCATGCCCTGACTCTTTGGGATATGCTGAATAGACATAGCCAATTGTTGCCCCGATCTCCCCTCTCGTCCCATTGTGGGGCTTTCCCTGGTTTGAACCTAGAGAGCAGCTTTCCTTCTTCAGGACATGGGCAGTGGATGGTATGATGTGGTGTGGCAGGTTTGTGCAGGAGCGGGGATTACTTCCCCTAGGTGAATTAAGGGACCTTCATGGGAGTTTCCTTATGGATAGCTGGCACTATAGAAAACTTCACAACTTTGTTGATAGCAAGTCCCCCCAAAATCGCCCTCCTTCCTCCATGACACAGTTTGAGAAACTCTGCCTTGAGAGCACCCCAATGCGTCACTCACTCTCAATACTGTACAGGCTGCTCCAGTTGGGAAACCATTGTTTATATGAGAGTGGGAGAGAGAGATCTGACACACAATTTGATCACCTTTACCACTTGACTCATACCAGCTCAGTTTATACAAAAATGCAAGAAAATGGGTTTAAATTGCTCACTCGATGGTATCGAGTTCCTTCCAAACTTGCCAAGATTTACCCCACTTTATCCAACCTCTGCTGGCAAGACTTCAGCAGCCATGGTACCTACCTCCATATATGGTGGGAGTGCCCCAAGCTGCGCCGCTTTTGGCAAGATATCAGAACCCAAATTAAAACAATTCTCAATATTGACATTCCTGACTCCCCTCTGCAATTCTTGCTCCATGTGCCTTTTATTCCTCTTAGCCACTATAAGAAAAGTGTCCTTCCACATCTTCTGAATGTAGCACGCCATTTGATTCCAATGTATTGGAAAAAGCCCCAGATCCCTACTAATGCTGAGTGGATTAAACTGGTTAACACTGTAATGGAGGAGGAGTATAGTACGTTTTACTCCATCTGGGCTACATGGATTCACTATACCTCTGGGTCTTCAGGGTCCTTTGGAATATCGCAGCCTCTTCCTTCAAGACCTTGCTGATCCTAGGGGATGAAGATCTCGGGACCCCCGGGCACCAATTGCTCCCAGAACACCTATATGTAAGCCTCTGACTACCTGAAGCTATACGCCATCTAACTTTCAACCCTAGTGTGTTCGTGTTTGAGTCGGACCTGCATGCTACCCCCTGCAATAGATTCCTTACCTACCACAGCGGTTGATGGGAGTTTTGTATTTTCCCTTCTCATTTTATTATTTTAATTATTTTTGTTTGTTGTATTGTAATGCTTACTCTTTATTACACATGGCATTTAGACACATGAAGATTCTTGTTTTCCATGTATATGGAAGTTAGTGTTAGCCATGATGCATTATGCAACTGTAACTTAAATCAATATGCATGTTTTCCCTTGTTTTTGCTTCCTTGGTTTTGTACAAGAAAACTTTTGTTTGAAAATTAAGAGTACTTAAAAAAAAGACAATTGGTGATACTTGAAGAACATCAAGCAATGTAATCGTACAGCCATCCTGATATCTGTATAAATAAAGTGCCCTTTTTACCATAGAACTAAATGTTATACTGTGGAGGAGGGAGCCCAATTGAAATCACTAACTGGGCCCAGTTTTGGCCTTCTACCCAATGATTATCTTGTTTTTGTTGATTCCCACTGAAAATACTGTTAGAATCTCATTGAACATATTTCAATCACAAACCTCTTTTTAGAACAGCTTACAGCTATTGTCATTTGTTTACTGACCATAGTTTCCCACAATACAGCACACATGTTCAGATTTGTGTACTGAGCATCCTTCCCACATGAAAATCTGATAATATTAATAACTACATATGTGATCAGCAATAGTCAGTATTGTAAATAAGTTGCAGCTGCCCATTACAGACTGCCAGATCATTTCAGTATGTTGTGTCATGACATCTGTGGTAGTCTGACTCATTTGATTGCTATCTTTATAAGTTTTGTGCAACACTTTGGGTGGTTCCAGCTTGAAAATATCCCATGAAATAACTTTAAGATCTACATTTTCAAGGAAAAATTCTAATGTAAAGCTGTTTTATTTTTTCCTCCAATTTCTAGAAATTCCATTGTTGTGACAATAACAAAAAGAAAATGGAAACAAAAATGTATCTTTCATTTAAAAGACAGACGTTGATTTTATTTATTTTTCAACAGTATCTTTATATACCACTTGCTTATTTTCCCATTGTCTAGGAGGTTTCTGCCAATAAAACTAAAATACCTATAATCCATGCATACACACTAGCATCTACAAAAAGAATTATGAAGTGGTTATGACTGATGGTATTCAGAATTTTCACCTGTGATTTTAAGTGATATGTGAATAGTGGTTAGACAGTATTCATTTGAATTAAGCTTTTTTCATAGTGAATGGCTTTCTTTAATGCAATGAGAGAAGGATAAACTAAATATGAAGTCGCACAAAATCTAATCCTACACCAACTCAATACTTCACAAGTTTAGCCTCATAATTACATAGTTACATAGTTAGTCTGGCTGAAAAAAGACAAAAGTCCATCCAGTTCAACCAATAAAAAAAAAAAGTTATAATCCCATACCCACAGTTGATCCAGAGGACGGCATGTGTGAAAGTTCTCCTCACCCTGAGATTCAATATTCTAGGCTGTTGCTGGTGCAGACTCGGGAATGAATTGTCCTGCAACAATTTTAAAGTCACAGCCATAGTTCAGCTCTTGTATGTTCAGCAACATCTGGCTATCATAGAAGAGCTATACCAACCAATTCAAATTAAATATATTTATAAGTTTTCTCCTGTAAATTATTTCCTGCTAAACTCCAACATTTTTCCCCCATTGGAGTTGATTTACTAAAACTGGAGAGTGCAAAATCTGGTGCATCTGTGCATGGTAGACAATCAGCTTTTAACTTCAGATGTTCAATTAAGCTTTGACAAAAAAAAACAAACTGGAAGCTGATTGGTTTCTATGCAGAGCTGCACCGGATTATGCACTCTCCAGTTTTAGTAAGTCATCCCCAGTGCGTCTTCACTAGTGCACAAAGCTGCATGTCCAATTTGCATATACAGTAAGAAGAAAGTACATGATGTGTTCAACTACTTCCCTCAATAAGTGAAATGCACATCTCTATGCAATCTCTTGAAAGTGTGCTAAAGGTTTACCTACATGGCCTCTTTAATGATATTTAGGGATTTATATGAAAAGTTTTTACAGCTAAGGGACGATATTGTCCAAACCACAGTTAACTAAACTTAAGAAGTCTTACTGAATGATGCCACAGTCAATTTCTGTTCTGTCTTTTGCACCGAAAATGTTATCACAATTAGACATGACCAGTCAGTTGGGTCCAAACATACTGTATGTTTGACCTGAACTTTTGCTGGTTGAATGTTCTGACTAAATTCGAACATTATGGATGCTCAGTGGAAATTGCTCTGCTGAATGTCCTATAATGTATTGCAAACAACTGTCATTGGCCAATGTCTTTCACATGGGTTCATGATCTTTTTTTTTCCAAAGACCAAGCCTACACACTATAGAAGGCTGCTGTCCCAGTATCCTCTTGTCAGTGTGTGGGAGTTTAGTGAGAAGGATATATGACAGTTTTGCAGGAAAAGAGCGTTTAAGTGATTATTTCATTATTCGTGTTTTGGGTCTTGGTGTTTCTTTAGTTATTTTTCTGTTCTTGTCTTTCAGCTCTTTTTAATTGTTTAATTTTGTTAAGATGTCTTTCTCTCTCCATGTATGTACAGTATATATATATATATATATATATATATATATATATATATATATTTATTTATTTTTTGATGAGGTCAGCGCCAGCAACAGCAGTGTGCAGTTCTTGATGACACCACTAAATCACCTCATCAGCCTCATTGTCCACAGCTACTAATGCTATATTTAAAGTGATTGTAACCTTGTAAAACAACTCATTCTGTTTAAAATAGAAATGAAAGGCAGAACATCGGTATATAGATATAGGTGTCACAAACCCTCTGTTGTCAGCTGCATAACAGCTTGGGGGTGGAGAAACAGCAGCACACCAGCCTTCCCAGTGAATGGCTGTACAGGGGGATTATGTCAGGACAAGTCTGATCTTTGGAGGAGAGCATGCTGAGTTCTCAGCATAGCTAGTGCTCTCATGCCTAGTGCAGTCAGTTTTTAGTAGGAAATCAGAGGGACTGGCAGGAACAGTAGGGATTTCACACAAATGAAGCAATACAAAGAGAACAGGATACTTTTTTTTGTAAGAACATGGTACAGCTGGCACCTGTAAGGAATATGAAATGTTGGGTTTACATATTCTTTAAGCTAACTGACCAACAGGTTATTTGAGTACACTATCAGCCATTTGTTGCAACAGTATTCGCCATTTGCTGCAAGAAGAGGAGTACAGAGTGAGGTGACAACAGACAGGGGGAACCAATTGGAACAAATACAGTACCTATTATGAAGTTGGCTTCAGTGATGAGGCAGAGGGTGATGATGGAGAAAGAGAGGGAGAGGCAAAAATCAGTAAGACAGGATGTCATCCAGGGGCAGGTTGCAGAGGAGTAGAGGAGTCAGCTGTCCTATTTCACCAGATGGCAAAGCTCCATGGGTATGCAGGATACCCAAGGAGCAAAGCTCCATGGATATCAGGGACTGTTAACCCATAGTCCTCTCCGCAGAGCTCAGCTGTGTGGTCCTTTTCAACTCATGTACTGTAGACCACACTATAATAATAGTCTTTTTCTAGTCACATTTAATTTAAAGATTTTTTTTCAAGTACAAAACAACATAGAGACAAACTGTCACACAGATCAATAAAACTAAAAATATACAAAGAATAGAAGAAAAAAAAAAAATAAAAAAAAAAATATATATATATATATATACACAGAGGTGGACTGACAGCTCATGGGGCCCCCGGGCAATAAGGGATCATGGGGCCCCTGTACCCTTGCCCACATTCAAAGCACACCAAAAAGCCTATAAAAGGTACTAGGGGCATTTCATGGGGCCCTCTACTGACCCCGGGCCCTCGGGCAGTGCCCGAATGGTCAGTCCCCCCTATATATATATATATATATATATATATATATACATATTGTATATAAACAAAACCAATATACAGAACTAAGCCCACAAATTGCCATTGTCAAGTATACTGTATATCACCCATAACCATCTATGGTACTTATGGTATTTAGCAAGCTAATAAATATCCCACAAGTAACAATAAGTACAATATCCTCAACAAAAAGAAATGGAAGGGCACATTGCATCTATCAGTTACACTGTATTGTAGCTAACCTGTGTAAAGTGTTGCGATAAAGGTACGTTTTTTTCCTCAAACAGAATAATTGTTAATTTTGGATTTCCACTCATCTACTGATGGTGAAATAGAAGGTACCCATTGTGAAGCAGTCAATTTTATTGCAATAAAAAAAAAGATCTTAAAATTGCAACGAGTAACTTATAGTCCAACATGTTGGAATCAACATATTCTAAAATACATAAAATGGGGTCAAGGGCTAGGGAAATGCCATATAAATCATTTAAAGTTGAAACAACTCCATGGCAATAATGTCTAAGCTTTGGGCATCTCAATAAGTGGATGGGGTTAGCATGCAAATGGCCACATCTAACAGAGTGTGAGTTCTCCCTACAGCTTATTATGCAAAAATTCTCTTGTACAATACACTCTGTGCAAAATTAAATGCTGTGTTACTCTGTAGGATGGAGAGAGCAAAATAATCTGACTATTCCACAGCACATCATCCCAAAGTACATCGGAGAGGGGACTAAGATCTTCATCCCATCTGCACTTACATGGGAGGGGAAACCAAAGAAGAAATTTTGACAACTGTGTGTGTGCTATTGAAATAAGCCCCTTAGTAGTCTGGAGCAAAGGAGATGGATGGAATCAAGCCCTGTGCATGGAGTGCATGACATAACTGTAAATACTGGTAGAACCAATGGTGTTCCAAGTTAAACTCCAACTACAGTTGTTTTAGGATCTCTGTCAGATTAAAGCTGACACAGATCTGTGGTTTCCACCTTTTCCCACCTTGAAAAACCTTCCAGAAAAAGTTCAGCCAACGTATCAATGGACCAAAATGGGACATGTCTTGTATATCTAATGATTTCCAACAGAGTTTTAACTGTTTACCATACTTTATGCATCAAATTTAGTGTAGGATGTACAGATTGCACTTTAAAAACAGTAGGAGTGTCTAACATCTGTAATGGGGTTTTACCTTGATGTAAGGAAGAATGTATAAGAGGACCCCTGAGGGCCATGTCCCTCCCATCCTGCAATGTGCAGGATGTCTTTCTAAAATGCCTGAAATGTGGCAATACCATTGGTTTTTTGGATACCATGTGTATGAAGAGACACTTGACTTCTCCATGCGCAGATCATTGGAAGCAACATCTGCATGCTAGCCATCAGGAAAAGGGGTTTGCTCCTCTTTCCAGCTCCTCCCTTTCCACCTGTATCCCCACTACATAAGACTCTTCCAGTCTCCAGCAATAAAAAATTAAAGTCTTTCAGAAGATGTCAGAGGATTATCGTATGGTTCTTCCTGTGGAGAAAAGGGTCAGCATGGTGCAGAGCAGAGGTAAGCATAAGCTGCAACCTTGCTCTAATTACATAGAAACATAGAAAAGTGATGGCAGAGAAAAGACCAAGTGGTCCATCGAGTCTGCACATTTTTTATTTTTTTTAATACTTGTTTTATATTTTTTTCTGTTTTTGTTTTGGGTTTTTTTTGTTTGTCTTTGTCTTTTTTGTTTTTGTCTGTTTTGTCTGAATATAAATCTATGCTTGTCCAAAGCATGTTTGAAACCACTTACTGTTGACTGACTCACTATTTCTGCTGGAAATTTTTTCCAAGCATCAACTACTCTGTCAGTCGAATTTTACATTCTAAAATTAGATTTGAACTTTCCTCAAGGTAACTTGTGATCATGTCCCCGTGTTCTTGATCTTGGTTTCATATTGAAATTACTGCTCTCTTGACTCTTATTCACGCTCTTGATGTATTTAAAAGTTTCAATCATGTCTCCCCTTTCTCTTCTTTCCATCAGACTGTACATATTACATTCCTGAAGTTGCTCTTGATACAGTAAGTTTTATTCCTCAGACCTTTCACCATTTTGTTACCCATCTCTGGACTGGTTCTATTTTATCAGTATCTTTTTGTAAGTGAGGTCTCCAGAACTGGACACAGTATTCTAAATGAGGTCTCACTAAAGAGCTATAAAAGGGAATCATGACCTCCTTCCTCCTACTGGTGATTCCACTTTCTCACTGCCTGGCCACACTTTTTGCTCATTTTGCAATCATCTGAAATAAGTACCCCCAAATAATTTTCCTCTGTAGTGCTGGCCAATACTATACCTCCAATGTTGTGTCCTCCAACACAATCCATGTTATCAGTATTCTGATTCTCCTTTTATTTTGTGTTGCACCTTTTCCCCCATGTAATAAAAACTCACCACACTTCCACACCCCTTAGGGCAGTGGTTCTCAACCTGTGGGTCGTGACCCCTTTGGGGGTCAAACGACCCTTTCACAGGGGTCGCCTAAGACCATCGGAAAATACATATTTCTGATGTGTAAAGAGCAGCTGCTGTGTAGAAAGCAGCTGCTGTGTTGAAAGCAACTACTGTGTTGAAAGCAGCTACTGTGTTGGAAGCAGCAGTATTGGAGGTAAAACGACACTTTATGAATTATAATTACTGGGTAAATAATTTTATGGTTGGGGGTCACCACAACAAGAGGAACTGTATTAAAGGGTCGCGGCATTAGGAAGGTTGAGAACCACTGCCTTAGGGTCATATGCCAACCTTGCCCAGGGATGGAAGCACTTTATTTGTGATTATAAATATGATTATGTTATATAGCAATATATCAGTCATATCACTTACAGCAGCTGAGGTGGGGAATTTAAATGTGGGTACTGATCTATGAGGAGTATGTTGACTCAGAAATTGAAGCTTGTCTATACAGACTTACAGTTGTGACCAAAATTATTCAACCCCCAATGCTGTAAAGGGGTTTAGGGACTATAGTGTACATTTGGAATTGTATTCAGAATCAAATCCTACAAGGACGTTGTAACTACCCAAATGCAACTAAAATGACATCAATTGTTTATGTAATACAGTAGTAAATGGTTCTTATGTGGTTTCTTCATTGCCACAATTATTCAACCCCTTAAAGACTACCACTCTGAAGAACAGAGGTTCATACAGGTGCTTTCCATCAGGTATTGAAAACACCTGTGGATGTCACCGAGCAGCAATCAAGCATAATAAGCACCAATTAGGCAGCTTTAAAATGACTGTGATACTCAGCTCCTTCTAGACATTTACTGGTGTGGTTACAAACATGGTGAAGGCAAGAGAATGGTCCAGGAAGACAAGAGAAGAGGTGATTTCTCTTCACAGGAAGGGCAATGGCTATAAGAAGATTGCAAAGATGTTAAACATACCAAGAGACACCTTAGGAAGCATCATTCGCAAATTCAAGGCAAAGGGCACTGTTGAAACGCTACCTGGTCGTGGCAGAAAGAAGATGCTGACTTCGACTGCTGTGCGCTACCTGAAGCGTAGAGTGGAGAGAAGTCCCCGTGTGACTGCTGAGGAACTGAGAAAAGATTTGTCAGATGTGGGTACAGAAGTTTCAGCCCAGACAATAAGACGCACACTGCGTAATGAAGGCCTCCGTGCCAGAACTCCCAGGCGTACCCCCTTGCTGTCTCCAAAGAATAAGAAGAGTCGACTGCAGTATGCCAAAAGCCATGTGGACAAACCACAAAAGTTGTGGGATAGTGTTCTGTGGACTGATGAAACAAAATTAGAACTGTTTGGGCCCATGGATCAACGCTATGTTTGGAGGAGGAAGAACAAGGCCTATGATGAAAAGAACACCTTGCCTACTGTGAAGCATGGTGGAGGGTCAATCATGCTTTGGGGCTGTTTTGCTTCTGCAGGTACAGGGAAGCTTCAGCGTGTGCAAGGTACCATGAATTCTCTTCAGTACCAGGAGATATTGGATGGAAACGTGATGCAGTCCGTCACACACCTGAGGCTTGGGAGACGTTGGACCTTTCAACAGGACAATGATCCCAAGCATACCTCCAAGTCCACTAGAGCATGGTTGCAGAGGAAAGGCTGGAACATTTTGGAGTGGCCATCGCAGTCACCAGACTTAAATCCGATTGAGAACCTCTGGTGGGACTTAAAGAAAGCAGTTGCAGTGCGCAAGCCTAAGAATGTGACTGAACTGGAGGCCTTTGCCCATGAAGAATGGGCGAAGATACCCGTAGATCGCTGCAAGACACTTGTGTCAAGCTATGCTTCACGTTTAAAAGCTGTTATAACTGTAAAAGGATGCTGTACTAAGTACTAAGATTGAATGTCACTTGGGGGTTGAATAAAACTGATAATGCTGTGAGCACAGAAAAGACATTTGTGGTTATTTCATTATAACTGTTATGTTATATTTGTCTGACCTACAAGTGCCTCTTTAATGTAAATGTAAGCAAGATGACTGAATGATCAAAAGCAATGTCAAACTGGCCAAAACACTCAATTTCAGTGGGGGTTGAATAATTTTGGTCACAACTGTAATACTGTGGTTCAAATCTTTAACATGCTGCATTAAAATAAATAAATAAATAAACTTCATCTTTAAAGTGATTGCAAAGGATACCATTTTATTTGTTAAATATAATAAACATGTTATGTTTACCTGCTCTGTGCAAGCCCTGATTCTCCTTTTCTCAGGTCCCCCTTCTGCTTCTGGCTCCTCCCACCCCTCGAGTGGCCCCATAGCGAGCCACTTACTATGGGTGCACTGGTGCATGCTCACTCCTGTCCATAAGACACACAGAGCGCAGCTCGGCCCCGCAGACAGCTTTCTCTTCACTTGCTCAGATTGACAGCCAATGTCTGAGCCAATGAGGAGGGAGAGAGCCAAGAGCCTCTGCTCTCTTGCACATCGCTGAATTGAGATCGGGGGTCAGGTAAGTATAAGGGGGGGAGGGGGGCTGCTTGCAGATGGATGCATTAGTAAAAAAAACCTTTCAGCTTTTAGAACCACTTTAACCCCCCCTGGCGGTATTCCCGAGTGTAGCTCGGGGTAAAATGTCAGTACCAAAAGCGGTAACCCCGAGCTGCATAGGGAGTCCCTGCAGAGCTTACCTTGTCCTTCGCTCCCGCGATGTGTCCCCTGCAGCATCCCCGGCCATCTCATCCAGCTGATGCCGGCATCCGGCTTCTGTGTTCCGGTCCCTGTGATGTCGGGAAGTACGGGCGCCGCCAGCGGCGGCGGGAAATTTGAAAATTTTAAAAAAATGTCATTTTTTTCAAAATGAATTTTACATAGTAAAACATTGCTGTTTCAAACCATTTCACATACATTTTGTCCCTAGTGCTTTGTCCTGTCCCCTGTCTGCATTTTGACTGTTCTTTCTGCCTGGAAACATAGAAAAGTCCATGGCGTCCAAAAAGCGTCCCTTTAGGTCAAAAGCGGTTTTAGACCAGCTAGAGAACAGCGATAGTAAATCAGAACCACTTGCAGAATTGAGTGATAATGATTTGTGGAGAAATTCGTCATCAGACACTGACAACAATTTTGCGACTTTGCTCAGTGATGTGCGAACTTGGCACTATATTTCAAATTTCAGTGTTTTTGGTTTGATTATATTATTGAATTAAATATATTATTATATTATTATTTTTTATGATTATTTATTAAATTATAATTTATGATTTTGTGTTTCAAATTTTATCATACCCGGGATGTTTAATAGACTCTTGTTCAGACAGATTTCAGTGAGTTATTCCTAAATATTACAGCCTACAATAAAAAAACTACATATTTCCATGCAAAATAATGGTACCGCTTTCAGCACCAAAAATCTGAAATAATCATACCGCCAGGGAGGTTAATGAAAGATGACCGAATGTTCTGCTTTCTACACTAAACAGTATTATATCTGCAACCTGTGAAAGACGTTATGAAGGAGATGACCTAAGAAATATGTGTTTTAAGAACCTAGGTACCACACTGAGAAAGTACATGACATATACAAGGTCTGGAAGCCTGTCTAATTTGCTACGATGAAGGCATTGTTGTTTTAAATAAAAGATGTGAGTACTCTAAGTAAACCTTAGTCATATTAACTCCCTAGAGCAAATTCAAGTGGGTCTTTCACAAAGTGTTGGAAAATGCCCAAAAACAAATGTCAGTGGCTGTGCTGTAGAAAGAGTTTTCAGATCAGCAAGAGTTCCCCTGAAGAGCTGGCAGGTAATGGATAGGTAGGAATCACATACACACCAGATGTTCAGCCTCTGAATATATTTGTACTACTAAAAAATAGAAGAATGGAGTATATTCTCTGAAAACTATAGTAAGTGTGAACATTAAAGCTGAACTCCAAGCAGATGTAAAGGACACAAATTAATGAAGCTAAGTATGTATTGATAAACCATGAAAGTGTATGTAAAGGCATTATTTTAGGTTTGGATAGAGTTGGAAATGGTTAGAATATTTGTCAAGTTTTAATGCTGTCTCTGTCCCCGCTGAGAATATACATTCCTCTATTTGTCCTGGTGACCACTGACACTGAGACTGAGACTGAAAGCGAGCAGAGATGGAAAATGCTCCAAAGAGGACTTTTGCTCTTGAGGCAACTCTTTCATACAGGAATTCCTCTTATATATTATTGCATTTCCAGGAAGTGAAGGGAAATCTCCTTAGTGAAACACAGCTGGCAAATAATAACCTTTTAGAAGCTTTAAGGCAGGCCATACGTGATTAAAAAAAGTTTTATCTTTTAACCAGCGGGATGAATGAAAAAAAATGAACCAATTCCCCCATTCATACATTTGAGGTGGATAGGGAATCACTCCCACTGAGCTAATGTATTTTGCCAGGAGGGTGCCTTCCCGTTCATTTGGGAAAAACCTGACAGATCGATTTATGTACAACCAACTAGCCCATACATGGATCAAAATTAGGCCTGTCCCATGCTGAACTAGCTGAATCAGATCCAATGCAGGACTTAGGGATTTGTATTGAATTTGATGATAACAGAGGTGATGATAACAGAGGACCTGTGACCACCAGAGCATAGTGGAGAAGAGGCACAGCGGAGCAGTCTTACAACCTGGAAAAAGCCTGTGGCAGTGGAAGATCAGGGACATTAAACTGCTTTTTATAACCCCCTAGAACTCTAAACTAAACTAGCATTTAACCCTTGCAGTGAGGGAGCAGCTCCACTACAAGGGAGCATTTTTCTTTTCCCTGGAGTTCAGCTTTAAAATAGGCTTTTGCTCTCAAGGAGCACATATTTCTTATGCTATAAAAATGCATAGAAGAGTAGAGTAGGGGTAGAAGAGGTTTTGGTGGCAACAAGGATGCTACAAGACAATAGATTCACAAATTAAATTTTAAAAAAGTACTTTTAGTGACCATAAAAAATAATTTTGCACACTTTTTACAGCATCATTTTGTAGCCACTTATTATGCTTTAACATGTGAAATATTTATCTTGTCATATAATTTAACCATCTTAAAACCAGTGTTACACTCTCTTCCTTTCCAATTTTACAGTTTTCAGTGCAATAATAGTGTTGTGCCTCCAGCAGGGGAATATATTATGCCTGCCCTGCCTGCAATATCAAATTTGACCACTAGATGGAACTGGTAAAAAATGTACTGTTTTACAGAAACTAGAGACTGATTAGATAAGAGTAAGAGTTAATAAAAATTCCCATAATTGTGAGAAAAAGGAGAGAGATGCACCTTGGGATCTCAGAATCCATCTTAGAAACTAGGAGAGAAGGAGCCAGCTATTAGCGCACATGTTGGACTAACCCTTACATCCTTTTGCATGAGCTAGGCAGCATCGCTGGTGAGAATCACTTACTGCTGTGCATAGCCTAACTATTTATTGTGTTTTCTTTATGTTCTTACACAGATTATATGTACCTCTTATCTGTTTTTTTTTTTCAGAATAGTTTCACCCACCCTGTTTTATAAAGCTTCAAATTTACATTCAGTCTGGCTTATTGCAGAATAGGAGGGTTTAGATGCATGTCGAGTTACACACAGGGAAGTATGTAGCGAGGATAGAACAAATAGTTTGATTTATAATTGAAAAATGCGAAACTGACTTTTATTCCATTTTTTTTAGTTACCGTAAGTAGAGCTTTCTTTTGGTGGTATTTAACAACTACTTTTGTTTACTCTATAAAGAAAAAAAATAAAAAAGTTTCCCTTTTTCTGTTATAAAACATATGTACAAAAATTACCAACAAATTACAAAGGCTTTAAAAATGACCCCTTTTTGAAAAGTGGACATCTCAAGATGAACCTATTTTTTGTCTCTTTTTTTGGTCATGAAAAACATGCTGGTATTATGGTTACAGTGTTCTTAGCCTTTAAATGTCAGAAGATGAAATTGCATTGCACTGAAATTGCATTGCGTGCAATGTCTAGATGTCATGAAAAAACTCAAACACTTTAAATGACCACCAAAACAATCCCACAATCATTGGTGGTCAGAGGTACTTTAACCACTTTCGGCCACCCTATAGCAGAAATACTGCTACAGGGAGGAACGGGTGCTCACAATCACGTATATATAAGCAATGTTGCAGTTCCGGTAAGGAGCAGGTGCCATTCATGGTCTCAGCTGTCAATCACCGGGTCTCGGCCAGTGATTCCCCACCAGCACCCGGTGATCTCCGAGTATTACCGACGGGGGAGAGTCATGTATGCAAACAATACAGATCTCTCCCCTGTAAGCTCCTGCACACTGCGTTGTATGGCTCTGCATACAAAGCAGTGTGCTTACAGTGTAAAGCACACACAGCCCACAGTTAACCTTTGATCGCCCCACATGTTAACCCCTTCTTGCCCAGTGCCATTAGTACAGTGTCAGTGCTTTTTATTAGCACTGATCACTGTATTGGTGTCACTGGGGATGTCACTGACACCAAGTCAGTTACCCCCAGTGTCGGACTGCCCACCGCAGTCCCACTATAAATCACTGATAGCTGCCATTACTAGTAAAAAAAAAATCCTATATATATACCACTATTTGTAAACGCTATACCTTTCATGTAAACCAATTAATTTACATGCATTTTAGCAAAGACGTACCAGAATACATTTTGTCCTAATTTTATGATGAAATTAGATTTTTTTAATTTTTTTATTGGACATGTTTAATAGCAAAAAGTCAACAATATAGTTTTCTTTTTTCAAAATTGTCAGTCTTTTTTTGTTTATAGCGCAAAAAATAAAAAAAAACACACAGGCAATCAAATACCACCAAAGAAAACTCTATTTGTGGGGAAAAAAAGGACATACATTTTATTTATGTACAACATTGCATCACCGTGCAATTGTCAGTTAAAGTAACACAGCGACGTATCACAAAAAATGGCCTGGTCAGGAAGGGGGGTAAATCCTCTGGAGGGCAAGTGGTTAAAACATCCAAAAACAATCCCACAAGCATTGGTGGCTAGTAGTATTTGAAAATCCCCATCACTGCTCCTTCCTGGGTGCAGCAGACCAATCAGCCAGGAAGGAGCTTGCTGATTGGCCTGCTGCGGCACAATCAGGTAGCGCGATACTTGCTGGAGTTAGCCTGGAGGAAGACAGGAGTGAAAGTGCCGTCTCACCGTTTGGGTTTGCCCTTGGCAGAGCATTCCATACAGAGGCTTCTTTGCTGTTTCCTATGTCCAGATGAGATGTGCTGCTTACATGATATTTACCAGTAGTTGTCTGGTGAGTGTACATCTGACAGAGGTGGTGGATTTCCTTACTGGATCACTTCACAGTGTTTCACCGTGATTGCTGTGCCTATAGTTCCACGAACATATTTGGTTTATATCATACTGATATATATGGACTTTATTCATTTCCACTTTACATGTTGCACTTGACTGTTCCACATTCATTGAATGTTTTTTTGATGCTTATATGTTTTCACTTTATATGTTGCACTTGATTGTTCCATTTATTTACCAGATCAGCGTTGCACTTGATTACCTCACATTAATATTATTTATTTAAGTTTAGCGCTGCACTTTTATATCATATTTATAAGTGGTTACCTTTACCTTTGTGCTAGCCGCTTAATATTTCCAGCGCTCGCCTATGCACAATATTTATTAGTATTAGTGGTAAGTATCCCTTTAACCCCATCCCACCTTGAACCACAGCCATCTCTAATGCATCCTGGAGAATTGAATGATTTTATTCATTCATAAAATCCTCCTCCATTGTAAGAGGAAAGGACAGGCTCTCTAATGTAAACAATACAATTGTTTACATTTGTGTTCTCTGTGATTGGCTATCCTAGTGATCACAAGGCACAAAGTGGCTCTAATCTGCTCTGTGTCTTTTGCCTATGCTCTCCACTGTGTAATGACAGCGGCATCAGTGGTATTGTAGGGAGATGGTTAAGTAAATGTGAAAAGTTTGTGTCTCGGTAACATAAAAGTTATAAAGTCATCTAAAAATACACTCTATCATTACGTCTGTCTATATTAGTAAAATGTTTGCAATAACCAACACAAAATAGTCAGGAAATACAGTACCTTATTATTATTAGTCAGATTATATTACAGTACTAAAAACAAATGTCTAAATGGCTAATTTGGGTACTTTAGTGTTTATTTGTATCACATTATTAAGCAAGGCTTTATACGTGCAGCAAACAAACAACATCCTTCTCTCCACAACAGCTCTATATCAAGAAAAACTGTCTTTTTAACCAAATGTATGCAATAAAGTGCACTGTTTTCTGCTGAAGGCTATTTTAAATTAGGCTAATAAATTGCTATGTTCTTTCCTTGGTGATAATGCACTACATTATGTACCTCTATATATGCAACACTATCCGTAATGGAGCAGAAATTACATATTAGACACAGACCAGATGTTCTTATATACATTTACATTTATATATATAACAGAACATGAAGTATCACTCTGTCATTCCTAGGTCTCAATGGGACAGGATAAGGAATGAGAGTTTCTCAGAAGAAATGGAAAAACCTTAACTGGGTCACCAGAAAGGATAAATGCAAATAGTAACGTTTCTATATGTGTTTGCGCGATGATCTATTTAGTAGCGCCTTGTATGAAGATTTTTATATAAGCACAAAAAAACACATCATCAAGAATTTATATTATCCTTTTGTGTGATTCATTTTCATTAAATGCATATATAGCTTCAGACTTTTTGCATAGTATTGTTTTTTTAATGGTAATGTTTTATGAGTGGCTGTTTATATTAAAGTGAACCTACCTTGAAAAAGGTCTGTTTTAAAGAAAAATGAAAGCGTTAAGAAAAGAAGAAAACACCTTAAAATTATATTTCTTTTAATAACAGACATTTCATACTTACCTGTGCAGTGGCTTTGCACAGAGCAGCCTTGATCCTCCTGGCTCCTCCCCTTTGTGCCACTTGCAGTGCATCCTCCCAGGCTCACTGCAGAGCTGCTGCTCTGTGTGTCCATTCACACATGGAGTACTGCTCAGCCCTACTCTCTCCTCATTTGCTCACTGGCTGCGATTAATAGTAATAGCAGGAGCCAATGGCTCCCACTGCTGTCTCAGCCAATGAGGACAAAGTGACCCGGGAAAGCCACTGCTCTCGTGCACATTGCTTGATCGATATGGGGCTTAGGTATGTTTTTTTTTTGGGGGGGGTGACTGGGGAGCTTCTGTACACAAAAGATTTTTTACCTTCTTGCAGGGAATGCATGAAGGTAAAAACCTTGAGCCTTTACAACCACTTTAAAGGTAAGTTAAACTGGACAAAACAAATAAAGTAAGCCTCAGGCAGATATGGGCTACCTTTCTGACAATAACTCCAGGTCCTGCTGCTAATGCACTATCCCTGTTTCAATAAGTTCAAGTTCAATAAGTGAGTGCAGCAATACTCACCCTAATATGCCAGGTCACATCTGCAAGAAAAGGGCAAGTTGAGGGGTCTAAACCAGTCTGGCTAATAAACAGTAATGGTTAACCTGAGGCAAACCTTGGCCCTTTACTATTATCTGAATGAGCAGGCTTGAGGCTGTAAAACTACCTGCAGACCATACAGTGTAATGTGACAGTCAAGATTTTGGCACTATTCTTCATCTATTTCTGACTGAATTTTTTGGAAAGAATAAAAAAACACTCTGGCTAGCTTGGATCAAATCCCACTCCCAATGTGTACGTTCCCCTCATGTTTGCATGGTGCTCAATCATACTGAGAGATTAATGTATGTCCTGATTGAATGGCGGGCAAGCAGGGGCTGCTGTGATTAAATCTATTTATGTATAATAAATACCATATAAATATAGGAAATAAATATTTTGTTTGCTTTGCCCAAAATACATTTACCCCTAAAGTGCACCTGTGCCCAGTTTATGGGGGAAAATGTATTTGCATATTTTTAACAGTAGCAGTGAGATAACTATAAATCAAGCCATCCCTGACCTTTCTAGCTGCTTGTATTATGAAGAAATTAATTCTCAAAGATCCTTAAAGTATAACTGAAGCAGCTTCTTCAGGCACTGTAGCTAATCTCCCTGGACGTGCACAAAAGAGAAAAACGTGGTCAAAGGATTGTGTGAATGGTGGATAAAGAACCTAAATCAACTTCCAGACAAATTCAAGCTGACCTTCCAGAACAGGGTACAACTGTGTCAGCTCACACTATACATTGCAACCTGAATGAAGAGGGACACTATGGTAGAAAACCCAGGAGGACCCCACTGATGACACAGAAACATAAAAAGGCATATTGGAGTTTGCCAAAACGTACCTGAGGAAGCCAAACTCCTTTTGGAAGAATGTGCTGTGAAGAGACGAAACAAAATGACAGCTTTTTTCTAAAGCCCATCATTCTACTGTTTTCAGAAAAAGAAATGAGGCCTTTAAAGAAAAGAATACAGTCCCCACAGTCAAACATGGTGGAGGTTCACTCATGTTTTGGGCTTGCTTTGCTGCTTCAGGCACTGCATGGTTTGACCATGTGCATGGCATTATGAAATCTGAAGACTACCAAAGAATTTTGGTAAAATGTAGGGCCCAGAGTCAGAAAGCCGGGTCTCCATCAGAGGTCATGGGTCTTACAGCAGGACAATGACCCAAAGCACACATCACAAAACACCCAGAAATGGTTTCAGGCAAAGCACTGGAGAGTAATGAACTGGCCAGCAATGAGTTCAGATCTCAATCCCATAGAGCACCTGTGGAGAGATCTCAAATCAGCAGTTGGGAAAAGGAACCCTTCCAATCCGAGAGACCTGTTGCAGTTGGCAAAAAAAGAGTGGTCCAAAATTCCAGTAGAGAGGAATGAGAAACTCATTGATGGTTACAGGAAACAATTGATTTCAGTATTTTTTTCCAAGGGGTGTGCTACTGAGTGTTAACTTGAGGGTGCCAATAATTTTGTCCAGTCCATTTTTGGGGTTTTTGTGTGGAATGTGCCAGATTAGGCTTTTTGTTTCTCCACTTTTTTGTGTCATACCAATACAATCAAAAGAAATAAACAGGAGAATGCCGAAAAATTTGTAATTGCAACTATTTTCTGGGCGATGTGGTTCATTATCTGACAGAAATGCAGGGGTGCCAATATTTTTGGCCATGATTGTATACATAATCAGAACATAGGAAAATCCTGCAGGTTTAAAAATGTATTCAATTGAAACAGTAAAGGAAGGAAACAGGAGGATGGTGACATTATTAGATCCCTTTGTAAAGAGGAAACTTAATAGATCTATTAAATTAAAATAATGTATTCAGATGGCCTGAATCCAGAAATAGACCTGCATTACTAGGGATTATTAGGGATGCATGACTAGGGCAGCTAATGAATACAGAGGGAAGAGAGAAATGTTGACCACCTACACATTGGAGTGTGCAGTACTGCAGAAAGGAGGCGCCGATAGATGGCATAATTAGGGAAGCATTAATGAAAAGCTGAGTGCCTTGCATGTCAATCCCGCATGAGTGTTATCTGTGTGGCATGTTATCCCTGCACCAGGGCTTGGAGATACTTTTATTTCTTCATTCACTTGAGTGATTGTCAAAACAATGATCAACTGAAAAAAAATAGATTTTTTAGCAAGCTAAATCCAAAACAAATCTATCTAATCTATCTATCTATCTATCTATCTATCTATCTATCATCTCTCTAGCTATACAGTACTGTGCTGAATTTTTAGGCAGGTGTGAAGACATGCAGTAAAGTAAGAAATCTTTCAAAACTATATATTTTAACTGTTAATTTTAAATGTTTATAAAATGAAAAGTGAGCTGACAGGAACAAAATCTAAATAAAATCAATATTTGATGTGACTACCCTTTGGCTTTAAACCAGCATCAATTCTTACACTTGCACACTTTGTACACTGGCACAAAGTCAGGGATTTTGTAGGAATAGAGTCAGATGTATTATTAACCAAATATACCAAGCAGGTGCTATTGATCATGAATTTCATATGTAGGTTGCAACACTGAAACAGAAATAGCTGTGTAAGAGGCATTAAACTGGGTGAGGAACAGCCAAACTCTGCTACTAAGGTGAGGTTGTGGAAAACACTTTCATGTCACAGGTCATACACCATGGCAAGACTGAGAACAGCGGGGGCATGTCCAAGATGGCGACCGGAGCGGCCGCATAATCCGGAGCTCCGTCGCCGACCCATACAATCTGCTGCCATCCGTGCTGCTGAGGACTACGGCGGGGCGGCTGGAGCTTTGGGTGCTTCCCCTGTGCCTGGGAGAGAGGCCCCGGAGGATATCTCCGCCATCTGTGGCGGCGGATGCGCGCGGCCTGGCGCGGCCGCATGGTCCGGGACTCCGGAGGTTTGTCTCTGCATCCGCTGCCATCCGGGCGGTAGCGGATCTCCCTGGGACATCGGTGACACCCTCTGCATCCCCTGGGCCTGGGGGAGCGGCGGCGCAGCATATTGCCGTTCCCTGTAGCCGCGGCCTACTGCATCCGGTCCGGACCTCCTCCCCCTCACATCCGAGCCACGGTGAGTGCAGCAAGCGGGTGGATACTGACCATCCTGTCCCCCTTCGGTGACTCGGGAGACGGGACTCCCGCCCACCACTCCAGGGACCCCCTTCATCTGTGATTATGGCCTTTGCTGGGCCCAGAAGCCCACTGAGGCCTATATACTACCCTGGAGGGGTGCATGGGCTGACTGGATTTGCCCTGGAGGACTCTTGGGCCATCATGAGGGCTCCTCTGATCTGTGCTTGCCCCCCCGTTCCTCCCAGATCCTGGAGCTATTAATGGGGTGCACCACGGCCTATGTCCACTCTACATCCTCACAGCTTGCTAACTGTATTTACAATATAAAGTCTTTTCGGATAAGCTTGATAGCGTTTATGTAATTACAACCCTAGACCTGACTCGGGCGTTATAGGTCCCCTGGGGTCAATATCTCCTTTTGTTATCCACTTTTCAGTTGATCACCCCCAGGAGACTCCCTGTATGCCGTCCACTAAGAAAAAGAAGGGACAAGCTCAAAAGTCTCTCACGACATATCTACTTAAGACACACGAGATTTGCAGCATGTCTCCAGGTGACGCAGAACGAGCATCCCCATCCGAACCCATGCAGGATATCACAGCTCCTTCATTAACTCTGGTCAGTGAAGATGCACAACAACTTACAAAGGGTGACCTGGAATCTTGCTTGGAAACCATGTACACCAAACTGGCCGCCAAATTCCAATCAGAATTACACAAAAGCACTAACGTTCTCTCTCAGGAAATAGCCACATTGGGCTCTAGAACCGATCGCTTGGAAACTAAACATGATGAACTTAGCCTAGCCTATGGGGACCTTTCCAGAGAACATGATCATCTACATACGGCCTTTTTACAATTGCAGGCACAGGTTGAGGACCTTGATAACCGCAACCGCAGAAATAATCTGCGAGTCAGGGGAATTCCGGAATCTGTATCTGATCTCTCACATACCGTTACCAAGCTATTCAAATCTCTCCTTCCGGATTGTAGCCCCGGGTCCTTTGCCTGTGCTCGCATCCATAGAGCCCTGCGCCCTAAACCCCCTAGTGATAAACCGCCTAGGGACATTGTTCTATGTCTAAAGGATTTCCTGACCAAAGAAGACATACTCAGAGCTGCTTGCAATACCCCAACGATCTCCTTTGAAGGCTCGATTTTACAAATTTTTCCAGATGTTTCCCCGGCTACGTTGGAGAAGCGCAGGAAAATGAAGGAGGTTACAACAGCTCTCTTTTCAGCTCGTATCCGTTATAAATGGGGCTTCCCTTTTAAGTTGATAGTTCCACATAATGGGAGCACATATATTGCTACATCCCTTCCTGAAGGCAGAGAGATCCTGACCAAGTTGGGCCTGGCGGATGCCCCATCGCCTCGGCGTCCCCCCCCCTATACCTCGTGTCTCTCCTATCTGGCACACTCCATCTCCACGGAGGGAAAGGAGGAGGGCCCGACAAGAACTGGGCTGATGGGACCATGCCTTCCTGCCTATTATTACTTGCATTGATGTTCCTGGTCTGCGGTTTCCCTTGCTTGGGATAGGAGGCAACCCACGGGGTTTCTATTTTTCAGCACCCCCTATACCTTGGGGATATATATATGTGTTTTTGTGGATGCTGTTGAGCTGTTTCTGTGTTTATTTAGACTATATATGCTCTCTCGTTGATAACTGGACCTGTTTAAGTCTAACAAGGGTCTTCGGGCCCTCTGAATATCGCCCACTGATTCATGGTCTCACAACTCTTGGACACGTTACCCCACCCTGCCTCCTGACATGACCGGAGGAATCACCGCCCGATTGTGGGGTGACGGCTCCGTTTTTCATGTGTTATGGGGACAGAGTTTGGGCCCGATTGGCCCTTTGATGTTGGAATTTTTTGTTTTTTCAGGTACAGCTAATTGCATACCTGATCCATGTCTCTCAGTTACTTTTTTCATTGTCGCAGCTATCATTGCTTCACTCTTACTGTTTTTTGTCTTTTTTTTCCTCAAAAATTTCGTACATGATGTTGGCTTGATGCCGGAGTGTGGACGTCACGACCCCCATTTTGGGGTCTGGATGTCCCCCAGACTGGTAATGCTACCCGTAAGTCTATTTGTTATGGACTCGAAGGTCCTTACATCTAGCCAAATAATTCGAGTATATGTCTTGTCAATGTGTATTTTTTTGCTGATGGTAATAATTTTTGCATATTATGGTAATTCAATGTATCTCGCATAATGTCCAGGGTTTCAATTCGCCAAACAAGCGCAAAACGGCCTTTCTCCAGTATAGGCGATTAGGGGCTAAAATTATTTTATTGCAGGAAACACATTTTGCAGCCGCAAAACACCCGACATATTTTCACAAATCCTATAGACAAGGGTATTATACTTTACACTCCTCCAAGAGTAGAGGGGTGGCCATTTTTCTGCATAATTCAATCCCCTTTGAGGTTCAACATGTGTATCGTGATCCAGACAGTAGGTTTATTATTCTTAAGGGCACCCTTTCAGGCCGAGAACTTACAATAGCAAATGTTTACGCACCGAATTCGGCACAAGCTACCTTTTTCTCAAAATTTTTTGATGTTCTTGATAGATTTTTGTCACCCCATCTATTGGTGGGTGGTGATTTCAACCTGGTAGCAAATCCTCTTCTGAACCGTAGCTCACTCTTGCACTCTTCCCACGCCTTCCCAAAATCACTTACTAAAAGACTAGAGGCCTTCCAGTTAGTAGATGCCTGGAGGGCGCATAATGTAGGAGCTAGAGAATATTCATTTTATTCTCACCCGCATGACTCTTATGCTAGATTAGACTATATTTATTGTACCCCTATTTTATTAGCAAACTCTAGGATAGCGAACATTCACTTGAGTCCTTGGTCGGATCACAATATTATAGCCTTGTCTATCACATGTATGGTACTTGCACCCACTCCCTTCTCATGGAGACTCAATGATTCTATGCTTACGGATGTTGACTCCCGCCATGAAGTAGCTGCATCTATTTTGGAATATTTTCAATCTAATTCGACTCCTGATATTTCTCCAGCCACATTATGGGTAGCCCATAAGGCGGTCCTACGAGGCCGCCTTATTTCTATGGCTTCATCCAGAAATAGAAAACGATGGCAGCAAATTCTGCTTCTTACCCGAGAGTTGGAAGCACATTACCGAAGTCATATTGCTAACCCATCTCTTCTTAATAAACAGTTACTATCTCAAAAGCGCTTAGAATTGAATACTCTGCTATCCCAAAAAACTGAAAAAGCTCTCCGCTGGTCAAAAGCCTCGTTTTTATTACATAGCAACTCGGCTTCCACTATGTTTGCAAGGAAACTGAATCACTCCATGCGCCCCCCACATATTTATAAATTGCGTACTAACTTGGGTGCTATTTCATCTCTGCCACAGGAGGTCTTGGGCATTTTTGAAAACTTTTATTCTAACCTATTAGCCCCTCCACGGTCGGACTCTGTTTCACCAGCAGCCTCGTGGCTGGATTCTATACCCCTCCCTGCTCTCACACCTTCTCAAGTTGCTTCTCTTAATGCCCCCTGCACTCTGGAGGAGATAACTCGTGCAATTAGCGCCCTGAAAAGCTCTACTGCGGCAGGTCCAGACGGGTTCACTGCTAGTTATTACAAACATTTTGCCTCTACTTTGGCTCCCTATCTGATAACTTTATTTAATGATGTTTTGCAGGGGGGTAAGTTCCCGGAGGAGATGCTGTTGGCTAACATGTCTTTAATACCCAAACCAAAGAAAGATCACAGCTTACCACAAAATTATAGACCAATCTCAGTAATGAATAATGATCTGAAAATATTTAGCCGCATCTTGGCGGACAGGTTGGCCCCTATTATCTCCTCTTTGGTCTCTCCAGACCAATCTGGATTTATCCCAGACAGATTTATCACTGATAATATTCGCCTCACGCTCAACGTTATTCAAGATGCTAATTTACATTCTAAAGAGGTCTTGCTGATGAGTCTGGATATAAACAAGGCCTTTGACAGTGTTCTTTGGCCCTATATGTTTTCCTTGCTACGGAAAATGGGCTTTAATAACGAATTTTTAGCCGGTATACACGCCTTATATGACTCTCCGAAGACAAGAATACGGCTCCCTGGCTGCAATTCAGACTTTTTCACATTGGGTAGAGGTACCCGTCAGGGCTGTCCCCTTTCACCCCTTTTATTTGCACTGGTGTTGGAACCCTTGGCAGTAGCGATCAGATCACACCCGGATATTTCAGGCTACCCATTGTTAGTCTCAGAATTTAAAATGAGCATGTATGCTGATGATGTTATGCTTTTTCTTACTAACCCGTTGACTTCACTGCCTAATTTATGTGTCATACTGAATGATTTTGCTATAACTTCAGGTCTTACTGTTAATTTTACCAAATCGGTAGTTATGCCGGTTAATATTCCTGATTCCCTAAGTGCATCTCTCCGCAGTTCCTTTCCATTCCGTTGGTCTACAGACCGGATATCCTATTTAGGTATTAATCTCACTCCCAGTTATTCAGATATATTTGCTGCTAATTATCCACCGTGTATATCACGTCTATCTACTCTACTGAGGATTTGGCATGGTTATCCTATTTCCTTCTTGGGTAGAGTCACGGCTGTTAAAATGAATATTTTGCCTAAACTTCTTTATCTTTTTAGAGCACTTCCAGTTCCAGTCTCAAAAACGTTTCTGAGCCAATTTCAGCGGACCATTAATAATTTTATCTGGGGTAATAAGCGTGCACGTTTTGCCTCAGCGATTTTATACCGCTCACAACGGACTGGAGGCCTCGGTCTTCCCAATTTTTGGATATATTATCTTTCGGCTCGTTTTGCGCAGCTATCACAGTGGGCAACTATTAACTCTCAGATCCCATGGGTCAAATTTGAATCTCAGTCCATACGCCCATTCTACTTACCGAGCATCTTGTGGTCCAGGGTCTCTCCACGTTCACTTACCTTTTATAACTCCATAGTGACCCATTCAATGACACTTTGGTCCACATACAAATTTAAATTAAATTTGGTCTCTCCTATTCCCCCCGGTATTTCATATTTTGGTGATCCAACTTTTACACCAGCTTTTTCTTCCCCTCAACTGTTTCGTTGGTGGTATGATCAATCTCTTATCAGATTATCTGATTTTCAAAGAGGAGGATCTTACATTACCTTTGATATGCTACGCGCGCTTTTTGATATTCCCCTTCGCGAGTACCATCGTTACCGACAGATTAGACACTTTTTTGAATCACATTCTGGCCTTACACCGTCTTCTCCGGTTTCCTTTTTTGAACATACCAGCCGTGACTCTCCCAGGGGTAGGGGTCTTATATCCAATTTTTATCACCAATCTTTACATTGTTTTTTTCATACGCCTCCGTTGTACCGACAGAGGTGGGAGGAGGATAGTGGTACCACTTTTTCGGATGAGGATTGGGATTCCATGGTAGACAATATCTGTAAAAGCTCTCGATCTCTTTCGGTTCGTGAAACGGCCCTTAAGGTTTTAACTAGATGGTATGATACCCCATCAAGACTACATAGATTGTACCCACAAACGTCCCCTCTATGTTTTCGAGGCTGTGGTTTTACAGGCACTTTGGTGCATATATTTTGGGATTGCCCGTCCATATCTTTGATTTGGCGCAGGATATCCGAGGTGGCCACCTCACTGGCGGGTACCCCAGTATGCTTATCTATTCAGACTTGCCTATTGGGGGCTCATATCCCAGGGGTCCCTGATGCCATTATGAGATTGATACATACTATTTGTATTGCCACTTTATGGTCTGTTGCCTTACACTGGAGATCCAATGCTGTACCTTTGGCCTCCATCCTACACAGAATTGATGCTGTAATGCTCATGGAACGCATTCATTATACTTTGCTGGATAAGATGCACTTATTTGATAAAAAATGGGAGTCATGGAGGGATTATAGACATTTATTGCATGATTGATAACGTTTTCAGTGAACAATGACTGACAGATGCTGTTGACAAACGTATTATTCAATTTCTCTTATCATTAACGTATTTCATGTACTTGCAATCTACTTTTCTTCTGTTTCTTCTCTTCATTATTATGATATCTTTTTCTGAATTGTACTTTTCCAAAGTGCCTTGTTTTTGCTGTTAACATTTGAAAATGTGCTGTTATTCTATTGTCTACTTATACTCAATAAAATCGTTTGTAAACAAAAAAAGACTGAGAACAGCAACAAAAAAAAACAAGGTAGTTATACTATAACAGCAAGGTCTCACTTAGGCAAAGGTTTCAAAGCATTCTGGGGTTTCAAGACGTTCTGTTTACACTCTATTGAAGAAACACAAAGAAACAGGCAATGTCAAGGACTGAAAATGCAATGGTCATCCAAAGAAACTTAATGCAACAGATGAAAGACACATTATACTTACTTCCCTTTGACAGCGGAAGATGTCAAGCAGTGCCATCAGCACAGACCTAGCGGAAACCAGTGGGACCCAGGTACACCCATCTACTGTACTTATAGAGGCACTTGGGGTCCCTTGTATTTGTTATACCAGTCCCAAAGTATTGCCACCATTAGTAACCACTGTGCCCATCTTTTGGGCTTCGCTGTTGGTTACACCCATCTACTGTCCCGTGAAGTCTGGACAGAATTGGTCTTCATGGAAGAATTGCAGTCAAAAAGCCATAGGTTCGACGTGGAAACAAGGCTAAGCGACTCAACTATACAAGAAAAATGGCAGCAGGTACTCTGGACTGATGAGTCAAAATGTGAAATATTGGCTATAGCAGGAGGTAGTTTGTTTGCAAAGAGCTGGAGAGCAGTACAATAATGAATGTCTGCAGGCAACAGAAAGCATGGTGGAGGTTTCTTTGCAAGTTTGAGGCTGCATTTCTGCAAATGGAGTTGTAAATTTGGTCAGGATCAATGGTGTCCACAATGCTGACAAATACAGGCACATACATATCCATCATGCCATACCATCAAGGAGGCGTGTGATTGGCCCCAGATTTATTCTGCAGCAGGACAGTGACCCCAATCAAACAGTTGACGTCATTAAGAAATATCTTCAGTGTAAAGAAGAACAAGGAGTCATTGAAGTGATGGCTTGGCTCCCACAGAGCCCTAATCTCAACATCATCGAGTCTCTCTGGGATTACATGAAGAGAAAGAAGGATTTGAGGCAGTCTACATCCACAAAAGATCTGGGATTAGTTCCCCAAGATGTTTGAAACAACCTATCTGCCAAGTTCCTTCAAAAACTTTGTGCAAATGTACCTCAAAGAATTGATTCTGTTTTGAAGGCAAAGGGTGGTCACACCAAATATTGATTTGGTTTGGGTTTCTCTTTTGTTCATTTACTTTCTATTTTTTTCATTGATAAAAAATAAACTGTGAATACTACTATTTCTGAAATATTCCTAATTTGCATATTTTTTCACCATAATAATATATACTGTAATAGTGTGTGTTTATATATATACAGTGGGGATCGAAAGTTTGGGCACCCCAGCTAAAAATTTGTATTAATGTGCATAAAGAAGCCAAGGAAAGATGGAAAAATCTCCAAAAGGCATCAAATTACAGATTAGACATTATTATAATATGTCAACAAAAGTTAGATTTTATTTCCATCATTTACACTTTCAAAATAACAGAAAACAAAAAAATGGCGTCTGCAAAAGTTTGGGCACCCTGCAGAGTTAATATCTTGTACTGCCCCCTTTGGCAAGTATCACAGCTTGTAAACGCTTTTTGTAGCCAGCCAAGAGTCTTTCAATTCTTGTTTGAGGTATCTTTGCCCATTCTTCCTTACAAAAGTCTTCCAGTTCTTTGAGATTTCTGGGCTGTCTGTCACGCACTGCTCTTTTAAGGTCTATCCATAGATTTTCAATTATGTTGAGGTCAGGAGATTGTGAAGGCCATGGCAAAACCTTCAGTTTACGCCTCTTGGTGTAATCCCCTGTGGATTTCGAGGTGTGTTTAGGATCATTATACATTTGTAGAAGCCATCCTCTCTTTAACTTCAGCTTTTTCACAGATGGCATCATGTTACCATCCAAAATTTGCTGAAATTTTATTGAATCCATTTTTTCTTCTACTCGTGAGATGTTCCCTTTGCCACTGGCTGCAACACAACCCCAAAGCATGATTTATCCAACCCCATGCTTAACAGTTGGACAGAGGTTCTTTTGATTAAATTCTGTGCCCCTTCTTCTCCAAACGTACCTTTGCTCATTCCGGCCAAAAGCAGGTCTCAGCTTTCCCAGGGGGGCAGTGCATGCTATAAATTCTACAGGGTGCCCAAACTTTTGCAGACACCATTTTTTTGTTTTCTGTTATTTTGAAAGTGTAAATGATGGAAATAAAATCTAACTTTTGTTGACATATTATAAGAATGTCTAATCTGTAATTTGATGCCTTTTGGAGATTTTTCCATCTTTCCTTGGCTTCTTTATGCACATTAATACAAATTTTTAGCTGGGGTGCCCAAACTTTCGATCCCCACTGTATATTACTGTATTTATAATCTATTATGTATATTGTGCATCTATATTGAAATCTATATACAAAACCCCAGATGCAAGAGAATTTTCAATTCATACATAAGTAATTTAAAAGACACTAAAGGTACCAAGCAATGTACAACAATCTATAAATAAGAATACCTATGCCATTCTGAAAACTCATTAAATCACAAATGACCTTGTGACATTGTCAAAGTGATAATTGTACCAGTACAAGGCACATTTCATCCTTAGGGATTGTACTGACAATAAGCAGACAAGCTAAATGAACAAAGGACAATCTGTGGCAGATGTGACTCTCTCTGTAAACCATATAGAAAGATTGTGGTAGCATAAGCCACAAAGTCACTGCTTGACTTCAAGGAATGTTCTATTCCTTAAAAGTTGTCATTGGCAATATTGATGACATCAGTGAAAGTACAATGTGATAAAGAGTTAGTTATAGCTAGAATAGTAGAATACAAAGCACAGATCACGTATAAAAGTCTATCAAGGTCAACGTTTTTAACTAAAGGAAAAATATGCAAATTAGTAAAAAAAATGTGTGTGTGTAGTAAAAAAAAAAATGTGTGTGTGTGTTGTGGAGAACACAAATGGGCATGTGATTAAAAGGTATAGTCAAACCCTTTCCTTGTTTAAAAAATCAGTATGCTGCTATAGCCCACCAGAGGGTATAGCATCATATCACATGTATTCTACTGCACTTCTTTGTTAAAATAAATAAATAATTGTATATTAATGTATCATTTAGTTTGTGTGAAAGCTGTAGAGTGCAAATTATGTTATACAGTATATATGAAATTTGATGTCCCATGTTCTATATCTTTTTTTGAGGCCCTAAAATGCCACGACAGTACAAATACCCCCAAAATCACCCATAGTTGCAAGATAGAAACCCTAAGGTACTTGATAAGAGGAAAAGGGAATGCTGAAAATCTCATATTTTGCCACAATTTTGTGAAAAAAGTAAACTAATGTTTTTTTCAAGTTATCACTTTGTAAAACAAATTCTCACAAACAGTATGGACATACTTAGAATTACACCTCAACACACATGCTGCTACTCTTCTTGAGTAAGGGAATATTACATGTATGAGAAACCATTCAACAAAGAGACAGCCCCATTCAGCAAAGAGACATCTCCATATAGCAAAGAGACAGCCCTAAATAGAAAAGAGATGGCCCAGTCCAGCAGAGACAGCTCCATATAGCAAAGAGACACACCCATTCAGCAAAGAATCAGCTCCCTATGGCAAAGTGACCAATCCAATCCAATCCAAAGGTCCAATCCAGCAAAGAAAAAGCTCCATATAGCAAAAAGATGGCCCAATCCAGCAAAAAGACAGCCTCATCCAGCAAAGAGACATCCCCATGTAGAAAAGAGACATTTCCATATGGCAAGGAGACAGCCCCATCCAGCAAAGAGACATCTCCATGTAGCAAACAGACAGCCCAATCCAGAAAAGAGAAAGCCTCATATAGCAAAGTGACAGCTCCGTATAGCAAAGAGAAAGCCCCATTCAGCAAAGAGACAGCTCAATATAGCAAAGAGACAGCCCCATATAGCAAATAGATGGCCCAACACAACAGAGACAGCTCCATATAGTAAAGAGACAGCCCAATCCAGCAAAGAGACAGCTTAATTACCCCCAACCCCTCCACTCCACACCCACGCCTGCAGAGCGGGACTGTTTGGCTGTAACATACACTGGATCAGTGCACTCACCTTCCTGCACTGTGCAGTTGTCACGTGTGCCAGCCGGAGTTAGGTGGAAGCCCGCCGATGAAGCTGCATGTGTTTCCTGTGTGTCACTGACTGGAGCCTTCACTCCCGCACCCCCTAGCTTGCTGGCACCAGACCTTCTATAGGAATGGCCGCATAGCGGGTGGTGAGCAGCAACCACATTCTGTGTTAGCCCTGTTCCGACTGCAGCCTTACCTCTCTCTGATTGGTCCGGTCATTAACAGGCCTCTCTTTTTAGAATGCGTGGCCTGGTTGCCCCAGCCCACTGGGCAAATGCCTGGTGTGCCCTATGGCCAGTGTGGGCCTGCCTCAAAGTATTTGCCTAGAGACATGGTGAGAAACTACATTTTTGCCACAATTTTTGTGGTAAATGAAGAAAGAAAATGAAAATGTATTTATTTCTACAGAGTTGTCAATTTAATATTTCTCACATACAGCATGGGCATACTTACAATTAAACACCTTAAATTTTATTGCAAGATCCCCTTTAACTGTAAGTCTTTACTGGTCAGCATCAGAAAGTGCTTTCCAGTTTGAAGTGCAATGTAAGAAATAATACAGCCATCCATAAAAAATGCTTTATATTACAATACATGATTCTAGGATCTGTAAATTTAATAACAAGAGAGATAAATTGCCTAAACCTTTTGATTAACATCTTGACGGTTTTACATTAATAGCAATTATATAAATGAACAATTATGCAGAATTAGGATATGATGATGCTGATGACTGAGACTGCATTTTTGTAAACACAGAGAAGAATCCATATGCTAATATGGATTTGCTTTCAAGACCATCATTATTTTTTCTAATGTTAAAAAAGTGAGTGGTTTCACCTTTAAGAAAGTATCATCAATAACAGGGTTCTTGATACACAGGGCACCTGATGACAAATAGATGTATCTTCCTGTGCTGTCCCTAGCAGACATTCCTGGCAAAAAAATATGGCAACATTTTGAGATTTGGTGAAATAGAAGGAATGCCAATATTATTATTATTATTATACAGTATTTATAAAGCGCCAATAGTTCGCTCAGCGCTGTACATTACAAAGGGGGACAGAACATGTGACAGAACAATACCAATACAATGCAAAACATGAGGGGATTGAGGGCCCTGCTCTTTGGAGCTTACAATCTAGGAATAAGAGTGTAAGCTTAAGTATTGCCAAGAAGTGCCAGAGCTTTACCAAGTCAGAGTGGCCTGGCATTAGGTGAGAGTGGGGCTGAAAGCTGCTGTAATAAAAGGGTTAGCTACTATAGATACACTCAGGTGAAAGTACTGGTACTAAGACTGGAGCTGTCAGAATCTGGACCAACTGTGCATGGCAACCAATCAGTTGTAATTTTACAGCTTAACTGAACAAGCTGATGTTGGAAGCTGATTGGTTACTATGCACAGCTGCTCCAGATTCTGTCTTCTCCGGGTTCCGTAAATTCCCCCCATTGTAATTAACTGATGCTGAAAACCATGACTAACAACAATGTATGAATTTCAGATTACACTTTAGCAAGCACTAAGCAGAAACAATTGTTTCTGTTAATGGGTACTAAAGAGTTGCTAATAGTCATACTCATAATAGTCACCCATATGCATAGGCATGAATTCAACTGGTTAAACCCCAGAGGGTCATATGCCATTTTTATATTCACCCTTTTTTCATAATAGTAGTCAAATAAATGTTTGGGGAATGCTGGTTTCTGTTTTGCCACAACTTTCAACACTGCCTTTGTGCTTGAGTAAGTTGCTTCATATGGAACTATGGTTTTCAAGGATCAGGTGAAAATGTCAACCATCAAAGAAAAATCATCATAAAAGAAATATAAATGAAGGAACGTTCTAATCTTCAGTCTTCTATTTGCATCACAGTGTTTTTCCTTGCTGCAGGTGTTTTTGTGCAAAGTGTGCATAGTTGTGGGTCTCAGCAGCACTTTGCTGTCAACAACATATATGTATAGTGATTATCAAAATGCTATGTATTATCTTTGCGAATTACATAAACTGATGTATACAATAATCAACAATATCACCTGATAAATTCCTATTTATTTTGGGCAAGCTATGGTATGTTTGTCATTGTTCATAATTAATATGCTTGTATCACTGTGATGCTCACAAATACAAGTTTTTAGTTTATCATAAGCATGTACTATTTTACATTTTTGGGTTGCAGTTGGCAAATCACCTGTGCATTGTTACAATCAAAGAGTTAATCTTATATCCAGAGGTATATAAGAAGTCCAAAACCTTTCAAGAGGGCCTTTTCTATTGCAAAGTGTATCTAAGCACTAATTACTAATGTTCATATAAAAGAACATCTGGGTAGCAGTGACCATAACATGATTTCATTCAATGTTAGCTGAAAATATCAAATACATACTAGAAAAATAAAAACACAACTTTAAGAGAGCAAATTTTCCAAGCATGAGGCCTACTCTCCAAGACTTAGACTGGGAGGGAATATTGACATTGATGAACGCTGAACAGAAATGGGAGCTCTTCAGAAAGACTGTATGTGAACACACTGCAAATTATGTTTCCATGGGCTAAAAGGCTAAAAATAAAACCCATGTGGCTCAGGTCCAAAGTTAAAAAAAGTTATAAATAATAAGAAAAGAGCTTTTAAAAAATATAAAAATGAAGGGACACTATCATCATTTAAAAATTCAAAAACGAATGACAGATTGCAAAAGAAAGTAGAACAAACCTCAAAAGATTTTTCAAATATGTTAATAGTAAAAAGGTAAAGTCTGAGCATGTCGGCCCTTTACAAAATAATCTAGAGTGGGCGACTTGGGACAAGGAGAGGGCAAATTTATAAAATACCTTCTTCAGCCCCAAATGATCCACAATGGCTCAAAATTTATATGCTCCAGATATATTAAGACCAGATCGCATACACCCACGTATTCTAAAAGAATTGAGCTCTGTCATTTCAAAGCCTTTTTTCTTATATTTAGAGACTCTTTCATGACTGGCATAGTACCACTACATTGGTGTAAGGCCAATGTGGTGTCTATATTTAAAAAGGGGTCAAGGTGTTTACCAAGTAACTTCAGACCTTTTTAGTTTAACTTCTATAGTTGGGAAGATACTGGAGAGTTTTTGCCTAAAAAAAAATATAACAGACAGCATGGATTCATGAAAGACAGAAGTTGTCAAACAAATCTGATTTCTTTTTATGAGGAGGTGAGCAAAACCTTAGACAAAGGAGTGGCTGTGGATGTAATATACTTGGATTCGGCAAAAGCGTTTGACACAGTTCCCCACACACGGCTATTGTGTAAGGTAAAGTCTACAGGCTTGGAAAAATCAGTTTGTAAATTAATATAAACTGGCTAAAGGAACATTTTCGGAAAGTAGTGGTTAATGATTCATACTCTGAATGGTCTAGGGTTGTTAGTGGTGTACGCCGAGGTTCAATGTTGGGACCCTTACTTTTTAATACATTTATAAATGATAGAGGGTCAAGGATTAAAAGTACTATTTCAGTGTTTGCAGATGACACCAAGCTATTCAGCGGAATAACGTCCTTACAGGATATCTCCAACTTTTAATCCGACCTCAATGAACTGTTTAATTGGGCAACTGTGTGGCAAGTGAGGTTTAATGTTATGCAATTGGGGCTAAAAATATGCATGCATCATACATACTATGAGGAACTGTTAAAAAAGATACGCCAAAGGCCTCTATAGCCAATGCAGAAAAGGTTGATAAATACCAGTTAGCCTGCATTGCTGACTCCACCCAAATTAAGAAAGTGGAATAACTATTGGGTGTGCTCACCAAAACTCATAAACAAAGCACATTAACAAAAAAGGTTAAAGAATACCCCTAAAAGGAAGTTTAATATCAGACCTTGTAGCTTACTCAAAAATTTGTTTTAATAAAAAAAAATATGTATAACACAAAATAAACAAAAAATTAGCTAAACCCACCACCCGACAGCCCCCTATAAAAGACAACGTTGTCTAGTCACCCAGGCGGCTGCTCACTCGGCCACATACATAAACACATGGGAAATAGTAGATGGTGTTGAATAGTTAGTAAAAGGCCCAAGAGGATAGCATGACAATATACAGAGCATCCAAGGATATAATGATCGTTAGTAACATTCCGTAAGGGTGCAAACTGTAGATCATGTAGAACTCATAAAATATTTAGGTATGTGAGGGTGAAATCACCTATAATGCCTAGATGGATGGTCTGCTAGCATTGTAGCATAGTATGAATACTTTAAAGTCAACAACAATTGTGGAATTTACATGAAGTAAAGATAGCATGGAGCCATTTGCCACAATACAGTCAACTCTGTCCCCTCACAGATGTCATATAGATGCTAAAGCACCATCAACATAGGCATGTCATCTCTAGCATCTCACCCTTCCTTGTGACATATTCATAACCATCCGCCTCGGCAATCCTTAAGTAGTATGACAGCAGCTCCACCAGATGGTGTTTAATCCGTTCCAGTGTTATATACAGCACCAGCGGTATAGACAGTCCACTGTAGATGTGAAGCTAGGAAGGCTTATTGCCCATGAGTGGGGTGGAGGTCGAGCAGAGACAGCTGCTGTATGTGGTGACGTCACGTATGGTATGTACATGAGGGCGTGCAATTCAACATGTTTCACCTAATGCGCAAGGACTCATCAGGGATAGGCTGGGCTACTGAACTAGAAGTATTTATACCCTGTGGTGTAGCTATAACCTACTTGGCCACTAGGTATCACCCATTCACCTAATTACACTTACACAGATAGAACTTTTGATGAACAGTGCCTCCAGCCTAAAGTGAGCCAAACTGCAGAATAATAAACTGTCAGTCAGAAACTACATGAACTAAATATAGTCATTCAACTTCATTAAAAGGCCACATAATATATATAAAAAAGCACAATAAGTATCCTGGCTGAAAACAGTAGACCATATACAGGGGTCAAACTTTGAAACTACAGGGAGAGAATAATTAGAGACAATAGAGAAGATCGTCCAAGGAAATATTTGTTATTGAATGGCAATTCAAACTATAGACAAAAGACAAATATAAACAATTTTAACTCTTCCAGGCATTTCCCATTCTTTAAGGTCCAGGCAGTACTACTGCCTGGACCTTGAAGAAGGGGACATACCCCGAAAGATTGTCCTCAAAATTATACGTTAGTGCAAATAATAAAAAAAGTATCACGTCAGTACTCAATTGTTTTTGACGCAAGTGCACTAATATGGCTACAATCACCTCAAGGAAACTCTTCCAGGGAAAATGTTCTATAACTCTAGGAAGACTTGTAGATTACATTCTGTATTCAAGCCTTGTGGAACAAAAGTACCTAATTTAAAGATCCACATTTTTTCTTTCTGCAAGAGGATTGTGTTAAAGTCCCCACGTTTTTGTGATAGATGGATAAGTAGGAAAATTCCTTTCACTTTCAGGCAATCTGGATTCCCATTATAGCATTCAGTAAAATTAACTACCAGGGGACTTTCCTCCTCTCTATTTTTGTTCTTTTTAATGTTTTTAATATTACGGTTGTGTTCACCAATGCATATTCGAAGTTGTCTAATACTATGGGGAGTACAACTGGAGGAATCAATGGTGGAGAATTATCTGGGTGTTCTGGTAGATCATAAACTTAATAAAAACATGCAATGCCAAGCTGCAGTTTCCAAAGTGAGCAAAATCCTCTTTTTTTATTAACAGAGGTATAGACTTCAGAGAGAGAGATAGATATCATATTACCCCTGTACAAATCTTTATCAACACCTCTTCTGGCATCACTTCACAAAAAGTATATTGGTAAACTGGAGAAAGCGCAGAGAAGGGCAACCAAACAGATAAGAGGCATGGAGGAGCTCAGCTATGAGGAAAGATTAGAGGAAAAAAGTTTATTCTCTCTTGAGAAGAGGATATTAAGGGGGGATATGATCAACATGTATAAATACATCAGTGGTCCATATAACTATGGTGGTCCAATGAACGTGTTGTACAGTTATTCACGTTAAGGTTAGAGATGAGCGAATCGAAGTATCCGAAGTGGAATTCGAGTCGAATATCGGAAAAATTTCGATTCGTGCCGAATCCGAAAAATAGCCTAATTCGGACGCGCGAATCGAAATTTTTCAGAAAATGGCGGCTGACATGTGCGGCGACGGAGCAGGGATGTCTGGGAAGGCGCGCAGACAAGGCGCGCTGACCCATAATGCATTCCTCAACTACATGTGATCGCATCAGCCAATCAGCAGCCAGCCAACCAGCACTGTGTAATGGTCAAGCTATAAATAGCGGCCATTTTGGAATTCTTCATTTGCCTGCAGTTATTGAACAGAGGCAGACCGCTCTGTACTAGGGACAGGGACAGAGTTAGGGCCACAGAAACGATAATTGGGGACAGAGAAAAGTTACTTAGGGACAGAGAACCATTACTCAGGGACACAGACTTGTTAATGAGGGCCACAGAATCGTTATTTAGGGACAAAGAAACGCTAGTTAGGGCCACAGAATTCATACTCAGGGACAGACAGAATTGTTACTCAGTGCCAGAGAATTGTTACTTAGGGCCACAGAAACGTTATTAGGGCCACAGAATTTTTACTCAGGGACAGACAGAATTGTTACTGAGTGCCAGAGAATTGTTACTCAGGGACAGACAGAATTGTTACTGAGTGCCAGAGAATTGTTACTTAGGGCCACAGAAACTTTACTTAGGGCCACAGAATTTTTACTCAGGGACAGACAGAATTGTTACTGAGTGCCAGAGAATTGTTACTCAGGGACAGACAGAATTGTTACTGAGTGCCAGAGAATTGTTACTCAGGGCCCCAGAAACTTTACTTAGGGCCACAGAATTTTTACTCAGGGACAGACAGAATTGTTACTGAGTGCCAGAGAATTGTTACTCAGGGACAGACAGAATTGTTACTGAGTGCCAGAGAATTGTTACTTAGGGCCACAGAAACTTTACTTAGGGCCACAGAATTGTTACTCGCACAGACACAGAATTGTTACTCGCACAGACACAGAATTGTTACTGAAGGCCACAGAACTGTTACTTAGGGCCACAGAATTGTTACTCGCACAGACACAGAATTGTTACTCGCACAGACACAGAACTGTTACTGAGGGCCACAGAACTGTTACTTAGGGCCACAGAATTGTTACTCGCACAGACACAGAATTGTTACTCAGGGCCACAGAACTGTTACTTAGGGACAAAGAAACGCTAGTTAGGGCCACAGAATTCATACTCAGGGACAGACAGAATTGTTACGGAGTGCCAGAGAATTGTTACTCAGGGCCACAGAAACTTTACTTAGGGCCACAGAATTTTTACTCAGGGACAGACAGAATTGTTACTGAGTGCCAGAGAATTGTTACTCAGGGACAGACAGAATTGTTACGGAGTGCCAGAGAATTGTTACTCAGGGCCACAGAAACTTTACTTAGGGCCACAGAATTTTTACTCAGGGACAGACAGAATTGTTACTGAGTGCCAGAGAATTGTTACTCAGGGACAGACAGAATTGTTACTGAGTGCCAGAGAATTGTTACTTAGGGCCACAGAAACTTTACTTAGGGCCACAGAATTGTTACTCGCACAGACACAGAATTGTTACTCGCACAGACACAGAACTGTTACTGAGGGCCACAGAAACTTTACTTAGGGCCACAGAATTGTTACTCGCACAGACACAGAATTGTTACTCGCACAGACACAGAACTGTTACTGAGGGCCACAGAACTGTTACTTAGGGCCACAGAATTGTTACTCGCACAGACACAGAATTGTTACTCAGGGCCACAGAACTGTTACTTAGGGACAAAGAAACGCTAATTAGGGCCACAGAATTCATACTCAGGGACAGACAGAATTGTTACGGAGTGCCAGAGAATTGTTACTCAGGGCCACAGAAACTTTACTTAGGGCCACAGAATTTTTACTCAGGGACAGACAGAATTGTTACTGAGTGCCAGAGAATTGTTACTCAGGGACAGACAGAATTGTTACAGAGTGCCAGAGAATTGTTACTCAGGGACAGACAGAATTGTTACTGAGTGCCAGAGAATTGTTACTTAGGGCCACAGAAACTTTAATTAGGGCCACAGAATTTTTACTCAGGGACAGACAGAATTGTTACTGAGTGCCAGAGAATTGTTACTCAGGGACAGACAGAATTGTTACGGAGTGCCAGAGAATTGTTACTCAGGGCCACAGAAACTTTACTTAGGGCCACAGAATTTTTACTCAGGGACAGACAGAATTGTTACTGAGTGCCAGAGAATTGTTACTCAGGGACAGACAGAATTGTTACGGAGTGCCAGAGAATTGTTACTCACGGCCACAGAAACTTTACTTAGGGCCACAGAATTTTTACTCAGGGACAGACAGAATTGTTACTGAGTGCCAGAGAATTGTTACTCAGGGACAGACAGAATTGTTACTGAATGCCAGATAATTGTTACTTAGGGCCACAGAAACGTTATTAGGGCCACAGAATTGTTACTCAGGGACAGACAGAATTGTTACTGAGTGCCAGAAAATTGTTACTTAGGGCCACAGAAACTTTAGTTAGGGCCACAGAATTGTTACTCAGGGACAGACACAGAATTGTTACTGAGGGCCACAGAACTGTTACTTAGGGCCACAGAATTGTTACTCGCACAGACACAGAATTGTTACTCGCACAGACACAGAATTGTTACTGAGGACCACAGAACTGTTACTTAGGGCCACAGAATTGTTACTCGCACAGACACAGAATTGTTACACAGGGACACAGAACTGTTACTGAGGGCCACAGAACCGTTACTGAGGGCCACAGAATTGTTACTCGCACAGACACAGAATTGTTACTCGCACAGACACAGAATTGTTACTCGCACAGACACAGAATTGTTACTGAGGGCCACAGAACTGTTACTTGGGGCCACAGAAACGTTAATCAGGGACACAGAATTGTTACTGAGGGCCACAGAACTGTTACTTAGGGCCACAGAATTGTTACTCGCACAGACACAGAATTGTTACACAGGGACACAGAACTGTTACTTAGGGCCACAGAATTGTTACTCGCACAGACAGAATTGTTACTCGCACAGACACAGAATTGTTACTCGCACAGACACAGAATTGTTACTCAGGGACACAGAACTGTTACTGAGAGCCACAGAACTGTTACTTAGGGCCACAGAATTGTTACTCGCACAGACACAGAATTCTTACTCGCACAGACACAGAATTATTACTCAGGGAAACAGAACTGTTACTGAGGGCCACAGAACTGTTACTTAGGGCCACAGAATTGTTTCTCGCACAGACACAGAATTGTTACTCGCACAGACACAGAATTGTTACTGAGGGCCACAGAACTGTTACTTAGGGCCACAGAATTGTTACTCGCACAGACACAGAATTCTTACTCGCACAGACACAGAATTGTTACTCAGGGAAACAGAACTGTTACTGAGGGCCACAGAACTGTTACTTAGGGCCACAGAATTGTTTCTCGCACAGACACAGAATTGTTACTCGCACAGACACAGAATTGTTACTGAGGGCCACAGAACTGTTACTTGGGGCCACAGAAACGTTAATCAGGGACACAGAATTGTTACTGAGGGCCACAGAACTGTTACTTAGGGCCACAGAATTGTTACTCGCACAGACACAGAATTGTTACTCAGGGACACAGAATTGTTACTCAGGGACACATAATCGTTTAATTAAAGAGTATGTCAGACAACATGCAGAGGAGTGGCAGAGGAGGCAATGTTTTAGGAGCGAGCAGACGTGGCAGCAGAGGAAGGGGTCGAGGCAGCACTATTCGCAGCCAGAGGCCAGTGCTCCCGGTGTCATCCAGCGGTCGTGTCTCCACCGACAACCCTGCCGTCATCGATTGGTTGGCTCGGTTGTCTTCCTCTTCCCAGGTCACCTCTGACACCTACAGCCAACGGTCGGTGGGTACGTCAGACACAACCGTTAGTTGGCATGGCCCGGGACCAAGCCCACTGAAATCACGTGTCCTCTACCTGCCCCTGTCCTTTGGTGTTCCCTCACCAAGCGAAGTATCGCATGCTGTGGGCTCAGCCCCACTGTACAGTGAGGAAGAGCTAACAGAGGGCGGTCAGGAACGGGGGGAGACATCCGCCTTTTCAGCAGCTAGGCGAAGAAGTAGTGGCGAGGAGAGTGGCCCGGTAGCCGGTCTAGAGACAGGTCTGTCTCCTGACCCAGACGCAGCCGAGGGGGCTAGTAGTGAGGCGGAGACCCTACTTGATGATGAGGAGGTTGATCGCACTTGGCAGCCTCGTCGTCATCAGGCAATTTCTTCCGCATCATCAGGAGAAGAGGGTGGCAGCTTGGCAGTGAGCGAAACAGTCGGTGGGTTGCCCAGGAGACAGCAGCAGGGTCGCAGCAGTGTCAGTGGAAGCAGTGTCAGTGGAGCCAAACGGCCACGGAGTAGAGCACCAGCTCCACTGCAGCCTACCACCATGGCCAGTAGTGGTGCCGGTGTGCACGGAGGAAGCAGCAGTCAGCCAGTGAGGAGTATCGGGGGCAAAGTTTCCTACTCGGCGGTGTGGCAATTTTTCGTCAAGCCGCCCGAGGAAGTAAACGTAGCCGTATGTCGACTATGTGGCCAGAAAGTCAAGCGTGGCCAGGGGGCCCATGTTGGGACTATTTGGGCCATGTTGGGACAATGGGAGACCTCCCATTGCTGCTGTCTCCATCGCCACACTCTGCCATGTGCCACTTTCAGGTCTCCTCACACACTGCTGGTGTGTTGAATTTTTTGACATAGGGTGCTGGCAGATTACGGGCCTCCCATAGCTGCTGCCAGGCCCCTAATCTGCCATAGGCCCCTATATACCGCCTCCTCATGCTGCTGCCAGGTCCAGAGTCTCTCATGGGTCCCTGTACGGCCTCCCATTGCTGCTGTCTCCATCGCCACACTCTGCCATGTGCCACTTTCAGGTCTCCTCACACTGCTGGTGTGTAGAATTTTTTGACATAGGGTGCTGGCAGATTACGGGCCTCCCATAGCTGCTGCCAAGCCCCTAATCTGCCATAGGCCCCTATATACCGCCTCCTCATGCTGCTGCCAGGTCCAGAGTCTCTCATGGGTCCCTGTACGGCCTCCCATTGCTGCTGTCTCCATCGCCACACTCTGCCATGTGCCACTTTCAGGTCTCCTCACACACTGCTGGTGTGTTGAATTTTTTGACATAGGGTGCTGGCAGATTACGGGCCTCCCATAGCTGCTGCCAGGCCCCTAATCTGCCATGGGCCCCTATATACCGCCTCCTCATGCTGCTGCCAGGTCCACAGTGTCTCATGCCATGTGCCACTTTCAGGTCTCCTCACACTGCTGGTGTGTTGAATTTTTTGACATAGGGTGCTGGCAGATTACGGGCCTCCCATAGCTGCTGCCAGGCCCCTAATCTGTCATAGGCCCCTATATACCGCCTCCTCATGCTGCTGCCAGGTCCAGAGTCTCTCATGGGTCCCTGTACGGCCTCCCATTGCTGCTGTCTCCATCGCCACACTCTGCCATGTGCCACTTTCAGGTCTCCTCACACACTGCTGGTGTGTTGAATTTTTTGACATAGGGTGCTGGCAGATTACGGGCCTCCCATAGCTGCTGCCAGGCCCCTAATCTGCCATGGGCCCCTATATACCGCCTCCTCATGCTGCTGCCAGGTCCACAGTGTCTCATGCCATGTGCCACTTTCAGGTCTCCTCACACTGCTGGTGTGTTGAATTTTTTGACATAGGGTGCTGGCAGATTATGGGCCTCCTATACAGTTGCAAGAAAAAGTATGTGAACCCCTTGGGATTACTTGGAGTTTTGCATGAATTGGGCATAAAATGTGCTCTGAACGTCATCTAAGTCACAACAATAGAAGAACACAGTCTGCTGAACATAATACTACACAAACATTAGATGTTGCCATGGTTTCATTGCACATAACATGTAAACATTCACAGTGCAGGGAGGAAAAAGTATGTGAACCTTTGGACTTAATAACTGGTTTACCCTCCTTTGGCAGTAATAACCTCAACCAAACGTTTCCTGTAGTTGCAGATCAGACCTGCACAATGATTTGGAGTAATTTTGGACCACTCCTCTTCACAAAACTGTTTCAGTGTAGCAATATTCTTGGGATGTCTGGTGTGAATCGCTCTCTTAAGGTCATGCCACAGCATTTCAATCGGGTTGAGGTCAGGACTCTGACTGGGCCACTCCAGAAGGCGTATTCTGTGCTGTTGCAGCCATTTGTTTGTTGAATTACTTGTATGCTTTGGGTCATTGTCCTGTTGCATCACCCATCCTCTGCGGAGCTTCAGTTGGCGGACAGATGGTCGTACGTTTTCCTGCAAAATGTCTTGATAAACTCTGGAATTCATTTTCCCATCAATGACAACAATCTGTCCAGGCCCTGAGGCAGCAAAGCAGCCCCAAACCATGATGCTCCCTCCGCCATATTTCACAGTGGGGATGAGGTTTTGATGTTGGTGTGCTGTGCCTTTTTTTCTCCACACATAGTGCTGTGTGTTCTTCCCAAACAACTCAATCTTGGTTTCATCTGTCCACAGTATATTTTGCCAGTAGTGCTGTGGAACATCCAGGTGCTCTTTTGCAAACTTCAAACATGCTGCAATATTCTTTTTGGACAGCAATGGCTTCCTCCGTGGTGTCCTCCCATGTACTCCATTCTTGTTTAATGTTTTCCTTATTGTAGATGTGTCAACAAAAATGTTAGCATGTGCCAGAGATTTCTGTAGGTCTTTAGCTGACACTCTGGGATTCTTCTTTACCTCATGCAGCATTCTGCGCTGTGCTCTTGCAGTCATTTTTACAGGACGACCACGCCTAGGGAGAGTAGCAACAGTGCTAAACTTTCTCTATTTGTACACAGTCTATCTTACCGTGGACACATGAACATCAAGGCTTTTGGAGATACTTTGTAACCCTTTCCAGCTTCATGCAAGTCAACAATTCTTGATCGTAGGTCTTCTGAGAGCTCTTTTCTGCGAGGCATGGTTCACATCAGACAGTGCTTCTTGAAACCAGTAAACCCAAAACAGGTTTGTGTTTTTTAAGGGCAGCACAGCTGTCAGCAACACATCCAATATCATCACACTGATTGGAGTCAAGGTTGGCTCACTCCTGTCTCCAATTAGCTCTGGGAGAAGTCATTAAGCTAGGGCCTCACATACTTTTTCCTCCCTACACTGTGAATGTTTACATGTTATGTGCAATTAAACCATGGCAACATCTAATGTTTGTGTAGTATTATGTTCAGCAGACTGTGTTCTTCTATTGTTGTGACTTAGATGACGTTCAGAGCACATTTTATGCCCAATTCATGCAAAACTCCATGTAATCCCAAGGGGTTCACATACTTTTTCTTGCAACTGTAGCTGCTGCCAGGCCCCTAATCTGCCATAGGCCCCTATATACCGCCTCCTCATGCTGCTGCCAGGTCCAGAGTCTCTCATGGGTCCCTGTACGGCCTCCCATTGCTGCTGTCTCCATCGCCACACTCTGCCATGTGCCACTTTCAGGTCTCCTCACACTGCTGGTGTGTAGAATTTTTTGACATAGGGTGCTGGCAGATTACGGGCCTCCTATAGCTGCTGCCAGGCCCCTAATCTGCCATAGGCCCCTATATACCGCCTCCTCATGCTGCTGCCAGGTCCAGAGTCTCTCATGGGTCCCTGTACGGCCTCCCATTGCTGCTGTCTCCATCGCCACACTCTGCCATGTGCCACTTTCAGGTCTCCTCACACTGCTGGTGTGTAGAATTTTTTGACATAGGGTGCTGGCAGATTACGGGCCTCCCATAGCTGCTGCCAGGCCCCTAATCTGCCATAGGCCCCTATATACCGCCTCCTCATGCTGCTGCCAGGTCCAGAGTCTGTCATGGGTCCCTGTACGGCCTCCCATTGCTGCTGTCTCCATCGCCACACTCTGCCATGTGCCACTTTCAGGTCTCCTCACACTGCTGGTGTGTAGAATTTTTTGACATAGGGTGCTGGCAGATTACGGGCCTCCTATAGCTGCTGCCAGGCCCCTAATCTGCCATAGGCCCCTATATACCGCCTCCTCATGCTGCTGCCAGGTCCAGAGTCTCTCATGGGTCCCTGTACGGCCTCCCATTGCTGCTGTCTCCATCGCCACACTCTGCCATGTGCCACTTTCAGGTCTCCTCACACACTGCTGGTGTGTTGAATTTTTTGACATAGGGTGCTGGCAGATTACGGGCCTCCCATAGCTGCTGCCAGGCCCCTAATCTGCCATAGGCCCCTATATACCGCCTCCTCATGCTGCTGCCAGGTCCAGAGTCTGTCATGGGTCCCTGTACGGCCTCCCATTGCTGCTGTCTCCATCGCCACACTCTGCCATGTGCCACTTTCAGGTCTCCTCACACTGCTGGTGTGTAGAATTTTTTGACATAGGGTGCTGGCAGATTACGGGCCTCCTATAGCTGCTGCCAGGCCCCTAATCTGCCATGGGCCCCTATACCGCCTCTTCATGCTGCTGCCAGGTCCACAGTCTCTCATGCCATGTGCCACTTTCAGGTCTCCTCACACACTGCTGGTGTGTTGAATTTTTTGACATAGGGTGCTGGCAGATTACGGGCCTCCCATAGCTGCTGCCAGGCCCCTAATCTGCCATAGGCCCCTATATACCGCCTCCTCATGCTGCTGCCAGGTCCAGAGTCTCTCATGGGTCCCTGTACGGCCTCCCATTGCTGCTGTCTCCATCGCCACACTCTGCCATGTGCCACTTTCAGGTCTCCTCACACACTGCTGGTGTGTTGAATTTTTTGACATAGGGTGCTGGCAGATTACGGGCCTCCCATAGCTGCTGCCAGGCACCTAATCTGCCATGGGCCCCTATATACCGCCTCCTCATGCTGCTGCCAGGTCCACAGTGTCTCATGCCATGTGCCACTTTCAGGTCTCCTCACACTGCTGGTGTGTTGAATTTTTTGACATAGGGTGCTGGCAGATTATGGGCCTCCTATAGCTGCTGCCAGGCCCCTAATCTGCCATAGGCCCCTATATACCGCCTCCTCATGCTGCTGCCAGGTCCAGAGTCTCTCATGGGTCCCTGTACGGCCTCCCATTGCTGCTGTCTCCATCGCCACACTCTGCCATGTGCCACTTTCAGGTCTCCTCACACTGCTGGTGTGTAGAATTTTTTGACATAGGGTGCTGGCAGATTACGGGCCTCCTATAGCTGCTGCCAGGCCCCTAATCTGCCATAGGCCCCTATATACCGCCTCCTCATGCTGCTGCCAGGTCCAGAGTCTCTCATGGGTCCCTGTACGGCCTCCCATTGCTGCTGTCTCCATCGCCACACTCTGCCATGTGCCACTTTCAGGTCTCCTCACACTGCTGGTGTGTTGAATTTTTTGACATAGGGTGCTGGCAGATTACGGGCCTCCTATAGCTGCTGCCAGGCCCCTAATCTGCCATAGGCCCCTATATACCGCCTCCTCATGCTGCTGCCAGGTCCAGAGTCTCTCATGGGTCCCTGTACGGCCTCCCATTGCTGCTGTCTCCATCGCCACACTCTGCCATGTGCCACTTTCAGGTCTCCTCACACACTGCTGGTGTGTTGAATTTTTTGACATAGGGTGCTGGCAGATTACGGGCCTCCCATAGCTGCTGCCAGGCCCCTAATCTGCCATGGGCCCCTATATACCGCCTCCTCATGCTGCTGCCAGGTCCACAGTGTCTCATGCCATGTGCCACTTTCAGGTCTCCTCACACTGCTGGTGTGTTGAATTTTTTGACATAGGGTGCTGGCAGATTATGGGCCTCCTATAGCTGCTGCCAGGCCCCTAATCTGCCATAGGCCCCTATATACCGCCTCCTCATGCTGCTGCCAGGTCCACAGTGTCTCATGCCATGTGCCACTTTCAGGTCTCCTCACACTGCTGGTGTGTTGAATTTTTTGACATAGGGTGCTGGCAGATTATGGGCCTCCTATAGCTGCTGCCAGGCCCCTAATCTGCCATAGGCCCCTATATACCGCCTCCTCATGCTGCTGCCAGGTCCAGAGTCTCTCATGGGTCCCTGTACGGCCTCCCATTGCTGCTGTCTCCATCGCCACACTCTGCCATGTGCCACTTTCAGGTCTCCTCACACACTGCTGGTGTGTTGAATTTTTTGACATAGGGTGCTGGCAGATTACGGGCCTCCTATAGCTGCTGCCAGGCCCCTAATCTGCCATGGGCCCCTATACCGCCTCCTCATGCTGCTGCCAGGTCCAGAGTCTCTCATGGGTCCCTGTACGGCCTCCCATTGCTGCTGTCTCCATCGCCACACTCTGCCATGTGCCACTTTCAGGTCTCCTCACACTGCTGGTGGGTTCCATTTTTTGTCATAGGGTGCTGGCAGATTACGGGCCTCCCATAGCTGCTGCCAGGCCCCTAATCTGCCATGGGCCCCCGTACCGACTCCTCATGCTGCTGCCAGGCCCGTAATCTGTCATGGGCCCCTGTTGTCGCTTGTTGGCATATTCTGCTCGTTCAGATGCTCCTTCTCCTGCTACTCCTCTTCACGGATTCCGTCAGCAGTCTTTCTTGGAATCCGTTTCCAAGAGACAACAGTTTGCGAGCACGCACCAGACGGTGCAGAAACTGAACGTCCTCCTGTCCAAGTCGCTGCTGCCAGGCTCGTAATCTGTCATGCGCCCCTGTACCGCCTCCTCATGCTGCTGCCAGGTCCAGAGTGTGTCATGGGCCCCCGTACCGACTCCAAATGCTGCTGCCAGGCCCGTAATCTGTCATGGGCCCCTGTACCGCCTCCCCATGCTGCTGCCAGGTCCAGATTGTGTCATGGGTCCCTGTACGGCCTCCCATTGCTGCTGCCAGGCCCGTAATCTGCCATGGGCCCCCGTACCGACTCCTCATGCTGCTGCCAGGCCCGTAATCTGCCATGGGCCCCTGTACCGCCTCCTCATGCTGCTGCCAGGTCCAGAGTGTGTCATGGGTCCCTGTACGGCCTCCCATTGCTGCTGTCTCTATCGCCACACTCTGCCATGTGCCACTTTCAGGTCTCCTCACACTGCTGGTGGTTTCCATTTTTGTCATAGGGTGCTGTATGGCCTCCCATTGCTGCTGCCTCCACCGCCACACTGTGGCTCCACACTCTGGTTTTGGCCCCGTGACTGCCCAAATGAGTGAAGTGTGCGGTGATTCTAAGATCGACGGCACTCATCTGCATGTCATACTGCCTGACAGTATTATTTCTCTTCCCCAGCAGACTCCAAGGGCATTTAAATTAAAGGTACAGTGTTCAGCACTAATATTAAGTCTCTCTGAAGCCTAGAAACACCCTTTTTTAAGTTAAATTCACAGCGAATATATTCGACTCGAATCGAAATTTTTCCACGAATTCGCCGAATCAGTCGAATCGAATTTTTGAATACTTCGCTCATCTCTAGTTAAGGTCATCACAGAGGACAAGGGAGCACTCTTTACTTCTGGAGGAAAAGAGATTTAATCTTCAAATATGAAAAGGCATCTTCTGGCCAGGTCAGTTTATTGTTTTAAAAAAGGCCTAGATTCTTTCCTAAATGTACACAATATAACTGGATACTAATATTTATAGGTAAAGTTGATCCAGGGAATATCTAATTGCCTCTTGGGGGATCAGGAAGGATTTGTTTCCCCTGCTGGAGCAAATTGGATCATGCTTTATTGGGAGTTTTGCCTTCCTCTGGATATACTGTGGGTATAGGATTGTTTAATTTTTTTCCCATTTTTTGGTTGAACTAGATGGACTTATGTCTTTTTTCAACCAGACTAACTATGAAACTATGTAAGCACACTCAGAATAAAATGGATGACTGCATATATTTGTAGCACTACCCCCGAAGAAGCTGTTGGTTAAGATGGGACCTATGTTCTCTGTCACAACTTTTCAAAGGTCTCAGCCTTCTGACACACCATGCTAATAGAGAAAAGTGCAAACAACCCAAGCAAATTATTTAATACTCAGTACTAAAGCTATCTTGAGTGAAGTACCATGACCATGGGCAAAAGTGAATTTATGTATTATTATTTGGAAAGGTTGTCATATCTGGTAAGCTGTAATATAACTTCACCCTGAGATTACAGTAATGTGATGTTAATTCAAGTGGACGAAATATCAACTGGTGCTATTTGAATATGTGGGGAATTCTAACAGTATCCTGCCCTAAGTGGTATGTTTGTTATTCAAGGTACATATGGGCTGGAGGCCCACTCACAACGCCTCATGAGTTTATAAAGTCTTGTGATGCAAGTGGGCCCCCCTCTTGAGCTGGTCCCAAAGTGGTGGTGACTTGACTGACAGTTGAGCTTGACTGGCAGATATGCAGGTCTTTTCAGCTGTTCTGGTGAATGTACTGGTCTCTCAGCAGTAGCTTCAAGATGTGAACCAAACAGTTAGCGATTCCAACCCCTGCAACTTCAAGCCTACTCCCAGGCCCTCTCAAGTGGCTCATTCTAACACACCTGGAAGCTTAAATCCCCACAGCAACATGAGCATGGGCTTTTCCAAGACAAAGAATGTAAAGCCCTCCTCGCTCATCCTTCCACACACAGGCCATAGCTTCTTCTACAGTGTCCTAAAATTAACATGTGAGATATGAGTTGTAGAATGCCGGATTCCTTCACATCCTAATCATACAGGTGTTTTGTTTGAGTTGCTTTAAATGTCAGTGCTTAAAAAAATTTGGGGATTGAATACTGATTTTGAAAATTATCTTGCAGCAAAAAATATTGTCTTTCTATTATTTTAGCGCTTATGTCAAATCAATACATGGCAAATGGTGTCCCATTGTTAACACAGACATGTTTTCTGTCATCATGCATGAAAAGGCCAAAAAAGGTCAATACATTAGGAGAAACTAGATTCAGAATACTACAGCTGCACACTACAAAACATTGACTTATGCGGCAGCAGTTACTTTTTTTTAGCAGTGCTGTAATTGTGCTCAGTGAGACCTTGTTAACATCGCAGAAGGAGATAGTTAAATAGAGGCACTGCTGGTGGCTGACAACAGATTGCCTCCCCCGAAGGGTTGAAAAGTCTCTGTAGATTCAGGGAGTTTTGGCTTATTGCCAAGATACAAGCCCCATGTCAGTGCTGACAAGAAAACATAAAGAGCAGAGATTAATTTTTCACAAGCATTACCTCTGTATACCATAATTTCTTGGCAGCCGTCCTGCTGGAACGCTACCAGTTACAAATCTAAGAGCGCACACATTACTAAACAAAAACACTCATATTTCTTTTCGGTGTATACACATCAGTTAATACGGCAATTTTTTGCTTCCTATTAACCCACGCAGTAAAAAAGGAAACAAATAAACAAGAAAAAGCAAACTCGAGCCAGAATGCTTTCTTCTAAAATAAATTTAAGGATACACTAACCCGTTCAAAACAGACCCACTGGTGTATTAGGTCAGGAAATGGAAAATCCACAGTGCATTTTTAAACATTTTGAGTTTCAATGTAGGATTTACCTGGAAATAATATTTTTCACTTGGTATGCTACATTCTCCCAATAACAGCTCAAACAAAGCTTGTAAGCTTTCTCAGGTCACCAATGATAATCTGAATGTCAGTCATTATAGTTGGCATCCGTGCTGAATGACTGCTGTGAAAATTCAATTAGATGGAATTTCACCTGCAAGCACTCTTCTTTTAGTTAAAGTCTATGTACAGAGCTTGTTTGTAGACTTGCATTGAGATAAGATGCTTTTTGGCATGCACGTACTCTACTGTGAGACTAAGACACTTGCAAATTGACTTGGACACACTGGTTGACAAATGAGGTTTAATATTGTTATTTCTAAAGTTATGCATTTGAGGGCTTAACACTTACATGCCTTATACAACCTATGGGAGTAAACCTAATGTGGGTGATTTATTTTAAGCAAAAGGGTGTCTTGGTAATGAAAACTTATATCTAGAGTCCATGTTGTTAACTCCCAAGACCCCATTCAAACTTCTTGTGAGCCCAGTCTGTCAAGAACCCCCTTTTCTGGTGTGCATCATCACAGGAAAATGTATGAATATAGCATGAGTCCATTCCCAACAGAACTAAATACCGCCCAATGCCCTCACTTTAGGTAAAGAGGAAGGCTTCTGTTTATAATGTGACTTGACATCTGGAATTTATGGAATTTAGCTATGTGTGCTGAAAATGTTTAAATATTTATTTTGCAACGACACGCAAATCTATCTCTCTACCCCTCACCTCACCCCTTCAGTCTCCGCCCTTATCACAAGCCTACTGAGCGACATATCGGATTGGATGTCACTCCACTTCCTCAAACTAAATCTTTCCAAAACTGAACTGAACTGTCCTTCCAGCCCCAGATCGAATCACTGACAAACTCATGTAGACTTCACCTCCGCAACATCTCCAAAATACGTCCGTTCCTAACCCCGGAAACCACTAAGCAACTCATTCACTCCCTTATTATATCACAACTTGACTACTGTAACTCCCTCCTCATCGGCTTACCTCACCGCAGGCTATCCCCGCTTCAGTCTATCTTGAATGCTGCGGCCAGACTCATCCACCTTACTAACCGTTCCGTATCCGCCACCCCCCTCTGCCAATCCCTCCACTGGCTTCCGATTGCCCAATGGATAAAATTAAAATTGCTAACATTGACGTATAAAGCTGTTTGTAATACTGCCCCAAACTACATCACCGATCTGGTATCCAAATACCACTCAAAACGTACTCTCCGCTCCTCACAAGACCTCCTACTCTCTAGCTTCATTTTTATGGTATTCATTGATGTTTGGTATCTTCTCCAATAGGCAAGATACTAGATACATATACTTGAACATTAAATATTGATCTTTCAAATAATGCCTACATATAAGTTGATATCCTTGAATAAAAACAGAAAATTTTTCAGTCATTTATTCGACAAAAACATTAATACAAGTGTTTGTGTACCATGGATAAATAACTACACCCTTGGCCTCAAAAGCTAATATTGTCCCCTTTAGCAGATATTACTTATATTACTTTGGGTAGACATTTTGCATAACAGCCCATCTGTGTCTGACATTTGTGAAATTTTTGACCACTTCTTGATGCAAAATTCCTTCAGTTGCAAAATGTTTGTGGGGTTCCTTGCATGAACTGTTCACTATAAATCCCCCTTTCAATGGTATTCAAACTAGGGCCTTGGCGAGACCGATCTATAACCCTTCATTTCTTTTCTTTTTTGAGACATTCTTTGGTGGATTTGCTAGTGTGTTGTGGATAATGATCATGTTGAAAGATACTTTTCCAGTTCAGCTTTAACTTTCAGACATATGGTCCCACATTCTCATTAAGCATATTTTGAAATTATTAATTCATAGTTGACTCATTAGGGTTAATTTATTAAAAGCAAAGATTGTACACATTGCAAGGGTGGTTGCACTTTGCACAGGAATTTTCCCCAGAATTTAGTGGATGAGGCAAAACTCTGCTGACTTCCATCAGCCAATCATGTGGGACAAAAATGTGGGGGATTTTTGTTGTTGTTTTTTTTATTCTTGCATATGACTAGGTATTCTTTGCAAAGTGAAAGTAAATATACCAAACATGTCTACTGTTATTGTGGCTAAACAGATGTATATTTGATTCATCAATCCACAGCCAGGGGCGGACTGACCATTTGGAAATGCGGCACTGCCCGAGGGCCCGGGGTCAGTAGGGGGCCCCATGAGATGCCCCTGGTACCTTTTTCATAGGCTTTTTTGAGTTTGGGCAAGGACACAGGGGCCCCATGATCCGCTATTGCCCGGGGGCCCCATGAGTTGTCAGTCCGCCCCTGTCCACAGCACATTGTTTCAGAAGGCTTAGTATTTGCCTTTATGTTCATTGGCAAACAGCAGTCTTGCACACAATCCATGCAGGTTAAAACTGAGCAATTTCATTCTGATTAAAGATGTAAGCGTTTTTTATACCAACTGTTGTATGAGATACCTGCAGAGCCCACAAGAAAATTTTAGGGTTCTTGGAGACTTCACTTAGCACCATACATTAGCTCTTGAGCTAAATTTGCTGGGCCATCCAGTCCTGGACAAAGTATCAATCCTTTGAAATCCATACCACTTATAAATTATTTTCCTTGCAGTGGAATGATTTGATTTCAAATAACTGTTTTTTGGTTTTTTTTAATTTAAATATTTATTGGTTTTTCATGTTATTACAAAAAATTTCATAAAAAGAAACACAATACATTTAAGTAGTCTTAACATTTCTATTTTACCCCTTCTAATAACTCTTTTCTTTCCCTCCCCCCCCCCCCATTTCCCTCCCCCCTCTCCCTCCCACCCCTCTGCAAGTTCACCAGTCTCACGAGGCCCAATCACTTTAAATAACTTCCTAATTTAAGATTTTCTATATTTCTCTTTCACTTCTGATTTTTCCCATTTTTCCCATCTCGAATAGTATGTTCCCAGCCTATCTTCCTGCATATAGTACGATTTTTCCATTCTACTGATCTGATTTACTCTGTTGATCCAGTCTTCCTCCTTCGGCACCTCTGTTTTCTGCCAGAACTTGGGTATCAACCCTTTTGCAGCATTTAAATAATACCATACGCCTGATTCTTTATATTTATTTACTGTTATCTCAACGTTATGTAGAAGACACATCAGTGGGTCTAACCCTATGTCATTTCCAGTTATTATTTCTATCAATTTAACTATTGTTTTCCAAAAAGCCTGAATTTTCGGACATTGCCACCACATGTGAAACACCGTGCCTATCTCTCCACATCCTCTCCAACACATTTTTGAATTCTCCCCACTCATCCTGTGCTCAATACTCTGTGTAATGTGCCATCGTGTCAAACATTTATAATTAACCTCCACTTCTCTCATACTAACGTTCTCGTGTGTCAATCTGAATATCTTTTTCTGTTGATCCTCATCTAACACCACCTCCATATCTCTTTCCCACTTCGTTATAAAAATTAACTTTGTGTCTGTGTCTAATTCTGTGGGTATTCTATAAATTTTGTCAATACCATGTTTCCCATCTCTACGTGTTTCTAATAACCTTTCAAACATATTCCACTCCTTCTTTAATCTCAAGGGTTTTGGTAATTTCCCAATAAAACATTTTAGTTGGTGATATTTCCACTCATCTATTCTAATAAAAATATCTCCCTTCTTCTCTTTAAGTTCTTTAAATGCTCTCAATTTCCCCTCTACCAGTACATCTCTCAGTTGGACATCTTCCCTCTCAAACCATCTTCCTGATATCTCATCCTTTCCTGGGGGGAAATAATCAGTATTTGCAAGAGGCATTAATAAAGAGTTGAATTCCCATTTCATATTTTTGTGTAAATTATCCCATACCCTTAAAACATTTAAAGTGTAATTACTTGTGTTTTCATTAATTTTTCTATAATGTGCTGGAATCCATATCATCTTACTCAAACTAATCCCACTCAGTGCATTTTCAATTTTTACCCAACTCTTCCCCTTCTGGTTAAATGTCCAATCATAAATTCTTGCTAAAATTACTGCTTTATAATATCTCTTGACGTCGGGTAGTCCCATTCCCCCTTTTTCTTTAGTCCTACTCAGTATTTCATATGATATTCTTGGTTTTTTATTCCTCCAAATATATCTTGTTAACATTTTTTTTATTATCTTAAAAAAAGACTCTGGGAGTTTAATCGGAACCATTTGGAATCTATACAGTATTTTAGGTATAATTACCATTTTAACTAGGTTTATACGTCCTATCCATGATGGGTTTCCTCCTAATATTTTCAATTCTTCCTTAGTCTCATTTATTAAGGAAATATAGTTTAATCTATACAGTTGTTTATAAGAGATAGCGAGTTTTATCCCTAGGTATTTTAAATCTTTTTCTCTCCATATAAAAGGGAATTCTTTTTGTAACTTTTCCTTTTCACTCTTTAATATATTGATGTTCAGGATCTCTGTTTTTGTTGGATTAATTTTTAAGTTTGATAGTTCCCCATACTCCTTCAAAAATTTCATTATATTTGGTAATGTTATTCGGGGGTTACCTACATAGAATAATAGGTCATCTGCATAGGCCGCTACTTTATGTTCTATATTTTCGATCTGGATTCCCTTTACCGCACCACTGTTCCTTATCATTGACAACAGGGGTTCCAATGACAAAACATATAGCAGGGGGGACAGAGGACAGCCCTGTCTTGTTCCATTGGACATCCCTATGGATTCCGATCTCTCTCCATTTACCGTAATAATTGCGGTGGGTTCCCTGTATAGTTTACCTATCCACTCACGCATTCTCTCTCCAATCCCCAACACTTCTAGGTTGTCCATCATGAAGCCCCAGTTCACTCTATCGAACGCCTTCTCGGCATCAATCGACAACAGCACCACCGGGGCTTTCCCTTTTCTACTTTTCTGGATTAGCATCAGAGTTCTCAACCCGTTGTCCCTACCCTCTCTCCCTGGGACAAAACCCACCTGGTCTCCATGGATCCATTCTGGCATTAGATCTTTCAGCCTATTTGCTAGGACCTTTGCGTACAACTTAGTATCGGTGTTCAATAATGAAATTGGTCTATAGCTGGAACACTGAGAGGGGTCTTTTCCTTCCTTATGAATGAGTACAACATGGGCCTGAATAGATTCTCTTCTACCCTCCATCCCTCCTCCCAAATTGTTCATATACTTCTTTAACTTAGGTAACAATATTTCACTATATTTTTTATAGTAATTAACTGTGTACCCATCTGGTCCTGGGCTTTTTCCACCCCCCGTACTTCTTAGTGCTGCTTTTATTTCATCTTGGGAAATTTCCGCATCTAGGGCATTCAGTTGTAACTCAATTAACTTTGGTAATCCTGCGTTTTTTAAATAGGTCTTCCTTTTTTCTTTAATATCCTCTCCAGTTTCTTTTGACGAGCTTTGGGGTCTAATATTATACAACTTTCTATAGTATTCCGTAAACACTTTAATAATCTCCTTAGTTGAGTAAACCAACTCCCCGTTAGGATTTTTTATCTTTCTATGTAATTTCTATTTTTCTTTTTATTCAGAGCTCTCATTAAGTATTTTCCTGGTCTGTCTCCCCATCTATATCTTTCACTTAATACCTTATTATATACTCTTCTCCTTTCCTCTTCCATCAATCTCTCTAGCTCATCTTTTTTATCCATTAACTTCTGTTTTGTATCTCTTGTTATTTTCTTCTTTTGTATCTGCTCCAAGTCCATGATTTCTTTTAGGAGCCCACTGACCCTCTCTCTTCTTTTTCTTTTCTTCCTTGCTCCCATCGCAATCAGGATTCCTCTTATATATGCCTTGTGACTTTCCCATACTGTAGCTGTCGATACTTCCTCTGTCTCATTCTCCTTAAAATATACCTCAATCTCTTCCCCAATCTTCTGAGCTATATCTTTGTCCAAGAGAAGGGCCGCATTTAGTCTCCATCCTAGGCCTCCCGTCCACCGTCTCCCCCATCCCATTTTCATAATGACAGGGGCATGGTCCGAGAATGTACTCATCTCTATTTCTATTTTAACCAACAGTTCTATAAGTTGGTGATCTATTAGGATATAGTCCAGTCTCGAATATATCTCATGTGCATTGGAGAAGAAGGTATAGTCTCTGTCTTTCATATGCATTATTCTCCAGGTGTCCACAAGTTGGTACTCGTGGATCGCTTTTTTCAAAGCTCTCAGAGACCTACCACCTTCTCTCTGCACAGGGGAGGTTGTATCTTTTTGTGGATCCATACAGAGATTTAAATCTCCTGATACTATCAAACGCCCTTTTTTAAAGTCTATCAATTTTTTCAGCAGACCCTTCAAATAGATCTCCGGCTTTTTGTTGGGGTAATATATATTGGCTAACGTGCACTCGATTCCCTGTAATTTGCCTTTCAAGAACAAGAACCTCCCCTCCGGATCGGTCTTTCTATCCTCCAACTCGAATCTCATGTTCTTTGCCAACCCTATCGCCACCCCTTTTGCTCTTTTAATTGGAGAGTCAGCGTAATACCATGTTGGAAAATATTTCGATTTTAATTTTACATTTGACTCTATCTCAAATGTGTTTCTTGTAAAAATACCACTGATGTTGCCCTATGATGTAACTCTTTAAACAACTTAAATCTTTTCCCAGGGGAGTTCAACCCGTTCACATTATATGTTATAAACTGTATTTCTTCCATCCTACTTTGTTCTGTCTATCTCTCCTCTAACTCGCCTCCTCCTCTTAGGTCCTTCTATCTTGCAGAATTAACCCAACCTTCCCTCCCCCCGCTCTCTCCCACCCAACCCCCCTCACCCACCACCACCCCCCAATCCCCATCTCACCCCCCCCGCCTCCACCCCCCCTTTCTCATTTTTACCCTACCCATTTTTAGGCTTGTAATCTGCCTACAAATCATTTGTGGATACAGTTCCACGATTGATTTAAAATTTTTGGGCGTAAGCTCCGCCCATGGACGGCTACCCCTTCTCCGGCCTCCCCAGATCCCCTTTCTCTATCACCTGGGCTCGAGAATAACCTTTACTCCCCCCCCTTAACCAGAACTTCCTTAAGGACTTCCACATCGACAGGGGTGGGGCAGGGGGGGATGGGAGAGTAAGAGAAAAAAAAAAAAAAGGAAAAACATATTTTTTACCTAAGTCTCTCTCCCTTCTCTCACCAACCCCAAGGCCTCCTTTCTCCTCCCCCCCACCCGCTGCCAGTCCTCTTTTCTTGTGTCAACCGTAGCTTCTTTTTCTTCTTCTTCCCAGCCAGCTATCTCCAATCTTTGCAAGTCCAGTCTATCACAAAAGTCTCTCAGATCTTCCGGGGATCTCAGATAAGCTGTAACCCCATTTTTCCACCCAATTAAAGATGCTGAATTACCTCATCTATACTGCACATTCTGCTTTCTCATTTGCTCCAACAGGGGTCTCAGGGATCTCCTCCTCCATAGAGTCTCTGATGTTAAATCCGCATAAATTTGGATAGTCAAGTCTCCATATTTAATTAATGATCTTCCTTTGATCTTCTTCCATATCTCATCCTTGACCCCAAATTTTTGGAACTGAACAATTATATCTCTCGGTTTTTCTTTCTCAGTAGCTTGTTGGAACTTTCCTGTTCTGAACACTCCATCTAGTTTAATCCCGTCTGTTTCAGGTCTGTCTCTTATGGAGTTTAAGATTTTCTTTACTAATTCATATAGTGTTCCCCCTTTTACAGACTCTAGAATTCCTCGTACTCTAAGGTTACTCCTTCTTTCTTTATTTTCTTGCACTTCCATCCTATAGAGCAGTTTTTTCTGAGTTTTCTCTAGATGGGTTGTTTTTTTCCTTAGATTATCTATGGTTTGGGCCTGGGTTTTAACTTTCTCCTCTGTTTCTTCCATTCTCAATAGCAAATGCCCTAAATCGTTTCGAATAGCTGTCATTTCATGTTTTATCGTTTTCTCCAGACTTTGAAACATTTCTATCATCTCCTTCTTATTTGGTACTTGTAGTTCACCATCAAGATCTTGTTTCCCCAAGCCATCCGCTATTTGTTGGTTACAGGAGCTATTCATATCCAGTGATAATCTAGGACTATTTGCTGAGCTAGTGTCCATTTCCCCTTTTGCGCTTGCGCCTTGGGCCCTTTCTGGCGTAATATTTCCATGTGATGTAAACTTCCTTATCGTGCCTGTTTGAGACCCTTTGAGCCCTGCTCCCTTGGGACCTTTATTCTTCATATCCTCTATATGTCTTTTCTCTTCTATATTCTCTGGATGGGATTATACCGCTCCTTTGTGATTTGTGGACCTGATATACTTGTTATTTTTCCTTATTTTTTGTTCTCCTGAAGTGCCTAGGGCTCTTCTCTTGTTCTCTTCTAGACCCAGGGAATCCTCCCCTCACCTCCTTGGCCCCTTTGTCCCTAATGTCACTTAGGGATCTACTACGCCATAAGCCCCCATCAGCTCTCACTCAACCCGACAGCTGCTCCAGGCTTGAGTGGGGATCCTTAACAACAGCTCAGCTCAGTCCTGGGAGGGATTCCTCTGTATCTCCGACACTGTGCTTCACTTTTTCCCTCTAAATTTTGCCCCAGGGACACAGGGTGGTTCTCCTGGTATTCCCGGGTCTCCCTGGTCCAGGATCAATCAGCCAGCTGCGGGTAGTAGTCAGCAGTAAGCCGGGGGTAACGAGCCACAAAAAAAAGCCGGTAACAGCGGAGTGGCAGCTCCCTGTCACATCAGGAGACCGGCCGGTCTCCTCTTTCCCCCCAGAGATCCTCCGCGGCTGGGCCTTTATGTTCAATGGCAAACAGCAGTCTTGCACACAATCCATGCATGTTAAAAATGAGCAATTTCATTCTGATTAAAGATGTAAGCGTTTTTTATACCAACTGTTGTATGAGATACCTGCAGAGCCCACAAGAAAATTTTAGGGTTCTTGGAGACTTCACTTAGCACCATACATTAGCTCTTGAGCTAAATTTGCTGGGCCATCCAGTCCTGGAAAAAGTATCAATCCTTTGAAATCCATACCACTTATAAATTATTTTCCTTGCAGTGGAATGATTTGATTTCAAATAACTGTTTTTAATAAATGTTTTTAAATCCCTTGCCAGAGTCATAGGCATCCACAACCTTCTTTCTGAAGGCCTAGGAGAGCTCTTTTGATCTTAGCATGATAACAACACACAAAAGAGAACCTCAGATCCTAAATATCCAGGGTTTAAAAAAGACAGGTTCTACTTGCATACTCCCTAAAGAGGTTCTAATCACCAGCACCTAATTTAAGACACCGTAAAGGATTTAGTGGAAGGAAGTGGTGGTAACTGTAAGTGTGTAGTCACTACTCCACATAACAAATCTTCATTTTTGTTCATTTAAAAATCAGAATGAATAAACTATCAGGTTTGTATGTCATTTTGTTCAAGTATATCACCTTTATTTGCAAGCAATGTTTGAATAAAGATCTACAAATAAGTTTGAACAATTTCCATGGAGTGTTTTTACTTTTTCACATGACTGTATTAGAATCTTAAATTCAAGTGAGAAACATAAACCTAGACTTGAGGGATAAGCTTAGACTCCAGAGATCAGAAACTTAGTAAGACACAGGTCTTACAAATACAGAACATTAATAAGCCCTCATCTAGTTAGGGAAAGAGTACAAAGAAGGGCAACTAAATTCATAAAATGCATGGGGCATGGGGGAACACAACAATTAATAGCAGGTCAGAAGTGAAAACAAAATGATAATTGATTGGTTTCTTCAATCAACATCCCTGTAAGTGACTTCATACCTTATTTTTATAGGGGAAGCAGAATCTCTGATTACATTCAGCCAACTAAAAAAATAAATATTCCTATAGTCATATGTTGTCATATAGTTATCATGTCATGCTTTTAAACCCATATACACCTATGCATTGCAGTAACATGCGCATTCGCACAGTGCAGGGCAATGTACTATGAATATGAATTGCAGTGCCATTTATTCTGAATGGAATTCAACAAACTAAAGTAGTGAACCTCTGATGTACCTGCATGAAAGTACATCACTTTGAAAGATTATGCATTGAAAAAAGGTTCATGCTCATATTTTAGATTTGTTGCAATGCATTGGCACGCTTTCTAAATAGACAAGCTGCCTTAATGCAAAGCACACGCATTAGCAGGTAGAAAAACTTGCCTATTTTTTACATGATGTAATTTTTAAAGGAAAATATAAATGATGTATTATGAGATAAACTAAAAGATGAAAAGAACTATATGAACAAGATTATAAGATGAAAAAAACTTGACTTATGTGATGCTCATACACACTAGGTTTAGTGTTTTTCATACAATACTACTTAAATAAAAGTACAGTGTGACTACCTTATATGTATTTACAGTATAATTCATACTCAATATGTGAAATACTGTACATTTCTTTTTCAGCTTATCTCTACCATAAGCAGACTTCTGCCCTTGCATGTTAGCATGATTGGACAGGTTTCTGCCTCCAACAAGATAAGCACCTTTACTTTCTGGAGCAGTTTGCTGCTGCGAAAATTCTAATTATGTTATCCTCACAAACAGAAGAAACAGAAGATATCACAGCAGATGAAGATATTTTTCTTCAGATCTTACGCAGGCGGGCTTATTCAGCAGAGCAATGCAAACAGCAATGATTATATGCAAAGTGCAGAAGGCAACAACAACCAATAAGGAATAATCTTTTAACTGATCTGATTACAGGAAACCAAAATCTTCATGGTTGCTGTAGGCTACGGAAGATTACACAGCATAATCTTTTTGTTAATTTGAACATGTTTATCAATGAAATTTGTTAGGCTGGTAAATGTTATGCATATCTGTGTTTACATTTAATAGACGTAAAGGTTTTTTTTAATATCTTAAGAAGTTTTATTTTAACATTTAACAAAAGTAAAGGAGAGATACACCGAGAAATATTTTATGTACCCTTTTGCAAGCCTATAGGGAAATAGGGTCGAAGAGCTGTGACTGAGAGGAGGCACGGAGGTCTCTGTAAACCAGAACAAATGCAAGTGCTGACCCTCCAGGACCTGACAACGCACAGAAGAGTAGACCTAGAGCCAACAGAGCATGTAGTCCAATTAAGTAAGTATTACGTAAGACAGATATAACCAACACAGCTTGTGAAAATTAAAGTAAGTTTAATTTAACACAGCTATATCAACTTTATGTGTTGTGGATGCTCTCCATGGTCCTGCATTTTTCCGACCCCTCTCCAAGGTCCTGTATTTTGTATCAGTAAGTCAAATTATTGTTTGACATCTTATCAATAATATGTTGTATTGTTTTTTTATATATTTTTAGCAAGTTACCGATTTATTTACCAACATTTAAACATAGTGAACAATATGGAAAATAGTCCCATGGATCTTTACAGGCAAAATGGTAATGTAAAATATAACAATCTTTCATTAACTGACCATATTCTTTAAAAACAAAAATGTATGCCTAGGTTGATTTCCCCTGGAGGTAGACCAATGGTGCTCCAAAGCTCACAGTGTCTTCCTGGCACTTTAAACAGCATACGAGTATAAGGTGAAGAGCCGGCAACTCGTTCTCATAGCAATGAATAAGGTTTTTTACCGAACCGTAAGATGCTGTAACTTGCATACTGTACCCTTTATGAATAAACGAGTTGCTAGCTCTTCTCCTTATACTCTTATGATTATAAAAATATCAAGCTGAATATAAACAAAGTGACTTATTTCATCCACATAAGAGACCTGGTACCAAGCCTGCCAAATGAAGGGGGGACAATCTAAAAAGGCCCCCTTTCCCTTAAAATGTATGCAGGGCTGAGACAAGGCCACCCAATGTTTATCAAGGTCAACTTATTTTCTTCCTCTTCTTCAGGGGTATAAGAAAGGTCTAAGGTCTGTGGGGTAATCATAATAATGGGAAACATGGACAAATGGCACACGTAAACACACGTAATAACCATATGCATATATCACAGCCTACCATACTTACAACAGATGTATATATGTCAGCAAAACATCATGTTAAAAGCATTCAAGTAGTTCAAGAAAACACACCATCATTGGGGCCCCATGTATGCACTGCATCAACGTTTAAAAAAAAATAAGGTTGAGACAGGCTATAGAGGGGGAAAGAAAGGTTTGGGATTAAGTCTAGGTAATGCCTAGACATGAATTTTAATGTTCATCTTCACTTGTCAGGAAGTACTCAAGTAATCCCTAAGCCTTGGTGGAATATTCTATGAATATATGAGACCAAAGTGGAATTTTTGGATTAAAAACCAGTGAATCTTTTGAGCTGCTATCGATAAATAAGTCTAAACTATAATGCGAATCGCCAACACTAATCAGACTCTCATAAATGCGTTATTAATTTATATATATAACCATCAAAGTGGCACACTTCACTATATTCATAAATACTATGTACCAAACTACAATACTAATACATTAGTTAATCATCAGCATTATAAATATAATGTCCATGATGATACAACGCTCGAGGTTTAGTGAGATCTATCAGCTGTCAGCTGGCTGTTCACTGATCGGTGCATGTACATTGTTGGATTTCATCTAATGTGAGATATAGTGTGGTGCACTCAGACACCTTGTAAATGTGAGTTTATTTATTGGGTATTACCTATATAAATAAAATTTTAAAAGGATAAGCACTATGTTGGTGTTTTCTTCATATGTATGCATGTCTGAGGAGGATCAATAGAAAAAAGGAGGAGAGGAGGAAATTTAAGAAGTGTGATTTCATCTGACCAGACTGGGAACATACAGTATATCAGTCCTACTATAATGGCAAAGGTGCTATATGACATCACTTAATGGTTTGGTCATATATTTAAGGTGAGAGCATGTCTGCTGGAGGGTGGTTTGTCACCCTGTTGGAAATATCATTTTTTTGGCACAAACAGTGGTGGAAGAAGTTCTCTTATTTGTGAAGATAATTCATAACTGAAGAAATGCTTTAAGTGGAAATGGGATTATCATTTGGAAAATTTTCCACACATTGATGTTCATGGAGATTATGTTTATAATGCTGATGATTATCTAATGTATTAGTATTGTATTTTGGCATGTAGTATTTATGACTGCAGTGAAGCGTGGCACTTTGATGGTTAAATATAGGAATTTTGGGGTTACTTGAGCCCCATCATGTCATCAGTGGCGTTTATATAGTGTAACAAATGGCAGATTCATATCAACATAAAAGGTCTCTGGATTGTCCAGACTTCAACTTTGACCTCTGTAAAGAGGGTGGAAACTAGACTTTCTCAGCAGAGCTACATGAGCAGGATCTATGGCCATCAGTAGTAGGCTTTCAAATGAATGGTCAGAGCAGGCAGCAGACAAACAAGATCATTCAAGCTAGAGCTGAGGTGAAACCACAATGACAATCAAGAAAATCAGGAAGAATAAGAAAGTTTTCAGGAACTAACAGAGGCTTGCAGGAGCCCCTCTTCAGATTCTGCTGCTTAGCAGCTTCTAAACTGGTTGGCGGTCATGCTGACTTGGACCTAGAATTACATAACAATTTACTATGTAGAGCCTAAACAATGTGACTGATTTATTAAAGCTATCACAGCTGTGCCATTGTGCTGTCAATAATCCAACAGAGATTTTCAGCACTGTAACACCTGATTTAGGATGTGCATGTGAAGATCCACTAGCTATGTAGTGGAGAACCACATTTAAAATCAGTTTAGCCCAAAACCAAACCATGATTTGTTTTTTAAGCATACACGTGGTAATTGTATATTATGCAAGTTGGTCTGATTTTTAAAAGTAAAAATTAAATAAATAAAAGTGTAGAAAAAAGGATTAATGTACCTGGATCTAAAAAAGTGTTTGTGGAAAGAAGAGTGGATGTTGGCTATGTGCAGGTATAGAAGCTGGCTAACAATATTACACCTGGTTTTAGGTCCGCCAGTGCAGCACAAGCTGGATTCCTTATGAAATGCCCATGAGAGTTACAGTGGTGTTGGACTATAGTTGGAAGCACATGCTGCCCATAGCAATGATAAGGGTTTATGATTATTGCATAAGTCAAAACTGAATTAGTTTTCTTCTGTATAGGCTATAATGGTGAGTTCTCAACTAACAACTATCAAACCAACTTAGGGAGACAAACAATGGCACCACACATTATAGAAATCTTTACACCCAAGTAATCTTAGATAAGTCATATTTTAAATATCTTAAATATCTAAGTCTGTTCAGTGCCTTATGTTTCTTTTGGTCAAACTTTACCCTTTGGTTTGCAGGTATGTGTTAACTTTCTAATAATAAATATTATTTTAATACTGCTGCAAAGTACTAACCAATCTGTCATCACTTTCCCTCTTTCTCCATATTAATGGTATGATATTGTGGGTGGTTTCATTTTAATATAGTGCATTTCATCAAGTCCAGACCAGCCAGGGTGTGTACTTTTTCAGGGTTTTTCGCCCACTTTTATTGAAAAAGAAAGTAAAGTTAAAAAAAAAAACACTCACAAGGCTGCCCTTGCAGGGGTTTTGAATGTCACCACCATTGCTTATAAATTGACTTTGTAGTCCCCAATCCTGTCTCTGCACAGACTCACCAAGCTGCCTCAGTCAACTTTCTGACAAATAAAATGCCCACCTTGATTTTTGAACAAATAACACGGACAAGATGCACTGAATGCTTAACTGTCTAGGCATTTATATATATACTGGATTGTCAATTTTGTTCACAAACTGGAAAGACTGGATCCAATATTATGCTTAATACGTTTATATTTAATAAATATTTTTATACTTATTACATATTTAACATTTTTATTTAATAAAATGGCTTAACAGAGATTTTGTGGCTTTTTGATATGAATATGCTCATTGAAAAAAAAAATCATACCCAATTGAACCCCAAAGAATCATGTAAATTAAATAATTTAAACAAATGAGATAATAATATGTCAGTTTTGTTATACTGTTAATTATGCATGGGAGGTCCATATTTCAGATATTAAACAGTCAATGTTTTATTTCATCTTGGTTTGATTAAACAAGATGTTCTCAACACATGACACTTTACATACATCTCAACTCCTCTATTGCTGTATGTATAAAACCAACCCCCATGCTCCTAAACATTGTTTAGAACACCTAAGACCCCCCCCCTTCCCCTTTCCCTTCATTGTGAGGAACCTGGTCTACTTTTCTAAAAAAAAAAAAAAAAAAAAAAGAGCAAGGTGCACACAAATGGGCATATTATGAACACTTGAACACATTTTTCTTACAAGTGGAATGTCAACATTTTGCTAAGTAGTTGCCTTAACTAACATGCTTAATTAGTTAATTAACTTGACTTAGTTAACATGCTTAGAAGATGCATTATAAATGCAATTAATTTGCTGGAGGAACACAGATATCTGCACCACTCACCACCAATGTTAAATGAGTGCAGAGTACATACTGTAAGTACCCATTATAAATGTGTTCCTTTTCTATGAAAATAAATACAGACACTTTCACAAAGTCCTTTAACTGAAAGAAAAAAACAAAGCCACAACACAAAAAGGTTATTCAGGCCCACTGTTGGAACTCAGTGTCAATCATAATGTATAGCAAGGAAATCCACATCATTCATGACATTATGCTGTACACTAATCTGTACAAAACACATCCCTGCTGGTGAATGACACATTCCCAGGGCTACAGAAATATCAGCACAGCATGGGACATCCTGAATTACATCATATCCTTGAGCAACCCTCCTCTCCAGCCATTAAGGGAAGCCCTGCAGGGATGGTCTCTTTCAGTTCATGTGAACACACATGCAACATATAGACGTGCTAGACACTTTTTAAGTCAGTCATGTGATCTGTGCTAGTCATTTGATGAACTGTTAACCAATTATGAAGTGGGTTTTTAATCTACTAATAAGGGCAAAAGTGTCATATATGTTTCCAAAGCAAACACTTTGAACAAAAGCAATAAGGCATACAAGAGATCCAGTATTTCACAGCAAAATGCAAGTGATCAATTTACATCTCTCACAGTAATCTATTGCAGGTACAGCCCAAGGGTACATGTGGTGATGTAATAAGTAGTTTTGTACTTCTGCCTGGCGGCAATAGGGTACCTGTTTGAATCCCAACCACGGCACTACCAACCTGGAGTTCACATGCTCCCCTTGTTCTTTGTCAGTTTCCTCTAGACAATCAGGTTTCCTCCCATACTCCAAAGATATTCCATTAGGTTTATTGTCTCCTGTCTAAATTGACCCTAGTATGTGTATGCATAATTGTGAGTTAGGAACCTCAGATTGTAAGCTCCTTGATGGCAGCGACTGACTTGAATGTAATATATATATATATATATATATATATATATATATATATACTGTATATGTACAGCACTACCGAAATTGCCAGTGCTATATAAGTACCTGTAATAAATATTAAAACAAATAATAGCTTATGTGTTACCAGTGGCAGTTATGCATACAGATTGCAACTCGCGACGCTGATCAATAGATTTGCACACCTGGCACATGTATGCCATCACGTTAGATGAAGTTATCAGAAAGAATATCAAACCTGAGATCCCTCCCTCCTCCCTTAGCAATAAATGGAAGCCCTTGGACACATGAAAGTAAAGTTTTCAACTCAATTGTGATGCTGTGGCACTACTGGAAGCTAAAAATAATGCTGGGAAGCATATTAGTGAATTAAAACAAGGAATGTCTTAGTGAAGTAAATTCCTGTCTAGTGAAGTAAATTGAAGTTTCCTTCAACTCAACTCAAATATGAGGATATGGGATTATAAAACAAATGCTAGAAATTTGTATTCTTCCCAAGTAATAGGCAAATGTACCCTTTGTCTGGAATTCATGGAATTCATCCTGAAAAACAGCAGTGTACTTCCATTACATGAAGGTGCTTAGACACCCCTCCCCCCATGCCTACACCCTCATAGCTGTATATCTACAGTGCAAGAATATTTATGGCACTGCTTCCTCTGACTGCTAGACACACCAGATATAAAGTCAGATTTTCTGACGTCAGTACTATGCTGTTGTTGGAGAGGAATCTACATAGTAGCCCACTGTTTCCTCTTGTACCAAATTGTATCATAACTGTAATGTCTACCTTCATTTTGTAAAGCGCTGAGCAAACTGTTGGCGCTATATAAATCCTGTATAATAATAATAATAGTAACTTCTTGATTTTGCTTTATTCATTCCGTGGATCTGTGCTTCAGAACCTTTCGTGCTGCTCCTTCATGAATATTCCCCCACCAGTCGTCAAAGTCGTCTGACATGAGGAAGAAAAGAACTATTCATCTACCAAGATGACAACCCCATATTAAAAACACAGTGCAGAACAGGCATGGTAATATCAGTAAGGGGAAAAAAAGTAAAGTGCAGGCAGTGTGTGGGCAATATGTACTTAAGAAATTACCTCCAAACATTTTCAGTAATAAAGGAAATTGTGGGTTTCTTATAGTTGTATTAGATTCCTCCTACAATAGTTAAGCTACTTGCAGGTTAATTGGTATCCCCCCACCTTAACCCCTATTTGACATATGAGTGTAGTCTTAAGATTGTGATGTACAGATGGCAATGGGCTTGGCAAATAGGCTGTTGACTTTTCAAGGCAAGTTGCACTTTGCAAGGGAATTTTACCCAGAGATTAGTGAATGAGATGGTATCAATGGGCTTGGAAAATAGGCTGTTGACTTTTCAAGGCAAATTGCACTTCACAAGGGAATTAGTGAATGAAATGGTATCAATGGGCTTGGCAAATAGGCTGTTGACTTTTCTAGGCAAGTTGCACTTTGCAAGGGAATTTCACCCAGTGCTTAGTGAATGACATTGTATTAATGGGCTTGGCAAATAGGCTGTTGACTTTTCAAGGCAAGTTGCACTTTGCCAGGGAATTTTACCCAGAGCTTAGTGAATGAGATGGTATCAATGGGCTTCGAAAATAGGCTGTTGACTTTTCAAGGCAGGTTGCACTTTGCAAGGGAATTAGTGAATGATATGGTATCAATGGGCTTGGCAAATAGGCTGTTGACTTTTCAAGGCAAGTTGCACTTTGCAAGGGAATTTCACCCAGAGCTTAGTGAATGAGATCATATCAATGGGCTTTGAAAATAGGCTGTTGACTTTTCAAGGCAAGTTGCACTTTGCAAGGGAATGTTACCCAGAGCTTAGTGAATGAAGTGAAGCTCTGATGGCTTTCATCATCCAATCCTGTGCAAGCAAAAATGCTGTTTTTTTTCCCTTGGATATGATTGGATGTTCATTGCAAAGTGAAATGTCACCACCTTTACTAATCTCTGGAGCAAATTCCCTTGCACAGAGAATAGTCTATTTGTCTTGAGTAGATCAACCCTGATATATCTATGTACTCTATAAAACACTATGTATGAGAACTATGTTGGTGCTATGTAAACACTGGAGATAATTAATAGTTAATAATTAGGAGAATAGCTGATCATTTTATCATTTGGAAGAGAATACAAGCAATCATGCCTTTAAAGAACTGAGAAATAATATTTTTAGGTTAATGAATAAACAGTGTAATCGCCAATGACAGGCTCACTTCAAGTGAATAAACAAATGATGCACACAGTGAATGATAATGACAATAATGTAGAACAAGTCCACTTCAAAACAAGACATTAAAACATGTACACAAGATAGATGGCAGGTGAACAAGTCTGTCAGGTTTGTTTATATAAAGTACTTCAGAAAGGTTAATGGATCAGATGAAGCATGCACACAGGCAGGTGTTATGAGAAAGCACATGCAATGTCATTCCGCCAGCAAAGGGACGCGATGAATAGTTTTGTTAACGTGCTTTTCCTTTCACTGACATTTAGGCCCTGGCTTAATGCTGATGAAAAATGGAGGAAAAAAATGTGTCCTTATAATACTGAGAGTTTAAGAAGGGCAAAGTATTTCCCAAGAAGTCAGTAAAAACAGTAATAGCCATTAATGATTGCAGCAAAGAGGTTTTCTGAGTGCCCTACTAAATAGCTCTTTGTCCTAGTCTATACTAGAGTATGATCTTGTGCGCAAAGCACCTTTCCTGTACTTTGGTTATAATGAGACATCTAATGAGTACAAAGTGTTTATGTTTCCCAAGGAGACTCATCACTATCCTCATCTCAGTCTGTTTTTCAATACATATGGAATGAACGTTTTCTTTTTTTTTTCTTTAACTTCAGTATAACTTTTTTTGTATGGCATATGTTATCCTCAAGGACAAAAGTTTTTAACCATGGATATGCTAAGGGAAATGTGCTGAATATATCAGTTTTTAATTCAAAGTTAAATGTTACACATCTGAGCATAGGGAAGAAAAAAAAATGCCCCAAAGCACAGAGAAACATGGCTTACTTTGTACATTATGAAAAGACGTTCCTTTTGTTTAGTTAAAGCATCATTTGCACAAAAAAAATCCCTGTGGCTAATTACTGATTTGACATTGAAAGCTGAAACCTAATTGTGGTTTTCATAAGGAATTATAATATATGGTAACATTAAAAATAGTTCACATTGGATTGCATTTTTGCTTCAATTTGCTTGGTATTCTTTAATTGATATTGTCTTTTATAAGAACTTTTAAAAATGCAGGATTCCTTGCAAGTCTTTGTTATTATCAGAATATGTTTTTTTTATCTGTGCTTATAAAATGACAGGCTGAAATGAGAGGGAAAAAGAAATGTGTATTTGAATTTTAATTAAGACATTTTCTATTTCAAAGAGTCATTACAAAAACAATTTTAACTGTAGTTTATTTGCCAATGTCTCTCATAAAAGAACACAAGATTAAATCCTATCTGAGATTTTTTTTGCTATTTATTATGGTTTTCAGAGTACCAAATTGAACAAAATGAACTCTTTCTGGGTTTAGCAGGTAAATCAAGAAACAATGAGAATCAGTATATAGCCAAGACTGTATTTACTTAATGACTCTATAAATCCTCCTGCAAACACTGTTGTGAAATGATAAATACAACTCTTAAAGTCATTATGCAACACATTTCAGAATCACTCTTGGGGTTAGAGAGTTCTATTTATTTTTGTAAACCTGCTGGCTGCTGATTACCATTTTGACTTGTTCCCTAAGATCAGAACCTTGGGAACAGCAGATGAATTTTCATGTAAAGTATACCTTTTTAATATTTCTGAAAGTCCTAATTAGGACTTCTTTTTTTCATTCCACTACTGTTTTTATATTACACTTTACATAGGGGCTAGCAATAAAGAAAGGTAGGAGCTGTCATTGCAGTCCTTCTTTTCAAAATGCTGGTTGACTGACTGTTATGCTGGTCCAATAATGTTACTATTGAGAGCAAGCCTCTATGTTTGTAGTATGACAGGTTTATTTTAAAGCTGGATTTTAGCAAATATATAAAAAACACTATGTAATATATTTATGTAGTCATACAAATTTAGAAACTATCTTCAAATGCAACTAGCATAAGTAGCTTGTAAACCTTGTAAACTCCTATATAACAGCACCACATGGGCAGCTTTAGGAGCCAATCATTAATGTTGCAATATGCAAGAGATGGCAGGAAAATGAGCAGAAGATTGATCTTTTCAGCCTGCAGTAGTCAGTCAGCAAGCTAGGGACAAGTATGCAACCTAGCTGTACTGCTTAACTATAGCAGAGAAAAATCAGATCACCAGCCTGGCTCTGCTGTCTGGTAGAGTAGAGTTGCATCAATATGGACTTATGGATATTTTTTTCATGTGTGTATTTAGCTACAGTCCGGCTTCCGTCCCCTACACTCCACCGAAACCTCCTTACTCAAACTCTCCAAGACCTGCTAACCACCAAAGCTAATGGCCACTATTCAGTGCTCCTACTCCTTGACCTCTCTGCGGCCTTTGACACAGTCGACCACCCCCTCCTCCTCAAAAAACAACACTCCCTCGGCCTCAGAGATTCTGCTCTCTCCTGGCTCTCATCCTACCTGTCACAACGCTCCTTCAGCGTTACCTATAATGCTACTACCTCCCCCTCAATCCCCCTCTCTGTTGGGGTCCCTCAAGGCTCTGTTCTTGGGCCCCTTCTCTTCTCCATCTACACCTCCTCCCTTGGCCAACTCATACACTCTCACGGCTTCAACTACCACCTCTATGCCGACGACACACAAATCTATCTCTCAACCCCCCACCTCACCCCCTCGGTCTCTGCCCGAATCACACACCTACTGAGTGACATATCAGACTGGATGTCGCTCCACTTCCTTAAACTGAACCTCTCCAAAGCCGAGTTTCTTGTCTTCCCCCCAGCCCGGACACCACCCCCCATTGACTTCTCCATCACATCCAACAACGCCACCATCAAACCCGCCCTGCAGGCCAGAGTACTTGGTGTCATTCTGTACTCCAACCTATCCTTCCAGCCCCAAGTCCAATCTTTAACAAACTCATGCAGACTCCACCTCTGCAACATCGCCAAAATACGCACGTTCCTAACCCCAGAAACCACTAAACAGCTCATACACTCCCTCATCATATCACGACTCGACTACTGCAACTCCCTCCTCACTGGCCTGCCTCGCCGCCGGCTATCCCCGCTTCAGTCGATCCTGAATACGGCTGCCAGACTCATTCACCTTTCCAACTGCTCCGTTTCCGCCACCCCCCTCTGCCAATCCCTCCACTGGCTTCCAATTGCGCAACGGATCAAATTCAACATCCTAACACTGACGTACAAAGCCGTCCACCATACTGCCCTGAACTACATCACTGACCTAATATCCAAGTACCGCCCAGCACGCACACTCCACTCCTCACAAGACCTCTTTCTCTCTAGTTCCCTGGTCTCCTCCTCCCATGCCCGCCTCCAGGACTTCTCCAGGGTGTCACCCATCCTCTGGAACTCCCTGCCCCAACCCATCAGATTATCACCTACTCTCCTCTCATTTAGGCGCACCTTGAAAACCCATCTCTTCAGGGAAGCCTACCCCACCCCCTGCTAACTTGCCGACCTCCTCCACTCTTCCTACCACTCCATCCCCCACAGCTATCGCCTTCTGTACCACTATCCCCTCCCTCCTAGATTGTAAGTTCGAAAGAGCAGGGCCCTCAATCCCCTCATGTTTTGCATTGTATTGGTATTGTTCTGTCACATGTTCTGTCCCCCTTTGTAATGTACAGCGCTGAGCGAACTATTGGTGCTTTATAAATACTGTATAATAATAATAATAAGACACTTGGGGTTGATTTAAAAGGATATATTAGTATACCAGTGCACCTCCACCTTAATTAGGCATTGTCACCATAACCAAACAATTCAGCTAAACCAACAAAAAAGCCCAAGAGATGGGCACAGTGGTTACTTATGGTGGCAAAACTTCGGGACTAGTAAAACAAGTACAAGACGTGAGTTATAATATTTTCAAAATACCATCATTTTATTCACTCAAAAAGTTGTTTAAAAAACCACCAGCATGGGATCCAAACAGAAATTGACTAAAAGTCAATATTGAAGGACATATCACCATGGATAGACATACAGGAAAGACCATGGGTGTGATAACAAGAGGTGCCATCATCCCTATCAAAGCATATATGGAAAAACCCTAAAAAAATGAGTTTATAGAAAAGATGAAAACGTAATAAACCATATTTTATTCATACAAAATGTTGAAAAGAACATATAGGTACAAAATATGGCAGTAATACATGCTATGACTATGACAATGAATACATGGATGAGAAAAACACAGAGCAAATCATGCATGCACTTGACGCGTTTCGAGACAGACAGTAATCTCTTCTTCAGAAGTGCTTAGAACGCATGACACCTAGAATGAATATATAATTATTATCCCATCTTCATATATCTCAAAAAAGGAGTTACAATCTCAAGTGCGTAATTTTCACTTGCGTAGCCCCACGTAAGGACAAAGAACATGAGGAAACTGCCAATTGACTAAAACCATAAATAAAGTCTATGTGGCCAATATCTCAAAGGTCCACCCAGGAAAATGAAGAAATAAAGAAAGGAGGAAGAAAGAACAAACGCTGTCCCACTCTCCTCCAAGAGAGACCCCTTTATGACCCCAAGGGGACGACCATTGGAGATGCCCAATTTCAAATGATGACTTCTATGGAAACATATAAATGAACAATAAAAATCAGACAGAAAATAATGGTGCATAAAAACATGAGAAAAGCCAACGTCACTATTATGGAGACAGAAAAAATGCTTACTGAGAATGGAAATGTGGCAAATCCCGCTCAATATTAGATAACAGTATATTATAAAGGTCCTAATAGGATGGAAGAATTCTCTGATATTGCTGAATCTATAAAAAATACAAATGCTTCATTCAATAAAAGGCATAGTAACAGGCCATTTGAAGAATTTCCCAAACATATCCAAAGGGTGTAACCTATCAAATCAGAGGAGGTGATGTATAACCTGTCCGTTGGCTGCACATGTAGTTTAAAGACCCACATAATGGCATTTAAATAACACATGGATAGCTTAAGCATGAGAAATGTCTAATTTATTTGTTTTTGTATTTCAATGTTTTTTTTTCATTTATAAACATTTCAAGAAACCGTGAGCAACAAAACACGCCCATACAGGGGCTATCAATTGTACATAAAAAATCGAGAAAACAATGCTCTAACGCCAAGAGAGGAAAAGGTGCACCCACGCAGGGGCTATCAATGGCACATAGATTACAAAAACAGTGATATAACACTGACAGTAGTTCAAAGGTATCCACCGCCTCACAAAAAACAAACAAAAATAGAAAGGAAAGAGGAGAAGAAAACAAGACCAGAAGCAGGGATCCAGGAATGCTAATACCGAACATCACAACCCCAGACTAGCCGGGGGGGAGCGTGGGAAAAGCATATGTCAACCATGGCTCCCTTATTTTCACAAATTTCCGTTGGGAGCCATTACAATTACTCGACATATGTTCATTGAGCATCAGAGTGGTCATACGGTCCCTCACCCCTTGAAGAGGGACAGATGGGCTCTTCCATGCCTGAGCAATTGTTCTAGTGGCTGACAAAAAAAATAGGAAGCCAACTTCTGCTGGTGAGCCAACAGGCCCAATATGGGACAATGAAGCAAGGCCTACCAAGCATCCCGGCGTATGGGGAGATGGAACAAGGTGAAAAGGAGGCCAAATACACGAGACAAAAAACGAGTCAGTTTTAGGCATGACCACCATATAAGTACCACATCTCCACAGTGACAACAACACCGAAAGCATCAAACACTGCAAGTAAGGTTTGCCTGGGCCAGCGAAGCTGGGACCCAATACCAACAAAACAATACCTCCAATGTGGTTGTATTAAGTGAACATTTATCTATAAACAACCAGGCCCTATTCCAGTCCTCCATATCCACGACTGCCCCCAAGTCGTGCTCCCACTGAGCTACATAAGAAAGAGAAGTATGTGTCAAGTGTCTGCTCAAAGCTGCAAAAAGAAGGGAGATAAGGCCCGAGGCGCCTGGACACTGTTGGCAACGCTGTTCAAAAGCAGATTTCTGATACGGGAAAGTGGACATTCCCCGTAGTGAGGTCAGTCAGTGCCGCAGCTGAAGGTAAAGAATACATTCCACCTGAGGGACATCCTGTCACTCCCAAAGAGAATTCCAGGTGAGGAAGGACCAAGAAGTCAAAAAGTGTTGCACCTGCGAAAAACCGTTGGCCACCCACCAAGAGAATGCTTGTGGTTGGTCTAAACCCAGCGGGAAGAGAGGGTTGTTAATGATTGGGAGCAAGGGTAGGAGAGGTGACATCATGCCACCAGAGTAGCATACCGAGTCACACACTTGTAGGCCATGGAGCAGTGGACTCAGTGTCAGTGGGCATAGGGCAGGGGGGAGCCATAGAAGCATCGATGTCACAATAGGGGCACAATTAAGTAGTTCCAGTAATTTATTGTTGCGGTATAAGCCCGTGTGTGGCTCCATACACGCGTCCAGACGTTTATTTGTTATTGTTTGTCATCTTGTCTTGTTTGTCTATCCATGGTGATATGTCCTTCAATATTGACTTTTAGTCAATTTCTATTTGGATTCCACGCTGGTGGCTTTTTAAACAACTTTTTGAGTGAATAAAGTGATGGTATTTTGAAAATATTAGAACTCACGTCTTGTACTTGTTTTACCAGTCCCGAAGTTTTGCTACCATAAGTAACCACTGTGCCCATCTCTTGTGTATTTAGCTGTTTCCCTTGAGTTCAGTGGGCAGACTATGTCCACTCAATTATTTAAATATTCCTAACAAGCAGTAAATGTGCTTTAACAGCTTCCCATCTGGCCCATGTAAAGCACATAAATGGCCAAACGGAATGTATTCTGATGCGAGTAAATGTTTCTAAACATCCTCCTGCATCAGAGGCTTGTGCGTGGCTCACACAGTGTGCACCCAGGAGCCCCATGATCGGCAAGTCCCCCAGACACAGCTGATCACATTATCGCTGTGTCCAGGTGATCAAATGGTCTTGTACCATGTGATTGCTTTGTTAAATCACAGCAATCACATGGTAAACAATAGAAATTGAAAGCAAATATAGTTTTTTTCTGCTACAGAACGGCTGTAGGAGCAGAGAAAACCTTTGCTGCAGCCTGTGGGTGTACACTGCCTGTCACAGTGCATGTTCACTCACAGACTGCAGTGCCAGCCAGCCCCAGTGTCCCTGATCACTGCCCCAAGTGTAGCATAAATAAAGAGTGCAGTCAGCCCCTGTCACCTCTCTTAATGTCACCAGTGCTCACAATAACACCACCATACACCATACCAAAGTCCTCTTAACTGCCACACTAGCGTCCTGATCACTTTCATACCCCATACTAGCGTCCTTATCTCCGCCATACACCATACCAGTACCCTGATCACTGCCATATACTCCATACCAGGGTCCTGACCACCACCATACCTCATGCCAATAACCTGATCACCGCCATACCCCATACCAGCATCCTAATCGCTGCCAAACCCCATACCAGAATTTTAGGATCTCAACTGATCAATTTTCAAATATATATCCCATAGTTTGTAGACTCAAAAACTTTCAGACAGACTAAATAATACACACTGTTTTGCGGTATTTCGTGTGTAAAAAAATACATTTTGGTGTAAATTTATGAATAAAGATCATTTATTTACAAACTTTTTATAACAAAAACTAAGACAAAATGCTTTTTTTAAAATAATTTTCAGTATTTTTTTAATTTACATAGCAAGAAAAAAAAACATTGGTAATTAAATACCACCAAAGGAAAGCTCTATTTGTCTCTAAAAAGTATAAATAAATTCATATGGGTACAGTCCTGAATACCTGAGTAATTGTCACTCAAAGTGTGACAGCGCTAAAAGCTGAAAATCGGCCGGAAGGAGGTGAAAAAGCTCTCATTGATTGACCCCTGTGACTGCAGGCAATATGGAAACTCAAGTTTGCAGCAGATGCACTGAAGTCATTTTCTCGGCAGCTCAACTGCCCACTCTTCCCCTACTTCCAATGACTGAGCAGTCTTTCAACCTTATAATCTCTAATGTGAACACAGATCAGGTGATTTGAAAAAGGGTTGCAGAATGCTAAGAGAGCTGCCTTGGACAACATCAGTGCTTCGCTTGTGAATTATGGTGTTAAATTTCTCCACAGTGCCAGCAACTACAGAGGTCAGAAAGGGCATGTTTTATAACCTACTTACTGCTTGGTAAGAATATATTGTATTTATCCCTAATTTTCTGCACTGACAATTCCTAATATGTCATTGTGTGCCTCTAGGGCTGCTGAACAAAAAATAAGTATCTTTAAATGAATATTTTCTGTATACGGCTGGAGCTCTTCCCAATATTTAACTTAGAAATTGTCAATCCAGGGGTGTCAAATGGCTTATGTTCACAATATTATCATTCACAATGCCCTGTGCTCAATTACATACACAGAACAAATAGTACAAATCATTTACAGATACACAGTTTAACATAACACCCTCAATGACTTCCTTAAAATGACAAAAGTACTCTATATTGCAAGTAATACAAATAAAAAAATCAGAATTTTGGTAGGCCTACAATAATTTAAACTGGAGTACAGTTCAGGACACAGGACTTGTATTCTTAGACCATGAGTTATGTGCAGGCTACCATCAGGTGATTGGATACTGGAGAAAAAAAGGCTACCCATAGTGTGCATTCATATAACCCCACACACTGTGTGAGACTCCAGTTTTTTAGCAAGCAATACTGAGGATAGGACACGGGGAAGGGGTTGTGTCCTCTACTGTACTCCATGATAAAAAAAATGTACATGTAGGTCCACAGAGCTTGTAGGCATGGACCATGGGATATCCCCAGGCAATAAACTGTAAGAGCAGAGCAAATAGAACTGCCTACTGGGCCACAAAAACACAAAGGTTAAAGAACCCCAAAGCACTACAATTTCAGCTTAGATCCAATGCCTGAACATCCATCTGATAGGACTCGGAGAACATGCAAACAGAGGACAAGGTGGTGGCCTTGCAAATCTCAGATACAGATGCTTAATGCTGAAAGGCCCAAGTGACATCAACAGTCCTGTTGGAATGAACTTTCAAAGGAGGAACCCTTTCTTTAAGAGCGTAGGCAATGGATCGTACAGGATATAGGATCATACATAAGACAAAAGAGTTTTCAGCAAAGACAACCACATTCACCTAAGTAATATGACCGATTGGCCACATTTCTGTCCTCTCAACTACTTCTATAAGATCTGTGACTTTGATAAGCCTAATCATATATTATGTGTGTTCCATCGCTTCTCGGCCTTTTGGCTAAGATCAAGTGTAGTATCTGTTCTTATCAGTGTCCAGTGGGGGTGCTCCCGACCATTCTAGCTTTGCGGGGATGGTTGTTGTATAGTACCCTCACTGGTATGATGGGGTCCGGAAGGCTGAACCGGAGGGACAGAAACCAGGGAGCGCCACGATTCGCTCTGGGGCCTTGGGAGTAATTCCTATGGGAAAGCTGGAAAGACCCAGTACCTCCTGATTCGGACGGATCTACCTTGGTCTGGCCAGGGGCTGGGGACGCAAAAAGTCCGCAAACTCAGTGCCCCCTGGGGAAGACGCTCTCAGGGGTGTCACTAGTAACACTTGGGTGTGGGACCCCACGGTGTGAAGATGACACATGGCCACTGTTTTTCACCTCTTTTTGCACAGCGCCCTAAGGACCAGGTCTTTTGGCTAAGTCCAGGGCAATTTTTGCTACGGGCCTCAGGGCCTGTCTGTGCACAATTTGGCACGGTACCACTTTTTTAATTTTTTATTTATTCACTCCCACGTTTGTCACTTTTTACTTTACTTATGTGTGTGTTTTTCCACGGATGGAGGGTGTGGGTCCTCGGGCCTACTCTGAAGTCTAGGGGGAGGATGTGTGGCCTTTTGGTTCCTTCCTCCCCTGATCCCTAGGGGGCTTTCTCTTCGGGAGAGCCCCCTTGCCTAGTACTGGATATCCGGCTTCGGCTGGGCATAAGGAACGGTGGTGCACCAGGCCTTTTGGCCAGGAGGACCAAATGGGAACCTTGTCCCTGTCAGGAGCTTCGTGCCCCGGGGGATCAGGGTAACGGTTCAACCCCTTCGGGGGTAGGACAAGCACACCCCTAAGTGCACTTTTTCGTGTGGTGTTCGCACTTGCACATTTTTTGTGATCACTTACGGGTTTTTCGTTGTAGTTTGCACGTTTGCGGACTTAAAAAAAAAAAAAAAAATGTGTGTTCCATGGCTAATTTCTTTGCATCAAACCATCTACCTCATGTTAAGGAGTGTTTTTTTCGACTCCACAATGTTCAAAAGTATGTTTTTTTATATTCTATTAGTTTGTTGAGTTCAGCAACCCATTCTGCCATTTTGGGTGCTGTGTTGGAAACCATTTTCAATACTATCATTCTACGAGCTGAGAATAATAAATGTGTCACTGCAAGGTAAGTGTGTAAGTGTTGTTTTGTGGTTTCAAAACAGCCCAATATATAAGTAATTGGGGCATTATGTATACTGCATGCATAACTAATACACTGTTAATCTTGGCTATGACTATGTTTGAGTATCTCAAAAGTTTGGGACACCTCCACAGTAGATGTACGAGATCACCATGATTTGAGTTACAAATACTACTACATGGGATTTCACTGGCACATATTCTTTGGTGAACAGCCATAGTTTTGTAGATTCTATGTGATACAATATGTAGCTGGCAATTCGGTAGGATATCAGGAAGAGTGCCGGGGCTCCTGTGTGTTTGTGCAGCTGCCTCTCTCTCTTCCCCCCACACTGCACACAGGGAGAGGAAACAGTTAGTACAGCCATTCATCCTCTACCTTCTGATGATGTAGCAGTCTGGAACATTGGGACATGTAGTTTTGTGGAGGTGCTGCACTGTGCAGGCTAATGAGACTACAAACTAAAAGAGCCAGAGGGACACCTTGATATAGGAGGAGAGAGCAAAGTTTTTTCTGGACCTTGAACTCAAAAGTCTGGGTCTTTGCTGCTGGAAACTGGAGCTACACACATATAATATTACTGTGGTCTGGGTTAACTGCCATATTGTAGCCTAGCATTCATGTCAGTTATTTCACTGCATTCTAATGAATTCTTTCCCTGTTCTCTAATGTTGCATTACCATTTACTTTGCCTTTTTAATAATATATTTACGTAATGTACAATCCAATAACCTAGTGTTTAGTTTCTTTATGACAATATAGTTGGGTAATATTCTACTATCTCAGCTAATGTAGGTCATTGTAGTACACTATCGCCGGTCACTCCCCCTGATGACCTCTGCTGTGACAAAATGCATCAGATTGGGTCAGCAGATATGATGTCACCGCGCACGCTATAACGAGACAGTGACTGTTCAGATGTTATTACCTGTGTGCTTTGATGGCTTTTTGCCATTATAACCATGTGAGTATATATTTATCTGCGATATTAATACATTTATACATTGATCTTTACTACACTATGAGAACTTTCTTTAGTGTATATGTCATTGGTATGCCTGCGCTGGAGCATGTGATTTGAGCTAGCTTCTAGAGGATTTCAGGAGCCAGATATCCATTTATTCTGAGTGCTTTATGACCATATTTCCATATATGGTAACATGCCACCTGGTAAGGTATTTCATGTGCACTTGAGGTGATCATGTGATGTTTGGAGTATTCCTCTTAGTTTAATGGAAGAAACTGTCGAAGAATCCTTTTTGAACCTCTACACTGATATTGGGATCTATATGAACTTTCTATTTTTGCATTTTGTGGTTATTTTATGGACACTTAATATTGGTCGGATAATTATTATTATTTTGTTTCTCATGTATATTATTATCTTTTTTTAGCGCTGCACTGACGTATAATCATTTTTAGGGTTTGGTATCACAAATCTTTCTGCCAGCTGCTTCTTTTATAATCTTCCAAATGCGGGGTTGCTTTCCATGCATCAGTACACTATCATATAACCAGATGTGTTGGAGGAGATGGAAAGGTTCACAGAGTCATGGCAGAGAGCAGAGGACCTGTCATACCAAGCTGCTCCTTTGGGGGGAAGGTCTACAAATATAAAAAATGTTGTTAATCTATGAGAAATGGATAATGAAACCTTTGAGGTTGCATCAAGGCCATCATCCCACATCTCATTAGTCAGTTCTACAATTTGGTATCGACACATTTCCAATCAGAGGCAGATATACCAAACTGTGTCTGTACTGCATGTCTAAGCTGTATACAGTATATTGATAAACTACTTTTTTTTTAACAACATTTCTATTAAAAGGATTGAGCAGCATGAAGTTGGGGCACCATGTGAATGCCAGCATTCTTCCACATATGAAAATCTTAAAGTTTAGCTAACTCTGGTAAAGGGTAATTTTCCCATTTGAGACAGATGGTTACTGGCATTGCGTTTTGGTATTAAATGATGAATCCAGTGAGTGTAGGGGGTTAGCACCTTCATAAAACTACTTAGGATCTTCTGGCCCAATCCACAATGTGTTGAAGTTGGGAAGCAAGGACATTTAAAGTGATTGTAGAGGGTTTTTTTTTTCAAATTCACAAACCTTATACTTACGTGCTCAGTGAAATGGTTTTGCACAGAGTGGCCACAAACCTTTTCCTGGGGTCCTCCACTGGTGTTCTTGGCTCCTCCTGTTCTTTGACAGCCCCCATAGAAGGCAGCTTGCTATGTGGGCACTCATGAGGGCTTGATCCATAGCCAGCATTTGTGCATCTTTAGACACACACATTGTTACTCTGCTCTATTCTCTGTTCCCTCATCACAGGGTTTGACTGACAGCAGAAGGAGTCAACTTCTCCCACTATTGCCAAGTGTCCTGTGAGAAGAGAGAGATGGGAGAAGAGCTGCTGTAGATCAGTACAGCACTGGATCAAAATCGGTAAATGCTTAATGGGGGGGCTGGGGGGGGGCAACTTTTTAAAGGTTTTTTACCTTAATGCAGAAAATGCATTAAGGTAAAAAAAAACATTGTTGCCTTTATAACCACTTTAAGCTGGAATTGGGAACTGATAGACCTCCCAAATCTTTTGTATATTGTACAATTCCTAGCCATATCCCAGGTTGTTTTTCCTCCAGATTAGGTCATGGGACTGTTAATTTATTTTATTTATTTATCTTCCTAAGGGTTTGAGAGTAGGTCTAAAGGAAGGAGCATGGATTTGTACAAGTTAAAAATCAATACTGAATAGGCATTGAATTTAGTTAACAACTCCAGCACCTTAGTAAGGATCTCCTATCTGCTTGGAATAAAAGAGTGTCATCTGCATAGAGTGCCACTTTCTCCTCACTAGGTCCTCTCTTGAAACCCTGTATCTCAGTGTATTTTTACAGAAGAGTTGCAAGGGCTCTTATTGCTATGGCAAACAAAAGAGGGGATAAGGGACACCCCTGCCTGCTAACTCTGTTTAGATTAAAAGTGGAACATAAAGAATTATTTACCTTGGGGTTATCATTTAGGTAATGTGTCAATTAAATGAAGACTGGCCCAAATTCAAATGTCCCTACTCTTAAACACAATTTCCATTTAACTCTGTCAAATGCCTTGGCAATTTCCAATGACAACGGTGCTCTAATTCCTGGACTGTCCACTGGTACCTGTATGTATAGAAAAACTCTACCTATGTTAAGTGCAGTAGGCTTGTTTGGCATGAAACCTGTTTGGTTAGGTTGTATTATTTTTTGTACTATTCAAGTCAATCTTATTGCTATGGCCTTCCCTAATTTTGACACCTGTTTTGAAAAGGTACATGGAATAAGGGATCAGGATACTTTCCCTTTTTGGGAGGACTACTATTATGGCCTCATGCAAATAATCTGGAATTAAGAATGAAATCCACTCCAGATTTATAGCTGGGGAAGCTCATGATAGAAGATTCTAATTTGTCAATGGAGAGAGGATAATCAAGTAAGAGATGAGCTCCAGAAGGGAGGCAGGAAAGATCAGCAGTTTGTAGGAATTCTAGTAATTGTGGGATAGTATACAGGGGTTTTAAGGTATAGAACTTTTGGCAAGACCTAGTAAAATTAACCAGTATGTCTCTAGTGTTTGTATAGAGATTTCTTGTCCCATTTCTAATGGCATCAACATGCACATCTTTCAGTATGCCTCTATATACATGTAGCACTATCCTCTTAGTGAGTTGCAGAAGCTTTGGGTCCCCCTACAGTCCTGCACAGCCAGGCAACACACATTTCCCACAGACTTGCATCAAAGAGTCAGTAACCAGTCCTTGAGCTTGGGTTTTTTTTGGATTTTATAAGGGGAATTTCAACTTGGATGGAGTAAGCGGTGTATGGGATTCCCAATGGAACTGAGAAACTGAGGACAAATTCTTGGAACTATTTACCACAGCAAAACAATTTATTTTGGAGAGATAGCCAGCATCTTCTGTAGTACCACTCCAGATAAATCCTCTTCTTTACCCAGGTGTCTGGAGGAATCCCTGAGCAGAGGATCCGGTGTCTACCACTTTAAGAAATAAGTCAGACCTGGGAGGCGGTTTCCCACCAGAGTGCTCCTTCCCTTATATGGCCTAGGAGGTGCAGGCTTACTCACTCCTTCCATGCTACACAGGTGGTCCTCACTCTGGGGCCGGTGAGGGTCTGAGTTTTCTTCCTTCCAAGCTCTACTGCCTGTAGGTGAGCTGCTCTCCATTTGGGCCCCCACTAGAAATTCCAGAGGGCTGCTCTGCAGAGCTCTGACCAAGGAGTGACCCCTGCTAACTATCACACCCAGGCTGCTACTCAGCCCTCCTCACTAACAATTGGAGACTAGCTCCCCCTAGCTGACTAGGAGGGTGCTACATACATATTAACTTAACAGTGTCTTCTTTGTACTTAGCTTGTGAGTGATTTTAGCCTTTAATATAAAAAAGTTAGGCACGCGGTCTTGCAGTTTTGCACCTCTGGATAAGATTTTTGCCTTCGCACATTGAAAAGGATTTGTTACAGTAAGGCCTCATTCACATGGGTGTACCAATGCGCATGCCCTTGTAAAGGGACTGTCTTCACCTGCATGGGATTTTTCAGGTGCTTTGTGCAGACTCTTGCAGGCAGTCAGTTCAAATAAATGGCAGGTGGTTGGCTGCACAAACCTGCATGGGATTTTTCAGGTGCTTTGTGCAGACTCTTGCAGGCAGTCAGTTCAAATAAATGGCAGGTGGTTGGCTGCACAAACCTGCTTGATCTCCACGTGCATCCCGGTGTGAACATCCATGTGGCACCAATGCTGAATAGATCTGGATAGCAACAAACTGTTGGTTCCTCTTTGTTGACATTGCATTCTTTTTAGTGGACTAGTATGCTGTGTACCTGCACATTTTTAAATCTAAAACCTAGAAATGATCTTCTAGCAGAGTTATGCCTTACTCTTATAGTCTTTGGTTCTAGGTGCGCTGACATGAAGAAGGAAAGCTGTGTTTTTCAGCTTTTGTGTATTGATGTGGCATTGACAGCTGATGTTATTAGAGTAATACTATGGCTAGCAAGTATATTGAGGTGGAAGAGAGGGAGCCAACGACAGCTGGCCTGAGGGATCAGATAGCTTATGTCTTGCAATTAATGTATACTTGGAATATTGTAGATTGAGCAGAAGCAACAACAGTAAGTGGGTAAATAGAAAGTTAAAAACTGCCCTTATTCAGAAGAATGTCTTCAATACCATCAATAAAATAAAAGGTAAGTGTACACAAGGAAACAATTTTTATATGGGAAAGCAACTACTATCAACCAGTGATTCGGTTCAAATGTAAACACCAAGTAAAATGTGAGTTATGACATACACAAAGAGATAATTACCAAGGGTTTCCCCCACATGGTAAGGTTTATCTTAACTGAATATGCTCTGAAATCATGTTTCTTGGAATACATACTGTGTTTCTCTATGTTTTAAATGCATTGTGAAATAACTAAAATAAATATATAAATAATGGATATACCATGCATTCTAAATGCTATAATATAGTTACTGAAATGATAATTAACACAAAAATTAGTCATGCCAAGGAGGAATAGTGAGGCATCTCATTTGTAAAGAAATCTGCTGTACACATTTCTAAGATGCCAGCAATGATATGCTCTACTGCAGACCCACAATGCTTTAAATTAATGTATTTAAGGTCTAACCAGATGTGCGTGGTGTTCATATAGATTTTACGCATGCTAATGTCTCATTGTTATTCCATCTCGCAATTTGTACAGTAGATGAGAATGTCATTGTGCCCTAAGATTGTTGGTTACATTCAAGGACAAAGCATACTGCATTCCTTTCTACAGGTTTATACTCTAATAAAAAGAAGAATGTTGCAGTTCATTAAATTCTGTATTAGGGACCAAGGCACATCTAAATATTACACTTACTTTTAATATTAAGTTTGAAGGTGCCCTTTAGCTACTGTAACCCTTCCTGTAAAATACATATAAAGGATTGTACAAGAGCATTCTTTAAAAGGCTGTTCCATTTTTGTCCTTGAGGTACAAATCCATTGGAGAGCCCAAAAACTAAAACGCAAATGTTTCCTCTAACTTGCGTTAGAAAAGAAAACCTAAACATTCAGGACTGCAAGAACCTTTAAACCTGAATGCATTTATAGTAATAAAATAGAGCATGTTATTTACAATATTTTACACACAGTAGTGAATAAGAAGCACTTTTGCATGCCCTAGGGAAGACCTCTGATGATCTCTGGTATTAGTGAAGACTATAATAAGCGCCGAACTGGCAGCTGCATGTGTTGAGTGGATTGGTACATGTAAATATGTCTTGGCCAAGCCTTTACAGACTGCTATTTACAACATAAGGTTTTCCCTTTTACCCCCAATAAGCTGTGTTCCATTTCTGTACTGTATAACTTACAATGACAAATAAAAGTTATTTCTTCATACTGCCACATACTATGGTTGAAGTTCAAAATCTTTAGGACCACCTGTGTGGTGCACTTTAGGAAGCCCTGCAAGGTCCCTTACTAATTAGACTGTGTTTTATTAAGCAGCCTTGCTACTTGCCATTAGCCTTGAGCAATTAGTCAGGCCTAGCTATTATAAAAGAAAAGAAATTGCAGGTCTCTATAATGTTAGCCCTTTCAAGTTGTAAACTAAAGGCAAGGTCAACCTCTAGAATTCTATTCTATTAAGTCGACGAGATGTCTTATATGCATGGCAGATTCGCTGCCCATGAGATCACATGTCTAAAGCAATCAACTGAAAGGTGATGAAGTTGAAGTGTAGCTAAATAAGATACATATGGTATAGAGTTTGTTAAATTCCTAGTCTCGTCAACTCTTTTCCCTCGTGTCAAGACAAAGAGCGAGTTAGAAAATCAATAGTTTAATCCAATTGAGACAAGATGGCTTATCCAGCATCTTTTATTTTCTGTAAATGCTGTTCAATCAAACAGAACTGTATTTCTGTAAGTGAGAGGAATCTATTTTATGACAGCTGACAAATAAGATAATTATTTCAGAGTTTCACAGTAATTGCAGTGTAATAATTGAATAGTCAAAAAGACAGCTTATCTTGAAACGTATTTGGAAAAAAAGGCTCATTTCACCTTTCTACATTCTATAAGTTTTACTAAATTTATAAATGCAGGTTTTGTAAAACTAAGCTATCTGTAGAATTACTATTTGGTGTGACATTGTTAGAACTGTAAACAAATATAGAAATACATGGTCATTTATATGACTTCTTGCTTTCCTGCTGCTATAGCAAAAATCATGAATTTCTATATAAAACTTTTTATGATTTTTATTATTACTTATTTATTATTTTCAAAATAGAGAAAACCCTAAATAAGCAATGTAGTCACATTAATCTGTCACACTGCCAACTACCAGTGTGAGCACTGTTCGTTACCACAAATTTTTATTCTGATTATTTTCAGTTACCCTTAGAAAACCTGCCAATATCAGGGTTCACTTGAGAGATATACCTCTCTGTCCCTGCATGCTGTTAGAGATTTCTTCAAGACCCTGTAGGGTACATTGTTATGTCCTAGGAGTGTACAGCCATAGAATTATTCAAGTCCCTTTAAATATATCCACTTGTCTTTTGAGCCTGGTGGAACCACTAGCCCCCACTCATGCAGCCAGGACATCTTTAGGTTTTCTTTTGTTCTCTACTGCTCCCACACTGTATTTTTGGACATTGCTAGTCAATACCGCACTCCCACTTTAAAAAACTACATATGAGTCTAGTGATTTCACCAAAAAATTCTATGTATATAACAAAAAATGAACTGAAGCTCTTCATAAGAAGTAAATTACTAATATATGAATCCCAAATAATACAATAAAATGGCCTACAACAGGTGAAAACACAATAGTTATAAAAACACTGGCAGCATCCTATGCACAGTGTGATGACATCATCAGGTTTGCTCTACCCAGGCATCATCATACTGTGCATAGGAAGCCTCCAGTGTTCCGTGCAAAGCATTTTGCAGCCATGGCATTTCTTCTTTTGGATAAGTATACTGTGGTTTTATTAAAAGAGGAGTTTATTTTGTGATGGGGCATTAGATTAATATAAGTGGCTTTATTGGCAATATAACATTGAATAAAGGAAAGAAGTGTGCACTATTTGTTTCTTCTTGTTTCTTTGAGTCCCTCTTACAGCCTAGGTGGCTTGCCATTTTAACCATTTGTCTACATCAAGCTTAAGCCTGGCTGGCCTGCTTTCAGACAGATGTAATCCACTCAATTAGCAAGTGCTTATAGACCTGCTATAACTAAGGGGTTTATATGTAAGGTAAGCAGTTTGTATGTCACCAGGAATAAAGGGAAAAGCACATTTTGGAAGAACTTTTTTCACATGGAGATTTTATGCATGAAGAACACTGTTATTTGATAAGCTGGACAATTTTGTTGTTTTAGTGGACTTTGGATATTGCACTTTTCTCTGTGATAATTTTGATTTTCAAAAGTAGTTGGGGTATTTTTATATGTATTGATGTACACAGTACACTGAAGTGTGTTTAATTATGGCACATATATTTAGCTTCTTATGAGTAGTATTATTATTATTATTGTTATTATTATTATACAGGATTTATAAAGCGCCAACAGTTTGCGCAGTGTTTTACAAAATGAAGGTAGACATTACAGTTACAATACAATTTAGTACAAGAGGAAACAGAGGGTCCTGCTCGTTAGAGCTTACAATCTAGGAGGAAGGGTTGAGTGATACAAAAGGTAATAGCTGTGGGGGGATGAGCTGATGGAGGAAATAAATGGCAGTTTACTAGGTAGAAGCAAGACAGACTTCTTATGAGTATAGTGCATTAGGTTTTCACCTGTTGTAGGCAGTCTTGATGTATTATTTCTGATGTATTATTTGGGATTCATATATTAGTAATATATCTTATGAAGTGCTACACGTTTTGTTATATTTTGCATTGGTATGAAACACTACATCAAGTGCTTGCTAGCTGATAGAATGTCAGGATATTTTACAAAATTGCATTTTTGTCTTTTATATTTTAGTTTACCTCCAAGGATACCAATACCAAATAAAAGTTTTATTACACAGAGTTTGTGTAAAAAAGGTGAGGCATGAAGCGACATTTTGTTACTTTCTTTACAAGCTATCAATTAGAGATGAGCGAATTATTCAAAAATTCGGTTCGGCTGATTCGCCGAATTCGCCGAATAAATTCGCTTCGAGCCGAATATATTCGCTGCGAATTTAACTTATAAAAAGGGTGTTTCTAGGCTTCAGAGAGCCTTTATATTAGTGCAGAACACTGTACCTTTAATTTAAATGCCCTTGGAGTCTGCTGGGGAAGAGAAATAATACTGTCAGTCAGTATGACATGCAGATGAGTGCCATCGATCTTAGAATCACCGCACACTTCACTCATTTGGGCAGTCACGGGGCCAAAACCAGAGTGTGGAGCCACAGTGTGGCGGTGGAGGCAGCAGCAATGGGAGGCCATACAGCACCCTATGACAAAATGGAACCCACCAGCAGTGTGAGGAGACCTGAAAGTGGCACATGGCAGAGTGTGGCGATGGAGACAGCAGCAATGGGAGGCCGTACAGGGACCCATGACACACTCTGGACCTGGCAGCAGCATGAGGAGGCGGTACAGGGGCCCAAGACAGATTACGGGCCTGGCAGCAGCATGAGGAGTCGGTACGGGGGCCCATGGCAGATTACGGGCCTGGAAGCAGCATGAGGAGGCGGTACAGGGGCCCATGGCAGAGTGGCGGAGCGTAAGCAGCTAAAATTGAAGGCCATACAGAGGCCTATGTTAAAAAGTCCCCCCAGCAGCAGCGTGGGGAGACGACTATCAAGAGTCCAATGGCAGAGTGGCGGAGCAGAAGCAGCTTCAATTGAAGGCCATACACAGGCCTAGGTTTAAAAGTCCCTCACAGTTAATTCCAATAACGAACTCTACTCCTCCGTGCAATCTACTTACGAGACCCTGGGCAGGTCTGGGTCCAATTTGTGGTAGAGACTGGTTTTGTTCAGCCATGCTTGAGCGAGTAATAACAGGTCTGTGCTGCCCTTTGGTGTCTGGCTTAATGCGCACAACACTGAACGTCCCAGCGTTTGTCAACGATTTGCCGTTAAGTGATGCAAACCCGCTGAACCACGTTCATGAGGAGCCGGTACAGGGGGCCATGAATCAGTATGGACCTGGCAGCAGCGTGAGCAAATGACAGAGGCACATGGCGCAGGGTGGCGGTGTAGGCAGCATTATTCTGAAGCCATACACAGGCCTAGGTTAAAAAGCAGAAGCCGTCAGCAGCGTAAGCAGACGACAGAGACACATGGCGCAGGGTGGCGGTGGATGCAGCAGTATTCGGAAGCCAAACACAGGCCTTGGTTAAAAAGCGGAAGCCGTCAGCAGCGTGAGCAGACGACAGAGGCACATGGCGCAGGGTGGCGGTGGAGGCAGCAGCAATGGAAGGCCATACAGCACCCTATCACAAAATGGAACCCACCAACAGTGTAAGGAGACCTGAAAGTGGCACATGGCAGAGTCTGGTGATGAAGTCAGCAGCAATGGGAGGCCGTACAGGGACCCATGACACACTCTGGACCTGGCAGCAGCAAGAGGAGGCGGTACAGGGGCCCATGGCAGAGTGGCGAAGCGTAAGCAGCTTAAATTGAAGGCCATACAGAGGCCTATGTTAAAAAGTCCCCCCAGCAGCAGTGTGGGGAGACGACTATCAAGAGTCCAATGGCAGAGTGGCGGAGCAGAAGCAGCTTCAATTGAAGGCCATACACAGGCCTAGGTTAAAAAGTCCCCCCAGCAGCAGCGTGGGGAGACGACTATCAAGAGTCCAATGGCAGAGTGGCGGAGCGGAAGCAGCTTCAATTGAAGGCCATACACAGGCCTAGGTTAAAAAGTCCCCCCAGCAGCAGTGTGGGGAGACGACTATCAAGAGTCCAATGGCTGAGTGGCGATCCGGGAAGTCAGCGTTGTGATTGCAGATGCAATGCAGAGATTCTATGAGGTGATGCCGTGGGTGCGAAGAAGATCATATACCGTCGTACTTCCATCCATAAGACGGAACAACCTGCGAACCGGGAGCTTTATTGCCCTGACCCGCTGAGCAGCTTCTGGGATACCCAAGAGGCCCATGGCAGAGTGGCGGAGCGCAAGCAGCTTCAATTAAAGGCCATACAGAGGCCTATGTTAAAAAGTCCCCCCAGCAGCAGCGTGGGGAGACGACTATCAAGAGTCCAATGGCAGAGTGGCGGAGCGGAAGCAGCTTCAATTGAAGGCCATACACAGGCCTAGGTTAAAAAGTCCCCCCAGCAGCAGTGTGGGGAGGCGACTATCAAGAGTCCAATGGCTGAGTGGCGATCCGGGAAGTCAGCGTTGTGATTGCAGATGCAATGCAGAGATTCTATGAGGTGATGCCGTGGGTGCGAAGAAGATCATATACCGTCGTACTTCCATCCATAAGACGGAACAACCTGCGAACCGGGAGCTTTATTGCCCTGACCCACTGAGCAGCTTCTGGGATACCCAAGAGGCCCATGGCAGAGTGGCGGAGCGTAAGCAGCTTCAATTAAAGGCCATACAGAGGCCTATGTTAAAAAGTCCCCCCAGCAGCAGCGTGGGGAGACGACTATCAAGAGTCCAATGGCAGAGTGGCGGAGCGGAAGCAGCTTCAATTGAAGGCCATACACAGGCCTAGGTTAAAAAGTCCCCCCAGCAGCAGTGTGGGGAGACGACTATCAAGAGTCCAATGGCTGAGTGGCGATCCGGGAAGTCAGCGTTGTGATTGCAGATGCAATGCAGAAATTTTATGAGGTAATGCCGTGGGTGCGAAGAAGATCATATACCGTCGTACTTCCATCCATAAGACGGAACAACCTGCGAACCGGGAGCTTTATTGCCCTGACCCGCTGAGCAGCTTCTGGGATACCCAAGAGTTTGGCTTCTGTGGGGAATATGGTTGAAAACTGAAACTTAAAGGCATGTTGACGGAAGGGCACCAGTGTCAGTGCTCCGGAGGGAATATAGCTTCAAAGCTGACACTTAAAGGTATATCGACGGTCAAAGACCACAGGAAGTGGAGCTTGCGTCTTAAATCGACTGAATGTGGCAGACGTGAAACGTCTACGGGCCGTATATGAAACGGGTTGTTCCTCTTTCTGGAATAAGTGTTGGAAATGGCCACTCTTTTTGGTGTGGCGTTTTGTCTATTTAATTCCGATAACGGACTCTACTCCTCCGTGCAATCTAGTTACGAGACCCTGGGCAGGTCTGGGTCCAATTTGTGGTAGAGACTGGTTTTGTTCAGCCATGCTTGAGCGAGTAATAACAGGTCTGTGCTGCCCTTTGGTGTCTGGCTTAATGCGCACAACACTGAACGTCCCAGCATTTGTCAACGATTTGCCGTTAAGTGATGCAAACCCGCTGAACCACGTTCATGAGGAGCCGGTACAGGGGGCCATGAATCAGTATGGACCTGGCAGCAGTGTGAGGAGACCCGAAAGTGGCACATGGCGCAGGGTGGCGGTGGAGGCAGCAGTATTCGGAAGACATACACAGGACTAGTTTAAAAAGCGGAAGCCGTCAGCAGCGTGAGCAGACGACAGAGGCACATGGCGCAGGGTGGCGGTGGAGGCAGCAGTATTCGGAAGCCATACACAGGCCTAGGTTTAAAACTGGAACCCAGCAGCGTGAGCAGACGACAAAGACGCACATGGCAGAGGATGGATCTGGCAGCAGTATGAGAAGGCGGTACAGGGGCCCGTGGCACAGTGTAGTGATGGGGCTACAGCAACTGGATGCCAGAAAGTGGCCGATAGGGCTATATACTGCATGGAATTATAAAGTTGTAAAGACAGCGGCCTATAAGGCTATACACACTATAACAATCATGACTTGATTGACCATTGGCCTATAAGGCTATACACAGCATGAATATCATGACTTATTCTGAGAGTGGTTTGGAAGGCTATATACAAAAAGTAATTCATGAGCTGTCCGGACAGCGGACAATAAGTACATATATACAAATCAATTCATCAGCTGTCCAGCCAGCGGCCTCAAAGGCGACACATATAGAAAGCAATTCATGAGCTGTTCAGACAGCGGCCTCTAAGGCGACAGATATACAAAGCAATTCCCGAGGTGTTCAGGGAGCGGCCTGAACGGCTAGGTTATTACTAAATATATTTTTGTGGCCAAACATCGGCCTATAAATAGATGTCTACACAGTGACAAAAAATGATGTCGCCAGACAGCAGCCCCTAAGGCGACAGATATACAAAGCAATTCCCGAGGTGTTCAGTGAGCGGCTTGAACGGCTAGGTTATTACTAAATATATCTTTCTGGCCAAACGTCGGCCTATAAATAGATGTCTACACAGTGACAAAAAAGTAGGTCGCCTTACAGCGGCGTATCCTACAAATTGACATTATAAGAAATGGTTTAGACCAAAAAGAAAAAAAAAAAACTTTGATGCGATGCTATACCTTAGAAGATTGTGGAAAGTCGACAAGTCAAGCGTAACTGTGTACATTACAGAAAATCTTAACAAGACAACCAAACATGTGGCCAAACCGTGACCGATACAACAAGTTAACAATGTAAGAAACGGGAGGGGGCCAAACCGTGGCCAATAAATAAACAGTCCACCTCATTGATGAGATGGACAACACGTGTCAAATAAATATTTAAAAAAATTGCTATTCCATCGGTCTGGAACTGGTCGACTATAAATAATTAAAAAGTTTAAATTCATGTGACAGTCGTCCAGCGACCTATAAATAATTTAAAAACACCAATTCATGAGGGGCCCGACCAGCAGAGTATAAGTCATTAAAAAGGTTCAATTCATGTGACGGTCGTCCAGCGAAGTATAAATAATTTAAAAACCCCAATTCATGAGGGGCCCGACCTGCAGAGTATAAGTCATTAAAAATGTACAAAACATGAGTCGGCCGACCAGCAGCCTCTCAATAAAATATATATACAAATGTACGGATCAGGTGGAGGTCTTCCATTTGTCCCTAATAACATGTTTGGGGCATGATTCATGGCGGATTTAGTCAGTTGTGTCAGGAACTGGTGGTTTGAAATCCAGACTAATCCACGCCTGATTCATTTTCACAAACGTGAGTCTCTCCACACTTTGGGTGGACAGTCATGTCCTCCGCGGAGTTACAATACCTCCTGCCGCACTAAACACACGCTCCGATGCCACGCTACTGGCCGGGCATGACAGCCTTTCAAGGGCAAATTCAGCTAGTTGGGGCCAAAGGTCAAGTTTCGTTGCCCAGTAGTCAAGGGGATTGTCTACCTCGGTTGGCAGGGTGCTGTCCAAGTAGGCCCAAGCCTGTTGTTTGAGGTCCTGCTCCAAGTCCACCTGATGCTGCTGCGGCTGGTTAGTAGTTTCCTCACTGCGCTGGTGAAGAAAGCTACTCATCATCGACTGCAGACTGAGGCAGCCGCTGCTGGTGGAGCTGCCACTGCTCCTACCACCCCACCCCTCCCCTGCTGCCATGGCAGCGGAACGCAAGCGCACAGGGTCCACAGTGTCTGAGGATGGATGTTGGCGCAGAAAGCCAAAGACCAACTGACTACATAGGTGGTTTTTATAGTACTTTATTTTGGCCTCCCTCTCAGCAGGTGTGAAAAAGGCCACCATTTTTGAACGGTAGCGAGGGTCCAACAAGGTGGACAGCCAAAAGTCATCCCTCTGTCTGATGGTTATTATTCGGCTGTCCCTACGCAAGCAACCGAGCATGCTATGGGCCATTTGTGCCAAGGAATGCGAGGGACTCCCTGCCTCCATCTCCACAGCATACTGCCACGGTGCGTCTGGGTCCTCTATCTCCTCCTCCTCCTCTACCAGATGCTCCTGCTCCTCCACTCCTGTCCGCTGAGTGGAAAAACCACCCATTTCACTCAATAATTCCTGAGCACCAATGTCCTCCTCTACCTCCTCCTCTTCTTCCTGTCCTGCCCCCACAGGGGTCATGTGGCATTGAGATCTGTGCGCCACGTCTACTGCACCCTGACCAGCCATTGTTAACAGCATTTGTTCCAGGACGTGCAACAGAGGAATGACGTCGTTCATCCCATAGTCCTGCCGACTCACGAATAGCGTGGCCTCCTCAAAGGGCCTGAGCAAGCGGCAGGTGTCACGCATGAGCTGCCAATGGCTGACATCTAAGTTACACAGGGGAGTACCTTTATCCGCTTGTAACATCAGGAAATCGGTGATGGCCTTTCGCTGTTCGTAAAGGCGGTCTAACATATGTAGGGTTGAATTCCACCTTGTTGCAACGTCGCAGATCAGGCGATGCTGTGGAATTCCGTTCTGCCGCTGCAGCTCAAGGAGGGTGTGCTTTGCGGTGTAGGAATGGCTGAAATGCATGCAAAGTTTACGTGACATTTTAAGGATGTCTTGCAGTGGGATGGTGGATTTTAGGAACCGCTTGACAACCAGATTGAACACGTGAGCCATGCATGGCGCATGGCACAACCTTCCTTGACGCAGAGCAGACACCATGTTCTTTCCGTTGTCGGTCAACATGGTTCCGATTTTCAGTTTGCGCGGAGACAGCCATCTGTTGATTTCTCTGTTCATTACACTCAGAAGTTCCTCCCCTGTGTGACTACGTTCGCCAAGGCATACCAGGTGCAGCACAGCGTAACACCGTTGCGCCCTGCACATGTGATATGCCGGTCGGGTAATGGGACTTGGCACGGGGGTGGCAGCTGAGGACACGGCGGAAGAAGAGGTGGTAGAGGCGGACATCTTTGCTGGACCAAGGACGTGCAAACGTGGAGGCAAAAGCGGCGTGACCTGTCCAAGTTGCTGGTGCGGCTGTGCCGGCACCACGTTCACCCAGTGGGCCGTAAATGACATGTACTGTCCCTGACCGTAGTTACAGCTCCACACGTCGGCGCTGCCGTGCACTTTGGCAGAGACCGACATGCTCAAAGACTGGCCCACCATCTCTTCTACATGTGAATGCAGGGCTGGCATTGCCGTTTTGGCGAAGAAATGCCGGCTTGGCACTCTCCACCGCGGCTCGGCACAAGCCATCATTTCTCGGAAAGGTGCTGAGTCCACCACTTGGAAAGGGAGGGACTGCAGCACCAGCAACTTGGACAGGAGGACGTTCAGCTTTTGCACCGTCGGGTGCGTGCTCGCAAACTGTTGTCTCTTGGAAACGGATTCCAAGAAAGACTGCTGACGGAATCCGTGAATAGGAGTAGCAGGAGAAGGAGCATCTGAACGAGCGGAAGATGCCAACGAGCGACAACTCCCCTCAGCAGAGGTGTTGGAGCCTTGACTGGCTGATAGAGGGCAATTGACGTCGGGTGACGGAGCAAGTAACGGAGCGGGTGATGGAGCGGGGGCTGGGGCAGGCAGAACCGCCATATCTTTATCACGGTTTTCCCAGGCCACCGAATGGCAACGCTGCATATGCTGACGCAACGCTGTAGTCCCAACATTGGCCCCCTGGCCACGCTTGACTTTCTGGCCACATAGTCGACATACGGCTACGTTTACTTCCTCGGGCGGCTTGACGAAAAATTGCCACACCGCCGAGTAGGAAACTTTGCCCCCCGCTACTCCTCACTGGCTGACTGCTACTTCCTCCGTGCACACCGGCACCACTACTGGCCGTGGTGGTAGGCTGCAGTGGAGCTGGTGCTCTACTCCGTGGCCGTTTGGCTCCACTGACACTGCTGCGACCCTGCTGCCTCCTGGGCAACCCACCGACTGTTTTGCTCGCTGCCAAGCTGCCACCCTCTTCTCCTGATGATGCGGAAGCAATAGCCTGATGACGACGAGGCTGCCAAGTGCGATCAGCCTCATCATCATCAATTAGGGTCTCCGCGTCACTACTAGCCCCCTCGGCTGCGTGTGGGTCAGGAGACAGACCTGTCTCTAGACCGGCTACCGAGCCACTCTCCTCGCCAGTACTTCTTCGCCTGGCTGCTGAAGAGGCGGATGTCTCCCCCCGTTCCTGACCGCCCTCTGTTAGCTCTTCCTCACTGTACAGTGGGGCTGAGCCCACAGCATGCGATACTTCGCTTGGTGAGGGAACACCAAAGGACAGGGGCAGGTCGAGGACACGTGATTTCAGTGGGCTTGCTCCCGGGCCATGCCAACTAACGGTTGTGTCTGACGTACCCACCGACCGTTGGCTGTAGGTGTCAGAGGTGACCTGGAAAGAGGAAGACGACCGAGTCAACCAATCGATGACGCAGGGTTGTCGGTGGAGACACGACCGCTGGATGACACCGGGAGCACTGGCCTCTGGCTGCGACTAGTGCTGCCTCGACCCCTTCCTCTGCTGCCACGTCTGCTCGCTCCTGAAACATTGCCTCCTCTGCCACTCCTCTGCGTGTTGTCTGACATACTCTTTAATTCAATAAGCACCCCAAAAATAAAACCGGATTTAACTCTTTGAACGTACAATAGTGGTTGTGAAGCAGAAAGTCAGTTTATTTAGCACAATCGGTCAATTGCAGCTTGCCGTTGGCTGTAAACTGTACGTTTATGTCACTGGAATGCACTAATCACCCAAAAAATATTACCGCCACCCGGCGTGTATATGGATTTAACTCTTTGAACGTACAATAGTGGTTGTGAAGCAGAAAGTCAGTTTATTGTACACAATCGGTCAATTGCAGCTTGCCGTTGGCTGGAAACTGTACGTTTAGGTCACTGGAATGCACTAATCACCCAAAAAATATTACCGCCACCCGGCGTGTAAATGGATTTAACTCTTTGAACGTACAATAGTGGTTGTGAAGCAGAAAGTCAGTTTATTTAGCACAATCGGTCAATTGCAGCTTGCCGTTGGCTGTAAACTGTACGTTTATGTCACTGGAATGCACTAATCACCCAAAAAATATTACCGCCACCCGGCGTGTAAATGGATTTAACTCTTTGAACGTACAATAGTGGTTGTGAAGCAGAAAGTCAGTTTATTGTACACAATCAGTCAATTGCAGCTTGCCGTTGGCTGGAAACTGTACGTTTCTGTCACTGGAATGCACTAATCACCCAAAAAATATTACCGCCAGCCGGCGTGTAAATGGATTTAACTCTTTGAACGTACAATAGTGGTTGTGAAGCAGAAAGTCAGTTTATTGTACACAATCGGTCAATTGCAGCTTGCCGTTGGCTGGAAACTGTACGTTTATGTCACTGGAATGCACTAATCACCCAAAAAATATTACCGCCACCCGGCGTGTATATGGATTTAACTCTTTGAACGTACAATAGTGGTTGTGAAGCAGAAAGTCAGTTTATTTAGCACAATCGGTCAATTGCAGCTTGCCGTTGGCTGGAAACTGTACGTTTATGTCACTGGAATGCACTAATCACCCAAAAAATATTACCGCCACCCGGCGTGTAAATGGATCTAACTCTTTGAACGTACAATAGTGGTTGTGAAGCAGAAAGTCAGTTTATTGTACACAATCGGTCAATTGCAGCTTGCCGTTGGCTGTAAACTGTACGTTTATGTCACTGGAATGCACTAATCACCCAAAAAATATTACCGCCACCCGGCGTGTAAATGGATTTAACTCTTTGAACGTACAATAGTGGTTGTGAAGCAGAAAGTCAGTTTATTGTACACAATCAGTCAATTGCAGCTTGCCGTTGGCTGGAAACTGTACGTTTCTGTCACTGGAATGCACTAATCACCCAAAAAATATTACCGCCAGCCGGCGTGTAAATGGATTTAACTCTTTGAACGTACAATAGTGGTTGTGAAGCAGAAAGTCAGTTTATTTAGCACAATCGGTCAATTGCAGCTTGCCGTTGGCTGGAAACTGTACGTTTATGTCACTGGAATGCACTAATCACCCAAAAAATATTACCGCCACCCGGCGTGTATATGGATTTAACTCTTTGAACGTACAATAGTGGTTGTGAAGCAGAAAGTCAGTTTATTTAGCACAATCGGTCAATTGCAGCTTGCCGTTGGCTGGAAACTGTACGTTTATGTCACTGGAATGCACTAATCACCCAAAAAATATTACCGCCACCCGGCGTGTAAATGGATCTAACTCTTTGAACGTACAATAGTGGTTGTGAAGCAGAAAGTCAGTTTATTGTACACAATCGGTCAATTGCAGCTTGCCGTTGGCTGGAAACTGTACGTTTAGGTCACTGGAATGCACTAATCACCCAAAAAATATTACCGCCACCCGGCGTGTAAATGGATTTAACTCTTTGAACGTACAATAGTGGTTGTGAAGCAGAAAGTCAGTTTATTTAGCATAATCGGTCAATTGCAGCTTGCCGTTGGCTGGAAACTGTACGTTTATGTCACTGGAATGCACTAATCACCCAAAAAATATTACCGCCACCCGGCGTGTAAATGGATCTAACTCTTTGAACGTACAATAGTGGTTGTGAAGTAGAAAGTCAGTTTATTGTACACAATCGGTCAATTGCAGCTTGCCGTTGGCTGGAAACTGTACGTTTCTGTCACTGGAATGCACTAATCACCCAAAAAATATTACTGCCAGCCGGCGTGTAAATGGATTTAACTCTTTGAACGTACAATAGTGGTTGTGAAGCAGAAAGTCAGTTTATTTAGCATAATCGGTCAATTGCAGCTTGCCGTTGGCTGGAAACTGTACGTTTATGTCACTGGAATGCACTAATCACCCAAAAAATATTACCGCCACCCGGCGTGTAAATGGATCTAACTCTTTGAACGTACAATAGTGGTTGTGAAGCAGAAAGTCAGTTTATTGTACACAATCGGTCAATTGCAGCTTGCCGTTGGCTGGAAACTGTACGTTTGTGTCACTGGAATGCACTAATCACCCAAAAAATATTACCGCCAGCCGGCGTGTAAATGGATTTAACTCTTTGAACGTACAATAGTGGTTGTGAAGCAGAAAGTCAGTTTATTTAGCATAATCGGTCAATTGCAGCTTGCCGTTGGCTGGAAACTGTACGTTTATGTCACTGGAATGCACTAATCACCCAAAAAATATTACCGCCACCCGGCGTGTAAATGGATCTAACTCTTTGAACGTACAATAGTGGTTGTGAAGTAGAAAGTCAGTTTATTGTACACAATCGGTCAATTGCAGCTTGCCGTTGGCTGGAAACTGTACGTTTCTGTCACTGGAATGCACTAATCACCCAAAAAATATTACCGCCAGCCGGCGTGTAAATGGATTTAACTCTTTGAACGTACAATAGTGGTTGTGAAGCAGAAAGTCAGTTTATTTAGCATAATCGGTCAATTGCAGCTTGCCGTTGGCTGGAAACTGTACGTTTATGTCACTGGAATGCACTAATCACCCAAAAAATATTACCGCCACCCGGCGTGTAAATGGATCTAACTCTTTGAACGTACAATAGTGGTTGTGAAGCAGAAAGTCAGTTTATTGTACACAATCAGTCAATTGCAGCTTGCCGTTGGCTGGAAACTGTACGTTTGTGTCACTGGAATGCACTAATCACCCAAAAAATATTACCGCCAGCCGGCGTGTAAATGGATTTAACTCTTTGAACGTACAATAGTGGTTGTGAAGCAGAAAGTCAGTTTATTTTGCACAATCGGTAAACTGCAGCACCAACTGTGCACGACAGCCACCAAAAAAAAAAGGGTGTATGTCACTTTAAATTTTCGATTCTTTGATAGCTGTGGCCCTAAGTAACGATTCTGTGTCCCTGAGTAACGATTCTGTGTCCCTGAGTAACGATTCTGTGTCCCTGAGTAACGATTCTAAGGCCCTAAAGTCTCTGTGGCCCTAACTCTGTCCCTTAATACACACAGGTCTGTCTCTCTTGAATGACCGGAGGCTAATGGAGAATTCTAAGATGGCCGCGATTTATAGCTCCACCATTACACAGTGCTGGCTGGCTGCTGATTGGCTAATGCGATCACATGTCATGAATGCATTATGGGTCAGCGCGCCTTGTCTGCGCGCCTTCCCAGAGATCCCCGCCCCATCTTCTCTGTCCATTTTCTCCGTCGCCACACATGTCGCCGCCATTTTTGGGAAAATTCGATTCGTGCATCCGAAGTTTGCTAGTCTTCGGATTCGTCGCGAATAGAATTTTTCCAAATCTTCGTAACGAATTCCACTTCGTCATGTTCGATTCGCTCATCTCTACTATCAATCTATATGGTTATGGTATTTATGTAGGATAGATTATTGTGGAAAAGAATGCGGCCAATTTTGTTGTTTTTCTCTACTGGTTACTATAGCAATAGTAATGTTTCTCACTTTTGTGTGCATTGACTATTTTCTACTTTTAAGTCAGGATATGCCTAAATGTCTTTGTTTTATACCTTTATCAAATTTGCAAAAAAAAAAAAAAGTCTGGCTCACATTCCTTCTCAGTGCACAATATTTGCTCTAATTGCTGATAGCATAATGGAAATCCTCAAAAGCTTGCTCACCGGATCCCACACATTTTCCAGCCATTACTTGTTGGTCTATGTTGGCTACATCTTTTGGGAGAGATCTCAGACCTTATCGTTAATGCATTCCAACATACCACACAGCTACTGTAAGTAACTGCCAGGGCAAGGCTTTATCCACTGAGCTAGAGATACTTGAATAAACCATTTATTCAAATGAGTCTTCTGACACACATCTAGAATAGACTGAGTAAACCTTCTCCGTTTATGATCAGTACACTGTTCAGTTATTTATATTCATTAGAGATTGGTATTCATCGTATAGCTATTATGTAATATAGCCATTGCTAAAACTTGCATTTTCCTAATCTTAATGTGTCATGTTGTATTTCAATATACCTTGGAAAAAATAAATAATTCATTTTAAAAACATTATATTCATAAGTAGAGCTAGTAATTCCATACAATAGGTATTATTAGTTAAGGGAAAATGCAACTGTACAATATTCAGTAAGACCTATATTACTGCAATAACATATGCAGTGTGACTTTGTAAGCTACATTTTACTTTTTAATCAACACATGATATATTGCAAATTGTGGCAGTAATTTTCTGCTCACTTCTTCTTGCTTGTAGAGTTTGTCTAGGTCCCTCTGTCTCATTGTTTTACTCTAAGGGTTTTTTTTCTTACAATTGACCTTTTTGTACTATTGATCAGTCGTACTTAGAAAAAGGTGTCCAGTGTGAATTACTACAGGCCCAAACTCATTATCTCTGTGAGACAATTAATTTTCAATATCTTGCTTTTGCTTATAAAAAAGTCTAAATGGAACCATGAATCCTTATGGGAGCCAAGTAATACATTACCAATGTGCAATTTCTCAAGGCTTAAGATACTGCAGCCATCTCTGCACTTGGCAGGAGCTTTGTGCTTTTACCCTTTTATGCCCATTTCAATACCTTTGTTCTTGCTGCTAGGAGATTCAGAATAGCTCCTGAAATTCCTTTGGCTCTCTGTACTGTAATTTAAAAGAAGATAAGGAAAGTAGAGAAGAACACTTTTAAAAGACTGAGCAGATGTAGTACTCTCCACTGTAATATAAACCTTAACACTAATGGAGTTAAAGCAGTAAAATGTGCTCTTGAAAGGCAGCACTGAAAAAAACTAAAAGGTCACATTTTCTTTTTTTTTTTTCTTTTTGTTATATTGCTTCTCAGAATACAGCATTCTTTGATGAGAACAACATATACTTCTAAAAACAAAAGAAGTTGAACAAAATCTTACATATATTTTTTTCACAAAAGATTGCACTAATTTATGCTAAAAGAAAAATAAATTGTCAATGTTTCAAGGCTGTTTTGGTTTGCTTGAATAAATTTAGTCTTGAAAGGTTTTATTTTATTCAAAAGAAAAGCATATATGTTTGTCTGACACATTCACCTGAATCTGCATGTTTTAAAAGTTTATGTTGAGCACACCATTGTGCATTAGAAAAACATTATAATTGATTGTTTTATTCAATTTCAAACTAAGAAATTTAATAATCCAATTAAAATACAAATAGTGTAACCATGAAATAAATCTTTGTGAAAAAACATAAATAAAAACACCAACAAATTTCTTATTCAAATTGTAAAAAATACCTGTGTATAATCACGAGCAATAATGTATAAAAATTGTGTATAATCACAAACAGCAATGCATTAAAATGCCATGCAGTGACCATGCATTAAAATATTTGTGAAAAATAAAGTCTGTCAAATAGTAAGAAAAAAATATTAGTCTATCTTTAGTAACTCTTTTCTCCTCACCAAAAGACTCACTGCAGGTATTTGACCTTTTACTTTTAATGCCTGTTGATTTTGCCAGAAATGGAGTGTCATTGTCACTTTCTGTGAACTCACTTAGAAGCATAAAACAATCGTATCTTTATTCTGTAAGGGCAGCCATCCATGAATCAAAATTTGGCCAGTTCAGCAAGGACCGGCCAAATTTTAAACCATGTATGGGAAAACTGGTTGCACAGAAGTCAATCGATGGGTAGTCGATCTGCAGATTGACTTCTGTACATCCAGCCTATCAGCCCTTTCCCAAACAATCAGTGATGCAGGCTTCAGCCTGCAGCACTGACCATTGTATTCTCTCAATGGGGAAGTGGTGAGTGATTCCCTCATCTACATCAAGGGTGGATGGGGAAATTGGGTCATTTTTTTCCACCAGATGGTTGAACAAAAAAAAAAAGATCAATGTATGGCCAGTCTAAATGACAAATCTCCTTATATACTCCCATGTTATGAAAATGAACAAAGAAACCACTCCTATACAAATATATACTTTGTAGGGCTGCCACAGAAGTTCATGTATATGAGCGAGTTAACAAAAAAAAATATATATATTTATATACTGTAACTCTTATGCAACCATATTTTTACCAAACATATTTTATTATAAAATTAGTAAGTTTGGACTCCAGCGAAACTGGTTGGACGTTAGTCTTTCTCCCTTTTGATCATGTGCTGGTTCTCCCAATATCTTTCTATGATGGATGGACTTTTACTTTTATACCTGGAATTAAGTCTTTATAACTTGAAGCTTATTAGAATAATAATAATAATAATAAATATAAAAGGTTTATATGTGTTCTATTTTCTTTGGTCATCTGCTTCATGTGCTCCTAGCAATATGGGTGACATCTAAACAATGCATAAGTGGTCTCAGTGGTCCCAGTGGAAATCTGTGTACAATTTTTGTACTATTAATTACAGGCTAAATCCACCTGGAGACCTTAGAATAATATATATATATATATAAATATATATATATATATATATACACACACACACATCTTTATACATCTGAAGTTTCACCATTGAGGTCTCAGTAAATATTTGATATTTTCTTTTTAGTGTGATGGATATTTTTTTTTGTTTATGAACTTGTGCAGTGTCTTTGTTGATCATGTATCCAGGATTCGGTGAAAAACATGAAGGTGTGGGATGGATGATATGGCATGTTTGAAGTTCAGACTGGGTGGCTGCCATGGCTCCTGCCATAGCTACAGAGGTGGAGTGAGCATAGTGACCAAGGAACAAGAAGTTTGTTATTTGCATGATTGCCAGGTAAATAAAGGAAAAAAAATCTAAAAAAGAAACTAATACTATATCTAAAGACTAGTAAGCTACAATAGATTATGTTTTTGGTTTTGAGTAACAACAAACGAGTTGTATGGGCAGATCATCATTGTGTGCAATTCTGTATTGTTCCCCCATCTAACACAAATAGGAAAGAGGAATTTGTAAAATATTGCTCATTAGGACGGCTGTCTTTACAAAGGTTAACCTCTGAATTGTGCCTTGAGGAGATCCAGGGCACCCCGAAGCAGGACCCATATCTCCTTGTCTACTTATACAACAAAACATTATTTCTGTATGTGACTTCATTGCTCCTCCCAAGATAAAGCCTTGACCCTCACATTTCCATGCAGCTTGGTATGATAAGACCTTGAGGCAAATGAAACAGAAAGGATGTAAACTGAAAAGGCAGTGAAAGAATACACAAAATGAACAGTACTGAATCAACATTGTAAGGATAAGCAGACCATTATTGCACAAATACATCAGACTACCTATCACACAAAATTGCAACAGAAAGTAAGAGACCTACTACATTTCTCACAGGAAACGTGAGAATTTTGTTCATCTATTTACCAGCAGTCTGCTCCATCAGGAAGGATTTAAGCCTGAAAAGTCAGATTTCCTCAGCACCTCAGCATCTTCAGTTTGGGAGAAGACCTAAATTCATCTCACAACCCTTGTCTTGACACATCCTTAGGTGCATTATTATTTATGTACAGAGTACTATGCCAAACCAAAATAAAAGTGTAAGTCTGACTCTGCACAATATTTGGCACACTTTATATCCCACCACCAAGGACTTTACCTTTTACATGTCCCCACACCAGAAATATTCCAAGATTGATTATCATTCTCTTGCAACCAGATCTAACCTATCTCCTGGCAGTGACCATTAAACCAATGTCCTTGTCAAGCTATCACTAATACTCTTTCCCTGAACGAGCATTTAGAACAAAATTCTGGAGACTAACTACTTCATAGTAGGAGACCTGATATACTTAAAAGTCTCCAAAACCCTTTTACTAGAATACTTTACACACCCCTAAGACATCTCTGATGACACAGTTGGAGTCTCATAAGTGTGTCATGCATAGAAAATTTACAGCTATTGTGCCTAAGTTAAAAAAGACCAAACTGTTTTGACTTAAAGTGGTTTAAAGGCTCAAGTTTTTTTACCGTAATGGTAGTTTACCTTAATGTATTCCCCCATACTTACCTGAGCCGCATCTTCATCCAGAAATGTGCATGAGAGCAGCAGCTCCCTGAAGTCCTTCTCTCCTTATTGGCTCACACAACAGTGGGAGTCATTGGCTTCTGCTGTTGTCAGTCACAGCCAGTGAGCCAATGAGGAGAGAGTGGGGGCAGGGCAGAGCCATGCTTCATGTGTGATTGGACACAGAGCATGGCTTGGGAGACAGCCTGCTCAAGTGCCCCCATAGCAAGAGGTTGCTATTGGGGGTACTCAGCGGTGGTAGGAGCCAGGACTGCCGACGAGGGACCCAAAAAGAAGATGATTGGGACTGCTCTGTGCAAAATCATTGCACAGAGCAGATAAGTATAACATTTTTGTTATTTAAAAATAAATAAATCTTTCCTTTAGAAAAACTTTAAGGTGTTCACTATGCATATTAACTGCTGGTAGCAGTAACTAACACTTTGATCGCAAACATGTATCCACATTTTGGAAAAATTGAGTAGAAATCCTAAACAACTAGCTTTTTCACAAACATATTTAAAAAAAAAAACAATAGGCTGCTATTGAGATCGTTACAGACCAAACAATTATCAATGACTATCCAATCCATACATGACAAGCCAGGCAAGACTTACTGTAAAACAGGAGTTTGCTTTTCGGCTTTAGAGCCCTAAATGATTGCCACAGGGCTCTCACTTCTTCAGAAGGTGGTATCTATAACTTAAACTGAAACATTTTATATGTATCTTGTTCCTCAGGAAGATTTATCAAGGGAATTAACTCCTTTTTAATCTATATGCCTAGAGCAAACTGATTTGTTCACATGTATTATTTCAAACATGCAAATGTGAATGGAGCCTCCTTGTTTTTGTGTAAGCACACCAATTCACATTCAGGCCCTATGCACATTAAGTGTGGTGAGAGCGCATATTTTTTGGCTCTTTTTTGTTCCACAAAACGCATAGGGCAGCCCATTGATTTCAATGGGCTGCACTACACATTGCAAAGTAGCTCAAGGGACATTTTGGTGTACACTTTACAATCTGATTGTACAATTCCTGTACAATTTCCTTTAGATTTACTGAAACTATATAATAAGAGGACACACTTATCTATCCAATCACTCTGTATTCAATCAGACAGACTCTTGCACTTCATAGTTGAAGGTAGATCTAAAGGAGATTGTACAGTCAGATTGTGCACTGTATGGTAAGTTTTACAGACTTCCAGGAGAAACACACTTCTCATGTTTTCAATACTACGGCTCTGCTCAACATAGGCTGTTATGTGATCACTCAGCTCCTCTATACTCTGCTAAATGAACGGTCTGTGCAAGATGAAAGAACAGAAAAGATTAATCATTGGCTGTGTATTTAGTAAGAACAGATAATGATATATAGACTGATAATGATTGAGTGTGAGTACAGAGGTGGACGGGAGCAATCTCCTGGAGGAGAAGGACAGGTGCAGGGTGTGTGTGTTATTGAGGTCAGATGATGAAGTACTTTCTTCTACTGGTTTTCATGCCCTAAATATCAAATTCCAGGATGGAGCAGGAAGTAATGGAGGAGTTTTCTATGGAACACAATAGGAGGTTAGGTAAGGTCTGTCCAAACAGACAGAGAACATTTTTTTCTGCAACAGAGACACAATAATGGTATATTGGTACAAAGGGGAGCTGGAATTTAGAAAAAAAGGGGAACTTAACCTTTAATTACATGAAATCCTTTAACTTGATTATCACCCAGTTGAAATGGTTGCTAATTGTCAACTTAACTTCCAATTTATTTGACAAAGAGATGCAATCACATATTCAGGAATACAATTAACAGCCAGTTTTTCAGACTTTTACTCCTTTGATTACCAATCCCTTATTGAACACATTCAAAACATCTTAAAAACGTGGACATTGTGTTTCTTGGTTTGGAAGTGTCTCCATCCTAAAAATGGATGTTCTTCCAATTACTGTATCTTATATGTCTTGAAAGCAATTTCAATATAACTGCCTTCTACTTTTTTGCAATAGTGAGGATGTTCTTTGGCTGTTTTGTTTGGAAAAATGCAGCCTCAAGAATTAACTTCTCATACTTGACATTACTCAAACTTAGGAGTGGCATCAGACTCCTAGACATGAAAAAATATTTTTGCCTTGTCAAATGATGGGATTGGCTGACTGGAACTTGCATTAAGCCTTGAAAGACTGGGCTGTCCTAAAAAAGCCTTTAGACTGTACCCACTAGATGCCAATCTGTGACTTACTCCCCAGTCAGCTCACTCACTTATTGGGGCTATTCTCCATAACTTATGAACCATATGTAAGTCTTTAACTCCCCCAGATTTTACCAGATTTTCCTCCTGGTATACCCAAAACTTTTCGTTCCGATTTGAGCCTGTCCTAGGCTCCCCTACACCTACCAGCCCTACTCTGCATCCCTCTTCTCTAGACCACTCCCCATTCCATTACCCTCCTTTCTTTATTCCTATGACACCTTTATTCCTATGACACTAAAAGAGTTTTCTCTTTCCCCTCTTCTTTCTCCTGGAACCTCCCTTGGCCCCTTGTCAACTGGTCATGGCACCTCCCCCCCCCCCCCCCCATATCTGCAAGGCAACACCCCACTGAGGAAACTCTCTTCTTGCAAACACTAAGGGTCACCCTACATTTTTATTTAAAATTTGCAAGTGTAATGTTTGTACTGTAGATGAGAAGTATCATAGTTTCAAATTCAGGATTTAATGTTTTCAAACTTGCTGCTTTCAATAAAATAACACCTCGTGTTCCTGCCACAACTGTCTTTGTTCTGGCACTTCCTGTTTTTCACTGGCAAAATGCTTTCCTTACTTTCCAAATGCACTTCTGTGTGGTCACCCTTACTATCTCCAGTGGTACAGTTCTCTGAATTAACCTCCTGCTTGTTTACCCCTGCCTTTTCAACATGTCACAAGTCCAAACTATAAATGCACACTATGTAACCTCTGTTATAGATTTGCATTTGCTACATGTATGTTTTCTTGTACGTGTATGTCCAGCATGTACTACTACTGATGCAATTTTCCTTGTATACTGTACTGTTGTTGTATTGATGTACATGCAAAATACTAAGCAAAAAACATAGAAAAGAACAAATGTTTGATGGAAAAGTAGACAGTAAGATCATAAATAAAAAACAAAATTACATTTGGGAAATGGGGAGGAAGAACCTACATACTCCAAAATATTAATGGTGGTAGTAGCTTAGCTTATAACTCCATATACAGGACCTCACTACGCTGAAGTCAAAGTGAACATCATTTTGTATATAAGCAATTTCACTCACTTAATATTATTGTCTGAACCCCAAAGCAAGGATCTATTATATTGCTGCTTAACAGTCCTTTGATGTGTTAGCTGCATTCGTGTTCAGACTTCTCCTGTCCTAGAGTGACAAAGTTCTCTCCCTGTAATTTATCTTTGGAGTAAGCAGTGGTAACACCCCAAGCTACTCACCTGATTTGACCTCTCCCTTTCTTCATCTCTACAGCATAAGGGTGTTTTGTAGTTCACAGAACAGAACTAGGAAGGCTAACATTATTATTAGAATTTCAGATTAGTGCAGAGAAAGTGACAAGGACACTATGGGGCTGATTTACTAAAACTAGAGAGTGCAAAATCTGGTGCAGCTGTGCATGGTAGCCAATCAGATTCTAACTTCAACTTGTTCAATTAAGCTTGGACAAAAAACCTGGAAGCTTGTGCTCTCTAGTTTTAGTAAATCAACCCCTTTATTTCTGGCCATATCAACAGGCTTTTTCTGTATTTGTTTTTGTACTTGCTAAAAATTTTCTTAGCCTGAACAAAAAAAATTTCTGAAGCCCCACATATAAGAACTGTTAACCTCCCTGGCGGTATTCCCTAGTGTAGCTCGGGGTAAAGTTTCAGTACCACAAGCAATAACCCCGAGCTACACTCGGGCTTACCATGCGGCGCTGCTCTGCAATCCCTCGGTCACTTACCTTGTCCTGCACTCCCACGATGTCCCTCCTGCAGTGTCCCTGGCAATGTAATCCAGCGGATGCCAGCATCTGTCATCTGGGTTCCATCCTCTGCGAGCGTCGGGACGTACGGGGGACGGGACGGCAGGAAATTTGAAAATGACAAAAAGTGACATTCACAAAAATCACTAAAACCACATAGTAAAACATTACTGTACCAAACCATTTCACATACATTTTGTCTCTAGTGCTTTGTCCTGTGCCCTGCCTGCATTTTTACTGTTCTTTCTACCTGGAAACTGAGAAACGTCCATGGTGTCCAAAAAGCGTCCCTTTAGGTCAAAAGTGGTTTTAGACCAGCTAGAGAACAGCGATAGTAAATTAGAACTCCTTGCAGAATTGAATGATAATAATTCGTGGGGAAATTCGTCATCAGACACTGAAAACGATTTTGCGACTTTGCTCAGTGATGTGTGAACTTGGCGCTATATTTCAAATTTCAGTGTTTTTGGTTTGATTATATTATTGAATTAAATTTATTATTATTATATTATTATTTTTTATGATTATTTATTAAATTATAATTTATGATTTCGTGTTTCAAGTTTTATCGTACCCAGGATGTTTATTAGACTCTTGTTCGGACAGATTTCAGTGAGCTATTGCTAAGAATTACAGGCCTACAATATAAAACGCCAAATTTCCATGCAAAATAATGGTACCGCTTTCAGCACCAAAAATGTGAACTAATAATACCGCCAGGGAGGTTAAGCTACAATTTATTATATTTTTTATTCTTGAGTTTAAATAAAGTTTAAAAATAACCTTAAGAAAATATTTCTCTTCCAAACAGTCCAAATCAAATATGTCCAACTATGTACAACAAATAAGTGGATATATAGCATCAGCTAAATATACTGTATAGTACTGTAATTCAAATACACACTTGAAAGTGGAAGAAGAATCATTAGTAAATGTTCCTACTACTGTACACTAATTTTCTGCTGTAGATTCTTTCAAGGACAGTCTGATACCCTATTGTGTTTGTGCAGCCAATTATATTCAGATCAATGAAAAAAATGTTACATTAAAAGATTAAAAAAAGAAAACCTGCACATTATTTCCACTCTGTAGAAATGTCAGCTTGTCCGAAATTTAATACATGAAATGTACTCAATATTTTAAAAGGTTCATTATCAAAGTAGTGAACTTTCCTGTCTTGAATTATTGATCCACAGAAGTTTTTTTGTTATGTTTTTTCATGCACCATTTAATACAGTTCTACAATGATGAAGGTGATGATGAACTTTCCATAGGTTCTATAGAAAAAAGGAAGCATTCCTGTCTTGCACATACACAAGCATGTCCCCCATTCCCAATAGTATATTCGATGCTGTCAAGCAAACACAAAACATCAACAGCCACATTCTGCAGACATGTTTAGCTAAATGGAACTGAAACAGTCACAGATGACAATTTCATAAATACATTAATTAGAAGTGTCTCCAAATAGCATGCAATTTTAAATTATTAACATAAAATACTGCATTATAAATGACTGCAAATTGCATTCAGGGTGCACTCCATGCTTAATTTATTATGTCGTAGGAAAATTTGTAAATTACTTCCCTGTTTTATTTTTAATGGGTAGTTTTATATGTATATTGTTTCATTAAGTCAAGCTTAATTCACATTTCACATCCTATGTGTGTTACAATAAATATGATTAGATTTTTTTTTTCTAACTGTGATGTATTTTTATTTTGTCTTAAAGAAAATAACTTAAGGGTGTGGAAACTATGAAAGAGAAGCTAATCTAACACAGAAATTTGTTCCACTCACCACTGTCTCTACTGCATGATTACTGATAATGGCTTCTGTATAAACAAAGCCTGAAAACAAACATTATTTGCAGACTTTGTTTTTAAATATATTTTACTGAAATTAGTGCTCAAACTATTTTTTTTCTCAATCTTTTATGTTTACAAAAATGCATTGAACCGGGTCCTGATCCTGATGGTGCAACAGTTCCAAGTTAGATACCATGGCTTCTAGGATATCCTGTGGCAAGACAGAAGAGTTTGTGGCCACTTTGCTCATACACAACGAGAGCTTGCACACTCAAAAAAATTAACTACTTAGAGCACATGCTGCAGATGAACCTTATGGCTGACAATGGCAGAATTCTCTTTCATGAGCAATATCACAATGATCCTCAGATGACTGAATTGAGGAGCAGCTGTGGCAGTAGTTGCCTCAGCAACACTGTAAAGTCGTTTTTCAGGAACCATTGCTGGCAGCAGTCACAAGCAGCTCCAAAATCATATGATCTCAGATAATCTGGGGTCAGATGTTAAAAATCTTCAAACTGATGACCCCATGAACATTTGGGTATCCAGGTTGAGAACTGGCCAATACGGGTTATACAGTATGCAATTGTGCTGTTGGCTTACCCTGCAGTCAGTGTGCTGTTAGAAAGGGCATTCAGTGCAGTTGGGGGTTTGTGACAGAGAGGTGAATCTGTGTGTCCACTGATGTTGTTGACCAGATAATGTTTATAAAAATGAACCAGTTTCTAGAAACTGATGCTAGCAACTGAATGTTTGCTTGGAATTTGGTCCCCCAAGAATGATGATATCTTATACCTTTACTATCTCCTTCCACTACTGCTGGCCTGCTACTATTAATAGCTTTTTCCACATTTCTGGCCTGCCACCGCCATTACCAGCTCCTGTTACCATTACCAGATTCTTGCACCACAGCTGGCCAGCCATTATTACCAGCTCCTGCAACCATTACCATCTCCTTCCAGTGCTGCTTTTTTACATTGGTAACTTATACCCCCATTGCAATACCCAGCTTTCCATGATCTTTGACAAACTCTCGTTAATTAGCTTTGAAAACGGCCAGAATTCATTTTCAAGATTTGCCTTCATAGACCTAAAGAGGGTTCAGATTATAGTTCATAGTTTTTGGACTTTACGATTGGTTTTATTAATGCCCACAAAACAAAACTAAGGCTAATTTGCTCAACCCTAAAGAGAACATGGTCAAAAAATAGCCATCAGGGGCCAAAAAGTACAAGATGTTTGGAACATAGGCAGCAAAAACTTTAGACAACAGAGGTATGTGGGAAGAAAAAAACAAAAATGCTAAAGTAATTGCCTAGAAGATGGTTACAAACACTAGAAATAAGTGCAATATACTACTGGACATGTTTATAGACTAGATGACAGTACATGCCTTTTAACTACAGTAAGTATCAAGGATCAAATTGACAAATCCTGACAATTTTTATGTCATATAATATTTAGGTGTTTAACCGCTTCCCACCTGGACTATAGTACAATGATGGCCGGTCATCGTTCTGGATGGACGTCTTATGACATCCTCCCAAGAACGAGCCTCACGTGTGCCACACAGGCCATGCTGCAGCACGATCTGTCACCTGTTGTGTGTCTGTGTACTGACCCACTGCCAGTACCATGTGATCTCTGTGACCAGTCACAGCAGATCACATGACAATTGTACACAATGTATGGCTTCCATTCATGCCATCCATTGTGTACTATTGTGTTGATCTCTGTGATTGGTTACAGTGATCACATCGTACAGACAAGGCCAATCACAGTCCATCTGTACCATGGGATTAGCTGTGGCCAATCACAGCTGATTACAATAGTACACGTTGAATTAATCGATTTCATTCAGAAAAAAACGGTTGCTTGTAACAGTGATAAGCGATTATAGTGTATACAAAAAAATCCTAATCACCTCCCCAGAGTAGTACAGTGTCACTATGGTAACACTGTGTTGCTCTGGTCACAGTATGCAAAAACTAAAAATGTTTGTGTGTCCCTGATCACTGCCACACCAGTTATATGATGACGCTGTAATATGCTGGTGACAGTATGTAAAAAAAATGTTTTTGAAAAAGTAATTTTTACAAATTTCTTCATTTTCCTAAAAATTGTGAAAAAAATGATATACCATAGTTTATGGACAGACTAAATAATAAACACTGATTTGGGTTATTTTTACGACACAAATATAGTAGAATACTTTTTGATCTAAATGTATGAAGAAAGATTATTTATTTGCAAAATTTTATTACAGAAATTAAGGAAAACATGTTTTTTTCCAAATTTTCAGTCACTTTAATTTATTTAGTAAAAAAATTAAAACCCGGCAGTGATTAAAGACCACCAAAAGTAATCTCTATTTGTATGAAAAAACTGATAAAAATGTCATATGGGTACAGTGATGCATAACTGCACAGTTGTCATTCAAAGTGTGACTGCGCTGAAAGCTAAAATTTGCCTGGGCAGGAAGGGGGTGAAAGTGCCCAATATTCAAGTCATTAAAAGTAGATTATTCTTTGCTGCATTACTTTTATTTAGTAGTATCTGTATTTTACACTTATATAGATGCAGAGTTGAGTCTCAATAAATCACATCAATTAAAACTACACTTTTGGCCAACATTATAAATAGCCACCATAGTATTCGAACAAAGGAAGGTCTCCCCCCAAAATGTTTGGTAATGCTGCCAATACAGCTGTAAATTACAATGAAATGCATATATTCTGACTGGGATATCACAGATGTTTACAGAAGGCCCCCCAGAAATGTAATTTCTTGCTTGTGTGATTGGCTCACTGATTTTCCCAGAAGTCTTCACTGAGATACAAATCAGATTTTGGGCATGCTAGCACTCTCTGCAACAAACATTTTGGTGAAATATTCCCAAAGGGTTAATCATGTGTAAAAGGCTTCAGACCCTGCCATTTTCCTCATTAGAACCCTGTAGGTGCAGCAGCTGATTGATAATTATAGAGTCACTCCCATTCACATTTACAGTGCCTTGAAAAAGTATTCATACCCCTTGAAATTTTCCACATGTTGTCATGTTATAACCAAAAGCGTAAATGCATTTTATTGGGATTTTATGTAATAGACCAACACAAAGTAGCACGTAATTGTAAAGTAGAAGGAAAATTATAAATGATTTTAAAAATTTTTTACAAATAAATATCTGAAAAGTGTGACGTGCATTTGTATTCAGCCCCCTTTGCTCTGATATCCCTAACTAAAATCTAGTGGAACCAATTGCCTTCAGAAGTCACCTAATTAGTAAATAGAGTCCACCTGTGTGTAATTTAAGCTCAGTACAAATACAGCTGTTCTGTGAAGCCTTCAGAGGTTTGTTAAAGAACATTAGTGAACAAACAGCATCATGAAGGCCAAGGAACACACCAGACAGGTCAAGGATAAAGTTGTGGAAAAGTTTAGAGCAGGGTTTGGTTTTAAAAAAATATCCCAAGGTTTGACCATCTTACAGAGCACTGTTCAATCCATTATTCGAAAATGGAAAGTGTATGGCACAACTGCAAACCTACTAAGACATGGCTGTCTACCTAAACTGACCGGCTGGGCAAGGAGAGCATTAATCAGAAAAGCAGCCAAGAGGCCCATGGTAACTCTGGAGGAGCTGCAGAGATCCACAGCTCAGGTGAGAGAATCTGTCCACAGGACAACTATTAGTTGCGCGCTCCACAAATCTGGCCTTAATGGAAGAGTGGCAAGAAGAAATCCACTGTTGAAAGAAAGCCATAAGAAGTCCCATGTGCAGTTTGCGAGAAGGCATGTGGGAGACACAGAAAACTTGTGGAAGAAGGTGCTCTCGTCAGATGAGACCAAAATTGACCTTTTTGGCCTAAAAGCAAAAAGCTATGTGTGGCGGAAAACTAACACTGCACATCACCCTGAATACACCATCTCCACCATAAAACAGCATCATGTTGTGGGGATGCTTTTCTTCAGCAGGGACAGGGAAGCTGGTCAGAGTTGATGGGAAGATGGATGGAGCCAAATACAGGGCAATCTTAGAAGAAAACCTGTTAGTCTGCAAAATACTTGCAACTGGGGTGGAGGTTCACCTTCCTGCAGGACAGCAATCCTAAACATACCGCCAGAGCTACAATGGAATGGTTTATACCAAAGCATATTCATGTGTTAGAATGGCCCAGTTAAAGTCCAGACCTAAATCCAATTGAGAATCTGTGGCATGACTTAAAAATTGCTGTTCACAGATGTTCTCCATCCAGTCTGACAGAGCTTGAACTATTTTGAAAAGAAGAATGGGCACAAATTCACTCTCTAGATGTGCAAAGCTGGTAGACATACACAAAAAGACTTGCAGCTGCAGCAAAAGGTGGTTCTACAAAGTGCATGCCACACTTTTCAGATATTTCTTTGTAAAAATGTTTGAAAACCATTTATCATTTTTCTTCCACTTCACGATTATGAGCCACTTTGTGTTGGTCTACATACATTTACGTTTTTGGTTGTAGCATGACAAAATGTGGAACATTTCAAGGGGTATGAAAACTTTTTCAAGGCACTGTATATGCACAAAGTCCATATTTTTTTTGCTGGTGGGGTATAGCCTAAATAAATCCTTGACCATGTCAACATTCTTCTATTTATGTTAAAAAGTTTCCTGTCCATGATATTTTTAAAGCTTGAGCTTGTGTTCTATGCTCATATTTCCTTTTCTTTCAGCCTTGGCATTACTCAATAAAATAAAGTGAATATCTGCACTTTAAAACAGAGTTTCTTAAGGAGTAGGATGGCCCAATTGAAAGAGATGTCAGAGAACTTCTACAGAAGAATTGTAAAAGCTTCTCAGACCAGTGGTGTATTTTTGTTTTGTACTGCCCTAGGAAAGACTAAAATTGGGTGACCCCACCATCTAAATGTGTCCCACCACTTACTGTTTAAGATTCACCCCTTCAGGACAGGAGGGGGGACAGCATGACAAGAGGGGGGCAATGGGATGGGGGGGCAGCAGGGGGGGCAGAGGGATAGGAGGAGGGCAGAGGGACAGGTGGGGGCAGCGTGACATGGGGGAAGCGTGACAAGGGGGAGCAGCGTGATGGGGGGCAGTATGGCAGGAGTGGGGAAGCACTAGTCCTCCAGTCTCTTACCTGTCCATCAGTGGCTCCTCCAGGTGATGTCAGGATCTGGTTTCAGGAGCAGTAAGAAGAGTCATCTGCAGTAGCAAATTGCTTCTTACTTACTGGACCTGAGAGGCAATGTAGCAGGGAAAATGGATTGTCTTTTCTGGGAGACCTTATCTTCTTTCTGAGGTAAAGGTGTGAGGTTCTTAGGACTCTGAGGAGTGGAGGCTCTGTCCTGTGCAGTACAGGAGAAGGGGGCATGCTCCATGCCATCTTCCTCTTCTTCATCCCTGTACTCTTGCATGCTTCTCTTGGGAAAAAATCTGCCCACTGTTTAGGCTGTGCTGGACCCAGCTACCAGTGGATAGATGTGGTTTTTGACATTGCTGGAAGCTACTGAGGAAGTGCCGAAAGAGGTGAATGAATGCAGAGGCACTGCTGTGAAATGCTAATCACACTCGTGGCTGGCTCCACCCCCCCTGGTCCCCATCTGCTGTCACTTCTTCTGGGGAGTCCCTTCTTCCAGGGGGTGGATCCTTCCCCCTGAAAAATTGTGGCAAATACACCCTTGCCTCAGACTAAAAGTCAGATGAGGATATCTTGAACTGCCTTCAGCAAACAATTTCCACTTAGATTTGTAAGACTTTATTAGAAAAAAAAAAACACTAAAAATGCGGTGTTGCTTGGAGATCTCCATGGAGAAAAACATGGACTCCCATACAAAAAATAAAAAAATCAGTTTCTGATTGTTTATGATTACTACCTAGATGCTTTAATGCTCTGCTTGAGCTATGTTCTGCTGGAGGATTATTCTGTGATATTGATGAACCCTTTTTTCCCACGCCTCATGTTTGTAGAATAAAAAACTCTGCATGTCAACACAAGTAAAATAGTTCTGGGCTGCTTTGCTGGCCCAGGACCTGGATAACTTGCAATCATGAAGGAACTTATGAATTTCAAAGTGTATTGGGAGTATATGAGTATCACTCTGTGATCTCAAGTTCAAGAGTCATGCAGCATGAGAATGATGCAAAATATAGAACTAAACTAACAAAAGAGTGGCTGTAACTGAAGAAACTGGAGACTATTCCTAACCTCAATATCAATGAAAAGGTGTTGTATGAACTGAACAACTGATAGTGGAACAAAACATCTCAGAGATATTCATGAACCATAACAGTTTTGTATAAAGAAATGGGCCAACATACTTTGTAATTGCTTTACATGTCAGAATACAAACTACAGTGTTGAATGATGCTAAATATAGGGGGCACATGCCATTTGACTAGTAACTTTGCTTTGATTTCTTCGATAAAATCATGGCAAGGTTTTATTTTCTAATGTTCAGTTCCATTGTTTGAACAATATCAGGAAAGGTTAGATCCTCTGTTGAGTTTTTCCCCCTTTGGGAACATTTATCTTCAGTTTCTGTGTATATGGTTGGTTGACAGGTATATATATATATATATACATACATATATATATATATATATATATATATATATATATATATATATATATACATTATATTGGCAAAAGTATTGGGAAGCCTGCCTTTACATGCACATGGACTTTAATGGCATCCTAGTCTTAGTCCATAGGGTTCATTATTGAGTTGGCCCACCCTTTGCAGCTATAACAGCTTCAACTCTTCTGGGAAGTCTGTCCACAAGATTTAGGAGTGTGTCTATGGGAATGTTTAACCATTCTTCCAGAAGTGCATTTGTGAGGTCCCCCCTCCTCCGAACTTTACACTTTGTACAATTCAGTCAGGCAAGTACCATTGTCCTGGCAACTGCCAAACCCAGATCCATCCATCAAATTGCCAGACAGAGAAGCGTGATTTGTCACTCCAGAGAACATGTCTTCACTGCTCTAAAGTTCAGTGATGCTTTACACCACTGCATCCAACACTTTGTAAGGCTTGGATGCAGCAGCTTGGCCATGGAAACCCATTCCATGAAGCTCTCTATGCACTGTTGTTTTGCTAATCTGAAGGCCACACAAACATTGGAGGTCTTTAGCTATTGACTCTGCAGACAGTTGGCAACCTCTGCTCACTGTGCGCTTCAGCACTGTACTGTCTCTGTCATTATATGTGGCCTAGTACTTTGTGGCTGAATTGCTGTTGTTCCAAGTTGCTTCCACTTTGTTACAATCGAAGTAACAGTTGACTGTGGAGTTTAGTAGCAAGAAAATTTCACAGATGGACTTATGCTTGAATTCACTGAGCTCCCGGATGGACTTATTGCACAGGTGGGTGCCGGGTCAGACTGAGCAGTGTAGAGGGGAGGGCGGCTCATCGCACCGAATACTTCCCCTCCCCCCGCCTGAGACTCGGCTGCATAGTGCAGCTCTCCTGGGAGCCTATCACATCCGCAGAACCAGCTGCATCCTTTGTGAGGAGACCCCCATATGAGCAGGCTGTATCCATTGTGTGGTGACCCCCATGAGTGATAGCACCCCCAGGGAGTGAGGGACAATCTGACCAGACCTATTGTGAGGATATCCTGAAGACCAGTGGCCTACTACTATCTATGCGCATTTGATTTGCGTATCTGGTGAGTGCGCAATCTCATTATCATTTATCACCGGATCCACGGTCTGTATCACAGGATATCTTGAGATCATTTGAGATCTTATCAACACTTCTTTGTGAACTTTTGACTGAGTTAAAACCTTCTAGCACATTTGGCCACCATCCAGTGGCTCATGTATTTGCACCTTGTCACTTTATATTTATATCTATATTTATTGTGAAATTGTTGATTTTACTAGCGCTGCACCCCCTCTTTTTATATGTGTCTTGGAAGGTTTATTGGTACCTTTTTGGTGTACAGCTGCTAATATTTGGCATAATTTTAGCGCTCACTTATCCTTTCTGCATTTCCTGATTTATACTACCTGCTTGGTGGTCATCAGTGGACCACAAAATCCGGTCCGGAATCAACTCCGCTAAAGTGGCCTGGAAAACCCGGACTAGACTCCACCTTAATCTCTCAGATATGAACACATGGGAGGTGACACAACATAGCGTCCATCAATCACCTCGCATTTCATAATGTCACTATATATATATATATATATATATGTAAAACCCAAGAGAGCTTTTAGCCTTTTTCATACTCAATTCAAATCTAAAAATATTTGCTTGAAGTTGGCTTTATTATCATGATTGGAATGAAGGTTCCATCTAGACCCCTAGACCAAATGAGCACTTACCAAACCTTGTAGTGCAAGGGAGAGACACTGAAAGATGAAATTTAACCACTAACCCATACTTTTTTTTTAAATTTTGCAAGGATGGTGCTAAATCATGCCTCTCATACTGGTTAACTAGCTGCCGACCGCAGATAGCCGAATGACGGCTGCACTGCGGCCGGCCAGTTCTGAGTGGACGTCATATGACGTCCTCCCAGAACGCGCTCTCCTGCGCTCCCCAGGGGGCGCGCACCCGGCGATCTCCATAATCGCTCTGTCCTACGGACACAGCTGATCACGTGATGTGGTAAAAGGCCAATCACAGCGGCCTTTTACCACGTGATCAGCGGTGTCCAATGACACGCTGATCACAGGGAAATGCAAGTGCCGGTTCTCGGCTGCACTTTCCTCACGCTGTCAGATCGTGAGGAAAGTACTGCCGAGAACCGGCAGTTGTCAGAGCGGGGATCGGCACCGATCATCAGGGCACTGATCACCTGTGCCTACCAGTGCCACCCACCTGTGCCCACCCACCAGTTCTGTCCACCAGTGCAGCCCAGCAGTGATGCCAGTCAGTGCCACCAGTCAGTGCCCAGCGGTTGTGCCAGTCAGTGCCGCCAGTCAGTGCCCAGCAGTGATGCCAGTCAGTGCCGTCTATCAGTACCCATCATCAGTGTCACCTATCAGTGCCGCCTATCAGTGCTGCATATTAGTGCCGCCTATCCGTGACACCTCATTAGTGCTGTCTATCAGTGCCGCCTATCCGTGCCACCTCATTAGTACTGCCTATCAGTGCCCTTTAGTGCTGCCTATCAGTGCCCATCAGTGCCGCCTATCAGTGCCCATCAGTGCTGCCTCATCAACGCACATCAGTGAAGGAGAAAAATTACCTGTTTGAAAAATTTTATAATAGAAACAAAGAAACTTTTTTTTTTTTCAAATTTTTTGCACTTTTTTTATTTATATCGCAAAAAGTAAAGCGCCCAGTGGCGATTAAATACCACCAAAAGAAAGCTCTATTTGTGAGAAAAAAATGATCAAAATTTCATATGGGTACAATGTTGCATGACTGCGCAATTGTCAATCAAAGTGCGGCAGCGCTGAAAGCTGAAAATTGGCCTGGTAAATAAGGGGGTATAAGTGCCTGGTAGGCAAGTGGTTAAATAGCACCTCAGATATCTATTCTCTTTCTAAAGGTAACCTGCTAAAACTGCCAGGGGAACTGGCAAAAAAGTAACAATTTATTAGTATGGAGAATGTATGCTGTTTTGGAATGTTGGAAAAAGTATACATGCACATTATAGTTTAGTACATTGTCTCTATAATCTATTTTACCATTGCCCTCTCTATACTTATGATGCAGTTCATTTTCTGCACACAAAACTTTTCAAACCATAACCTATGGACCTGGCTTTATGCACCTGAATTCAGACATTTGGCCATACTGCGTACATTTAAGGCAAGACACTTGATGATTCTAAGGAGCTACATGGAACTTTTAATTTTTAGTACAATAGTGTTATAATTCACAACAATTTATATTTTATGATATCAAATAAATTGCTACATTAGATCTGTTATTGTAAGTGGGGTACCAGGTATATTTTTGCCAGGCAGTTTTCCCAGTAGTAGTAATATATTATCAGTTACAGACACTCTCATGTATATTAGTAATATGTTCAAGGTACCAGGAACTCGGCTTTAACATTCTTACCAGATGGTATTTTGCAGCACTTCATTTGAGTAAAATGTTCCCACTGAGCTCAAATCTTTGTTGGAGATGTGTGAAGGCCGTAGAGGATCTTCTGGTCTTGCGATAAGGTGCACCCTTATTGGGCAGAGATTTTTCGTATTATACAGCAATTTTTCAGATCAGCTGCTTCAACCGGACCCTGCTATTTTCTTGTTACGCCATCATACCTACTCAAATATATCTTACAAAAGATCTAATTTCTAATTAAATTCTAACTGATAAACTCAGACTGAAATGGTCCCACTGGTGTAAGTGTCTACATACTCCTGAATATCAATCCCTTTTGGATGCCAGGTGATGCTTTGTAAACTAGGGGGAGGCTAAAAAAACAGCTATTGAATTATTTTTAATTAGTGAGAAAAGGCCTTAGTAAAAGGTATGTGGTGTTGTTGTTGTTGTTGTTGTTGTTTTAATTCCTTAATGTCCTGCAAGTATGTGGTTATATATAATACTTTTCTGTCCTTGCTTGTTTTGTTATATAATATGAAAAATGAATAAACAAATAATTTATTAAAAAAAAAGTTGTCATATGTGTGCCATGCAGTTTCCTAGGCATATGTGTGTATCCTGCTGTTTGATTAAAGTATGATTTCCATGAGAATGTAAAGTCCACTTTAACAAAAGTCTGCTGCAAATGAAGCAGTCGCTAAAAAAAAAGAAGAGGATTAATCTGTCCTGGCTACTGTCACTTTTGAGATGCACAGTTGATGTCACTGTGCCTCACTGTTGCCTTCTGAGATAGCACGGTGCTCAAAATCCCATGGAAATGCCCTTCTACAATGGTTTGGATTTCAAGCACCTAGCTATTCACGGAAGCAGTGGAGAGGCAAAGTGATGTCACTCACACCTCCTGGAAGCTTCAGAAGCCAAAGCTGAGGCTTGTTTTTTTTTTTTTAAATTTCCTTTGCAGATAATTTGACTTTAGGGGGCTCCAGGGGTGGACTGACCATTTGGAAACTCGGGCACTGCACTTCCCGAGGGCCCGGGGTCAGTAGGGGGCCCCATGAGATGCCCCTGGAACCTTTTTCATAGGCTTTTTTGAGTTTGGGCAAGGACACAGGGGCCCCATGAACCCCTATTGCCCGGGGGCCCCATGAGTTGTCAGTCCGCCCCTGGGGGGCTCTTAATAGAGTTCCCAGGTGACAGGCTGATTATTAACCACTTGCCATCCTGAGGATTTACCCCCCTTAATGTCCAGGCCTTTCTTTTGCTATATTTCAACTGGTAATTGTGCGGTCATGCAATGCTGTACCCAAACAAAATTTATGTCCATTTTTTCGCACAAATAGAGCTTTCTTTTGGTGGTATTTGATCACCTGTGCGCTTTAAATTTTTTGCGCTATAAACAAAAAAAACCATAAATTTTGAAAAAAAACCCAATATTTTTTGCTTTTGGCTTTAAAAAATATATAGTAAACTCAAAGATAGTCATAAATTTAGGCCAAAATGTATTCTGCTACATGTTTTTGGTAAAAAAAAACCCAAATAAGTGCATATTGATTGCTTTGTGTGAAAGTTATAGCGTCTACAAACTATGGTATAGATACTGCAATTTACACCATTTGTTTCTATACAGTGCTGTGCTAGTTTAACTAACATTTGAACGGTCATGCAATGCTGTACATAAATTAAATTTATGTCTTTCTTTTTTACACAAATAGAGCTTTCTTTTGGTGGTATTTGATCACCTGTGCGCTTATTATTTTTTGCGCTATAAACAAAAAAGACCAACAATTTTGAAAAAAAACTATATTTTTTACTTTTGTATCAAGTGACAGTGACCTACTGACACTTCACTTCCTGGGGGAGAAGGGAAGGCGCGTAAGCAGAGGGGCTAAATGCAGGTGCTGGCAGGTTCCGGGGCTGATTCCTCTAATGCTGTGTTTTTGGGGACGCTATACTAATGTGAACACTGGTATAGCGCTGATCTGATCAAACATATTGATCCGTTCAGACACTATACTATCAGTGGAGGTTTATTGTGTACGTGAGCGTGTTCCTGGCAATCAAGGGGTTAAATTTCATTACTGGTGTACTAACGGGCAATCTGACGCTATCTGGGAGGGGAGTTAACTTATGCTAGTGCTATCTGAAGTCGCCAGCGACACTAATACAGTGATCAGCAAACAATCTGTACACTGTACTAATGACACTGGTGACAAGGCAGTGAAGGGGTTAACTGTGGGGGGGGGGGGCTATCAAGGGGTTAAATGTGCCCTAGAGTGTTCTAACTGTAATTGTGTAGTGCTTGTACTCACTTTTGTGTTGATTCTTCTCTCTCTGGGATGGAATGTGCGAGAAGATTTCTTTTACAAAGGGTTTTATTATAGAATAAGCAGAAATAAACAAACATTCGAGAAACATATACATTGACCAACAAATATGAAACATACAGGACAATTGCGAAATATTTCAGAGCATGTATTGGTAAGCTTTAACTGAAGTGCCATGGATGAGAAGACGGGGAAGGGGAGAGAAGAAAAAAAAAAAAAGGAGTAGGGGGGAGATGATGAGCAAACATTTGGAGGTCAATGATAATGCAAACTCTAAGAGAAAGTTTTGCTATATCAGCGTATAGAAAACAGGAGAGGCATGAAATGAAGCCGCTTCAAATGATAATATATATTCCAGACATTGGGCTCACAAAGGAGACCAGGTTGCATAGGTAGTATTGCAGATGTAGCACACAGAGCAATGATCACAACCTCCCTAATGGAAATCTAAATCTAAAATTAAAAAAGTTTGCCTTAATGACGCTAAAGGCAAAGTTTTTTAATTGTATATAAGGTCGGGACACTACTGAGGAAATACTGAGTATAAAAAGTATTTTTGGCAGTTTTTAAGTATTTTGAGTAATAGTTAAAATACTGGGCACAGTTCCAGACCAGCTGCTTAGACTGACTCAGAATATCCTTAACTCAGAATATCCTCAGACTTATCTGACACGCCTCATCTTTTCATTTCTTTTTCTTTATAGAATTTTTCTTTGCAGTATCAAAATACAGTAACAAAATACAACATGCAAATAATATTTTCAGTGCAGATGCTGTATGACATAATATAGCTACCTATTTAACTTTCTAATTAATTAATGTCAAACAGTAAATGCACAAGAACAAAATGAAATCTCAAAAAAGGAAAATTATAATAATTTGCGTATGTTTTGCCTATGAATGTGTCCAGCTTCACTCAGCAGTCATTTTCCTAATACAGTCAGGTCCATAAATATTGGGACATCGACACAATTCTAACATTTTTGGCTCTATACACCACCACAATAGATTTGAAATGAAATTAACAAGATGTGCTTTAACTGCAGACTGTCAGCTTTAATTTGAGGGTATTTACATTCAAATCAGGTGAACGGTATAGGAATTACAACAGTTTGCATATGTGCCTCCCACTTGTTAAGGGGCCAAAAGTAATGGGACAATTCTCTTCTCAGCTGTTCCATGGCCAGGTGTGTGTTATTCCCTTATTATCCCAATTACAATCAGCAGATAAAAGGTCCAGAGTTCATTTCAAGTGTGCTATTTGCATTTGGAATCTGTTGCTGTCAACTCTCAAGATGAGATCCAAAGAGCTGTCACTATCAGTGAAGCAAGCCATCATTAGGCTGAAAAAACAAAACAAACACATCAGAGAGATAGCAAAAACATTAGGCGTGGCCAAAACAACTGTTTGGAACATTCTTAAAAAGAAGGAACGCACCGGGGAGCTCAGCAACACCAAAAGACCCGGAAGACCACGGAAAACAACTGTGGTGGATGACCAAAGAATTCTTTCCCTGGTGAAGAAAACACCCTTCACAACAGTTGGCCAGATCAAGAACACTCTCCAGGAGGTAGGTGTATGTGTGTCAAAGTCAACAATCAAGAGAAGACTTCACCAGAGTGAATACAGAGGGTTCACCACAAGATGTAAACCATTGGTGAGCCTCAAAAACAGGAAGGCCAGATTAGAGTTTGCCAAACGACATCTAAAAAAGCCTTCACAGTTCTGGAACAACATCCTATGGACAGATGAGACCGAGATCAACTTGTACCAGAGTGATGGGAAGAGAAGAGTATGGAGAAGGAAAGGAACTGCTCATGATCCTAAGCATACCACCTCATCAGTGAAGCATGGTGGTGGTAGTGTCATGGCGTGGGCATGTATGGCTGCCAATGGAACTGGTTCTCTTGTATTTATTGATGATGTGACTGCTGACAAAAGCAGCCGGATGAATTGTGAAGTGTTTCGGGCAATATTATCTGCTCATATTCAGCCAAATGTTTCAGAACTCATTGGACGCCGCTTCACAGTGCAGATGGACAATGACCCAAAGCATACTGCAAAAGCAACCAAAGAGTTTTTTAAGGGAAAGAAGTGAAATGTTCTGCAATGGCCAAGTCAATCACCTGACCTGAATCCGATTGAGCATGCATTTCACTTGCTGAAGACAAAACTGAAGGGAAAATGCCCCAAGAACAAGCAGGAACTGAAGACAGTTGCAGTAGAGGCCTGGCAGAGCATCACCAGGGATGAAACCCAGCGTCTGGTGATGTCTATGCGTTCCAGACTTCAGGCTGTAATTGACTGCAAAGGATTTGCAACCAAGTATTAAAAAGTGAAAGTTTGATTTATGATTATGATTCTGTCCCATTACTTTTGGTCCCTTAACAAGTGGGAGGCACATATACAAACTGTTGTAACTCCTACATTGTTCACCTGATTTGGATGTAAATAACCTTTAAATTAAAGCTGACAGTCTGCAGTTAAAGCACATCTTGACCGTTTCATTTCAAATTCATTGTGGTGGTGTATAGAGCCAAAAATGTTAGAATTGTGTCGATGTCCCAATATTTATGGACCTGACTGTATATGGGTTGCTTTGAGAAATAAAATAGGTTGACCATAAAAAAATACAGCTTGGAAAAATGGTAGCTCATAAGTATATTATTTTTCAGATATAAAAGACGGTGTTGGGTTTTTTATTTTGTTTTTTTTTTTAAGAACATGATAAAAAAAAGCAAATGTAAGCACTAATGGGAACTGTTTATTTTGTATCTTCTACAATATAACAACATCCACAGCTTATTGGTTATGTGCCAGTTTGCACAGGGTCAACTGCTGCTGATTATACTTGTAGCCAGCAAGTAACACCTTCAAGATGGTGCAGTCAAGGCCTGATGAAGGAGCGCATGCTCTGCAACATGTTGCCACATTTGCTCGTTATATCCAGCCGTGACATCACATCTACCAACAACTACCTTCCACACTGGCTAGGAAGCCTTGGAAGCCTCCAGAGCAGCTTGTCAGCAGGACAACAGCTACCCTTCCACCTGGCAGACCAGGACCGGTATTCATGATGGCACACATCATAGCACTACATGCTTGATTTTATTCTCCTTTTGTGAGTGCATTTACCTCTAATTATTAAATGTTTTTATTTAAATTCTACACTCATTCAGCACTTCTCCTGCCTTCTCCCTACTGTAGGCGTTGTACATCAGTTCAGCACAGCGGTGATACCAATCTCCACACTGGGGTCGCATCAGCTTCTCTACATCGGGATTGTCACTGTCCAGTCTTCAGACAGATATCTCTGCTCACCACTCTCACAAGCCATCAGGCAGTAACTCTGCACATCCCTGCAAACAGTCCAGAGCCTAGACAAGAACACTAGGAGGTCCAGGATTTGTGAACAGGCAGATGCCCAACCACTTTCTGTCATCACTCTAGAGATACTGCATGCAGACACTAATACATCTCAGTTACCAGGAGACCTTTGCTTTGAGCAGTACCACAGCTTATCTATTTAACTTCACTGAATTACCTGTATTCACTAATGCTTCTGGGCCCCACCATTGCTAGCATAAGACAGCTGATACCATCATATCAGAAACAGAAAAGGGACCTTTTCTCTTATAAGACCATTGTTTTTCAACTTAGGGTACTTATATCTATTAATGCCAGAGTATACATTTACATAATTCTCTGCATGCCTCATTGCAATGTCGGTGGCATGGAGGGAGCTGATAAGTCGACAAGCCTTTTCTTCCCCCTCTTGCTGCTGGTGTTGAAATTAAATAGTTGAAGCTTACTACTCATGACTGTATAACCAGTTAAGCATTACTAATTGATTATTCCTGATTTACCAGTGTTCTACTTTTATGTGTTAACTGGGGTTGTAAATCCTAAACCCACTATTCCTGTAGCCTACTGTTTTGAACAAGTCTAATAAAGAGTTGTTACTATATAATAGTGTTACTATAGAATTGTGTCTCTTGCATTACTATTTAATACTGTCAATAGAGTGTCAGAGGTGTTGATAGGCTTGCACGGTCAGGGCAACCACTGGGGACAAGCCCCCGTGGGGGTAGAGCTACATATTACTACCATTCCAAACCATAAGCAGATTTTGACTAGATAACTAGATACAATACAGATTCATTTGTTTGTATTATCCTTTGAGTTAATTCAAGTTCTATTCTATTCTTCTAAGCCTTGATGAAGGGGTAGTTTTGTGGCCTTCAAAACACATTGTATGTTTTATGTTACTGAATTACCAACAATTAAAGGTGCTTTGGACATTTTCACTATGTGGTTGGCACCCATTTGTATGTCTATGCTTTGAATTTGCAAATGCTTTATATTACAGCCTGTATAAAAATATTTAGTAAGTATATGATTAAAAATAATCTTAGCTGCATATTTAATCATTTGAATGTTTTAGCTCCATATGTAGCTGTACCCCCTGGAGGCTAGTGGAAACTCCCAAATGTCAGGTGAGCTGAAGTTTACCCCATGGCATTGGTGTGGCAGGAGTGCTAAACACTTTGTACCAGTCACTTTTATAGAGATTGAACATTTTATTTTCACCATCAATGCAAGGAGAGAGGTTAAAAGCCGCCAGATACCCATGGGTCTATATATTGTAGACTCCAGACAAGGGTCTTCATGCTACAACAATGCCTAGCAACCCCTACTCTGAGGTGAAATGTCAGCCCACCCTGTCCCTGGGGGTTGCCAACATGCCTCCAGAGGTAAATTAGAGTCTGCTGATTCCAAAAAGGGCTTATTTCTCAACTCTATGGGATGTTGATGGCTGAGATACTTTTGTGAACCCAAATCCCAGCAAGAAAGGGATGTGAGGAGGATTTAGGACCCTCATCTGAGAATCTCTGGGATCAAGCCATAAAAAATATGGAACCCCTGGATAGCAATACCTGGCCTAGCTCCATTTCATCATATTGCAGATAGTTTATTCTCTTTATGATTCAGAGAATTGTACCTACCTCTGAAGCTCTCCTGTTAAAAAACTCAGGTTGATACATTTTAATTTTCATAATGTAATGAAGACACAGATGCAGGTCAATTTGTGCAGTTCCTTTTTTTTTTCCTCCACTTTATTGCATGTTTTTATGGTCATACAGTATGTAGTTTTTTACAGAATAACTCCATTGCATGTTGCATGTTGGGTTGCATGTCAGGACAGAAACTGATTGGGAGGGACTATAGTGCAGAGTAGATAGGCTGAGAAGCTGCATTCCAGGATGGATGGACAACAGTTGAAGGATTTCCCCTGATCTTCTCTTCAGGTCTCCACCACAAAGAACTGTGGCACTACATGCATTTGAAGGTATCATTATTAATAACTACTGTATATATACCTGAGTATATGTGCACAATTCCACCAGGTCTTTTGTTGGGCCCTTGGCTGATAATATCTGTTTGTACATTGGCTATATGTACCATTGTTAATCTTTTGTTATATAGAGCTGTATTATGTCCATACTGGCATACATCTATATACTTGGGGTTAATGTCAAATGCTGGTTTCTGCTCCCAATTACTTTTATTAAATTACTGATTAACTACTTTCTGACCGGGCTATAACTGAAAGATGGCTACAGTGCAGTCAGCTGGTTCTGGGAGGGTATCTATGACATTCTCCCAGAACCCCACCTCCATGCGCACCCCCAAGGCAAGCATCAGGAGCGCTCTGTGATCACTGTGTCCTTTGGACACAGCTGATCACAGAGATAGGTAAAGGGCCAATCACAGCGGCCCTTTACCACCTGATCAGCTGTGTCCAGTCACAGCTGATCACAGTGTAAATAGACTTGCCGGTTATCAGTATTTTTCTCCACATGCGCTGTGACAGCGTGAGAAGAGAGGCGGTAACTGGCGATCCTCATGGGGACATCTACACTGATAATGAGAGCACTGATCATCAGTGCCCTGATTTTCAGTGTAGCCCCATAAGTGCCAATCAGTGCCCATCAGTGCTGCCTATCAGTGCTCATCAGTGCCACCTATCAGTGCCTCCCCATCAGTGCCACCTATCAGTGCCCATCCTTTGCTGCCAGTGCCCATCAGTGCTGCCTTTCAGTGCCCATCAGTACCGCCTATCAGTTCCGTATATCAGTGCCCATCAGTGCCACATATCAGTGCAGCCTCATCAGTGCCTCCTCATCAGTGCCCATCAGTGCTGCCTTATCAGTGCCCATCATTGCCACCACATCAGCGCCCATCAGTGCTACCTCATCAATGCCCATCAATGCAGCCTTATCAGTGCCCATCTTTGCCACCCCATCAGTGCCAATTAGTGCTACCTAATCAATGCCCATCAGTGCAGCCTCATCAGCGCACATCTGTGAAGGAGAAAAATTACTTATTTGCAACTTTTTTTAAAAAACTAAGAAAAACTGTTTTTTTTTTTAAATTTTGAATCTATTTCGTTTGTTTAGCAAATAATAGAAAACCCAGTAGTGGCTAAATACCACCAAAAGAAAGCTCTATTTGTTTTTTATAAATGATACAACATTTCATATGGGTACAATGTTGCATGACTGCACTTTTGTCATTCAAAGTGCAACAGCATTGAAAGCTGAAAATTAGCCTGGGCACGAAGGGGGTGAAAGTGCCCAGTAGGCAAGTGGTTAATTTCCCAGGAAGTGAAACCCTTCTGTTCACAGAGGCCCTGTCCTGGCTGCCAACTTTAGTATGAAACCCATTCTTCCACTTAGAGAAGGTTTTCTTTAATTTACCTACAGGTTTAGCACCATATCCTGTTTGGGTAGGGTAATTTCTCATAACCCTCCGCTCATAAAAGAGGGATACACAAACTTTAATCCTCCAAACTATGTTTGTTTTAAAATGTGAAATGCCTGTAAGTGAAATAAAACTCATTCATCCACCTTCTTTAAACATTCTATAGAAACCGTGTAATGTGTGCTTTAATAAAGGAAAATGAAACAAATTGACAAACAGTTATAAAAAGTAAAAAACTCTGCAAGTTCATGTGTATAGGTATACAGCCCTGTTTCTGGTCACTCTTTTCATGTTCAGCTATTACGTATCAAAATATGGCCCTGTACCCCATGAAATAAAAAAATCAGTTTAGGAAAACATAAGGAAGGATTTTGTCTTTCCAGCCTCCAAAAAACTATTAGCAATTCACAATCCCCCATGTGAAAGCCAGAGACATTTTGGCACAGCGTGTAAAAGCATTTTCATAGTTTGGATTAACATTTCCACGATGCTTCTATCTGAAAAAACAAATTGATCTTACAAAAGGCCGTTTCCCAGCAGTCATTTGGCTGGAAGTGATAGGAGCTCATTTTAACTGGATCTGTTTACTTAGAAAGGAGAGTGGAACAGAGTATCTCACACAGTACGCTTCTTTTTCCCATTCCACATAGAAAGTGTGTCTATTAAATGTGACTTTTACTGCCAAAGCACTTGTCATTTTACATTAGCTGTAGCAACTTCTGCTGTGACAAAGTGAGCAGCGTCTCCTTTTGCATAATAAAAATATTTTCACATCTCTGCTCAACCTGCTAACTGCGATTACAGCCAATTGGCCTATGAAATGACATTAGCATCCAGCTCCAACTAAATGAAATCACTGTGGATGTCTAGCCTTTAAAAATGTGGTTTTCTTTGTATTCAATTGCAGAATTGTGCATTTTTGGACAGAAGAATGAAAGAGAAGAGCCAAAACCAAGTGAGAGGCATGCAGTCAATGGGAATAATCTTTATACAACTTTCATTTTACATTGTTATTTTTATATACAGTAACATGGCCAGGATTTCACCATGTTTTAGACTGAAGGGTAAAGATAACTTGTACGTACAAAATGTCATAAACCAATAATAAAACTGTTAACAGGGGGAAGGCCTAACATTGAAGTTTCGGAAAATAAAGCTGAGTGAAGTCTCTGCTCTCTGCATGTAATAATAGAATCATTTATTTAAGGAAGCATGTCATAAGGGAAAACTGGAGGCTGCCATTACTGACCTCTTTGTCTGCAAATGCTAACTGTCTGCCCATCCTGCTAACGTTCTGACTTCAGTACTTTGAGTCATGCTTTGAGATTAGTAGGCAGAGAAGGACTTCTGACTTTTCTGACCTTCCTTGTTTCAAATCAGTGAATGAGCAAATATTCAAGCCTATGGGTGAAAAAAAGTTGGACACACTTAAAGATTATTTTAAATAAACTGCAGTTTTTAAATCATTGTTGCCCTTTATATTTCCTCGTTGAATAAGCACATACCAGGGATATATAGTACATCTGTGTACTAGGTTTTTTCTATCAAGCCAACATGCACAGCAACAGTTCAGGAATCCTACAATAGCTTATAAGCAGGGGGTGAGAAATACAAAACTTGTTTTAATAAATGGATGCATCACAGCCAAGGATGCAATTTTAATTTACCTATAATGGAACCAAACTAAGCATACTTTACAACTAAGGTCAGGGACATCCTAAAACATTTAATGTGAAAATGGCTTAATGTAGTGTAATAAAGTGCCTAAACCTTAATTAATTGCCTTGAAACTTTACACAACCTAAGTTTTCAACTTTCAAAATCAAATCCAATTTCCCCCAAACGTTACATAATAGAAGACTCTGCTGATGCCAACATATACTGAAAATATTAGGTTATTTGGTAAAACATAACAAAAGTTATACACATCAAACTATATTATTGCAATCCTAAAATATTTAATGTGAACATCTTAATGTAAAAAGAGCTTAGTGTGAAAAAAAATGCCTATTCCTCAATAAATTACATTGAAACTTTGCACAACCTAATTTTTTTTACTTTCCAAAGCCATCCTAGAAGTTTCATGAATTTTGGTCTCCCACAGAGAAAATGAGGGACATTAGGCTTGTTTTTCGGAGAGCATAATGTGTCTTAACGTACGAAAAAGAACTTAGGTGTTAGCCAATTTCTCACAAACTTCACACAATAGAAGATTCTATCTATACCAACATATTCTGTAAATGTCAGATCATTTGCTGAAACATACAAAACGTTATTCACATTTACCATTTTTCTACAGTCCCAAAACATGTGACTTAATGTAAAAAGACTTAATGTATCATAATGTGCCTAAACCTCAATCAATTATCTTAAAAATCTGCCCAGCCTAAGTTCTCAGCTTCCCAAACCTATCCAGGATGTTTCATGGATTTTAGTTTCCCACAAAGAAAATTAATGACATTAAGCTTGCTTTTTGGGGAGCTTAATGTGGCTTAACATACTAAAAAGAACTTGGATGTTATCCAATTTTTCCCAAACTTCCCATATTAGAAAAATGTATATATGCCAACATATTCTGATATTTTCAGGTTCCTTGATAAATCATACCAAAAGTTACTCAGATGTAAGTATTGTTTTTCCAATCGTGCCATATTGTGTCATAACCTTTATCAATTGCCTTGAATCTTTGCACATCCCAAGTTGTCAGCTTCCCCAAACCTATCCTAGATGTTTCATGACTTTTTGTTTAACACAAAGCAAGTGAGTGGCATTAAGCTTGTGTAGCCCCTACCACCTTTTGTGTAGTGGCCATAGTGTGGGACAGCCAATGAGGGAATATTATGAGTGTGTGTGGCTAACCAGCCAATCACTGAGGGTTTCTTGGCCAAAGGTGTATGCTGGGGAAGTGCATATATACTCAGGAGAATTGCCAGTCTTAGTACAGCCTATCTCCAGGCTTGGCCTGTGGGTGGGAATGCTCAGTGCGGGAAAGGTTTGACTAGACCTCAAGCCTAGAAGAGGCCTCATATGCTGCTTGAGGAGCAGAACCAGAGAAGCTGGATGGCTACTGGAGGTACCTGGCACTGGAATGGACATAAGGAGCAAGTCTGGTGTCTCTCCTACTGAAGATCTCATGCCTATTTAGCTGTTGCTCTAATACCCAGTGTCAGCCTGTGCTCCTATTGATTCTGCACTGTGGAATACTGAAAAGGGACTGGTGAGTCTGGAGTTCTGTTCTAATCTAGTTTTTCCATGGATGATCTACGCCTATACCCTCTGTCCCAGTTACAGAGTTCTCCAATAAAGCATTCAAATAAATTGCAATATTAAGAGGCATTGAAGAACCTAAACAATATGTATCCTCTGATTCAGCAATATTATCAAAAGCAAATCAATGCTATATCTACAAGGCCCCAGCTTATGACATAACCAATATGGATTTTGGTTTTGACCAATGTACTTGGAAACAAAAGGGATCAAGCATGCATAATGTTTGCAAATATGTAGGCAGTGTTTTAAAAAAGTATTATCATATTAGAATACAAGAGTTAAAAAATGGCTTTTCAGAGATCCATAGACATGTATACTGTTTAACCACTAGCCTACAATGCGCTTATACCCCCTTCCTGCCAAGGCCAAATTTCAGCTTTCAGCGCTGTCACACTTTGAATGATAATTGCATGGTCATGCAACACTGTACCCTTATGACATTTTTATCATTTTTTTTAGACAGATAGAGCTTTCTTTTTGGGGTATTTAATCACCTCTGGGTTTTTTATTTTTTGCTAAACAAACCAAAAACAACTGACATTTTTGAAAAAAAAAGTTTTTTCTTAGTTTTTGTTTTAAAATTTTGTAAATAAGTGATTTATTTCCTTCACTGATGTGCGCTAATGAGGCTGCAGTGGTGGGCACTGATAGGCTGCACTGATGAGCACTGATAGGGTGCACTGATGGGCACTGATAGGTGGCACTGATGGGCACTGATGAGGAGGCACTGGTAGGTGGCACTGATGGGCATTGACAGGCATCACTGATGTGCACTGAAAGGCAGCACTCATATATGGCACCGATAGGTGGCACTGATAGGTGGCACTGATAGGCGGCACTGACTGGCACTGCTAGGCGGCACTGACTGGCACTGTTAAGCGGCACTGATAAGTAGCCCTGACAGGCGGCACTGATGTGCACTGATAGGTGACACTGACTGTCACTGATAGGTGGCACTGATTGGCAGCACTGATCGGTGGCACTGACTGGCATTGATAGGTGGCACTGACTGGCACTGATAGGTGACACTGAAAGGCAGCTCAGATGGGCACTGATATGTGGCATTGATGTGCACTGGTAGGCACTGATATGTGGCATTGATGTGGCACTGATAGGTGGCACTGATGAGCACTGACAGCTGGCACTGATGGGCACTGACAGGTGGCACTGCTGGGGCTACACTGATCATCAGGGCACACTGATCATCAGTGCCCTGATGATCAGTGTACATGTCCCCTCTGAGGAATGCCGATCACCGGCTCTCCTCTCAAGCTGTCAACGTGACAGCTCGAGTGGAGAGAAATGCAGATAACCAGCATTTCCCTATTTACATGCGATCAGCTGTGATTGGACACAGCTGATCACATGACCAAGCCGACACCTTCGGCTCTTTCCATTGATCGGTGATCCGCTGTGTCCGAGGGACACAGCGCACCACCGATTGCCGCGCTGCACGCTCCCGGAGCCGCGCACACACGGTTAGACTGGGAGGATGTCATATGACGTCCTCCCAGAATGAGAGAACCACCTTGCGCCTGTCATTGCCTTATATGGCGGGCGGGAGGTGGTTAACCTCCCTGGCGGTATGATTATGTCAGGAATTTTGTACCGAAAGCGGTACCATTTTTTTGCATGGAAATTTGGTGTTATGTATTGTAGGCCTGTAATTCTTAGTAATAACTTACTTAATAAATACTCATAAAAAAATAATCATATAATAATAATAAATTTAATTCAATAATATAATCAAACCAAAAACACTGACATTTGAAATATAGCGCCAAGTTCGCACATCACTGAGCAAAGTCGCAAAATCATTTTCAGTGTCTGATGACGAATTTCCCCCATGAATCATTATCACTCAATTCTGCAAGTAGTTCTGATTTACTATCGCTGTTCTCTAGCCGGTCTAAAACCGATTTTGACCTAAAGGGAAGCTTTTTGGACGCCGTGGACTTTTCTAAGTTTCCAGGCAGAAAAAACAGTCAAAATGCAGGCAGGGCACCGGACAAAGCACTAGGGACAAAACGTATGTGAAATGCTTTGATACAGGAATGTTTTGCTATGAAATAATCGTTTTTAAAAAAGTGTCATTTTTTTTACATTTTCAAATTTGCCGCCGGTTTTGGCGCCTGTATGTCCCGACGTCACAGGGACCGGAACACGGAAGCCAGATGCCGGCATCGGCCAGAGGAGATGGCCAGGGATTCTGCAGGGGACGCATCGCGGGAGCGAAGGACAAGGTAAGCGCTGTAGGGAATCCCTGTGCAACGCCGCATGGTAAGCCCGAGTGTAGCTCGGGGTTACTGCTTTTGGTACTGTAACTTTATCGAGCTACACTCGGGAATACCGCCAGGGAGGTTAAACAAAAACAGAATCGAAACAATGTCAAAGTACCACTTAATACATTACCTTGGAAATGAAAAGATCTTTACTGCTCCAAAACATGGGAATTCAAAAACTGACAACCATTACCTGCCTACTAAAAACACCTGTATTTATTGATATCTGTAAATATGATACAGGACTTGATGCAATCAATATATACACTCACCGGCTACTTTATTAGGTAAAACTGTTCAATTGCTTGGTAACACAAATTGCTAATCAGCCAATCACATAGCAGCAATTCAATTCATTTAGGCATCTAGACGTGGTGAAAACGACTTGCTGAAGTTCAAGCTGAGCATCAGAATAGGGAAGAAATGGGAAATTAAGTGACTTTGAATGTGGCATGGTTGTTGGTGCCAGACAGGCAAGTCTAAGTATTTTAAAAACTGACGATTTTCTCGGATTTTCATGCACAACCATCTTCTCTAGGATTTACAGAGATTGGTCTGAAAAAGGGAAAATATCCAGTCAGCGGCAGTTGTGTGGAAATGCCTTGTTGATATCAGAGGTCAGAGGAGAATGGAGTCACTTTGGGTGGGGGGCCCATGGAACACAGCCCCCTTTAGAGAGGTGGGGAGACCCCTGCCTCAGTTCCCCATATCACTCTTATGTGTAAGTCACCCTGTGCCTGTTAGGGGTACAGGGTGGAATGTCCTGCTATTGTGTAGACATGTATAGGTGGGGGTTGTTCATTGTTCACTGCCATGTGGCTGCATCCCATTGTTCTATTGTTTGTCTGGCTTGGGAGCAAACTATTATGGGATGTATGTGTTTGTGCATTGGCTTGGTGGGGGGTGTTTCCGGCAGCTCTTCCCCCTGATGGGACTGCCTGCTGATGTGTTTCCTGTTACTGAGTGTGTATTTCCCAGCCCTGTGTATATATCTTGTATCTATGTTAAAATAAAGCAGTCTACCTCCTGGAATCCTTCAAGTCTGGTGCTGTCTCCTCTTGTATGGCCAGCGGTGGTGTTCGTGGATCTGTGTTCGGACAGGGAAGCGGGAGTCTAAAGGAAATACCCGGGTGCAGTCGGGGTCCGGTTCCGTTACAGCAGACTGGTTTGAGTTTATTGAAAGGCAACAGTAACTCATGAATTCAATGGTAATTCTGAAAAATTCCGCAAAACCTTGACTGAAAGTTTCAAATATTATTTTTATATACACTTGAAAAATGATATCCAGTATCATTTAGTGTCATATATCACTCACAACTTTGCTGGTTTTAGAGGCAAACGTGCACCAAACAAAATTAGTGAAAGTATGCAAGTGAAAACATTGTCACACTGGACACTTGTTGCTCAATAATGGACAATGTCACTATAGGTGTGATCTCATGGACCTTTCACAACTATGACTGGGAAGAAATGGTGGTACAGCCCTCCTCAGACTGGGGAAATTCAACACTGCACAAAAATATAAAAGGGAGTAAATGCCTGGCACATTACCTTAAAACAATGTATTGACAAATAAGAGACAAAGGTAATACTCACAGACAAAGTGAGCAATTGGCATGTGGTTACAAAAACACAGAATGTGGACCACTCTCCACCTCCAACTGGATACAAGATGATGTATGCTAATGACTCATTTCGGGGACCCTGCCCACTTCCTCAGAGCAAAAGCCTTTGCTTTGTTTTTATGTTTTTGATTAGTGAAAGTATGAACAAAATGATAAATCCTGATAGGATCCTGATAACTTCAAAACCAGGGGCAGACTGACAACTCATGGGGCCCCCGGGCAATAGGGGATCATGGGGCCCCTGTGTTCTTGCCCAAACTCAAAAATGCCTATGAAAAAAGGTACCAGGGGCATCTCATGGGGCCCCCTACTGACCCCGGACCCTCTGGCAATGCCCGAGTTTCCAAATGGTCAGTCCGCCCCTGTTCATAACCCAACATGCTCACTGTGAAGTGTGCCTACAGAATTTTGATCAGCAATGCGCAAAGTTCACAGATGATTCTGGCACTTTACAAGTAAAGCATTACACATGCAAAGCCTGCAAAGTAAAAATGTAGGAAGACTCTTTGAAAAGGGTTTTTTCATAACAAGTGATGAGATTTGCTTTCTGTTTTTGCTACTAATCAATGTAGTCTTTATGGGTACAATTAGTGAGTATTTGTAAAAACAGTAATATTCGGATATACAAAGCATAACAACTATTTTTTCAAACTTTGTGCAGGCATGAAGATACATCACCTGAATCAAGAAGTAAATATAGGAAATACATACAGCACTTACAAAATTCTACACAGGCAATTTCTATATATACATTGCATTTATTATTAATTTTAGAAATATTCTTAAAGCTTTCCTCTAAATAAGATGTCCACACATATTGATAAACAATTTTATCATACAACTCTACACAGGTTGTTTTAATTTTATGCACAATTTTGTTGTAATGGCAGTAATAGTTTTTAATAGATTTTTGTGATCAATGATAGTAAATTATTTTACTGAATAGAAAAATTATTTTGGTTTTGTCCATTATTTTTGTGGTGCTCTGAATTAGAACGTGCATACTTACTACCCTCACTACCTCTTATGTAATGGAATTGCCATATGTTCTTTTTTCCAGATGGTGCTTTCCATCATATATAAGGACATACCCAAAGGTTATGGATACCGACTGAAGCTTTCCTCCAAGCAGGGGCAGACTGACCATTTGGAAACTAGGGCACTGCTCGAGGGCCCGGGATCAATAGGGGCCCCATGAGATGCCCCTGGTACCTTTTTCACAGGCTTTTTTGAGTTTGGGCAAGGACACAGGGGCCCCATGATCGCCTATTGCCCGGGGTCCCCATGAGTTGTCAGTCCGCCCCTGCCTCCAAGATCACTATTACGTTTTGGTTTATAAAGTTTCATAAATAAATGTCTTCTTGCAAACTAAGTTGTTGAAATATGAAGGTAACATTGACAAAAAACAGGAGATATGAAGTCATGTCCTCAATGTCATAATTAAGTAGTGAATAATGCTACTTTTTTACTAAAAGTTGAATTTTGCAGGATATATTTGAATAAATTGAGTTTTGTATTGTGTGAGGTTTGTTATAGGATTAGAATAAAATATTGACATCAGAATAACTTTTGTTATGTTTTATCAAACAACCTGAAATTTGAAGAATATGTTGGAATTGATAGAGACTTGTATTGTGTGAAGTTTGGCGGAAATTGGTTAACATCTCTACATTAAAGCAGAGTTCCAGTGAAAATGAAAAAAACTAACAGTCAGCAGCTACAAAAACTGTAGCTGCTGACTTTTAAAAAATGAACACTTACCCCCCCCCCGCATAGCACGTTTCACTGCGCATGTGCGAGTAGTGCTACGCTTTGTGAATGGTCCCATAGTCTCCTGAAGACTACGGGGAGGGAGGGGGAAAGGACAGCTTCCACTTCCGATCGCCTAGGCGATCGCAGCGGAAGAGGGATCGGGTACCTGTCAATTTCCAGTACCCTCTCCCCAAAGGTGCCAATCCTTAACAGGGAGCGGGGGACCAGTCCTTAAAGCGGAGGAACTTCCCCTTTTGGGTGGAGCTCCGTTTAACCTACATTAAGCTCCCAAAAAATTAAGCTTAAGGTCACTTGTTTGCTTTATGGGAAACCAAAATCCATGAAACTTCCAGGACAGGTTTGAGAAATTCAGAACTTAGGTTGTGCAAAGTTTAAGGTCAATCGACTGATGTGTATGCACATTATGGTACATTAAGCTATTTTTATATTAAGCCAAATTCTTTAGGATTGTAAAAAAAATGGTTAAATATGAATAACTTTTGGTATTTTTTACCAAATGACCTGACATTTTTTAAAATATGTTGGCATAGATAGAGTCTTGTATTATGTAAAGTTTAGGGTAAATTGGCTAACATCTGAATTCTTTTGTGTACGTTAAGCCACATTAAGCTCCCCAAAAACCAAGCTTAATGTCATTAATTTTCCTTGAGGGAAACTAAAATCCATTAAACTTCCAAAATAGCTTTGGGACGCTGAAAACTTTAGTTGTGCAAAGTTTCAAGTCGATTTATTGAGTTTTAGACACAATATGGCACATGAAGCTATTTTTACAATAAGCTGTACACATTACATTTTAGGATTATAGAAGAAGTTACGCCTGAATAACTTTTGGCATGTTATATAAAAAAAACTGAAATTTTCACAAGATGTTGGTATATGTAGAGTCTTGAATTGTGTGAAGTTTGAGGAAAATTAGATTGGTTAATATTAACATTTTTGTACCTTAAGCCACATTAAACTTCCAAAAAAACAAGCTTAATGTCACTAGTTTGCTTTGTGGGAAACATAAATCAATGAAACTTAAAGGATCGCTTTTGGAAGTTGAGAACTTAAGTTGTGCAAAGTTTCAAGACAATTGATTGAGGTTTAGGCACATTATGGTACATTAAGCTTTTGGTACATTAGGCCAAATGTTTTAGGATTGTAAAAAAATGGTTAAATGTGAATAACTTTTGTTATGATTTTAACTATTGATCTGAATTTGTGAAATTATGTTGGCATAAATAGAGTCTTGCATTCTGTAAAGTTTGGGGTAAATTGGTTAACATCTAAGCTCTTTTTTTTTACGTTAAGCCACATTAAGCTCCCCAAAACACAAGCTTAATGTCTCCAGTTTGCCTTGTGGGAAGCCAAATTCCTTGGAACTTCTAGGAGGGGTTTGGGAAGTTGAGAATGTACGTTGTCCAAAGTTTCAAGACAATTTATTGAGGTTTAGGCACATTATGGTACATTTATTATGGTACATTAAAGTGTTACTGGGCAGCACAGTGGCTAAATGGTTAGCACTTCCGCCTGGCAGTACTAGGGTCATCTGTTCAAATCACAGCCTCGGCACCACCTGCCTGGAATTTGCATGTTCTCCCTGTGCCTGCGTGGGTTTCCTCTGGGTACTCCAGTTTCCTCCCACACTCCAAAGACATGCTGGTAGGTTAATTGGATCCTGTCTAAATTGGCCCTAGTATGTGTATGTATGAATGTGAGTTTGGGACATTAGATTGTACACCCCTTTAGGGTTAGGGACTGATGTCAATGTACAATATATATGCAAAGCGCTGAGTAAATTGACAGCGCTGTATAAGTACCTGAAATAAATAAATTTACTAAACCCACAACAGTAAAATAAGTCTGTATATGCAGTAAAGCATGCTTGTTATACTCACTGTGGAACCTAAGGGGTTAATCCTCTGCATTGTGTAAACAGGCTGTTTGATCCTTTCTTTCTGCCCCTCCTCTTGCTGAAATGACCACCCGATACAGACATCTGCACATGCTCAGTTTGGTGTGTATTGCTAGAGAGGTTTTTTTTTTTTCTTGGGAGGGTGCATGTGATCAGTACAGGGCCAATCAGCACTGTCCAGACAGAGGGTCAGAGGTTTCACATCCTCCGAGAGCAGAAAGAAAACTCCTCCTACAAGCTTCAACCAGTGCTCTGCTGAAGTCACAAGACTGCTCTAATTGCTGATGAGAAAAGGTATTTAGCAGTTTATATTTACTAAAATAATTGCATTTCCATGTTCTGTGTACTGCGGGAGACCAGATAGAGTGAATACAGAGTCCTTGGTTTAGTAACACTTTAAGCTCTTTTTACACTAAGCCACATGTTTTAGGATGGTAAAGAAATTGTTAAATGTAAGTAACTTTTGGTATGATTTGCCAAATGACCTGAAATTTTCTGAATATGTTAACATAAATAGAGTATTCTGTTGTGTGAATTTTGGGGGAAATTTATTTTTTAAATTTTTTAAAGTTATTTTTTTTGTACATTAAGCCACATTATGCTCCCCAAAAAACAAGCTTAATGTCCATCCTTTTCTTTTTGGGAAACCAAAATCCATGAAACATCTAGGATAGGTTTGGTGTGAAAAGTTGCAAACTTAGGGTGTTTTTCAAGGCAATTGATTAGGGATTAGGTACATTATGGTACATTAAGCTCTTTTTAACCGGTTCACGTCAACAGTACGCAAATATGCAGCCTCTCAGTAGCTGGGCCTTGATGCTGAGCAGCTGCATATTTACGTACAAAAGGTAAACAAACATGTTTCGAGAGCATCTACCCTACGTGCTCCTGGCACATTTGCCGACGTCTCACAGAAAGGTCCCGATCACTACTTGCGATTGGGACCTTTCTGATCATGTTACCTCTATGACAGCCAATCACAGCGGTCATGTGACCCTAAACCCTGCCCCGCCACCTGTCATCACAAACCAGGAGGTACCTGCGTCAAGGGGTTAAATTAAGCTGTTCACTTAGAGTATGATTAACCAAATGATCTGAAATGGTCAGGATATGTTGGCATAGACAGAGTCTTTTGTTGTGTGACGTTTGTGGGAAATTGGCTAACATCTAAGGGTTTTTTTGTACAATAAGCCACAGTAAGCTCCCCAAAAAACAAGCTTAACTAGTAGCCGACCACAGATAGCCGAATGACGGCTGCACTGCGGCCGGCCAGTTCTGAGTGGACGTCATATGACGTCCCACCAGAACACGCTCTCCTGCGCCCCCCAGGGGGCGCGCACCCTGCGATCTCCGTGATCGCTGTGTCCTACGGACACAGCTGATCCCGTGATGTGGTAAAAGGCCAATCACAGCGGCCTTTTACCACCTGATCAGCGGTGTCCAATGACACGCTGATCAGAGGGAAATGCAAGTGCCGGTTCTCGGCTGCACTTTCCTCACGCTGTCAGATCGTGAGGAAAGTACTGCCGAGAAACGGCAGTTGTCAGAGCGAGGATCGGCACCGATCATCAGGGCACTGATCATCAGTGCCCTGATGATCGGTGCCCAGCAGTGCCACCCGCAAGTTCCGCCCACCTGTGCCCAGCAGTGCGCCCACTAACTCCGCCCACCTGTGCCCAGCAGATCACCCACCTGTGCCCAGCAGTGCCACACACCTGTGCCCAGAAGTGCCACCTACCTGTGCCCAGCAGTGCCACCCACCTGTGCCCACCCGCCTGTGCCCACCAGTGCCACCCACCTGTGCCCACCCACCAGTGCTGCCCACCAGTGCCACCCACCAGTGCAGCCCAGCAGTGCTGCCAGTCAGTGCCACCAGTCAGTGCCCAGCGGTTGTGCCAGTCAGTGCCGCCAGTCAGTGCCCAGCAGTGATGCCAGTCAGTGCCGTCTATCAGTACCCATCATCAGTGTCACCTATCAGTGCCGCCTATCAGTGCTGCATATTAGTGCCGCCTATTCGTGACACCTCATTAGTGCTGTCTATCAGTGCCGCCTATCCGTGCCACCTCATTAGTACTGCCTATCAGTGCCCTTTAGTGCTGCCTATCAGTGCCCATCAGTGCCGCCTATCAGTGCCCATCAGTGCTGCCTCATCAACGCACATCAGTGAAGGAGAAAAATTACCTGTTTGAAAAATTTTATAATAGAAACAAAGAAACTTTTTTTTTTTTTCAAATTTTTTGCACCTTTTTTATTTATAGCGCAAAAAGTAAAGCGCCCAGTGGCCAAAAGTAAGCTCTATTTGTGAGAAAAAAATGATCAAAATTTCATATGGGTACAATGTTGCATGACCGCGCAATTGTCAATCAAAGTGCGGCAGCGCTGAAAGCTGAAAATTGGCCTGGTAAATAAGGGGGTATAAGTGCCTGGTAGGCAAGTGTTTAATGTCACTAATTTGCCTTGTGGGAGACCATAATCCATGAAATTTACAGGGTAGATTTGGAAAATTGAAAACTTAGGTTGTGAAAGACAATTAATTAAGGTTTAGGCACTTTATTACACATTAGGCTACATTAAGCCATTTTCACATTAAATGTCTTAGGATGTTCCTTAAAGTCATTACCTTAACTTTTACTTTTGATAACCACTGGAGGACAGGAGCAGATATGTACAGGATTTTGAACTTTCATTTTGTAACAGCTATTTTACCTCACTAAGAAATATAACAGGTTCTAAGGTTTGGATGTATGCATCCTAAGATACACCCATCCACACACCAATGCCGAAAAGTAAAGTTCCCTTTTTTGTTTCAATGCAAATAGTAGACATCAAAATAAAGTGTTTTTTTCCATATTCCATGTCAATAGACATTTTATAAATGTGGCACTACTGTTGTACCACACAATACCACCACCCACCCCTTCCAGTAACCCTCTGCCTAGTTTTTGAATGGGAAACTTCAATGTTTACCCCGAGAGCCATACATGAAGTATAAGAGAGAAACATAATCTTTGAACCTAGACTATGTCCCACGCTGTAGGAAGCCCCTGATTTGCAAAATTCGCCAATGACCCTAGGGTATGTTCTGCAGCACTCTGTAGGTTTTCTGAACAGAAGCATCTGAGACTCAACCCCATCCTCTGAAGATATTGACCAGCTGTTACTCCTTGGTCTCATTGTTTATCTCTGAAAGCCTTGTACATCATCATCCAGATGTCCACTCCATTCGGATTCCTTTACCAGACTATAGTCCTGGTAGCTGCTTTTGGATGACTAGTAAACACATTCCTACAAGCTCAATTTCCATCTCCCAACCAGTTCCCAGTATAAATTACTGCCACTGGAAGTAAAGGAGGCACATTTCATTTTCGGCTGAGAAAATTTTCCTGAAGATTTCTCAAAGCAGAACATCAGCAGAACAGACACTAACTTTAACATCAACATTGTTACTCAACATTGGTTGATCTATCTCATTCTAACCAGGAGTCTTCCACTTGAATGTCTTTTAGAAAAGCACATGGAATCCCCTGGAATCACCATCCCTGTCCCACATTCCCCGAAAACCGGGAAAAATTAATTAAACAATCACACGGAATGAAACAGAAAAAAGGTGGCACTCTGTTAGCCTGCTCCTAAAATGACCTTCATTATCCAGCAACAATTGAAAAGTTCCTCCATTCAAGAAAATAAACCTTTTGTTCATTCAACATTGGGTTAAACCATCTAAACACACATTACAAGTGCATTTAATAGCTATTATTTTGCTTATACAATATGTTCTGTTGTGTGGATTGTTTCCTGAGACTATTTTTACACCCTCATTACTGGGAGAATTTTTTATTTAAAGGATAGAATTGACACTTGCACTAGGTCCAAAAAATATGTATTGATAGACCATTACACAATAGTATTGAAACCTGTGAAACCAGGAACCTTAAAGGTGTATATCTTTGCAGCCAGAAGTCCCAGTTAAACGGGATATCTTGTTTTATTGAATTCAGTTATATAGGGTACTAAATGAAATAACTAAAATCTATTTTATAAGTCTTGATTTGCACATAATTTTATTTTGGTGCACAGCTTTTATTGCATATTTTGGTGCGCCAAAACATTATTGACATGATATTTTCATTGTGATAGGTTAGCATTATGGGTTAGGCTCATATGGTAAGTGCTACATTAGGTTCCAGTTAAGATTTAAGCTGATGGCTCAGGTGCAGGTTAACTGTCTAGACATTGGATTATGGGTTAATTTAAAGTGAAATACCAGTAAGCAACTTTGATTTTCTGAGTTTGATAACTGTGTAACACATTAGATAAAATGAATAATATTTGTGTACTGAAATTTACCTAGTTAAAGAACAAAACACCAATTTTCAGACACCTGGCATTAAAAAGGTCTGATAGTTTCCAGGGCTTGGCATGTATGCTGTATTTTTCCTAATAGCAAAGAATTGCGCATCTTTCTCCCTGTTGACCTACACAAGTTTAGCATTGAAATAGAAGGGGATTAAAATTTCCCTGAACAAAGACATCTAATTTCTAAAATCAATACAGACACCGTGTTTGGAAATCAATTATTCTTTCCTTTTATTTTGGGGTAGTTGAATTTAATCCCATTCATATATTTACAGAGCTGCAGAAACTCGGCTAGTAAGTAATATGTAAGGATTCTCACTTCATGTTAGTTTGCCCATCTGACAGCCTAAACATAACAGCAATCTCTTTTGCCTCAGGTTGGATTTCAGTAAAGGAAGGCTATACTTTTATCAATGAATGGTAGGTGTTCTCTGATTTGCTGAGATGGAGAGGGAGGCAGAAGACTCCATGAGTACCACCTCAGCCAATCAAAGAACGCCTTCATTGATAAAACACAAGACATTTCCCAACTACTATAGATGGGATGCCACATGACCAACTCTGTTTCTTTCCAGCTGCAGAAGAGAAGTGCATAGGGCTCGGGAAGGAACATACCAAGGCTTACTGTATGCAACCCAAGCTTCTGCACAGTATTTCAGCATATACATTGGCCAAAGCCTTAAATTCAACCAAGCTGGCCCAAACTATTTTCTTTAAAGTTACAGGAAACATTGAATTCTTCTTTAGGGCCTCAGAGTTCATGCAATTTAGCACTATTGTTTTCCTCACATAAAAAAAACGTAAAAGCAGGAACATTTTATTATGACACCTAGATCCATTTCTCCAAACATACCCAAAATACAAAAGTCACCATAGGGTAACATACAACATAAATTGTAAAGTTATGAGAAAAAAAGACTCAGGGTTGAATTTCATAGTGCTTGTACAGTTAGGAGAATTAAATTTGATAACTTGCCACATGACATTCGCGTTAGACAGGGGTATCCCATTTACCTATTTTAAATAATCGGACAGGGGTGAGATTTATGAAGGTACTGCAATTGGATCAGTTTATCTCTTGCAAATACAACCATGCAAAAGTAAGAGCTGGAAACATGTTTTCCAGTCTGCTAAAATATGTCAGGAATATCTTTATTCCACTGATCTCTAGTTTGGGATAACCTGGAGGGTTTCCTTTGAAGGAGGGTGCCATAGGTTCTGGAAACCAACAGCAAATTATTAGATTTTAACAGTATGGTTACCAGTACCATTTTAATTTAAAAAATGTTGACTTTACAATCGCTTTAAAGTGGTTGTAAAGGCTAAAGGGGACACACTGATTGCTATACACCTGGAGGCCAATTATTATACATTTAAAAATATAGATGGGAAGGTTGAATAATACATATAAGACCTTTTTGAGAAGTACCATTTAAATAAATTGATTCTACCTAACAGAGTAAAACAGAGGCCATAGCAGACAGAAATCTTACATTTAAATCCTGTGATAAGAGCGTTTAAGTAATTTTCCGTGTATTTTGTTAGGTGTAATTGAATTCCCACACCCGAGTTTCTGACTTTGTCAGTAGGTTTCAGAAGACAGTTATTACTCAGACCTAGATCAGTTCATGCATCCATCAAGAAACCATGTGGCCTTCCTTGACTGACTTTAAAGCCTGAGTACAAACCAAATAAATTAACTACTGTAATTTGTAAAATGTATTTCACTATCGCATGTTGCTGGTTTGATAAACATATTAACCTTTCTAAAAAGAAGAAGGGAACAGCTCACTGACCATTTATTCTTCAGTCCAACAAAAAGATCAGTCCATCCACGATGTAAACACCCCAATGTGTTTCACTCAGTATGGAGCTTAATCATAGGGTGACACTGAGTAAGCTCAATTTTTGGAGTGAAGCACCCTGAAGTGTTTGTACCTTGTCTGTGTTCAATACAGACTTGTGATCTCAGCATCTCAGTGCTGCCAGGGTTCTTCCCTACATATCTGCACATAGTTCCCATTGGCTACCTGCTTGAGTGAGTCATAGGACCGCAACCATGGTGTAGATTGCAGCCAAACCCATCTCCACCTTTAGGTGCTGTGGTGAGGAGGCTCTTACTGTTGCTATAAGGGCTTGCACACTGGGCTTGCCCTACTGTGCCAACAAGTGCTCTGCTTCCCCAAGACTCCTTGCAGTTCTCTGTGACTCCTCTGGGGCCATTTACACTGCTTAGCCCCAGCTGCAATAACTAATCTCTGGTTAGCTAGTCCACCCTTGGTGGGAACAGACTCCAGTTTGTGACATCACCTTTGTGACTTTCACATTCAAAGATATTTTAGTTTTAGATATTAGAATATAAACTCCTGGGAAAGAGGAGGAGGAGGCTTTTTGAAAGACATTACTTTGAAGCTGACCAGATGTGTCTCCTAGAGCGAGATTATATAGAGCTTGATTTTTTTTTTTATTTGGTCACCTTTAGGTAATATCCAGGATGTTCCATGTAAAAAGTTGAAGTTTATTAATCATTTGAATAGGGAAAAGAAATCAATTTTAGGATTGATTTCTGTGGTTTATTATTATATAAGACTGGCTCATTGCATACCTTTTTTATGTCACACAGGACAAACAGAGTACTCAATATACCAACATCAAAAACCAAACTTCAACCCAACCCAACCCAAATCTAGTTACTATATGATGTAGAAGTTCATAAAGTAAATAAAAATTTAAATTTACCTCCCCTAATTAAGCCAAATCCTCTTTCATTTGAGCTTCACACTATCTGTCTCCAAGACACTGCAGCTCACAGGTGTGGCCAGAATCTGGATAACAACCTACAGGCCTGTCAATCAGCAATGAAAGAGGTGTTAGCCATGACCCCAGCAATATTTGTTAATCCCACTGTAGCACAAGCAGGTACAGTCTACATGAGAGTGGCATCTCTGTTTAGAATTCAGGAACAGTGGAGCATTGTTGCCACAGCATCACAGCTAGGTGCATTAATGTGTTACTAAACCCACAACAGTAAAATCAGTCTGTATAAGCAGTAAAGCATGCTTGTTATACTTGGGAATGCAACAGCATGTACTATATACAGTACTGTGTGTTAATATCACTTGACCAGTAGATGGCACTGTACACTAAGGTTACCAGTTGTGCATATCTGTAAACTTGTTGGTTCTCTCTCTTCTCTCTCTCTCTTCAAAACCAAGATGTCTGCTGTTACAGTCTGCTGAAATGTTTTGTATGTTCACAACTTAAGCCACACAAGTAAACCAAGTTCTGCCTCATCACAAGCTAGTAGTGTCTTCTCTAACACTTAATCAACAATACTCACTGTGGAATCTAAGGTTTTAATCCTCTGCATTGTGTAAAAAGGCTGTTTGATCCTGACTTCTCTGATCCTTCCTTTCTTCCAGTGTCCCCCTCTTATCTCCCGATAAGACATATCATGTGTAGTCACTCTGCACATGCTCAGTTTGGTGTGTTTTGCTAGAGAAGTTTTTTTTTTCTTGGGAGAGTGCATGTGATCAGCACAGTGCCAATCAGCACTGTCCAGACAGAGCTCATTGGTCCTGCGTCCTTATAGAGCACAATGAAAACTCCTAATACAAGCTTTAACATGTGCTTGGTGTACACTGATAGAAGTCACAAGACTGCTCTGACTGCTGGTGAGAAAAAGTATTTAGCAGTTTATATTTACTAAAATAATTGCACTTCCATGCTGCAGTACATATTAAAGTGGTTCTAAAGGCAGAAGGTGCCATTCTCTGCATTAAGGTAAAAAATGTTCAGTTATCAGCTCCCCCTCCCCCCTTCCCTTTAGCCAGATGTTGATCTGGAGCTGTGCCCAAGAGGAGCGAGCCTGCATGAGTGCCCCCATAGCAAGCGGCTTGAGAGGGAGGAGCCAAGAGCGCCGATGGAGGATCAGGGTTACTCTGTGCAAAACCATTTCACAGAGCAAGTTAGTATATCATGTTTGCTATTTTAAAAATATTTATTTTCCCTTTACAATCACTTTAACCACCTTCCGTCCGCCCTATAGTACAATGATGGGTGCAAGGTGGTTCTCTCGTTCTGATAGGACGTCATATGAAGTCCTACCATTCTCACTGCGCATGCGCAGCTCAGGGAGTGAGCAGTGCGGCAATCGCCGGTGCGCTGTGTCCCTCGGACACAGCGGATCACGGAAAGAACCGAAGATGTCGGCTCGGTCATGTGATCAGCTGTGTCCAATCACAGCTGATCACATGTAAACACGGAAATGCCGGTTATTGGCATTTCTCTCCTCTCGAGCTGTCATGCTGACAGCTCTAGAGGAGAGGAGAGCCGGTAATCGGCTTTCCACGGAGGGGACATGTACACTGATCATCAGGGCACTGATGATCAGTGTGGCCCCAGAAGTGCCACCTGTCAGTGCTCTTTAGTGCCACATGCCAGTGCCCATCAGTGCCACGTGTCAGTGCCCATCAGTGCCACATCAATGCCACATATTAGTGCATACCAGTGCACATCAATGCCACATATCAGTGCCCATCTGAGCTGCCTTTCAATGTCACCCATCAGTGCCAGTCAGTGCCACCTATCAATGCCAATCAGTGCCACCTATCAGTGCTGCCAATCAGTGCCACCTATCAGTGCCAGTGAGTGTCGCCTATCAGTGCGCATCAGTGCCAGTCAGTGCCGCCTATCAGTGCAAGTTAGTGCCGCCTATCAGTGCCAGTCAGTGCCGCCTATCAGTGCTGCCTATCAGTGCCATATATCAGTGCTGCCTTTCAGTGCCCATCAGTGATGCCTGTCAATGCCCATCAGTGCAACCTACCAGTGCCTCCTCATCAGTGCCCACCAGTACCACCTATCAGTGCCCATCACTGCAGCCTCATTATCGCACATCAGTGAAGGAGAAAAATCACTTATTTACAAAATTGTATAACAAAAACTAAGAAAAAATGTGTTTTTTTTCAAAATTTTCAGTGGTTTTTGGTTTGATTAAGAAAAAATAAAAATCCCAGAGGTGATTAAATACCACCAAAAGAAAGCTCTGTCTTAAAAAAATGTCATATGGGTACAGTGTTGCATGACCGTGCAATTGTCATTCGAAGTGTGACAGCGCTGAAAGCTGGAAATTGGCCTGGGCAGGAAGGGGGTATAAGTGCCCTGTAGGCGAGTGGTTAAGGAATACACTGCTGATACGACCTTGTCCTACTACTGTATGTTAACTGGATAGTGAAAGAACAGCAGCAGCAAAGTTTGTCCCTCTGCTCACTCTCTGTTCCTAGTTAGCAGCACACCTGACTGGCTGCCAGCTCTGCATGCAATTGAGTTCTGCTCTATATGGAATTAAAAATTTCTGAATTTAAAAAGTCAAATTCAGGTACTTACATTAGCTACATTTAAGGGGCATACAATGAAAATAGCTGCCTTAATTAATACGCATATTTTATACCTGCCTGGAGTTCAGCATTAAAGTTACAAGTGGCAACAGTAAAATAAATGTAAATTTATGCTGCACAACACATTTCAAAAGGATATTGTTAAATTTTATTAGGGATGCTGATTCTCCCTATTTTTATTTGAACATGCTAAATAAACATTTTTCTTAGCCATAGTAAAAAAAAATGAACACATTTTAGCCTGCATGTGTCATCTCAATACAAACATAATTATGCAATTTGAATTGGCAGGTGTAGTTTGTTCTTGAGCTACTCCGTCTTGAAAACAGCTCCGGAGAGACAACTGGTTTTACACTATTTACAATGTCCTCTCTGAATAGAAGTCTTCCTTTAGAATGCTTGTTTGGTACTTAATGCAGATCATATATGGTGTTCCACACACACTCAGCTGGAGCCCTAGAACAATTGGATGCAGTGTGGTATGGCTTATGGTTTTTGATCTAAAAACTTATTTGCCATCTTGGCTTCCCTAATACTGTAGATGCCTTTGAATAAATGGCTCTGATCATATTGGACCATGAGCATGTCTTACAATGTATTTTTTATTTCAGTAACTGTTATTTCAGTTCTTCTGTTACGATCTATGTACTATCTTAATTCTAGGTGATCCTGTGCTTTTTTCATTCCATGGATTTTCATGTGTAGCTAAAGTGGTTCTAAAGGGAAAAATATTTTTTACCTTCATGCATTTCCTGCATAAAGGTAAAAATAATTCCAGTATTTGCAACACCCCCTCACCCCCTAAATACTTACCTGAGGCCTCACTTGATCCAGCGCTGTTCCCATCTGCAGTGGCCCTCGCCTCTCTCACAGGACAGAAAGGTAGCAGTGGGATCCATTGGCTCCTGCTGCTGGCAATCAAATTCTGTGAGCAGAGGGCCAGGTTGAGCCACGCTGTGTGTATCTATGAATGCACACAGCAGGGATCAATAGCACGCCCACATGTGTGCCATCATGGGAAGCAGATTCCTATGGTGGCACGTAGAGAAGAGAAGGAGCATAAAGCACCAACTGGGGACCCAAAAAAAGGAGGATTCTGGCCACTCAAACAGGAAAGTATAAACCTGTTTATTATTTTAATTAAAAAAAAAAAAAGGTTTACAACCCCTTTGAGACTCTATAATTTAACCAGTATTAATAGACTGGCACATGCTATGTACATTTAGGAATAAATCCTTTACCATAATTCACAGATCTGTTTATAATTCGTGATCCTATGAGGAAATGGGAGTGCATTGTAAGACTTTTTAGTAAATAATACGCAATTTTACATTGCCATACAATTATTCAAATCAGTGGTGGTCATGTTACATGGTATTAGGGGCTTAACTGTGGCACCTAATATTATCAATATCCTTTTTGTTTAGTAAACCTATGAACAAAGATGTTGTCAAGTGCTTTAGCTCTCATCTGTATCCCTACCTCCTACAACCATGAGGCCTGTTTGACTGCTCTTGCACCAACCTTTGCAGGAACCCAACATGCTTACAAAGCTGCTTCTATTTGCCAACACTCTGCCTAAATATGAACTGATGAAACCCTATATTCAGGTATCTTTTTTAAATAATGTGCTCTGAAATGTCTTTTGACTAAACCAACCTGAAATTTTTTTTTCATCAATGACATTGATAATGAAAAGCATGAATATAATCAGTGTAAACTGTTGTTTATGAAATGAGACAGCATTTATTCAGTAAGAGGGAGGCTGAATTCTCATCTGAGTGATTTCCAAGAGTATAATGCCACCACTTAGCACATGGAAACAACAGAAAACATGAGTTGTCATAAAAGTCAATCTAGACATGTCATATCAGCTATAATGCCTGATTTTTACTGCATCAATGACTGTATGGAGGTCCAGAGAAATAATTGGCACAACAAATACTATATTCAACTCCTTGTTATGAGGGACGTAAAGTGGTTCTAAAAACAGAAGGTTTTACCCTAATGCATTCTATGCATTGAGGTAAAGACCTTCTAGGTGCAGCTCCCCCCTCTGCCTGCTCTTATACTTACCTGAGCCCCATCTCGATCTAGCGAGGGTCTCTCTCTCCTCATTGGATCACACAGCAACAGGAGCCATTGGCTTTTGCTGCTGTCAATCGTAGCCAGTGAGCCAATGAGGAGAGAGAGGGGGCCATATCCATTCACAGGAGCATGGCTTGGGCTCCCATAACAAGAGGGGACATGTGGAAGGGGGGAGGAGCTAGGACCACCAGCAGGGAACCCAAAAAGAAGAGGATTGGGGCTGCTCTGTGCAAAAAGACTGCACAGAGAAGGTAAGTACAGCATAGCATGTTTGTTAATTTTAAAAAAATACAACCTTTAGAATCACTTTAAATGTATAGGGAGTGATAGACAAGCTATAATTTATTTTGTGATTTATGTTTTTTTTATGGGGACTCAGTTCAAATTGTTTTAGAAGATGAAAGTACTACCCTGTAAACTGCCCTATGAATTTGTGTTCATGGGGCAGTTTATATAATATACAAATATTATATATATATATATATATATATATATATATATATATATATACACACACACACACATTGTATTGCCGAAGGTAAAAGGCCTGGCTTGCAGTCTCTGCTCTAATTCATCCCAAAGGTGTTCCATCGGGTTGAGGTCAGGACTCTGTGCAGGCCAGTCAAGTTCCTCCACCCCAAACTCGCTCATCCATGTCTTTTTGGACCTTGCTTTGTGCACTAGTGCGCAATCATGTTGGAATAGGAAGAGGTCATCCTCTTCCTGAGGTAATGGTAGCTGGGGGTGAAAACTGACATTTTCTCTCAAATATTGCTCACTGTTAAAATCGGATGTCTTTCTTTTTTTCCGAGGTAATAGTGGTTGGAAGTGAATTTGTCAGCTTTGTTGATTGTTAAAGATGGCTGTCATCCTCTGCTTGAGGTAATGGTGGTTGTAGGTGAAAACTGACATTTTATCTGAAATTTTGCAAGCAGTTAAAGATGGCTACCACTCTCTCTCTAAAATAATGGTGGCCTTGGATGAGACTGATCACTTCTTCACTTGGATGCTCATGCTTGTCTGAGGTCAGCGATGCTCTGAAATGAATGAGTATCAGAATGCAAGTCCCAGCCACTCCTCGGCAGATGTGACGGTTGTGCTGCAGGACAGGCAAATCCACCAGACTCAGTACTCAGGTTCCTGCATCCTTCCTCTTCTGCAGTCTGACAACTATGACCTAGAACTTTCTTGAGGCATTGCTTCTCATTGCTTTTTCCCTCTTCTCTGGCCTTCTTCTGGCTCGACCAAGCAGCTTAGTTTTTTTCAAGTGTCATCTCGCATTTTGCTCCTTAAAAACAGCCACACTGTCTTTTTCCACAGCAGGCTGTATTTCTCCTGAGGTTACCTGTGGGTTTTTCTTTGTATTCTGAACAATTCTTCTGGTAGTTGTGGCTGCAATCTCTCTTTTTCTACCTGACCTTGACTTGGTATCAAGACATCCTCAAATTCTCCACTTCTTAATTAGTGATTGAACAGGAAGCTTTGGATATATTTTTATATCCTTTTCCATCTTTATATATAAAGTTCCATTACCTTGTTAGGCGGGTCTTTTGATGGGTATTTTCTACTCCCCTTGGCTCAGTATTTAGCCTGCTCAGGGCATCCACATGACAGTTAACAATCTCATTGACTATTTACAATATACACAGACACTAATTGCAATTTAAAAAGCCACAGATGTGGGAAATTAACTTTTGATTAACATTTTAACCTGTGTGTCACCTTGTGTGTCTGTACCAAGGTCAAATATTCCAGGGTATGTAAACTTTTGATCAGGACCATTTGGGTGATTTCTGTTATCATTATGATTTAAAAAGGAGCCAAACAACTACACTATAATGCCAAAAGTATTGGGACACCCCTCCAAATCATTGGATTCAGGTGTTCTAATCACCTCCATGGCCACAGGTGTTTATAACCAAGCACCTAGGCATGCAGACTGCTTCTACAAACATTTGTGAAAGAATGGCTCACTCTCAGGAGCTCTATGAATTCAAGTGTTGTACAGTAATAGGTTGCCACCTGTGCAATAAGTCCATTCGTGAAATTTGCCTGCTACTAAATATTCCACGGTCAGCTGTTAGTGGTAATGTAACAAAGTGGAAGCAACTGGGAACAACAGCAACTAAGCCAAAAGTGGTAGGCCACGCAAAATGACAGAGTGGGGTCAGCACACAGTGTGCAGAAGTTGCCAACTGTCTGCAGAGTCAATAGCTAAAAACCTCAGAACGTAATGTGGCCTTCAGATTAGCACAACAGTGCATAAAGGACTTCATGGAATGGATTTCGATGGCCAAGCAGCTGCATTCAAGCTTTACATTATCAAGTGCACTGCACAGCGGCGGATGCAGTGGTGTAAAGCACGCTGCCACTGCACTCTAGAGCAGTGGAGACATGTTCTCTGGAGTGATAAATTATACTTCTCTGTCTGGCAAGCCAATGTACATGTTTAGAGCAGTGGAGACGTGTTCTCTGGAGTGTCAAATTATACTTCTCTGTCTGGCAAGCCGATGTATGTGTCTGGGTTTGGTGGTTGCCAGGAGAACGGTATTTGCCTGACTGCATTGTGCCAAGTGTAAAGTTTGGTGGAGGGGGGATTATGGTATGGGGTTGTTTTTCAGTGGTTGGGTTTGGCCCCTTAGTTCCAATGAAAGGAACTCTTAAGATATCAACATACCAAGACATTTTGGACAATTTCATGCTCCCACATTTGTGAGAACAGTTTGCGGATGGCCCCTTCCTGTCCCACCATTATTGCACACCAGTGCACAAAGCAAGGTCCATAAAGACATGGATGAGCAAGTTTGGGATGGAGGAACTTGACTGGCCTGCAGAGTCCTGACCTCAACCCAATAGAACACCTTTGGGATGAAGTAGAGTGGAGATTGTGAGCCAGGCCTTTTCATTTGACATCAGTGCCTGACCTCACAAATGCGCTTTTGATGAATAGTCAAACATTCCCATAGACACACTCCTAAACCTTGAGGACAGCCTTCCCAGAAGAGCTGAATCTGTTATAGCTGCAAAAGGTGGGCCAACTCAATATTGAACCCTACGGACTAAGACTGGGATGCCATTAAAGTTCATGTGCGTTTAAAGGCAGGCATCCCAATACTTTTGGCAATATAGCGTATGTGAAAATAAATGGCTTCATATGGTTACTATTCTTAAAAGAAAACAGTTTTTTGGCATTATCAGTCATATATTCAATATCAATGCCAAAATGTCACGATTTCTGCCAGGGTATGCAAAATTTTGAGCACAACTGTATATATATATATATATATATATATATATATATTTATTTTTATATATATATATATATATATATATATATATATATATATTTATATATATATTTATACTGTATATTCAGTATCACTACTGCACTGAAATTTTTGTTGTCAAGAGTCAAAGTTCTTTTGTTCTGCTTCTCCGCATTTACAGAAGTAACATTCCTCTAGGTATGTTTTATGCTTTATTGTTTTTCTGTCACTCTAATTGTCTTTCATTTGCTCATTGAAAACCTTGATGAGACTGATTGAATGTGTTATAAAATTAATATAATCTTAATTTATTCTTTGATTTTTATTCTAACCATATTAGATGATATAACCTCACCTCAGCCCTTGAAACCCAATTACCCAATAATGTATGAGAACAGTACTGTGCATTCCATAGCAACAGCTGCAATACTGGTAATATTGGGTGTAATTTAGCTACTATAAATTAAGGAACGTGCGTAGGCACCATCATGACAGCATAATTATGTCACAAGTTGATATGCTGAAGTATACAGATGACAATGTGTACTAATTTTGCTGATCAACATACCCAATGAACAGACGCCACTAATAGATCAGACAGACACAATTAATGCAACTAGTCACTGTAAAAAAACAAAAAGATAGATGAAGCTGTTCAGAATGTAGTGCTAACAAGCAGAGCAGTCTGGAGCCATTTGCTGTCAGAGGTAATAACACTCAAAGCAGAGAAGAGCAGTAACACAGCGGCACTTTGATGGTGATGATGTACTGATGTACAAGCACACACCTGTGAAGAGGACACTAAATCTACCCTAGCATTCATTACGGTGGTGGTAGGAAAAACAACACTAATAATGAAAAGTGTAAACGGAAATAGCAGACAGCAGAGAATGACATTTGCATGGTCCCAGACAGCTTGTTAGCTGAAGTGGGTTTTAATTAGCTATTTTCCAGCAGCAAACGAGCAAATTAGTGACAGCCATAAACAAGCAGAGACAATCAGGTTTGGAGAAAATGAGGAAAACATAATTTTTATGAAATCTTCCATATACGTAAAGACTGAGCCAAGGTGTGATTTTATCCCAACAATTTCAGGCTTAGGAGATTGTATTCATGTAAATGTTTATGCATCCTGTGAAACGGTATATGTGCAGAAAACTAGACTTTCATACTAAGTCCAGGCTATGCTGTTACTTGAAGCAAGGTATTATAGATTTAAATTTACTGTAGATATAAAGAACTGCAAAGCCAGTGAACTGGGGTGACAGCAGCTATGTCCTCAATTATGGGGTTATCCTTATACTGTAATGCCTCCCTGTCAATTTTACTTTGTACTTATTGCTGTAAAGGTTAGTGAGGACATCTATTCATCTTCTGCTATTGTTAGGATTCAATGCACACAGTCTTCTGAATGTTTGTTATTTTGTTATTACACACAGTGATATATTGTAGTATGCGTTGGTGTATCTACACACATTGCAATGCTCCAGACAGAAAACACATTGCATCTCTCCAAACAGAAAAGCTATATTGCACACCAGGTAATAATGCCTATAGATAAGTTGTAGGCAGGTGTGGCCTGCAGCATATGTGCCAACCTGAAGGTGGCGCTGTGCTGTTTCTGTGAATATTTTTGGATACTATACTCTATGGACACTTTTGTTTAAAGGACACTTTGTTTATATATATATATATATATATATATAGATAGATAGATAGATACACACAGGTTGAACAAAATTATAGAAACACCAGGTAAAAGAACAAAATCATTACCTAATATGGTGTTGGACATCCAGGATGGCCTAAATTCTTCTGGGAACTGACAAATATAAGTCTTGGATGGTGGATAATGGAATCTGACACCACTCTTCCTCAAAAATCGTTCCAGTTCTCACAGGGATGCCAAAGGCAGAAAACGAGCCCAAACCTTGTTCTCCAAGATTGACCATAGTGGCTCTATGATATTGTGGTCTAGCAACTGCACCCCCAAGGAAGGTGCAAGACTTTGTTTGCATGCTCATCAAACTGTGATTTGACCACACCAGCTGTGTGAATCAGAGCATTGTTGTCTTGGTAAATGGCACTGTCTTCGGGAAGCAATGTCTGCACCAAGGGGCAGGGGCATATTTACCAGAAGGCAAACAAGGCAATTGCCTAGGGTGGCATTTTTTAGGGGGGCAGCGCAGCCTCCCTGGAAGAAGGGATGAAAGAAGGGACAGGTGGGAACTGAGAGATTCTGCGGGCTGCTTGATGGTGTATGCAGAGCCCGATTCTCATTCCCGGGGATGTCCGAAGCTGGTGAGTGTCTTCGCTCTCTGGTTGGGTGGGGTGGCCAGTGTATGGGGGGCAGTGGTAGTGGAAAGCTCTCTCTTGTGGGGGTGGGGGTGCTGTCTAGCAATCCAATGGACGTGTCAAGGTTTGGCGAATTCCAGGAGAACAGTACTTGCCTGACTGCGTTACGCTAAGTTTAAAGTTTGGAGGAAGGTGGATTATGGTGTGGGGTTGCTTTCAGGGGTTGGGCTTGGCCCCTTAGTTCCAGTGAAGGGAACTCTTAAGGCATCGGCATACCAAGACATTTTGGACAATTTCATGCTCCCAACTTTGTGGGAACAGTTTGGGGATGGCCCATTCCTGTTTTAACATGACTGCACACCAATGCACAAAGCAAGGTCCATAAAGACATGGATGAGCGAGTTTGGGGTGGGGGAACATGACTGGCCTGCACAGAGTCCTGACCTCAACCCAATAGACCACCTTTGGGATGAATTAGTGCGGAGACTGTGGGTCAGGCCTTTTCATCTAACATCAGTGCTTGACCTCATAAATGCGATTCTGATGAATGGTCAAACATTCCCATAGACACACTCCTAAACCTTGTGGACAGCCTTTTCAGAAGAGTTGAAGCTGTTATAGCTGCAAAGGGTGGGGCAACTTAATATTGAACCCTACGGACTAAGACTGGGATGTCATTAAAATTCATGTGCGTGTAAAGGCAGGCGTCCCAATACTTTTGGCAATATGGTCTATTTAGACCTGTTTAGTTGCAAAAACATGCTTTACCCTCATCAAGATCTCAACTAAGTACTTTACGATCTACAGTTTACAGTACAGCTACCCCCTCAACAAAAAAATATTTCAACCATTTAGATCACTTGTGGATTTGCACCACAATAATATCTTTGAGATTCTTTCCATTTTGTTTTCAGACTTGCTATAATTGTTTGCGGGGTTTAAAAAAATGTTCAGAGCATTTTTCAATTCTGTAGCCACTCCACAGGATACGATGCTGTATTATTGTCCAATGGCCAAGTTACCAGTAGGCTTTCACCGGGAAATATAGTTTTCCCATTCCTGGCACCTCTGTGCCATGTGGCAGAGGTTTGTGTACCACCACCCTAACTGAACAGAATTACTAATCTGTTAGCAAGTAAAACATTCCTGTACATGTTTATAAATGGTGAGGTTGTTTATTAGCCCAGAGTTCTTCTCTAAGACTGGATTATATTAACGTTTATTCTGTTTAGCTTAGTTTGTTGGCTTTGCAACACAGCATAATATATGATTTGAGAATGTTATCAGACATCTAGAAATGCGTATAGAGGATGAAAACAGTTACTAATCATAATTACAGAAGTGAGAAATCTATTTAACTTCAAGAACGTAAATAAACCATAACTATGTAATGTGCGGTCTGCCAAAATGATAAATCCTCGCAGCCTTACCTCACAAAAACTTTCAAGGACACACACAATTCTAGAGGGCTTTCTTCTGTGCTATCTACAAATGCCAGCATTGTGCCCTAGAGAAATGGACCTGAAGAACGATGACTTGTATGTTCAAGCAGATGGTGTGGTAAAGCCCTTATTCATGGGTAGTTTTAAAGGTAACTCTTATTATTACTTTGACAGTCTGTCGAAATGTTATTTTAAGTCTTTCAAACACTTTTTTGTAACAAGCAGAAATGGAATGGGCTTTGTTTTTCTGCATTTGACTTGCATTTCTAGTGGCAGGTCTGCAGATTTTATTACAATACTGTAGTATTAATGACCATTCTCAGGCTGTGTTTGACCTGCTTTGCATTGCCTTGAATCTCCACCAGTGACACCACCAGTCTTACCAATGACCCTTCCCAGTGCTTGCAAAGTTCCTTATTCACAAAACAGAGAACAAAACACAGTCCCTATATTTGCATCAGGCTTGATACATGGCACATTACAGATTATAAACTCCATGAGCAAGGCCGTCTTTTTCCTTTTGTATTGAACTGTATTTTCATTGTACTGTCTCCCTTTGTATTGTAAAGCACTGTGCAAACTGTAGGAGCTATATACTCCTGAATAACCAGTAGCCGACCAGCCCCCGGCTGTGTTGCTATTTGCTCCAGCACATGCCGATCAGCATTCAAAGATTTATGGCCAGGACGCGCTGATCAGCGGAGCGAATGACAGGAGACAGTTCTGAGTTGGTAAACAATACAGAGCTCTCTACTGACAACAGCGATGTGCAAGTTTTTTTCTCCCTGCAAGGCAGGGATTAAAAACTGGTACATTGCTTAGTGAAAACACCACACAGTAAACACACTACATATTGTTAGGCACACAGTTAACCCTTTGATTGCCCCTAAATGTTAACCCTTTCCCAGGCAGTGTCATTAATACAGTGACAGTGTATATTTTTAGCACTGATCACTGCATTAGTGTCACTGGAGATATCAGTGTCATATAGTCACTTCCCTCCTAGCATCAGTTAGCGTCAGATTATCTTCTGCACTATTAAAGTCCCGCTGATAGTCACTGATCGCCGCCATCACTAGTATTAAAATTTAAAAAATAAAATAAATAAATCAAAATGCCAGTATATATCCCATAGTTTGTAGACACTATGGGGTTTATTTACTAAAGGTGGAGAGTCCAAAATCAGACTCCTTTCTGCATAGAAACCAATCAGCTTCTAACCTCAGCTTGTTCAATGAAGCTTTGGCAATGAAACCTGGAAGCTGATTGGTTTCTATGCAGAAGGGAGTCTGATTTTGGACTCTCCAGCTTTAGTAAATAAACCCCTATGAGTTTTTTTTTACTACAGCAGGACAGTGAAATTTCTGTATAGAAACCAATCAGCTTCCAGGTTTTATTGCCAAAGCCTAATTCTAAAAGCTGAGGTTAGAAGCTAATTGGCTACCATGCACAGGTGCAGCAGATTCTGAGTGAACCAGTTTTAGTAATTCTGCCATTGTAAATTTCACACAAAGCAATTAATATATGCTTTTGGGGATTTTTTTTTTTACTAAAGACATGTAGCAGAATACATTATGGCCTAAATTTATGAAGAAATTCGATTTTTTATATTTTTTATTAAATATGTTTTATAGCAGAAAGTACAAAATATTGGGCTTTTTTTCAAAAAAAATTTTTCGTTTATATAATAAAAAATATAAAACACAGTGGTGATTATATACCACCAAAAGAAAGCTCTATTTGAGGGAAAAAGTATATAAATTGCATTTGGGTACAGCATTGCATGACCACACAATTGCCAGTTAAAGTAGCACAGTGCCAAATAGCAAACAATGAAGAACCCAGTGGTGATCACACACCACCAAAAGCTCTATTAGTGGGGAAAATTATCTAAATTTCATTTGGGTGCAGCATTGCATGACCACACAATTGGCAGTTAAAATAGCACAGTGCCAAATAGCAAAAAATGGCCCGGTCAGGAAGGGGGTAAAATACTCCAGAGCTGAAGTTGTTAATGATAATACTAATATATCAAACTGATAGCTCCAAATTCAGGTAGAAAACATCTTTATTTAAATAAAATTATTTGCCTCATATGATGACTTGTGTAGCAGAATGCCCATTTACTCACCATGCTCAGATGCAGTTGCAAGCCCCTTAAAGTTTTTTTCCAGCAACTCCATGGGTTCCTGGACACACTCAGGGAGAATAAGCTCACCAGCTTCCCTCCTTCAGCAACTCAGAGAGGCCACACCTGATGAGATCAGAGGTAGCTGGGCAAGTGATCTGCAGCCAGGCCCTCCTTTGTTAGAACTAGTGTGCGGGCAGTGGGGCAGAAGTCCAATAGCATGCTGCTTCTCTGGAGGACCCAGAGTACTAAAGTTCCACAGGGTGGACCCCCTGTGTCTTCAGGCCTGGTATCCCTGCAGCTATTTGCCTGTGTTACCAGAGCTACCCTGGACTTCAAGCTACCCTGGACTTCAAGCTACCCTGGACTTCATTGTGAGGAATTCTGTTTCAGAGGATAAGTGCAAATAGACGTTTGTGTTCTGAACGATTTTACTGAAGTAGTGAGTCTTAGCTAGACTCTCTGTTGTTATAGATTCTTATGGGGATTATGGTATGCAGCCACGTTACCCCGAATGAGCCACCAAGGTATTGCTGAAGAGACCATCTTTGTGCAGCTTTCATAATCTGTTTTGTATTACCTTGCAGCATTTGCATGCTCTTCTGTCATACCAACCCCATTTTGCATTATTGATTCTAACTTTGCTTATGTTTAGTAAACTGCAAGTTACAGTTATTCTCTGTCTGATTATGTAGCCAATTCTGTTCCTAAATATAATAAAAACAAGACCTACAGGAACAGGATTGTTTCCCAGTGCTAAAAAACCCAAATCAAACATTCACATTCACATGAGATCTGTGAAAATGTGGAATAGACTCCCTCAAGAGTTGGTTCTGGCCAGCTCAGTGGATTGCTTTAGAAAAGGCCTGGATTATTTCTTAGATACACAGAATATAACTGGATACTAACATTTGTAGGTAAAGTTGATCCAGGGAATATCTGATCGCCTCTCGGGGGATCAGGAAACAATTTTTTCCCTGCAGTAGCAAATTGGATCATGCTTTTCTGGGGGTTTTTTGCCTTCCTCTGGATCAACAGTGGATATAGGATTATAACTTTTTTTTTTTTTAATGGTTGAACTGGATGAACTTTTGTCTTTTTTCAGTCAGACTAACTATGTAACTGAGTGCTGCATTTGAATGTAAAATGTTGTATATAGGAAAATGCACCCTTAAATAGAAAAGGCCACTTTAAAAGCTAGACATTTAAGACATTCTTGTGGCATGAAGCTGGGTACTGCTCTAGGAATATCAAAGTAAAATAAAATTATATGGATTTTAACTGGGAGCCCCATACAAAAAAAATAATTTACATAAAAAGTAAGTAGTCATTTCTTAAGAAAAAATACTTCCAAATTTCCCATGATGTATCCATATGGTTAGAAGGGGGAATGCACGCTCTTCTACCCCATTTTCCTGGCCAGCCAGGCAACATGCTAGAATAAAGATCTGGTATGGATTTTGGGGGACCCCATTTTTTTTTTTTTTACATGGGGCTCATCCTTTAAATACACAACAGATCTGAAGGGTCTGGTATTATGTTTGGGGGATTCAAACTGTGAACCCCATTCAAAAAAAGCTCTATTACAAAAATGTAAGTAGGCCTTTATTAAGAGAAAAAAAATCCCATGATGTATCCATATGGTTAGAAGGGAGGATTTGCACATTCTTCTATCCCCTTTTCCTGGCCAGCCAGGCAACATGCTAGAATAAGGATCTGATATGGATTTTGGGGGACATATTTTTGTTTTTCAATTTTTGCATAGGGTTCATTCTTAAAATCCATACCAGACCTGAAAGCTTTGGTATGAAGTTTGGAGAGGCCCTTGATGTTTTTTCTTAATGTGTTTCACACAAACCCAACCCTTTTGTTTACATTCACCAACAGTTGGGAATCCCTGGTTGACAACTGCATTGGCTGGGTGGAGATGACTCAATGGTTGTTAGGACACAGACAGCCATCAGTTCCCCAACAACAGGGAGCCCTGAGCAGGAAGTTGTCATATTTAGCATTTGTAGTAATACTGCTCTCAGCCTGAGGTTCAGCTTAGATAAACACCTATTAGATCAGTCGCACCCCAAAACTTCTAACAGGCAAAATTCAGCCCAAAAATGAGTTCAGACATCCTAATGAAATGTAGGACCAGTGCCAATGTGCCCTACACGTGAGGCTTATGTCTTGTCTTTGCTGTGTGGAAAATGCAGAATTCTAGCCATGGTGACTACAAAGGTTTAGTTGCAATCTCTGATGCCTGTGATAATGATATTTGAAGCTGTAGATCAGTGACTGTATAATACCATGTTCCAGTGCCGGTACATACATGCTACCCTGTGCAGACAGTCTTTTACAGTTCAAGTTTGTAGACATTATAACCTGTGTTGTGGAATTGTTTTTCCAAAATAGGCCATAAAAAAAAGTTTAAAAACCTATTGAAGAAAACAATAGGAAACAACTCAGGAAACAACATGAATTTGCTAGTAGATTAGCACAATTTTAGCTGGGGATTAAATAAAATGTTAGAGATAACATCCTATGCAAAGTTTTTTAAAGCTAAATATATGTCATGCAATGCAGTATCAGAAAACCAATTTCTTTATCCTGGTTGGATGTGAAATACTTTTAGATTTGTAATACATCACCTTGCAGAAAATATAGCCTGGGGCTGTGACTGAGTATACTATATAAATATATTTAAAGTAGAATTCAGCCAAAAATATCAAGATAAGAATGAATAGTCAATTAAAAAGATCAAATAAAACCAAAGGGCAGCACAGTGGCTAAATGGTTAGCACTCCCACCTGGCAGTACTAGGGTCGTTTGAATCCCAACCACGGCACCACCTGCCTGGAGTTTGCATGTTCTCCCTGTGCCTGCGTAGGTTTCCTCCGGGTACTCCGGTTTTCTCCCACACCCCAAAGACATGCTGGTAGGTTAATTGGATCCTGTCTAAATTGTCCCTAGTATGTGTATGTATGAATGTGAGTTAGGGACCTTAGATTGTACACCCCTTGAGGGTTAGGGACTGATGTAAATGTACAATATATATATGTAAAGTGCTGTGTAAATTGACGGCGCTATATAAGTACCTGAAATAAATAAATAACAATATTCACCTTCAATCAAGAGATTTTTCTTTTAGTACTTTTATTTCTGCCACTAGGGGTCTTCAAGCTGAGCTCCAACATCATTTAACTGAATTCCTCTCAACCCAGGTCATCCAGGACTCTCCCTAGCCTGCGACTGGACAATGAAAGAAACAATGATGAACTCAACTTTTTTTCACTCGGCTTTCTTCTTCTTCACACACTCCAGCCCTGCTGTACAGGTAATGCAAGGGGCCAATACCAGATCAAGTTCAGGTACTTACATTGCTTGCATTTAAAAAATACATTTAATGATGTACTAATGATTAAAGATTTGCTTTTATGTTGGTCTTTTATTTCTGTATGAAGTTCAGCTTTAGAGTGATACTAAGCCCAGGACTCTGCATTCACTATATCTGGTCTCTCACAGTACACAGAACATGGAAATGCAATTATTTTAGTAAATATAAACTGCTAAATACCTTTTCCCATCAGCAGTTAGAGCAGTCTTGTGACTTCAGCAGAGCACTGGTTAAAGCTTGTAGGAGGAGTTTTCTTTCTGCTCTAGGAGGATGCAAAACAGCAAACACAACATGGAAATGCAAATATTTTAGTAAATATAAACTGCTAAATACCTTTTCTCATCAGCAGTATATGGCAGTCTTGCAATTTCTATCAGTGTCCACCTTAGCACTGGTTAATCTTTCAGGAGGAGTGTTCATTCTCCTCTGACTGTCCTATGAGGCTGCATGACCCCTGACCTCTGTCTGGACAGTTCTGATTGGCCCTCTGCTGATCACATGCACTCTCCCAAGAAAAACAACTCTCTAGCAATACATACCAAACTGAGCATGTGCATGTGACTATGGATTCAGTCTTTATCAGGTGGTCATTTCAACAAGAGGAGGGGAAGAGAAGAAAGGATCAAACAGCCTTTTTATACAATGCTGAGGATTAACCCCTTAGATTCCACAATGAGTATAACAAGCATGCTTTACTACATATACAGATTGGTTTTACTGTGGTGTGTTTAGTAACACTTTAAGGTCTGATTTACTACTATGAAAATAACTACTACAAGTATTGTAAAATAGTGAGTTAAATGCCCAATTGAACACCAAAAACTAACATTTTCATGTAATAAATGGGAAGTAAAAACACATTTTTAATGCTACCTTCACTGTTGCCGCATTCTTTTTGTACTACACAGTAAAGTTGCTAGTAACCATTGTTACTGTCAAGCAGATAGATTTTGCTGTCCCAGGGACTGCAGCTATGTATTGTCCTATACAAATGCTGAAAGCATCCATTGTGAATGCAAATAGGATTAGTAATGTGGGAAGAATTCTAATATCATGTGTTGTATACCTGTCCACATGTATCAAGAGGCTGCAAGATTAAAATGACTTTAATATACACAGACAAATCTGTCAGTGATCAAGGTACATATGATCACTGAGATGTAAGCAACATGGAAACATGCAGTGGTTACATTTAGCATAGGATCATGGTGACTGCAGCTGGGAGCTATTCAAATCACCACATTTCTATATCAATGTATTCAAGATAATCAGAAAGAATAATCATTGTTCTGTATGAACTAATACTTTTTATCCCACTGATTGGTGTACCATTTTAATGGTTCAAGTATATATGCATGTAACTTTTTATTTATTTATTGTTTTTTTTTTTTGTTAAACTAATGTTTATTAAGAGAATTTTCAAACAGAGAATAAAAAGTGTTCAACCAGTTAGAAATTGGTTGTACATTAAATTGTAAATAACATTTACATTACCAATGTTTGAGAAGGTAAAAATCTTATATATAAATCATCACAGTGAGTCACAACATTTGGGAGTACCACCACAAAAAGGGCATGGGAGAAATTGGTACATAAAAAAGGAAACAATAATAGCACAAAAATAAAAAAGGGGGGGAGTTGGAAGTGGAAGGTGGTGGAAGGGGAAAGACCCAGCTGCGAGAGCATAGGTTGGATAAACATCAAACCAGTGTATACATTGCATAATATGACACATATTGCAGGTTAATATGGGGTGGACATGATATCCAGGTAAGTGGGTGTGGATTTAAAGGCGATTCAACAAGTCCATACCGTACAATAATGTGAAGAATTATTATGTTTTATGTTTGTTTTTCCATGAGACTGATATAGTCGAATTTTGATGGTGGGGCCTGTTTTTGCTTTCATAGTTATGGTATTAGTGATTTAGCCACATTGAGCAGGTCCGCGGGGTATGGGATTTCCCCTCACCATCATGACATGTGATCATTGATCAACCACCGTATGCATATACAGATATGTAAGTCTACAGTTATACATTTATTCATCATCGCTTCCCTCTTTCCCTTCTCCTTTTTTTTTTATATGTTGCTCCAATTCGTATATGTGCATACATGAAATTCCAGAACATTGACCATGTACGATCCTATACCTATTTGATGTGCTCCTTTTTTTTATATGATTTACAGATATTCCAATTCTCATTGGATTTACTATTGCTTATATATTGTTTTTATTTATGCTATATTCTGTTTATTTTGATATATGGTAACAAGTCATGTGATGGTAGTGTCCGCTCCTGGACTTGCTGGAGACAGCCCACATTTATGTCTAATACCAGCATTAGTTAGCTTATATAAGAGAAGTGCAGGCTCTTGGAGTGTTGGCTCTGAGGAAGAGGCCGAGTCCTCGAAATGCGTCAGACAGTTGGTCATCCAGGGTTCCATCGTTGTGGACTCAGATGCTATATGGATTGAACACCACTGTTCATTGTGATGTGCCTGTGTTTTATATGTCCATTGCAGGGGCGGACTGACCATTTGGAAACTCAGGCACTGCCCGAGGGCCCAGGGTCAGTAGGGGGCCCCATGAGATGCCCCTGGTACTTTTTTCATAGGCTTTTTTGAGTTTGGGCAAGGAAGCAGGGGCCCCATGAAGCCCCTATTGCCTGGGGGCCCCATGAGTTGTCAGTCCGCCCCTGAATAAATATTTTGTACGATAATGCACTAGGCTAGTGTGCCCTCTTTTTGTTTTTGTTTTTCTTTTGCATTCTGTGGTATAGGATTGCCTGTATCAGCTGTTTGGCTCACCCATATAGGCTAATCTGCAGTTTGCTGCCATTTTATTACCTTGGACACTTGCTATCAGGGTTAGAATCTTTTCCCTAAATTAACAAATAATGGGGCACTACCACCAAATGTGAGCATGGGTCACTTTCTTCCCACATGCTCCTCAGCACATAGAGGATGCATCAGGGAAGAACAAGTGTAGGTCAATTGGGGTATAGTGCCATCTGGTTAAGAGTTTGTAGTTGACCTCTTTCAGTTTAGATAATATAGGAAATCTGTATAAATGTTATACAATGGTATCTAGTTTTTTATTTCCTCTTCACTGATCAGTATTCACAGCATCTTCTAATTTGTTTCTAACATTTAACACTATCAAAATATCATGCACAAATCTTAACCACTAAAGATCCAGTTCTCCAATGGTTCATACAGTATATTCCTTTCAAATGAAAAACCCTGGTCATCATTTCGTTAATTCACATACAGGATTAGACAACTGCCAAGCTACTATAGTACTAAAAAGAAAGAGCCTTAGACACCTGTCAAGTTGATGAAAGCAGTGCCATCCTCTGACCTTTGCCAGTTCAAGGTCGATAATGAGACAAGTCAGGCAAGAAGATCAGCTTGTGCTGACTCCATTAGTGTTAGCCGTGTACATTTGCTGAGTAGCACTACACCTCCTGTCAATTAGTGTGGCTAAACCAAAGGCAGAGCATAGTGAGAGCCTGTTACCTTTTCCTCTACACCCTGCTGCATTTTAATTAGCTGGAATCCCCTGACTATTCCTTTAGAGCTTCATTACTGCCATCTTCAAGAAATTCAGGGGAAGCTTTTTTTTTTTTTTTTTTTAAACATTTCTCCTCATAAATTAAAAGAAAGGGCTGATTATTCGAACAATAGATTCTGATAATGTAGGACCGCGTGCAGGATTTTAAGGGCATTATTATACCACAATGCTCTTCAATGTCGGTCAGAACCTTGCACACAATCAAATGAAGCCCAAGGGGCACAATTTAAAATCAGCAGGGGACATCAGCATTTGAGTGAAAAGTGGAAGCCTATGCGTTCATGTGTGTAAGCATGCATCAAGTTTATGCTGGAATAACTCTCATAATAGTCATGCATAAATATATTCACTAATGTAAGGCACATATCTGAGTGAGGAGAGCTGGTTAAATGAAATTAGTGAAGCAGTGGAAACCTGGAGTAATTCCGCCGTTCCATTGTTCAGAAGGTCACTTATCTCTCCTGTGCAGAGAATTAAAAAATGCAATTGTAGTTTGTGTTTTTCCGTGCGTGTGTGCACCTTAGATAAAGCAAAATGATGTTCTAAGGAGAGATGCACAGAATCACTGGACAATGATTCAAATCTGAAGGGAAAGAAGCTAACTGAGCTTATTTATTCACTTTTCAGAGACTAGTCCAAGCATCACCTTATTTTTATTAATTTACCTGTTTGTTTTATATGCAGTAAATAAAAGGTTTTATCAGACTGCCATTCTCTCTTTCCTTTTAGTTACCTTACATTCACATACTGTTACATTGATTTATTTTATTTATTTATTTATTTCTTTGAGTATTTATTATAACACATTGACTGAAAAAGATCCTAAATAGATGTTGAAAATTTCATTTTCATAGACTAATTGCCAGGAAGACTTTATTTTATTTTTTATTGATATATTTGAAATAAAATATATTTTCCATAAAGATTAAATAATTTGTTTCCACATCCTTTAAATCCCATACAGGACAAGGTAATAGTGCCTCTGCAAAGAACACTCCCCCAAACCTCTTTTTCTCATTTTAAACTGATATTGAGCTCAGCTGTGGTGGCAACCTTGGGGATTGGTGAGCTTACTCCCCCAGTAATGTGAAAGTGCTTGGTTCTACCACAGAGGAGCAGGTCACATGCTCCCTCATACCTGGAAGTGCCAGGTAAGGATGAATTTTCCGTTTGGTCCAAAACACAGGTTCAGTCCAAGCTTTGCTTGTTTTTACATTCATACAAACGTCAGGGTTTTAGGTAATTCAGTGGGAGTTGACTGTCATATATATAGAAGCAGTTTTTCTACTACTACTATACTGCAGTGGTGTATTTAGGTTTTGTGCTGCCCTAGGCAACACAAAAATTATCTGCCCCCACGGACACAGACCAACACAACCCCCCTTCCCCCCCGTGGAGAGAGCCTGACATTGACCAACAACACCCCTACCCCCCATCTGGGAGAGCCTTCCACTGCCCTCCCCCCCGGCGATAGAGAGTCACTCATCTTCACAGCTTTGGACATCCCCCAGAACGACAGTCAGGCTCTACATACTCCATGAAGGAGCCTGCAGCTTTCTCAGATCCTACCTGGTTCTCATGGTGCGCGTGACCCTTCTTTCATTCCTTCTTCTGGGGGAAGTGCTGCCCCCCTAAAAAAATGCTGCCCTAGGCAAGTGCCTTGTTTGCCTTGTGGTAAATACGTCCCTGCTATACTGTATGATAGCTTCCTCCATCAATAGCTGTTAAAGCTGAACTGCAGGAAGAAAAACATTTGTCAATAGTATAGCCAGGTGCCAGCTATATCATTATGCTAATCAGGGACATTTACAGACTATGATTAACCACTTGCCCTCCAGAGGATTTACCCCCCCTTCTTGACCAGGCCATTTTTTGAGAAACAGTGCTGTGTTATTTTAACTGAGAATTGTGCGGTCATGCAATGCTGTACCAAAATGAAGTTTAGGTCTTTTTTTCCCCCACAAATAGAGCGTTCTTTTGGTGGTATTTGATTGCCTGTGTGATTTTTATTTTTTGCCCTATAAATAAAAAAGACCGACAATTTTGAGAAAAAAACTATATTTTTGACTTTGCTATTAAACATGTCCAGTGAAAAAAATTTAAAAATCAAATTTTGTCATTAATTTAGGCCAAAATGTATTCTGCTACATGTCTTTGCTAAAAAAAATCCTAATACATGTAAATTAATTGGTTTACATGAAATTTATAGTGTTTACAAATGGCGGTATATATACTGAAATGTTATTTATTTATTTTTACTAGTAATGGCAGTGATCAGTGACTTATAGCAGGACTGCAGGACTACAATGGGCATTCTGACACTGGGGGGAACTGACTTGGTGTCACTGACTTCCCCATTGACACAAATACAGTGATAAAAAGCACTGACACTGTACTAATGGCACTGGGCATTAAGGGGTTAACATCTGGGGCGATCAAAGGGTTAACTGTGTGTTGTGTGCTGTTTTACTATGGGGGCTGTGTGTGCGCTTCACTGTGAGCACACTGCTTTGTATGGCTCTGCTATGCAGAGCCATGCAAAGCACTGTGCAGGAGCTGACAGGGGAGATATCTGTATTGTTTACATACAGGTCTATCCCTCGTGGGAGATACCCGGCAATCACCGGGTGCCTGTGAGTATTCACCGGCCAGGACCCGATGATTGACAGCTGAGGCCGCGAATGTTCCCCTACCCGGTACTACAAAATCACATAAATATATGTGATTTTGCGCACCTGTGCCACTCTGTAGCAGTATTTCTGCTATAGGGTGGTGTGGAACTGTTTAATCCTTTTCCCCCTAGTGTTAGCAGAGTGAATTCATTTTTTTCTGATAGCAGAGGATCTTGGGACCTGCAGTCCTATAGCCTGTATTCCTGAATACAGAACTCCTGAATTCTGATTGAACTACAACTAATAGAGAGCTGACGAACAAGAAGGATGCTGGGAAAAAAGATATATTCTACAGCAAATGACTGACTCTCTCTCTTGGTGCAGGATTTGGAGCTGAACAAAGGGAAACACGCTGACCGCTCATGAGGAGAGGAGAGCCGGTAATTGGCAATCCTCAGAGGGGACATGTACACTGATCATCAGGGCACTGATGAACAGTGTGCCTTGATGATCAATGTAGCCCCATCAGTGCCACCTGTCACTGTCCATCAATGCCAGCTGTCAGTGCTCATCAATGCCTCCTGCCAGTGCCCATCAGTGCCATATCAATGCCACATATCAGTGCCTACCAGTGCACATCAATGCCAGTCAGTGCCACCTATCAGTGCTGCCAACCAATGCCACCTATCAGTGCCAGTCAGTGCCGCCTATCAGTGCCAGTCAGTGTTGCCTATCAGTGCACATCAGTGCCGCCTATCAGTGCCCGTCAGTGCTGCCTAACAGTGCCAGTCAGTGACAACTAACAGTGCCAGTCAGTGCTGCATATCAGTGCCAGTCAATGCTGCCTATCAGTGCCGCCTATCAGTGCCATATTTGAGTGCTGCATTTCAGTGCCCATCGGTGATGCCTGTCCATGCCCAACAGTGCCACCTATCAGCGCCTCCTCATCAGTGCCCATCAGTGCCGCCTATCAGTGCCCATTACTGCAGCCTCATTAGTGCACATCAGTGAAGGAAAAAAATCACTTATTTACACAATTTTATAACAGAAACTAAGAAAAACATTTTTTTTTCAAAATTTTCAGTTTTTGGTTTGTTTAGCAAAAAATAAAAAACCCAGAGGTGATTAAATACCACCAAAAGAAAGCTCTATTTGTGTGAAAAAAATGATAAAAATTTCATATGGGTACAGTGTTGCATAGCCACGCAATTGTCATTCAAAGTGTGACAGCGCTGAAAGCTGAAAATTGGCCTGGGCAGGAAGGGGGTATAAGTGTCCTGGAAGCGAGTGGTTAAATACTCTGTTATTTTATGCTCGCAAAATCATCACTTTATGCTGGAAACAGCCATCTTTCCCTGCCATAACCTAATGGCCCCTTTATCAAACTATTTATGCTATAGGATGCCCCCGCAAGTTTTATAAAATTTGGTCTTGCTGGTTGATGCTACCTCCACCGCCACTATGATAGATGGTGAGGGGAAATAAACCGCGGGAAGTTACTAATATGTTTTTTTCCTTACTCGAAACGAGTTCCCTCATTGTTTTCTATGGTCTTGTTATTCACTTGTATTTGGATAGGCCTTGCATGTCCTGTAATGTCTCCCCACCTCTTCTCCGGGGTTGTTTTAACTTTTAGTTAGTTATGTGTTAGACCTGTTGGGACTAAGGCCCTGCCCCTGTGAGGGCAACCTTTGTTTATATTTCTTGTTGTTTGTGTTTATTAACAAAATCAATAAAACAGATTTTCAAAACAAAAAGTATAGTGCCTGTCCTGACCTCTCATGATTTTGAGATCAGTTCTGAGGTTAGCAGATTTATATATGTAGCGTCCTCAAGGGGTGCTAGAGAGGTAGCTATAGTGTGGTTCACAGTAGTGAAGTCAGCTTGTCTATTTGTGTTATTTTAGGTCAGACTGGAGGGTCAATCTCTGGTACCTCCACCCTGGAGTCTTCCAGAAGATTTTAGAAGCTAGTGGGCAGAGGGGTGGAGACCAAATTCAGTATATTCATTGGAGTCTGTCCAATCTCAGGCAGGAGGCCTGTCAGTGTGGTAGATGGGCCCATAAATATGAGAGAGCCTGGCTAGCAGGGGAGTCTGGTGATCGGGTAGAAGATGGAGTTTTGAGGATCATGAGGCCTGGGAAGGGGGCTCTCCCTCCAGGATGGAGCTGAGGAGGAAGGAAAGAAGGATAAGAAGTTAGGCAGAGGTAACTGCACTACAAGTCCTATCGAGAAGGAACCCTGCTCAGCATAGGAGACTAGCCCAACCAAAAAGGCCTGAACAAGCAGTCTTAACTGCAAGATACAAGGGACAGAGTGAGTACCTCTATACCCCCAGGGCTTGTAAGGGAGAAGGCTTCCAGATGCAATATCCAGCATTCTTTCACAGGGATAGTTTCACAGCTAACCTAATCCCTTGCTTCGTGATTTGCTATGAAAATACCATTTGGACTTTCTACCTGGGTGTCAAACTTGTATGAACACTATATAATTTCATTTCACTATTTTTGTCACATTTATCAGGTATATTAGTGGTGCACATAATTGTTGAACTTCTATGATAAGCATTAGAATAAATTAAGGTAATCCCCAACTGCTTTGTTTATAAACAAAAGTAGCCAGAATTTAGACAGTTTTGTTTTAATAGGTTGTATAAATCTTATACAGTAGATGTGCCATTTCACAGTCAGGTTACGTGTATCCCCCAGGCATGTTATTTAAAGGAATTAATACTTTTATTGTTGTCTTTTATTGTTAAAATCGCTGCTCTCTACCAAACAAAATTTTAAAACATTTGTTTTTTCTTTGATACTTTTTCTCCAGGGCAGTGACTAGCTACCCCATGTCCCATTTGTTTGACAATCCCTTGCTTATTAACCTAGAAAATGGCCATTACTATTTTTAACATTTGGCCCCTTTTGATTTCAAAAGGGTTTGAATTCAGCACCAAAACTTCAGTAATGTTCACCTTTCCAGCCCCGAACTGAAAACAGGTACAGTCGACCCATCCCTAGTCCTAAGAATTCTTGCCAGCAGTGAAGGAGTACAGAATTGCAAAGGAGCACAAGTAGGGTGAATATCTGGAGAGTCGAGGGGAGGGGTTGGGCCTTTCCAGAGAAACTATGAAAATACACCCTACTTGGTTGTCTACTTTCCCTGCCAGCTCCACTAAAACTAGGATTGCAATTTTGCATGGTTGCTGGTAATTTAATCAATGCTGCAGGTCATAAACCAACAAAACCAGAAAATGTTCTGTACAAAGGAGGTTATTCTAACAGAGGGGATACTCAATCACTCAATCACAGTGTAATCATGCAGAGAATGGCACTGACATAAAAATGGACATCAAAACTCTCTCTGCATCCCTGAGCAATACCCAACTTCGGCAGAAGATCAAAAGAGAAAGAGAACTCTGTATGTCAGGTAACTTATCTGAACATGAAGGAAAAGGTAAGTATAAAAAAAAGAGCATAAAATACTGACAGTTTGTGTTATTGCAGGTCTCTTTTTTTCATTTTTTTACTATCACAAAAAAAGTCACTTTAACCCTAAAATGTGTCTGCATGGGTTTCCTCCAGGTACTTTGGTTTGCTTCCACACGTCAAAGACATGCTGGCAACTTAATTGGCACCTGTCTAAACTAGCTCTAGTATGTTACATTGTTACAAAAAAGAGGGGACGTGAATAGAGATTCACAAAAAGTGGTTACATCATGGACAGAATGCGGTACTCAAAGTAATTCCAAAAATTATGCTTTATTACACAATACAAATGTGGACAAATGAGGTAAATACCTCAGTTCACCATCACCTCAGTATGAGATAATACAAAGACAGACCTAAAAACATATAAAATCATACATCAAGACCGGTCTAAGTAGTAAAGTGCTGCAGACATAGTGACAATTGTCTAATACATTTGCAGCACCGCCAAGCAGGAGGTATATCAAAAAATTGTACCAATATAGGCATAGCATGCAGTGCAATAATGGCTGATAACAAGTACCAAGTAATAGATATGATTGCCCATGGACCTAAACAGGTAATGTGGGCTAAAATGCATATATATATAGAGAGAGAGATGTGGTTGGCCTCTATGGTGGCCAAATGAGGCAATAATGACAATGGATAATGGCAAAAGTAGGTGGTAGAGTATCAAGCAGCAATATTTATGTCCATAATAATATGTAGAATGAGCGGAATAAAAAGTATACAGGGCACCACTTGGCTTCCTCAATGTAGTAGATCTGGCAAGGGCCTGCCTTAAGGGGTTTCTTCACCGCAACATGCGGGCTATGGACCACCTTAATATTGATGTTGTAATGTAGAGTGCTGGACCTTCCGTGCTTTGTAATAAGTGTAGGGTGCCATGCACCTTTATATGTTGAAGCATGATGTCCCCATCCTGAAACAAATACGAGACATATGGAGAGTCAATATATGAGTTCTTGGTAGTAAATGTGCAATGGCGTGCATGCGCCGTGTTCCCTTTTAGTTATGCTGCAGTTCACTCACCACCCAAGCCATAGGTGATACTCTAACCGAGTTTCCTTTGTCTGGATATCCAGCCGCAGTCCTGGAGGCAGCTGCCACCATCGGGATTGTTGTCCAATGGGCTCCGCTCTTGCCCCGGTACTTGTTCAGCCTTGCACCGCTCATGGCCAGCGTGTATGGCTGCCTCCCCTGATGGTCAGTGTGTATGGAGCCAATGCATCCGGCCAGAAGTGACGTATCTGACGTATGATGTCAACGTGTTTCGCCAATGGGCGTATCTCACTCGGCTTCGTCAGGACCAATGAGATGCCTACCTTCCATACACTATTTATAATGGGCTTGTGACTACCCATAAATGTAAATCAATTGGTGGCAATTATACTCAGTGGAAGAAAAGCTAAATAATTAGCAAGTAGCTGGTCATATAATACAAATAAAAAAGCAGATACCTGGGTACACAGTGGGGAGAGAATTGCTCTTTCATTAACATAGCAGCCTTTTAGAGGAATTATTCAATAGCCTTCCTATTCACCACCAGGTGGCGCAAAGGAATTTTACACTATGAGTCTGCCTATTTTTGCAAAAACACTTGGAGGTCACATTCAATATTTAACCCTTTGGGGGATAAAGTATCAAGTTTATATATCCAATGTTTTTCACGTTTCAAGAGTTCTCTATCAAAGTCACCTCTCCTCTGTGGGCAGCTAAGTGCATATATTCCTTTGACTTTAGTGCCCTCTAGTTTTCCCCCATGGTACTTGGCATAGTGTTGAGCCAAATCACTTTCAGAATCATTTGATTTAATATCTCTAAAATGTTCACCTATTCGCACTTTAAGCTGCCTTTTAGTTTTACCAATATACATATTTTTACACAGACAAATCAACATATAGAGTACTCTAGCTGTAGAGCAGTTTATAAGGCTTTTAATTTTAAAGTGAACTTTGTTATTTGAATCAGAGAACGTACCAGTACGATCTACAAATTTACAAATTTGACATTTTCCACAATTATACATCCCTTTTGTGTGTGACTTAAGCCATGTTGATTGTTTTAATGGCTGATAATCAGGATGACTAAGTAGGTCACCAAGATTTGGTGCTATCCTTGCCACCATTAGTGGATGATCGCCTACAATTTTACCTAAATTAGGGCATTGTGTAAGAATCCTCCAAAATTTTTCCAATACATGTTTTACTTCCCCCCACTGTGCTCCAAACTGGGTTATCATCCTGACTGGTTGTAAGGTTTGTTTCCCTTGGCCTTCTTCCTTTTTTGAAGATAGTAACATTTTCCGATCAGTTTGGTATGCTCGTTTTCTTGCCCTCCTAATCTGGGAGTGAGAGTATCCTCGTTCCCTGAATCTTTTATAGAGGTCTTGAGCCTTTAGTCTAAAGTCATCAATATTGGAACAGTTTCTTTGACACCTCAGAAACTGTCCAACTGGAATCTCAGTGATCAGTGAACGTGGGTGATAGCTTTTAGCCTCATGTAAAGTATTGGCTGCTGTTGGTTTTCTAAACATTTTGGTGACCAGCCTGTCTCCCTCAAGTCTAAGATCAAGGTCAAGGAAGGAAATACGCCATTTATCAAAGTTGTATGTAAGTCTAATATTCAGGGAGTTATGATTCAATTCCTCCAGGAAGAGTTTTAATTCCTCCAGTGACCCTCTCCAGACAAGGAACATGTCATCAATGTATCTCAACCAAATTTGAACATGTGTGAAGAACAATCGATGACCTGTAGACAAACTGTTCCTCCCAAAAGCCCAGGTGCAGACATGCATACATTGGGGCCCACGGTGCTCCCATGCTGGTGCCTCTAGTCTGCTCGTAGAAGATATTATTAAATTGAAAAAAATTATGATGCAGAGCAAAATCTAATAGCTCACTTATAAATTCGTTTTGCCCTCCCATTCCAGGATTTGACTTATCGAGAAAATGACGAGCTGATATTAGCCCACATTCATGTGGAATAGACGTATATGATTCAACGTCTACTCCAACTAAAATAGAGTTTCCATCAATTTTTAAATTTTCAATCTTTGCTAGTACATCTTTGGTATCTTTCACATAGGAAGATAAATTTGGAACCATATCCTTGAGAAACAGGTCAATATATTTTCCTATCTTCTCAAGGGGACCCTGTATTGCGGAGACTATTGGTCTTCCTGGAGGATTTATCAGATACTTGTGGATTTTCGGGATAATATAAAAGGTATGATAATTAAATTCCTCAATCTTAAGATAATCATATTCCTTTTTAGTGAGAAGGCCAGCTTCTTTGCCCAAAACTAAGGTAGAATTTAGTTTCTTAACCAAAATGGGAAAGGGATTAACACTTAATTTACAATAAGTGGTAGTGTCACCTAATTGGCGTTCTTTCACATAATTCTGTTCATTTAGGATTACTACATTGCCACCCTTATCACTTCTTTTAATAATAATATTTTTGGCTTCTTTTAATTCTCTAAGTGCTCTTCTTTCTTTTTTGGTAAGGTTATCACTTATTGGCTTTTTCCATTTAAGATTTTTAAGATCTGCTGCTACTAGATCCAGAAATGCTGGTATTCTCATATTAAAAACGTATTTTAGGCATGCAAATGTATTAGACAATTGTCACTATATCTGCAGCACTTTACTACTTAGACCAGTCTTGATGTATGACTTTATATGTTTTGAGGTCTGTCTTTGTATTATCTCATACTGAGGTGATGGTGAACTGAGGTATTTACCTCATTTTTCAACATTTGTATTGTGTAATAAAGCATCATTTTTAGAATTACTTTGAGTATCGCATTCTGTCCATGATGTAACCACTTTTTGTGAATCTCTTTTCACGTTCCCTCTTTTTTGCTGCATGTTTTTTTGTTACTGGGCAGATAATTTACGTCTAGCGATGCATAATATTTTTAAGCCTCTAAATTTTCTCTATCTTATGTTACATTGTTAGTCTTATTGAAAAAATAGACACATGTCCATCTTCTTCAACCAATACAAAGGAAAAAAAAATATACAATCCCATACACACAATCCTATATCCACAGTTGATCCAGAGGAAGGCAAATAAAACCTCAGCAAAGCATGACCTATTTTGCTCCAGCAGAGGAAATATTCCTTCCTGATTCCCCAAAAGGCAATCAGATATTCCCTGGATTAACTTTACCCATAAATGATAGTATCCAGTTATACTATGTGCATTTAGGAAAGAATCCAGGCCTTTTCTAAAGCAATTTACTGAACTGACCAGAACCAGCCCTATTCCACATTTTCACAGCTCTTACTGTGAAAAAGCCTTTCAGTATTTGGAGATTAAATCTATTTTCCTCTAGACTTAAAGAGTGCCCCCTTGTCCTCTGTGATGCCCTTAAAGTGAACAACTCTACACCAAGTTATATGGACCACCTTTGTATTTATACATGTTGATCATATCCCCCCTTAATCTCTTTCTCAAGAGAGAATACATTCAGTTCCTCTAATCGTTCCTCATAGCTGAGCTCCTCCATGCCTCTTATCAGTTTGGTTGCCCTTCTCTGTACTTTCTCCACTTCACCAATGTTCTTTTTGAGAATTGGTGCCCAAAATTTAACTGCATATTCCAGATTAGGTCTTACTAATGATTTGTACAGGGGTAATATGATATCTCTCTCTTTGGAGTCTATACCTCTTTTAATACAAGAGAGGATTTTGCTCGCTTTAGAAACCGCAGCTTGGCATTGCATGCCATTATTAAGCTTGTGATCTACCAGAACTCCCAGATCCTTCTGCACCATTGATTCCCCCAGTTGTACTCCCCCTAGTATGTACGATGCATGCAAATTCTTAGCCCCCAAGTGCATAACCTTACATTTATTAACATTAAACCTCATTTGCCACATAAATGCCAAATTAAACAGTGCATTGAGGTTGGCTTGTAAATTGGAGACATCCTGCGAGGACGTTATTCCACTGCAGAGCTTGGTGTCATCTGCAAAGACTGAAATGGTACTTTTTATCCCAGACACTAGATCATTTATAAATACTGTATATTAAAAAGTAATATGCATACAACATGTCTGAATGTGCATGTATGAATGTGAGTTAGGGACCTTAGATTGTACACTCCTTGAGGGTTAGGGACTGATGTGAATGTACAATATATATATAAAGAGCTACACAAACTGACGGCACTATACAAGTACCAATAATAAATTAATACAATTAAAGCTAAGCCCACTAATCTGTGATTCTAATAATAAACTAACAAAATACAAAAACTAAGCCCTAACACTAAATTAACATTGTGTTCTGTAGGAGCAGCTGTGCTTAAACCTCACAGGTCTGCACCAAAACACACAATGTTGTGTAGTGCTGTGTTGTGTAGTATTATATTGTGTTGTGTGGTGTGAACCATTAATTGACTGACTGATCTGTTACTTTGGCTCTTTGACTTTGACTAGCAACTGGTTAGTAATTTGACTATACATACAATACCTTAGAGTGTTACTAAACCCAGGACCCTGCATTCCCTATATCTGGTCTCCCACAGTACACACAACATGGAAATGCAATTATTTTAGTAAATATAAACTGCTAAATACCTTTTCTCATCAACAGTCAGAACAGTCATGTGACTTCTATCAGTGTTCAGCAGAGCACTGGTTACAGCTTGTAGGAGGAGTTTTATGCAAAACCCCTGACCTCTGTCTGGACAGTGCTGATTGGCCCTGTGCTGGTTACATGCACTCTCCCAAGGAAAAAAAAAACCTCTCTAGCAATATACATCAAACTGAGCATGTACAGAGTGTCTCCACACAATATGTCTTATGTCTTATCAGGCGATAAAAGGGGAACGCTGGAAGAAGGGTAGTATCAGAGAAGTCAGGATCAAACAGCCATTTTAGACAATGCAGAGGATTAACCCCTTAGGCTCTACAGTGAGTATACCAAGCATGCTTTACTGCATATATAGACTGATTTCACTGTTGTGGGTTTAGTGACACTTTAATAATCCATGGACCACACCACCTTCAATGGCCATTTTTTCAGGCTGTCCCTTTCAACCCTTTATTACATTACTATTATTCATCCATAGAGTGCAAATTCAGTTGAGAATGCCTGGCTTCACATCTTTCTTTTTTGTGACTACATTTGCTTTCTCATAGCGTGAACAACAGGGCATCAGCAGCATTCAGAATCATGGATTTAGCCAGGCACATGTCCCTGTCAGTTTGACTACAGAGAATGGGGAGTCACTGATTAATGACTGTTTGTTAATTGCATTGCTAACTTTTACTGTTTCATATTCCAGGCCTATAAAAGCAAGAGACAGGGTCTGGCTTTTCAAGGTGACTGCCTTCTTGTACTCAGTGATAATTCTTCAGAAGTAAAAAAAAAAAAAAACATAGGTCTGCAGATAACATTACAGCAAGAAAATTCAATTTTTAGCAGGATATCCAGCAGTACACTATGTTTATGGCCAAGATAATACTACATCCAGCCTAAAGGACACTGAAGTCTATGATGCTAGCTTAAAGAATATCAATAAACTAACTAAAAAATTCCTCTCCTATGGCCCATCTCCTGTTGACAGCCATGCCATTCTGGAAAGAGATTGAGTTTCACTTATCTTGATTGGTATAGCACAGAAAGATTATTTCTGATCTTAGTAAATTATTTCTTTAACTATACTTATTAGTTAAAGTGTATGTTGCCCTATATATGTATTTTTTTTTCATATGTGTGCTTCCTCATACATGTATATTACAAATAGCAGTTTCTATTATTTTCATGTACTTATTCCAACTGATGTATCTGGTTGATTCTGCCAGTCACTTTTTTTTCTTGTTCTAAACTGACCACACAAAGCACAGCTGATCTTTGCTAGTGTGGTCAGTTTGCATCTTTTGGCTGGCCATTCAGAGGTGCAGGACACTGTGCAGACAAACACAGCAAGTCTGCATTGGGTAGTTTGTTGGGCCACCAATGACCAATCACAACTTGCCTCTTGCCTCTGCTCAAGCACAGCCTGCATCTTGCCTTATGCTGAACAGACTATGTAATAAAGGAACACTGTGTGTCTGTACAGTGTCCTGTAACCCCACACCCCCACTAGCAGTAAAAGGATCTGCATGGTCATGCATGGCATAAGAGAACGTTTTAACCTCATGAAAATTAGGAAGAGATCATTTCTGAAACTATGCATCAGGAATTATGGTGCCTGCATATGTATAACTGTTTTTCAGAAAGTGTATGTTCACAACTACTTTAATGACTGTTGCCTTAGAATGTGGGTAGTTTTATAACCTATGCATAAAATGCCATTTAATTTTGCTGGAAGCCTCATTTAGTTATATGTTTCTGAAGCAGGCAGTAAGAGCACCCCGTCAAGATAAAAAAAAGTACAGATGTGATTGCATTTGTTTTGAACAGGTTTCAGTTTGAACTACGAAGTCAGCTTTCATTTCTGGGCCTATGAGCAAAATGTACTCCATGTATGATCAATCTAAGGCTACGTTCACACTAGCGTTGTGTGCAGGCGGCAGAGAGGCATTTGGGAAGCGTTTTTACCGCTTCCCAAACGCCTCGGACAATTCTGCACATTGCAGCACATGGTGCTGTTCTAACGGGAGTGATAGCATCGCGTCGCGGCAAAACGGACGCCTCTGGTCGAGTCAGGAGGTGTTGAAGCCTCCTATTCTAGTCTATGGTGCCGCTCCGCAAACTCCCGTCCGTCATTTGCGGCGCAGTTGCGGGGCGTTTTCAGAGCGGTAACACCATTTAAACTTCATTATAGGCGTTTGTGGGGTATTTTTAACGCTCGGCAAACGCCTACCAACTGCCGCTAAACCGCGCATGCGGCATTTGCAAAGCGTTAAAAAACGCTCCGCAAACGCCGGACCAACGCTTGCAAAATGCTATAGGGGCGTTTGGCAAGCATTGGTAAAACAGTCAAGTGTGAACGAGCCCTTAATTAGGTTTTAACTTACATTTTCAATCCTATTTTAAATCATGAAAGGTTCAAGACAACAATTCTTGGGAGCAGTATAGATTTATGAAAGACAGAAGCTGGCTAACAAATCTGCTTTCTTTTTTAAGAGGGCGTAAGCAGAAACTTAAACAAAGGGGTGGCTGTAGATGTAGTATATTTGGATTTTTCAACAGATGGTAAAAGTGTAAGTTAAAGTCTATAGGCTTAAAAAATACAATATGTAAATAGAAAAAGAAGATGGGCTTAGAGCGAACCTGGCCATTTAAGTATTTACAGTACATATTCTCAACAAGCAACCAATGAGGTTTAAAACAAGCCCTTGGGCCTCTGTAGTTTCAGGCACTGTAGAGGAACACTGAAGCCATCCAAGTTGGGTCTCTCTACCCTCGGTTGCCCTTATCTAGAGCACCTGTTCTGTGTTTTCCCCTTAGTTATTCACATGGGGGGGCAGGTATCTGGGGGCAGTCTATTTTCAAAGGGGGTTTTCATATTCCAATAAGCTCCCTGCCACACAGACCCCTAAAACCACCAGGCCAAGTTTGTAATGGATTAACAAGGGGACAAGGTGCTTTCCTAGGGGGAACCCCTCCATGTTGAGGGCATGTTGATTGATATGACTCAGGAGGGGTGCTCCCTCTTCTTTCCTGGCCTGCCAGGCTGCAAGCTCTCATAAGGGTCTGTTAACCACCTTGTGCTAAGAGTAAGCATATATGCCGCCTCTCGGCAGGTGGGCCTTGCCGTCTAGAGGCTGCATATATACCTACCTAAATGTAAACAAACCTGTGCCTAATGGAAAGCTCTTGATCGCTAATTGCAATTGGCAGCTTTCTGATCATGTGACTGCTATGACAGCCAATCACAGCGATCACATAAGCATGAACCCCACTCAGCTTCCCGGCATCTGAAGCCTATTAAAGGGCCAGCATTATGGGGTTAATTTTGAGAGAGATCTCACTTTTTATTTTTTGTCCATAGTGTTTGGTATAGAATATGGGGCACCCCACATAGTTTTTTTGTTTGTTTGTTTTGTTTTTTACCTTAATGAGGCCCGCATCTAGAAAAAGGATCTGGTATGTATTTTTAGGTGGAACCCCATGACTTTTTTTGTGGAGAATCCTTCATGAACAGCTATACCAGACTCTCTTCAAGGATAAGGGTCTGGTATAGATGAAGAAAACCCCCAGTCGCTTTCTTTACAAAACACAAGTAAACAGCTGGGAGCTGTCATTTGCCAATTACTTAAATGACATTTTTTTTTTCTTTGTAAATGTCAGTTTACTGCAGTAGGTTTTAATCATTGCACAGATGTGCCACTTCACAGGCAGGTTAAGGGCATCCCCCAAGTATATTAGTTTATAAGGAATTTTGCATTTGTAATGTTTCACTTTAAGCATTATTAAAATTACTACTCCCCACCAAACTGGATTTTTTAATAATAATTTTTTTTCTTTGGTACGTGTTCCAAACACTTTAAGGTTACAAGATATGAGGGCACTCTGGAGGAAAATCAGTTTTAGTTCTTTTTACGGAAAAGGGTACAGACATTCACAGTAGTTAGTTCTAGCCTACTGGTTCTACATATAGCTGGATGTGTTTCCAAATGTACACAATACAAATTTTTACTAATAATTATAAAGAATAAAATTAAAGATCGTTAAATCTGGGAGTTATTCATTTTCCTGTGAGAAAGGAATTTTTTTTACTGTTAGAAAATAGTAGTAATAATAATAATAACAATAATCTACTGGGGAAGAAATTAACACACAGGCTACTCTTCAACACAGGAATCGTTCAATCTTGGTGCCTCCACCAACCCAGCAATAGGAAATATACACTTCACTCTTCAGTGACCACATATTCTGCTTTATGTGCTGTTGGTAAGAAATTAGATTTGAAAAATTGTGATAGAAGAAAGAAAGAAATTGCGATAGAAACATCCATTTATTTTTTAAAGCAAACCGAGATTTTGTCAGTTTAGGGCAAAGCAACAGATTTGTTTTAATTCCCCATTTGCCTTTCCTACATTGCCCCGCTGTCAGCAATAGGAGCTAAAGGAAATACGGGGTACTTCCAATTATGTAAAAGGAGGTGAATCACACAAGGAGACCATAGTCCTGTGCAGGGGCGGACTGACAACTCATGGGGCCCCCGGGCAATAGGGGATCATGGGGCCCCTGTGTCCTTGCCCAAACTCAAAAAAGCCTATGAAAAAGGTACTAGGGGCATCTCATGGGGCCCCCTACTGACCCCGGGCCCTCGGGCAGTGCCCGAGTTTCCAAATGGTCAGTCCTCCCTTGGTCCTGTGTAAATTACAAAAACTGAACAAAATAGCAAGTGAGCAAAAGGAAGGAAAGTGGCACCATGTATTGTTTCAGTGATCTGTTACTATGTACCTATAGGTACTATTCACATCTCTATGGAATATGAATTATTTTTCTTTGTACACACAATACACCGGTGGGTTTGCGGGATAATTTTACAGTGTATTCTTCTGCACCAAAATTAGTTACATGATGTATAAGACATACTTTTAATGGCCCTATTCACTATAGCTAATCTCAAATAATCGTCCAAAGGCAACCAGCTAATAATAAATGGTGGTCCATGTAATGGTACACCCTCAGATGCAGCACAGGGGTTTTGTCCAAACAATCTGTTACATTAAAACAAGCAAGCAGTTTGTTACATTAAAGACATGGATGGTTGCTCTCAGAGTCATGTGGAGGACGTTCTGTGTTGTTCCTCTGAAAGTGAGGCTGGTCATAATCTGCCTCATGGCAATGGCAGCATCCTGTGGAAAAAAAAAACATAAAAGTGTCCAAAAAAGAAAAAACATATAAGTTTGTCCATCACAATTTCTCCTTTCCTCAGCTAGGCTTGAGATTACCCCTACCTTGGTCCCTAACTGGGCAGAATGCATTTTAGTACCTGCAGATGTTCAAGCAATTCAAAAGGCTCCTTTTTTTAAAATAATAAACATGGTATATTTACCTGCTATGGAAGTGGTTTTGCACAGAGCAGCCTGGATCCTCCTCTTCTCGGGTCCCCTGCAGGCTCTCCTGGCCCCTCCCTCCTGTCGGGTGCCCCCACAGCAAGCAGCTTGCTATGGGGGCACCCACTGCTCTGTGTGTCCATTCACACACGGAGCCATGGCTTGACCCCCCCCTCTCTTAGCTGACTGGCTGTGAATGACAGCAACAAGAGCCAATGGCTCCCACTTGCTGTCTCAGCCAATGAGGAGGCAGAGACCCGGGACAGCCGAGGCTGTTATTCACATCGCTGGATAAAGATGAGGCTTGAGTAAGTATTGAGGGGGCTGGAGGCACTACTGCACACAGACGTTGTTTTACCTTCATGCATAGAATGAATGAACGTAAAAAACCTTCAGCATTTACAACCACTTTAAGGTATTATTACTATCTCTCTTATTCTTTGTTCTTTCTTCAGATATCCCATTTCTAGGTCACACAATATCCCCCAGTGCATTTTTCTTCACTAGATCTCACTCACACCATTTAATCAACTCAGAATTGATTCCTCCTCACCTCCCCCCACTTCCATATCTTGGAGTATTGTTGGCTCTTTGGAAGTTACAGACACTATTCATTCTCCCGCATTTTTAATTCTTATTTCTAACAATTACTGCATAGGAGTGCTCTGTCCTACCAATCTAAAAATGTAAAATGTACACTGCTTTTTGTACCACCCTATCTTATTCCCTGAGTGTTTGTAGGTGTTTGTTTATGTATTTGCTCCTTGATCAAACCATTCATTCTTTATATCAAATGTGATTGAGGATGATACAGTATAGGGTGTGAAACACCAGTGTACACCATGGTCTTCTACCCATTGTTTTATAGCTTGTCCTGTAAAACGTGTGCCATTGTCTGAGGCACCAGTAATGCTTTGCCAGCAGTTGCAATAAGTTTTACAGTTGTCTTCTGATCGGTGTGTTTAGTAGTATAAACTTGCAAAAGTTCTTTATTCATGTCCATAGCTGTCGCACAGCATCTCATACAATCTCGTTCCTAAAGTCGGGAACCTAGGAAGTCCACCTGGGAAGTCCAGACTTTTCCTGGTTGTTCTCCTTCATAAATGCTTCCTGACAGGGGTGTCATTCATGGCCATTTCTTTGCTTTTTGGCAGATGGAACACTGTACCAAAATATCTTTGGCTTGAGGTATGCCTTTAAAATCTGAAGAATATATTTAAAAAAGATATATTTTTAAAAATATATATTTTTTAAATATATTCTTCAGATTTTTTTTAAGATATAAAAAAGTAATTTTAACATATATTTTTACATATATTTGTAAATGAATTTCAAAAATGTAGATTTGTATTTTTAGAGACATACAGTATATTTGAAATGTATTTTAAAAACTATTTTTCATATATTTTGTAATAAAAACGCATTTGAACATGCAGTATATATATATATTTTGAAATATATTGAATATGGGCAAAATTGTAACATTTCAAATACTGTAAATGACAATATATTTGGGAAGAATATTTTTAAAATATATTTTTCTACCATATGGGTTGAGCACCCTTGTGTCTAGATTTGCTGTGCACCCATTTTCCCAAGATTATTTTTTTTTTATTTAGTCATCAGTAGAAACTTGGGCTAGGTTATCCACTATGTCATTGCTGGAATTCCCAATTTATTTGTGACCTTCTTACAATAGAAACGTCTAGATTTGAGACATATACAGTTTTTTTCCATTCACTTGCCACACCCTGAACCAAGTATTCAGGCCTTTAAATACTGCAAAAACAAAAGGTATCGCATGAGTGGGTAAAGCCCATCTCATTAGACAAGTGGTTACTTGGACAGCAAACAAGACTTGTATCAAGCTATGATGAATAAAAATTGTGGGTTTTTTCAGTTTAGCAAAATAATTTGCAATAGAAATATTAAAGTAACACGCAGTGCTCAGCAACCTTACATGTGAACATACAAGACATAAATAAAAATACTGCCCAGCAATCAGTATAGAGTATCAAATCTCCTTTGACATCTTGCACCACCATATACATGGCTTGAAGCTTAGCATATTGACATGATTTACCCTGACCACGGTGTCAGTACAAGGCTGGAAAGCCACAGCAGTACATATTTGCCTTGAGGGATGATTTTGGCTGATTCGTCTGTTTAGTTCCAATTTCTGCTCTGTTCCCCAAAAGAATAGTTTTTTTTCTTTTAATTACATTGTTGATTGGCTTAAGATCCAGGCCCAAATCAAGAATTAATAGCCTCCAAAAGCCCAGTAAACCAAGAAAATGTTAAACCCTCCTCCACATTCCTGAATATAGTCCACTGCAGACTGGAATAGTTTTGATGTGCCCAGACCAAATCATTCCCAGAAATCTGGCACTTGTAGCTAGTTCTTGAATCTTTGTAGGATGAACAGTCCATCCTCTTTTTTGCATATGAGCCTGTACTGTAGTCAAGTCCTTACTTATTTGTTTCCTCCATACTACTAGAGAACATGATATTATCAATGTAATGATATACTTTACAGTCTAATTTTGGCAACATAGCCAGGTCCAGGTACTTATCCATGACAAATTGTTAGAATGTTCCAGTATGCTTGTAGGTGGGGCCTGAGTTAGGTACCTGGTATTGGTAGGAAATACTCACACACACAGTTTATAGCGTACTGGTGCATGTTATAAAACTCATGCACAGTTTAGTTCCAGCAGCAGATACGCTGTTCTTCAGTATTGATATAAGCAATCCAGAATATATGTAACCTCAGTGTTTACAGTATATGTTACCAGGGGACAGCTTCCGTTACAAGGGAGAATGTCCCTTATTTGAAAAGACAAAGGATGTTTCTGCAGTCTGCACTGGCTCCCCGCCTCTGCGCTACATAACAGAGTGTTCTTAGTGAAGAAGGAGCCTTCCCTGAGCTATCCCTTCATGTCTGGATCATGACCCTGTGCTAAGCACTGTCCCTCACAAATGGGTTCCTCTCCCTAAAACTATATAAATAAAATCTGTGCTGTGGAAAACAGAAACAGTGTGCAGCAGCTTTCACATAAAGGCAGTATAACAAATCTAAATTAACATATAAAACATATAAAACACAAATATGTAGCGCCACTAATAAAATAAAAGTGATAAATTATATAAATCTATCAATGAGTGTGCAAAATAAATCAGTTCATAAAAGCAATAAAAAGTCCCAGTGAAACAGTGTTCTCAGTAAATAAAACCTGAAAAGAACGCCAGCCACCTTCCAAATGTGAAATCACTCTTCTTTAAGTGTTCAGAGAACAGACCCCATCTCCCTGTGAAGTCAACACTCACCAGAATGGATGGCTGTCCTTACAACAGCATATGCACCCGTGACTCATGTCAAAACTTCCCAGTGTGTACCAAGCTTACCAATAACCTGTGTCCAATGGCACCTCCAAATGGAATCAAGGTGAGATAAATAAAGCTCCCCAGGAGCCAGGGATAATCTCCAATAGAGTAGTAGTTTATTAAAATATTATAAAAACAATCTCCATTAAAGCAAACAAATTAACTCACATAGAAAGCCGCTGTCAACATGAATAGTGCAGCGGCGTGACGTCAGCACCAGAAACTCCACCCTATGTATTTCATCCAGTAGGACATTATTAGTCATTCCATCATTTTGTTGGAGATCCCACTTCATCAAACAGGAAGCAATAAAATAACCATATTCTCGGAGATGAAATAATCCCCAGAGATATAAATACTTTAATATATGCACATAATAGATACAAATATTATTCTAATTAATTATATATGTGCATAAGCTTCCATGTATATACAAATTTTTTTATATACAATTTTATTCTTTATAAAACTATCGCTGTGCGACAACAATCAAGGTCAGCTACTTAGAAATATATACCATACCCCAAAAAGTAAATATATCTCTAATATACAAATTGTTATTATATACCTAATATTTAGTCCAAAAAAAGGACCTAAAAGAATATAGTAACGTAAGCATTATTACCAGTGGCAGACATCCATCCTCCTAACCACTTTAAAGGTGATCTTTAGCAACAAAAACTCCAAAAAACTACTTATATGTTATATACCTACAAAAAGAGGAGAAGGAAAACCCAAACAGACATAACCCTACAAAACACTTACCAGAAGCACACTAAAATGACGTGGAGTCCCTTATTTAAAAGGTTCCTTCTGAAGTCTCTCGAGAGTACAGCGTCCAATCAGATGACCTTCCTCTCTCATGGCACTGTATGGAATCCATATCTGGAACAGCTGGCACAAGGGGTGGAGACACTTTATTTTATCCTCAATAGTCTATGGTCTTCCTATACGCTCAATTCAGTTTCTCTGCAGGAAAGCAAGGAATTTGGAGGTTTCACCACAGCTGTCAAATGCCCAAACACGGGCAGCATTGAAAGGTTTCAGCCACTGTTTGGCCAGCAATTTTGCACCCATCCCCTTTGATTTGATTTTCAATCGAGGGATGTTGAGTAGGAGGTAGCTGATGAGATCACCCACTAAGCAAATTTCACCCAGTTCATTGGGACACAGATGAATACATTGAAATTCACCTGCAGCACGGAGCAATGCATTCTGACAGCAGAGGAGTCCCCGCTGCCAGAATACAATAGCATAGTGGGGAGGATTCCCCCACCGCTTGTGTGGATGAGGGGATCTTATCTTTTTATTTTTATTTTATCAGACCACTGGCTGATGAAAAAAATGTTCCACCTATGGCCAGCCTTAGGCTGTAGTAAAGCTTTACTTTGTAAAGAATACCCAATCAGGTGCAGGGAAAATTGTAAAAAAGCATTTTTGCTTGCAAATGAGGATGATAGAAATTTACCACATTTACTATGCTCTGAGGAAAATGAGTGCAACTGCACTTCCAAAGTGCACAGTCCATTTGTCTTTAGTACATCAACCCAAATGTTTTATTATTTCAGTATAAGTCTGCATGAAAAAGCCAACTTAATTCAGTAAACACAACATTTTATTGAACTCTATACAGTAGTTTGCATACATAAAAATCTGTGTTTAACAGTAGCCTAATTCCTGTTTTTTTTTTTGTTTGTTTGTTTTTTAATGCCAGTGGACAAAATAGCAAAATAAATTATATATATGCTCCAAATATATTTTTTCACCTAGAGCTTCATATTATCATCCAAAAGCTAAAACGATGCAGTGTGATTGCATTTTAACTGAAAATATCAAGCAGCATCATTACTGTGAACAAGGAGGACTTGGAGTCCTTCCATTTCTCCCTGTATGCCAGGAGCTTTCAGATTTCAAAAACACCTTAGAAATCTCTGATCACTAATGATATTGTGGCCCTACAATGCTGTTAGCCTCTAACATAAGCAGAGAAAAAATGCAGTCACAATTATATTATATACTGGCTAAACTTCAGATTTATTGGCTAACCAATTACATAAAAAATTCAGGCCTTACCTTTTATTAAACCTAAGGCTATTTCGCATGACACCAATCTGACCATTGCTGTTGATAATGAAGGTGCTTATGAGTTGAGCATGGTCAATAATAACAGATAAGCACATTGCTTACAGGGACTGTAGTTTCTGCAGACATCCCTCTAAAGTTAGACTATGCACTTTGTGCTGAGTGAAGAAAACAAACTGTTTGCACAAGCAAGGTGGACGTGGGAATCAGCCCTTCTGTGCTATTGTATTCCGACAGTGGGGATCCCTCCGCTGTCAGAATACACTGATCAGCACTGCAGCCACTGATTGAATGAAAAATTTCCAACAGTTCCATTCATCAGAAGGCAATCTGATTGACTTATATCAAACAATCAGGGACACACAGATCAAAATTAGACCGGTCCTTGCCTAACCAGTCAAATTTTGACATGGGTGCAACAACCTTAAAAGGAAGGACTGGCCAACCAGGTTAGACTTTTCTGGCTGCTCACTATTGTTTTCCTCCCAGATAGGTAAATAGGAAAGGAATGGGTTTAAGGAATGCTCTGCTACTCTTCCTACCCGCTCCTCCATAAGAAAAAAAATATGGATGATTCGATGATCCAAATGTGCATGTTTATAGAAAGCTCTGTCATAGGAAAGGTCTTTTGGTGTTCAGATTGTGCCCTCATATCCTATTACTATCTGATGTCTAGGAGAAAAGATGCAGGATGTATTATGTCTCATAACCATTTAGTGACAACCAATAAGCCCAATTAATAAGTCAAATTATTTTTAAATTCAGAGGATTGTAGATTAGAAGCCTTGTTCTTCCCCATGAAAGCTCTAGAAATGCCAATGCTTCAGCTCTATGTAGTGAACATGTTTACTAAAGTGTATGTATAGCCAAAAACATTGTTTTTTAGCTTCTGCATGGATTAGAGATTGGTGGGGGGGGGGGTTCTGTCTGTATCCCACTGGGAAGATTTTCCTTCACTTCCTCTCCTGAAGATGCAACAAGAAATGAGAGGAAAGTGTTCCAGATTGAAGGGAATATTTATTGCATGCATTCCTCACTGAAACAGGTGTCCTCATTTCAATATTTACCCTCACCTCTTGCTCTGGTGATAACTCTTCATTTATGATTTCATATCCCATTCTGTCACGGTGACAGTGGTCACTAGGGCAAATAGTGGGGTGATTCTCCCCAGCAGGGGATTGGGCAGCTATAAAATATTGACTGAGAATCTGTCCCTTCTCTAATCTATTAAGACAGCCATACATGGATCAAAATTCATCCAGTTCAGCAGGGACCAGCCAAATGTCAATCCATGTATGGGCAGACAGGTCAATTTATAGATCGACTGTACAGCAGCCTGTCAAGTTTTTCCTGAATGATCAGTGCCAGCTGGCAACACTGATCATTGTATTCTGACAGCAGTAAAGGTTCCCCGCTGTCAGAATACAATACCAGTGCAAAGGATTCCCCCATCCATCTGGAATGTATGAATGGGGTTATTCGGATATTTTTTTTCCGTTCAACACACTGATTGAATCAAAAAAGAAATGAATCACATATAGCCAGCTTTACACACACTTAAAACATAAGAAAAACATTACCTCTACAATTCCACTTGGCTTTTGAGAATCTGCCAGTTCATTTTTCTACACTCCTGTCAATTTTGTACCGCAAAAATAAGGCCGGCCAATTCCTCTGACCTTTTTCTGACTACACCACACTGCTTTGAATGTTGTTTTATTCCACTGTGCATATGCTTACTTCCTTAGACTTTCAGGAGTAATTATGTAATCAGACACAAATCCCATTTAAAGTATTACTAAAGGCTATATTTTTATTAAAATATCAAACACGGTATACTTATATGCTCTCTGCAATATTATTGCACAGGGCATCCCCAAACCTCCTCTTCTTGTCCCCCAGTGGTGCTGTCTGGTCCTTCTCTTCAGTGTCTGACCCCAAGTTCTTGCTATGGGAGCAGACGTGCAGGCTTGCTCCAGATCTGGCTTTGTGTGTCCATAGACACAAATAGCGTGGCTTGGTCCTGCCCCCTACTCCTTCCGCACTGGATTTGATTGACAGCAGCAGGTGCCAATAGCTCTTTATGCTACCTCCGTGTCCAGTGAGGAGAGGGAGTGAGAGTATCTCTCAAGCACAGTGCTGGATTGAGTTCGGACTCAGGTATTTAGGGGGTGCTGGGGTGGAGCTAAGCTTGGAAGGTTTTTACCTTAATGCAGAGAATGCATTAAGGTAAAAAAAAACTTTTAGCCTTTTCAACCATTTATAAACATTGCAGCAGCACATTTGTCACCATTTTCATAATGCAGTAAAACCTAACATTGCCTTTCAGTTCTACTCAAGGACATCATTGGTCATGGTTATAGTGCGTTGGAGGCTGCTGTCATATTGTCAAGTCATCATTATCTGCATCATCACCATAGACATTACAGTTGTTAACTGTCAGTGTTCACCAGAAGTTGCCTGTCAGTAATGCTTCACTGCTCAAAAAAATAAAGGAACACTTTTTAATCATATAGTATAGTATAGCATCAAGTCAATTAAACTTCTGGGATTTTGATCTGGTCAGTTAAGTAGCAGAGGGGGTTGTCAATCAGTTTCAGCTGCTTTGGTGTTAATGAAATTAACAACAGGAGCACTAGATGGGCAACAATGAGATGACCCCCAAAGGTGGAGGACACTGACATTTTTTTCCCTATTCATCTTTTCTGACTGTTTTTCATTAGTTCTGCATTTGGCTAGGGCCAGTGTCACTACTGGTAGCCTGAGGTGATACTTGGACCTTACAGAGGTTGCACAAGCAGTCAAATTCCTCCAGGATGGCACATCAATACGTGCCATTGCCAGAAGGTTTGCTGTTTCTCCCAGCAAAGTTTCAGGTGCATGGAGGAGATTCCAAGAGACAGGCAGTTACTCTAGGAGAGATGGACAGGGCTTTAGAAGGTCCTTAACCCATCAGCAGGACCATTATCTGCTCCTTTGTGCAAGGAGGAACAGGATGATTACTGCCAGAGCCCTACAAAATGACCTCCAGCAGGACACTGGTGTGAATGTCTCTGACCAAACAATCAGAAACAGACTTCATGAGGGTGGCCTGAGGGCCCGACGCCCTCTAGTGGGCCCTGTACTCACTGCCCGGCACCATAGAGTTCAATGGCATTTGCCATTGAACACCAGAATTGGCAGGTCCGCCACTGGTGCCCTGTGTTTTTCACAGATGCAAGCAAGTTCACCCTGAGCACATGTAACAGACGTGAAAGGGTCTGGAGAAGCCGTGGAGAATGTTTTGCTGCCTGTAACATCGTTCAGGATGACCGTTTTGGTGGTGGGTCAGTGATGGTCTGGGGAGGCATATCTATGGAGGGACACACATCCTCTACAGGCTAGACAAGGGCTACCATTAGGTATAGGCATGAAATCCTTGGATTCATTGTCAGACCCTATGCTGGTGTAGTGTGTCCTGGGTTCCTTCTGGTGCATGACAATGCCCGGCCTCATGTGGCGAGAGTATGCAGTTCCTGGAGGATGAAGGAATTGATACCATTGAATGGCCCCCATGCTCACCTGACCTAAATCCAATAGAACACCTCTGGGATATCATGTTTCAGTCCATCCGACGCCACCAGGTTGCACCTCAGACTGTCCAGGAGCTCAGTGATGCCCTGCTCCAGATCTGGGAGGAAATACCCCAGGACGCTAACCATCATCTCATTAGGAGCATGCCCCGATGTTGTCAGACATGCATACAAGAATGTGGGGGCCATACAAACTACTGAGTACCATTTTGAGTTGCTGCAAGTAAATTTCAGAAAAATGGACTAGTCTGCTACATAATTTTTTCATTTTGATTTTCAAGGTGTCTTTGAATTCAATCTTCTGTAGGTTGATAATTTTCATTTCCATCAAACAATGGGGCATCCTTACATTCCTAGCACATTACACAGTCCATCAGTATAAATATCCAGCATGATATTTTTCCCCAATGTGATCTGATGTGCTTTCAGAGTGTCCCTTTAATTTTTGTTTTTTTAACAGTGCCAGGATGTCATTACTGTCTCAGTCAAAGAAAGCACAAAATGATTGCCAGTGTTCATGACTGGCTGTCATTCATTCTTCCCATTTCAGTTCATGTAAGTTTTTAACTTAAGCTACATGCAAGCATTAGGAATAGTACATTTAAAGTGTTACTAAAGGCAGATTTTTAAAAAATTAAAATAACAAACATGTTATACTCACCTGCTCTGTACAATGGTATTGCACAGACCAGCCGCAATCCTCCTCTTCTGGGGTCCCCTGCAGGTGATCCCTGGGTCCTCTTCTTCTTTGTGTGTCTCCATAGCAAGCTGTGTGCTAGGGGACACATGCTGCTTGCTCACTCTCGACCTGTGTGTCTACGGAGACACGCAGGTTCCCTGCATTAGAGCGGAACTATACCCATACCAACTTAATAAAAAATAATGTTCTTTCGCAAGGAACATACATTCCACATTTATAATTATTAACTAGAGTGTGCTGTAAATTGCCTCCAGCATTTCTCCTGTTTCTACTTGTTGTGTGTTGCCATTGTGCTGAAGCCCAGAGCCCCTGAGCAGCAGTAAATCTTAGACTGTCAGCAGATTGGCCTCTAGATTTTTAGTAGCTCCAAAAAATAGAGAGCAATTGAGCATGTACAAAGCAGGATGAGACAGCATATTACTGGATTTCAAACAGTATAGGCACTTACAGTATATTTAGCTAATATGCCTATTGTAAAGGTATAGCTATAACTATACAGTTGCAAGAAAAAGTATGTGAACCCCTTGGGATTACGTGGAGTTTTGCATGAATTGGGCATAAAATGTGCTCTGAATATCATCTAAGTCACAACAATAGAAGAACACAGTCTGCTGAACATAATACTACACAAACATTAGATGCTGCCATGGTTTAATTGCACATAACATGTAAACATTCACAGTGCAGGGAGGAAAAAGTATGTGAACCTTTGGACTTAATAACTGGTTGACCCTCCTTTGGCAGCAATAACCTCAACCAAACGTTTCCTGTAGTTGCAGATCAGACCTGCGCAACGATCTGGAGTAATGTTGGACCACTCCTCTTCACAAAACTGTTTCAGTGTAGCAATATTCTTGGGATGACTGGTGTGAATCATTCTCTTAAGATCATGCCACAGCCAGAGCACATTTTATGCCCAATTCATGCAAACCTCCACGTAATCCCAAGGGGTTCACATACTTTTTCTTGCAACTGTACCTGCAAAAGGGGGTAGCCTGAAGTGATGTAGCAGGACTTAATTTTCTGGCTAAAGTTCCACTTTAAGGTAAACAAATGTCCAAGTTTTTTGTATCTCCCCCTCACCTATCTACTTACTTACCTATCTCTATCCAGCACTGAGCCTGTCTGCAATGGCACTGGTCTCCTCTACTCACAGGACACAGAGGCAGCAGTGAGATTCATTGGCTTCTGCTGCTATCAATGAATACCTGTGAGGAGGGAGCAGGGGGCAGGGCCAAGCCACGCAGTATGTGTCTATGGATGTGTTGGGTATGTGCAGCATGAGGTGGCAGTAATCACTTTAAGTGAACTGTATGTTTTTTTTCTCCTCTCTTGATCCCTTTACAAAGACAATAAAATGGTTTGTCTGATACAAACATGGCAAAGTTATTTTCAAATGAAAAGAATGCATTTTTTGATTGTGTGAATTTTAAAATTGAAATAACTAACAAAGTAAAAGAAAAGAGTAAAAAAAATTACTAATTCTGGACACAGAATTAAATAGGGGACACACTGTTGATCTGCTCATAAACTATAACAAAATGCATTGTAACATTATATACAATTGTATTTATGAATGAAGAGTGTAACAGTTTGAGGTGACATTTACACTGAAGTATATACAGACATAGGCAGATGATTCAGAGCTAGTTTCCATTACCACTGTGTGTGGTATAGCAGACAAAGCACTCAATTAAAATTTTCTCCAAAAGTTATCAGGTTCATCTTCAAGGTTTTTTATAGGTCAAAGTGACAATTTTTTGTGGTGAACATGCAGACTGCATTAGACATTCACTATGTTTTATACTTAACAGTTAAGTCTATTAATCTTAATCATCTACCTGTTCGGTCCACAGATAGACATCTGACGTTTTGCAGCTGCCACTCTCCAGAAAAAATATGCAATATATTTTTGTAATTCTTCATGATCAGCAGCATCTCAACTCAGTCCAACCTGCTGATTGTGGATTTAATGATGCTGACTTTGCCACTTCCAGATGAAAAAAAAATCTATACTTTCTTTTTTAATTGGCTCTGGTGCATCTGTGGTGCTGCTACATCCCAGAAATAAAAATGTAAAAGAATTCTTTAGTTTTGTCATTTTAATAATTAGCCTTCATACCCACTTCTAAATGCTCATGGTTTTGATGTTCCAACTCTACTGTGATGCTGCCAAACTCTGAAAAATACCTGAAGAAGAATGACATTTTTGCTTTCACTGTTGCTACTCCAGCCTAGTCCCAAAGTTTAAAAACTGTCATCTTTTGTCATGGTACTGCTGCACCTTGGAAAATAAAATAAGTGTAAATATCTTTTAATTCTCCATTATGAGGCTCATTTCCTGTCCAAGATACCTTGCTGTGCTGCTGCCACTAAAAAAGTATATATACTTCATTAGCATCACCACTCTTCTTCCCTGTCTGGTGTTTATTGGGTTGAGGCTGTTGTGCCAAAACTGCACCCAATTAAAATAGTTAGAGCAGGTCTCCATATTTTTGTACTCTGTTCCTGGCCTGTAATGAAACACCTGGCCAGTGATGAAGGGTATGCAGGTGATTATTAATGCGCATTAGACTTAGACATTTTTGACCCTTATGAAGATATCTCATAGGGCTAGTATGTTCATACTAAAGGTTATCCTACACCAGCAAGTCAGCCCAATCATTTTCAAACCCAGTGGAATAATTAACTTGTCTGTGTTCAAAATAGCAGATGTAATTCAAAAAAGTTTCAGCCACTGTTAGTATACTGAAAATATTTCAACTAATTTTTTTTTTTAACGTTACAAAAATGTCTTTCAATGTTGCCAAAAAAATTGAACCAGGAAATATATTTTGAAAACGTAAGACAATGCTCAGATAAAAAATATCAGCTCATAGAGGGTGCCTACTAAAATCTGCTCCCTCGCTGTATCATGGTCTTTTGCTTTTATCTTATGTTGTGTACTGTAATTGTCTTTAAGGACTAGTGCACTCTGGTCAGGAAGGAGTTAATTGTTTAAACATACTCTCTCCCTGATGTTCATGGCTCTGTGCCCTGGTGATAACTCTGTCCCCTGGTGGAGGCCATAAATATCAGGAGAAGTCTGTCTTTAGAGAGAGATTGGTCCATCTGTGGGAAGTGTAAAAAGGATTTGGTCCAGGATGTAAAAGAACTTTGTTCTTCAGCAACCTTTTGTGGGAATCCATTCGGGGTTCCAGGAAATGGAATTTCGCTCTATCATTGGACTGCAGCTAACCATGGAATGGACTAGATAACGGGACAGGGTACCAGAGGCAACAGGGCAGATCAACCAGCTTATGTTCCTGTGAAAATGTATTACACTGTACTGTAAGAAGAAATGCCTGGTCTACATTTAGTTAAGGTCACCTACTGGTGTATGCACATTGTATAACTCATCACTTAGCAGGGGAAACAGTGTAGTAACCTTCTCGGATTCAGTAAAACAGGCCATGTACCCAAATGTGCGGCTGAGGTAACCCTTGTGGGTGCTGCTGCAGCCGACAATATACGAAGGTGCAAGTGTCTATAAGTTAGCAGCCAGCAGGCCAGGAAGCAAGTGACTTGGTGGGGGGGGTGACAGTGGTCCCCAGTAATGAAGGAACCAGTATGTTTGGGTTTCTTCCCTAGAAGCCAGTATCCCCAACTTGGGTCCCGCTGCAGTACGGGAATCCTAGAGACCTGGCCTGTGAGTCGTGGGAGCAAGGCCTCAAGGAGAAGAAGCACGATGCTAGCTTCCCAAGGAGCCTGTCATGGAGTATGGAACAAGTGTATATCAATTGGGTCACCAGGGAGAGTGACAAATCTAGGCTGATAGAGTCCAGTACATGCTCCACATTTTGACTCAGAAGTACTACATGGTTTATTAATGGGCTGAAAAGAGTGTGTTTGGCTGCAGTGTCACAAAGAAAGGTCAGGAGCGAATGAGAGAGTACTGCCCTGATATCACATCATGCGCCTCTATGCAATTTCTCTGTTAACCCTTGGGGGGGGGGGGCAGAACAACACATCCCTGCTTCTTCCATAGACCTGCTAACAAGCTAATGACAAATAGCATTCTATTTTTCTTATACTTTTTTTTGGTAATAGTCCAAGACAAATCACACTAAGTCAATTTAGCTTACTTTGAATAGGGAGGAGTAGAAAATCAGTTTTAATAAGCACAATCAGTATGATCAGTCATTTCTGTGTACCTATAAACTTTCTATTCAGCATACCGTCATTTAAATGATGCCCAAAAATGCAAGCATATTAATGTACACACATTTATAAATATACTTTTAAAAATCTTTTTTCTTAACCATCCATTCAACTTTTTTGTATTTAAGGATGAATGAATCTGCCTGGGTTCAGTTCATGAACAGTTTTACAAATGTCGTTTAAAGTTCACAAACTTTAAAACAAACCCCACTGAATTTTTGCAAATCCCAGTATGTGGAAGAATTAAATTTGCTTTTGTTAATCTTCTATTACTTACAGTAACCCCATGAGTATTAGACCTCAGTCTTGTGGCCTTTTTCAAATGTAAGCCCTATAAAATTTAACAGACAGATTTAGCAGACCACAAACATTATATGAGTGCCTGTATAAAAGGGTACAGTATGACATGTCTTGTGTGCCTGTTTAAGTTAAGTGCGGTGAGGAAGCACATTAGCCATTGCCCCATCACCCTCAACAGCTTAAAGTCCAACTGCAGCCACAGGCAATGTATGGAAAAGAAAGACCTTCAAATGGATCAAGATTTGATTATAGAACAGCGATTTGTCCATGGTCTTGCATGCCACAAAATTATGAGCACTCTTTTTTATTAACAGATAAGATTAGGTCAGGTTAGACATCTTTCTGTCTCTGGTAAAAGTGGGTCAATTTAGTGGCATACGCCAGGGACAGTCTCAAAAAGGAGGGGATAAAGACTCGCCCATTATACTCAAGGTAAGCAAGCTTTCTATGGGATTTGAAGCTAGTGAGATAGCATCTGAAATTGAATGATAACAGCATGTCTCAACTGCAGGAACCTAAAGAACATACAATTAGGCAGGTATATTTAGAGTTGAGGTTACTGAATCTCATCAATGTCCCATCTACTATGATGTCTCAAGGTGGTCTCTTTTCTACCAGGCCATAGTGGGTCAGGAACTGAGTGAAGATGAGGCCGGATGGGATTACTCCACAGAGGGGCATGCGGGGAAATGTATGTGCCTCTTGATATGTCTCTCTAGCCTGATTCCAAACTCTGACAGTGGCATGAATGGAAAATGTAATAATGGGGTGGGCACAAGGACACCAAAACACCAAGTTGCTGAGAGTCGCACAAAAACCAAAAAGGGCCACTTCTAGATCTACTTCCAGATTATGTGTGGGATTATGCGTGGGCTGAGAGAACTACCAGTGCACTCTCACCAACACAGCTGCCCAGTAGTATCACTGAAAATTAGGAAGGGCTAAACAACCCTAAGAAAAGAGTCAGCTGTAGAGTTGATCTAGTCAGGAGAGAAACTTCCCAGCCCACACAAAAGAAAGGATTATCCCATCTATTTTAATGGATTGAGATTTTGGTATAGGCACAGGACTATTGCAAAATAAATACAGGGAATTTGTTATGAAGACCATCTTAATGATTTACTCTTCCTACTGGTGTAAGAGGAAGGGGCCACCACAAAGTACACCTACATGTGAGTTTAGGTGAGTCAAAGATGCAGATTTTGTGCTAAATAGGTAGAAGCCCCCCCCCCCCTAAATTTAAACCCTAGGTAGGTGATTTCATCTACCCACTGGAGCAGTGTATTTGTGGCTACCCTAGGGCATAAGGCAGGAACAGTGATGATTTATCATAGTACATTCCAAAAACTGGTCTATGATTTGTAAGTGCAAGGAGAAAGATGCATCAATAAGATGCAGAGGGTGCTGTCCGTATATAAAGAAAGTAAGTAAAATAAAGAAAGTTTTTCCTCGAGTGGCCCAATCATAATTCCCTTTACCCTGTGGTCTTCTCTAATAAGGATTGCCAGGGTTTCCAGGGCCAACACAAACAGACCAAGGGAGATGGGGCATTCCTGCCTTGTCCCTCTGTGGAGAGGGAACTGATCAGACAGGTACCCATTAGTTCCCACACTGGCCCTGGAGTATAACATCTGCAGCCATAATATGAATTTAGGGCCTAAGCAGAATTTACAAAGGAGATACCTAGAGGTATTCCCAACACAATCATTATTACCCATGAGTGTGCACATCAATGCCTTGTCACAGATCAGCAGCAAGGTGGATCTGCAACTGTGTGTAGTTATATTACCAGGTATTATTTCTATTATTTTATACTGCAGTCAATCTAATCCACAGAACTGGGAGGTATAGTAGCTACACAGCCAGTCCCCATTTATCAATTAACTTCACTATTTTACTGTGCTCAGCCCAACACCCATTGCCTGAACAATAGGTTAATTTTCTAGCCCAATGCTCCAGTCTGTGTTAGCTCCTGCAGTCCTGCATCCCCACCTCTCTGGTTACTAATCTCAGCTTGTATTTTAATATGTCTGTTCACTTCCTGCCCTGACCTTTGGCCTGTCCCTGTTTCTTTTTTGTACTATGCGTTGTATATTTTGTACCATGTTCTGGTTCTAACCCCTGTAGAGATGCCTCCTCCACAGGTGTGCCTGAGGGCCATAACCTAGTAATCCTCAAGTGAAGTCCATCATCCCATGTGTGGGTTCTGATGAGGATCTGATGATGTTTTGATAACTGACAACTTTTTTTGTGAGCTTATGAAGGTGATACAAAAAGTAGGTAATATTCAGTAAATGACTAATTAACGAGGAGTAGATCTAGGACATTATGTTTGCAACTGCTCTGTGCATCTTCAACTCCTCTTTTTTTCTTGCTTTGGTAAGTGTTTTTTATCTGGGGTTGACTTATTTAAAGTGGACCTATCAGACACACACTATATTGCCGAAAGTATTGGGATACCCCTCCAAATCATTGTATTCAGGTGTTCAAATCACCTCCATGGCCACATATGTATAAAATCAAGCACCTAGGCATGCAGACTGATTCTACAAACATTTGTGAAAGAATGGGTCGCTCTCAGGAGCTATTGACTCTGCAAACAGCTGGTGACTTCTGCGCACTGTGCGCTTCAGCATGCGCTGACACTGCTCTGTCATTTTACGTGACCTACCACTTCGTGGCTGAGTTGCTGTTGTTCCCAGTTGCTTCCACTGTGTTATAATATCACTAACAGTTGACCGTGGAATATATAGTTGCAAGGAAATTTCACGGATGAACTTATTGCACAGGTGGCAACCCTTCACGGTGCCACGCTTGACTTCACGGAGCTAAAGACCTCCTAACTTTGTGTGGCCTTCAGATTAGCACAACAACAGTGTGGAGAGAGCTTCATGGAATGGGTTTCCATGGCCGAGCAGCTGCATCCAAGACTTACATCACCAAGTGCAATGCAAAGCATCAGATGCAGTGGTGTAAAGCACGCCACCACTGGATTCTATAGCAGTGGAGACATGTTCTCTGGAGTGGCGAATCATACTTCTCTGTCTGGCAGTCTGATGGAGACGTCTGGGTTTGGCTGCATCCAAGCCTTACATCACCAAGTGCATTGCAAAGCGTCGGATGCAATGGTGTAAAGCACACCACCACTGGACTCTAGAGCATTGGAGGCGTGTTCTCTGGAGTGATAAATCATGCTTCTTTGTCTGACAGTCTGATGGATGTGTCTGGGTTTGGCAGTTGCCAGGAGAAAAGTACTTGGCTGACTGCATTGTGCCAAGTGTAAAATTTGGTGGTGGAGGGATTATGGTGTGGGGTTGTTTTACAGGGGTTGGACTTGGTCCCTTAGTTCCAGTGAAGGTAACTCTTAAGGCGTCAAGATATTTTGGATATTTTCATACTCCTAACTTTGTGGGAACAATTTGGAGATGGCCCCTTCCTGTTCCAACATGACTGCTCACCAGTGCACAAAGAAAGGTCCATAAAGACATGGATGAGTAAGTCTGAGGTAGAGGAACTTGACTGGTCCTGACCTCAACCTGATAGAACACCTTTGAAATTAATTAGAGCGGAGACTGTGAGCCAGACCTTCTTGTCTGACAGCAGTGCCTGACCTCAGAAATGCGCTTCTGGAAGAATGGTCAAGCATTCCCATAGACACACTGCTAAACCTTGTGGACAGCCTTCCCAGAAGAATTGAAGCTGTTATAGCTGCAAAGGGTGGGACAACTAAACATTGAACCCTACAGACTAAGACTGGGATGCCATTAAACTTCATGTGCGTGTAAAGGCAGGCAACCCAATACTTTTGGCAATATAGAGTATATTCATGTTTAACTATGTCATGGATATATATTTTCTTTTTTTCACAGCAATCGCTGACAGTACTATAATCTTCTTTTCATCCCAGAATGAGAGCCATCGTCACAATCCAGTGTCAACATCTACAGTACTTCCTAGACTGAGATGAAACACTCATGTAAATCCTGATGCCCATGCAGGCCTTGGTTTGACTATGTTCACAAATGTGTGACTTAGATCAGCCCCTGCTGTAGTCTCTTACGTTGGGATTTACTATAAAGTTATGATGTTGCAGTTTGATCCATAGGGGAAAGAAGACTGAGGAAATGCTTACTACTGCTTGCAGTAGTTTGATGATGTCATCTAACACTAGGTAAAATGGCTTGCTTAGAGCTTAAGGATGTTTAAGTTATAAAGTACAGCTTTTTTAAAAAATGATACTGTTGCTGTATATCATGACAGGTAAGGAATTTTTTGTAAAGTTAAACCTTAAAGTGGTAGTAAACACCACCTGGAAACATTCAGTGCATACTAGCACATTATGACATTAACTTGCAAGGACTAGATTGGTTTTTTTTTAAGACTTCACCACCACTTTAAGCTGGATAATGGTATTCCCAAGAGTGAAATTTACTTTGAAATCATGTACAGTACATAGCAATATGTGTAATCCTGCACTGATTTTTTTCTAATCACATTTAATGTGAATGCAAAGTCACCCACTGTCAGGAATGGATTCACCACTGGTGGCGGGACTCACCTGCCGTGTGGGCTGCAGTACCAGGGCTGGCCAGCGGGTGCTCTCAGCAACCAGAAGCTCACTCCTGCAATCGGCCATCACCTGAAGCTGATTGCAGGAAGTGTATTTAAGGAATGACCAGACCTGCAGTCAGGGCCTTGGTGGATGCTTCCCATGAGCCCCTGTACCTGGTATCCTGTGTTCCTGCCTAGTTGCTGACCCTGCTTTGATCCTGACCTCTGCTGACCGTATCCTGTTGAACCCCTGGCTTGCCTGACCATCCTTCTACCTGATCCTCTGTACCGTGCTGCCCGTGAGTTACTGAACCCGGCTTGTGACCCTGACTATTCTCTGCCTGCTCCTCTGGTACCTCGCTGCCCGCACGTGGCTGACCTGGCCTGCCTGACTATGCCTGGCGCTACCCAGATGATCCATCCATCCATCCTGCACGGATCGGTCCCTGTTACCAGGTCTGCCAGCCTCTTCATGTCAGGCTTTCCCCCGGTACATACCCTCGGCGGACCCCTCTATCACAGTTGGGTGCACTCAGGGGCCACGACCTGGTCTCAGTCCTGCATCAAGTCCATCCCCACCATCAGGGGCTCTGGTGAAAAGGCAGACTGGGGCTTAGACTCCGCGCCCTGGGGAATCCCGTTCTGTGGGTACTAGAGATCCCGCCGGGTGGTGCCTGACCATTCCACCTCTCCAGCCCTGACTACGCCTGTGTTCCCACACATTTCTGGTCATACCGGGTCCTTAACACCCCCTTTCTAGAAAACCACTAGGAAATATAAAATGTATACATGATTAAAATAAAATTGGAGGATATCAGCATTAAAGGTTAGCTGTTTCCATGAGATAAAGTAGTATGTTTGCTCCAGGTATGTTAGCATATGAAAGTTCACAAACAGTCCACTTTAAAATCTACTACTACAGGCAGTGAAATCAAATAAAATAGTAATATTGCTGCAAATAATAACATAGCTCTATTGAGTATAGCTTACAATTGTAAAGGAAAGAGTTACATCTCCAAGCACAAATGGTAAAACCTCAAAGAAGTTCAAACCTTTGCCCACTCTACCAAAATGCTTTTTTCTTTTGTTGCTGCCTGAATTCCCACTGGAGATTTTTAATCACTCCCTTACCCTGTCCCTGTCCCAGAACTATACACGCTACAAACACACCACACATTGCTGATACAATAAAATATACAATTGTATATGCTTAGATATCTTAGATATCACATTCAATTGCTTAAAGCTAAAGTTTAGTTTGACCAGGGTGGAGGGCATACAGCACCAAAGAAAGCACTGCTGATAAAGTGCAAAGGGACAGGTTAGTGTACGAATTGCGACCACTGGTCTGTTAAAGTAGATGTGAGCTCTTACTGCATTTCTTTATTAAGCCCTTATTTTTTTTAAAAAAAAAAGCTTATAGTGCTGCAGACCTCAGCATTTATAATGCTTGTATGTCTGTTTTTCTTTTTAAAGTATATTTACACTTTTGTGGACCCCCCCTCCCCCCGTATTTTTTTATGTGTTCCTTATTTCACGGCTTATCTATTTTTTATATTTCCTACCTTTATAGATATTTTTGCCTTTATATATATTTTTTAAGGAGAAGGTGTCATGGCTGACTGCAAGCATTTCTCACCTAGCTCTGCGTGATCTGTCCCAATATCTTGGCTGGGGACTGATTGAATGTAGTTTTCGGTAAATCTGACTCCAAAGCCTTTAATCTTTTGTTAAAACATACAGTGTTCACATCTAGTACAAATGATGATATATCTGCCTCTAAAGTATGGATGAACACAGCTTCTCAGTACCTTTCATAACCATGAAATCTAAGTGTAATATTTCCTTGCTTGAAGTTCCAGAAAAAAGAGCATCTAAGAACGTACGCTGCAAGTTTTAAATATTTTTTTAATGTTTTCCTATTTGAATGGGGGTGAGTAACAAATAAGAAGTAGATGTCATCTTAATTTGGCTGCAAAAGTGGAAATACCTTAAAGCCTATGGTTGCTTTTAATTCCATCTCTTAAAATGCTAACTGGTTCTTGTTTTCAGGTGGCTCTGTGCCCTTACATGGTCCCAAGAAGTCACCTTTGTGTGCACTCTCCCAGCTGGCACTATAGAGAAGTCTCCTTAATACCCAACTCCAGGAATATCAAAACATTCACTCTTTCAGTGGGGTCTTCTAGACTGCAAGGGTTAAATGTTCATTATGTCTAGGGGTAGAGGAATAGTAAGAAGGACTTACCTTATTGCTTACTGTTAAATATCGTGACACTTATGTTATTAGTGTCCTTCTTAGGCGTTTGAGGTAAAGTGTTCTAGTGCCAGGCTGATTTAAAACATTGTGACTTTTATTTAATTCACACTTGGCAACAACATAACAATGTAAAATGTATCATGAACAGTTTCATGTAAGTAAAACAGAAATATCAAAACAGAAGTTATAAAGATGTATCACCCTTATTTTCATGGCCGTTCTCCCATGTGGTGCTTCTTGTCTTGTGTTTTAGCAAGAAGAAGGAAGTGACCAGGGGCGGACTGACAACTCATGGGGCCCCCGGGCAATAGGGATCATGGAGCCCCTGTGTCCTTGCCCAAACTCAAAAAAGCCTATGAAAAAGGTACCAGGGGCATCTCATGGGGCCCCCTAATGACCCCGGGCCCTCGGGACATGCTTTTAGAGTATGCACCTGTTCCAGTCTGCCAGTCCTGTGAATAACCATAGCATCTTTAGGCCATGCTTGTGTGTGTGTGTGTGTGTGTGTGTGTGTGTGTGTGTGTGTGAAGCTCCCATCGCATCTCTTAGGATGTCTTTTTATGATGCTTATATACGTCATAATTTGTGATCTTAGAACCTTGTATGGCAAACAATACTGCTTAGCAGAGCAATTTCATAGAAGGGAGGGGCACTACATATATGGTCTTTTGATTGACAAGCCCATATGTATTGGCTCCATAAGCTGAAGCTGAAAATGTTGCATCAGCCTGCTCATGTGACCAGTCTCTCTGTTTAAATGATAATATAAACTAAGAATGTATCTTTACAACATAATATCTCAATAATGTTGTATAACCAAAAATTTACTGTAACATATATTACCAACTTACAAAACATAACTTAAATACACACAGATACTATTAGAATATATATTATTTCATACTAATTCTATTTTGGTTCACTCCCATGACATTCTATACCAAAGGCCATTAACCTCTTTGGCGGTATGATTATTTCCGATTTTTTGTGCTGAAAGCGGTACCATTATTTTGCATGGAAATATGTAGTTTTTTATTGTAGGCCTGTAATTTTTAGGAATAACTCACTGAAATCTGTCCGAACAAGAGTCTAGTAAACATTCCGGATATGATAAAACTTGAAACACGAAATCATAAATTATAATTTAATAAATAATTATAAAAAATAACAATATAATAATAATATATTTAATTCAATAATATAATCAAACCAAAAACACTGAAATTTGAAATACAGAGGCAAATTTGCACATCGCTGAGCAAAGTCGCAAAATTGTTTTCAGTGTCTGATGACGAATTTCCCCACAAATCATTATCACTGAATTCTGCAAGTGGTTCTGATTTACTATCGCTGTTCTCTAGCTGGTCTACAACCGCTTTTGACATAAAGGTTTTTATTTACTAAAGCTGGAGAGTCCAAAATCAGACTCCCTTCTGCATAGAAACCAATCAGCTTCCAGGTTTCATTGCCAAAGCTTCATTGAACAAGCTGAGGTTAGAAGCTGATTGGTTTCTATGCAGAAGGAAGTCTAATTTTGGACTCTCCAGCTTTAGTAAATAAATCCCAAAGGGACGCTTTTTGGACGCCATGGACTTTTCTAAGTTTCCAGGCAGAAAAAAACAGTCAAAATGCAGGCAGGGCACAGGAAAAAGCAGTAGGGACAAAATGTATGTAACAAATTTCAAATTTGCCGCCGGTTCCAGCGCCCGTTTGTCCCGACGTCCCAGGGACCAGAACACGGAAGCCGGATGCCGGCATCGGCCGGAGGAGATGGCCGGGAACGCTGCAGGGGACACATCGCGGGAGCGCAGGACAAGGTAAGTGCTGCAGGGACTCCCTGAGCAACGCCACATGGTAAGCCCGAGTGTAGCTAGGGGTTACCGCTTTTGGTACTGAAACTTTACCCCGAGCTACACTCGGGAATACCGCCAGGGAGGTTAACCAGCTACGCCCTTCTATAGAATACTCAGTTTTCGGCTAGTTAGCTCAATTGAAGAATTTAACACTATCACTTGTTCAAGGCCAATCACACATTTTAATATTAATTATGATTAATCATAAAAAACAAATATTTTTTGCAAGCTTGCCATCAATATAAGTGCCGAATTATGAAATAGAAATGAATGTTTATCACTTACTCCAACAGCTGCAACAACTGCCTCAATAAACTAAGACCATTCACAATCATACTCCATGCTCCTCAATGTACAATACAGGGCTAATCTCCTTGTATTGTACATGATAATGCTGAGGTTCTGCCCACAGGACAAAGCTTCAGGCAGAAGTGGAGAATGTCAGAGCTTGGTGAAGCGAAGAAACAGGTAAGTGAGAGAGCATACACTGTACCCACCTAGACATAACAAGCATTTGGGAGGCCTCACTGCTAGAGTGATTTGCCACTTAACAATAGGAGGTTTGAGGAAGTTGAAGTTGAGCAGCTTTGTAATATTTGAACTGCAAGCGCTTTGGCAAAAATATAAATTAATTCTTTATAGGGGAATGTTGACTGGCTATTTCGCAGTGTAATAATATAAAAAACTGTGAGAGTTTAATGCTACTTCGGTGTTGCTGATGTGTCTCCTGCAGCCTTTTAACAGCCTCTCCTCGTGCACTGTCTACAATCATACTAGGTTGCATGTGTGTTTTTATCTTATATTTTTACTTGCTGTAATGTACTGTATTACACAGCCTGTCCCTGAGTCCACATGTATTTCACTGTTAAGTGGCTGCATGTGTATTTTCACAGGATATATTATTGCTGGCTGCTTTTTTGTAAAAAAAACTGTGAAAAGTTTCTACGTAATATGCATCTGCACATAAAAAAGTATGTGTTTCCTTTTCCAATTTAATGCAGGGCAGGAAACCATAAACAACAGCTAACATGCCCACTGTCAGGAGCCGCCGCGACACACGGCTCGGCGCAGGCGTAGTGTACCCGTTAACGCTGGTGTACGGGCACTAGGTCCTGGTCGGCCGCGGCGGAGACTGAACCCGCGCATGCGCACTCGGAGCTGCGAGTGCACGCCTGGCACCAATGACAGCGCAGGGCGCGGTATTTAAATCCGCCCTGTGCTGACATGAATTGCCGTTTGGTCTCTCTGTATTCCTGATCCTGTGTACTCGTTATTCTGATTGTTGCTGACCCGGATTGCCCCTGACTGTGCTGTACTCTCCTGCTCTGACCCCTGGCTTGCCTGACCTCCCTCCTGGATGCTCCCTATTGGATCTGATCTTCTGTTGCTGACCTGGCGTGTGACCCGACCATTCTCTGCCATTCTTTGTACCGCGCTGCTCCCACGGCTACCGACTAGGCTTGCCTGACCACGCTCCTGCTCATCCATCCATCCACCTTGCTCTGGCACATCCGTCTCTTTACATCAGGCTCTCATCCTGCAGATACCTCTGGTGGATCCTTCTACCACGGGTAGGTGTACTCAGGGGCCACGACCTGGTCTCGGCCTGCTCCAAGTCCATCCCCACCATCAGGGGCCCTGGTGAACAAGCAGACCGGGACTTAGACTCCGCGCTCTGGGGAATCCTAACCGGTGGGTTGCTATAGGCGCCGCCATGCGGTTCATTACACCCACCAAGCACCTCTTAACAAGAATAAAAAAGGGGAATAAAAAGTAAAAGGCCCCTAAAGGGAAACCTGGAGAAACTTCTGATCAATCCAACAAAGCCTGAGCATTCATCTGGTAAAATTTGCAAACATATGTGCTGAAGACCATGAAGCATCAACACTTCTGGTGGAATGAACCTTTACAGCAAAGCCGGGAACCTTTCCCCTCACATTTCATGCCTAAGTAATGATCTGCTAAATCCACTTAGCAATTGTGTATCGAGGGGCAACTTAACCCTTTGTGGAGCCTTCAAGTAACACAAATAGTGCATCAGAATGACAAATCATAGCCATGGCTGCAAGAGAGACTCTTACAGCCCTAACCACATCCTAGCAGTGTAGAGCAAGCTCCTTTGGATGCTTAAGAGCAGGAGAAAAGAAAGGCAGCATTATTTCCTATTTTAAATTGTATGCTGAGAGTACCCAAAGTAGAATGCATTTTTGGGAACCTTAAAACAATCTTGTCCTTTTGAGGAACAAGAAGCTGTTTCTTGCAGAATAAGACTCCAAACTGAAGTGATAGCCAGAAAAAGGCATGAAAAAAGTGAGAGATAAATGTCCTGAACAGTTTCAAGTGATAGCTTCTGAATGACCAGCAGCACCAGTTTGAGGTCTCAATGAGTCAATGAAGAGCATATCAGCGGTGCAGTGTGAGCCAACCCTTGTACAAAGGCTCTGACCAAGGAATGAGAAGTTGGCAGTTTCTGAAAAAACACCTCCAAGGCAGAAACCTGACCCTTAATAGTCCACAGGACCAATTACTTATCCAATCTTGATTGGAGGAAAGATAAAATGCATACCACTGAGTATTTCCTGGGATGAATCCTCCCCTTTTCACACCAAGGAAGCCTTCCCTATCTATCCTCCAAAGAAGCAGGCAATGTAGGAGTTTGAGAGGTACAGTGCATAAATCATGGTGAACTGATTCCATGGATTGACTAGGAAATCTACCCTGAAGGACAGAGTATCCCTGGTCCTGGACATGAACCTGTGCAGTTTGTGGTTGAGTCTGGATGCCAGTATTTCTATGTCTGGTGCCCCCCCACCAGAGAAAGATTGACTAATACACCTCCGGGTTGAGGGACAACTCTCTGGCATTCAGTCATTGGTGGCTTTGTAAATCTACTTGCAAATTTTCTATGCCTGTAATGTGCACCAAGGATTGGGTTGGAACATAAAGTGCTGAAGGTTAACCCGAATGGCCCTAAGCTCCAAGATATTGATTGGCATCCATGCCTCCTCTGACAACCACATCTTCTGAACCGAAAGACTATCTAGGGCACCTCCCAAGTCTGACAGGCTGGTGCTTGTCATCAATAATTTCCACACCATGGGGAGGATTTTACCCACTTCAGGACAAGGCTGGATAGCCACCAATCCAAGGCTAACTTAGTTTTGGCACTCAGAAATATGGGTTAATCCAAAGACAGTGTCCTTTTGTCCCATGCTGTCAGACTGTTGCATTGCAGCTGTCTTGAATGAAACTGAGTGTACAGGATTGCCTCAAAGGAGGCTACCATCAAATCCAGCACCCACATGCAAAGGTGAATAAAGGGATGCTCCAGGGAACATAACTTCTGCACCTAGGAGTGAAGGGTTTAAAGCTTTTCCTGTGGAAAGAACATGGCTGTGTCCAGGATGAAAACTAGATATTACAATGATTCCAGGGTTGACTTTTGGAAACTAAGGACCCAGTCAGTATTCTATAGAACCATCTGTTATAAATTGGCTTTAAGGTAATCCTCCAATTGCTTCCACAAGACCAGTTCATCCAACTACCCCTGAATGGGAATCCCCCGGACTCTCAGAAGAGCTAACACTGGGACCAGGACCTTCGCAAATACTCATGGTGCCAAAGGACTGGAAATGCTGTGCCCCCATCCTCCACCGCAAAATGCAGGTAGCACAGATAAAAAACAGGGATATAGAGGTTAGCATCTTTGATATCTACTGAAGCCAGGAAGTCGCCCTGATTAAGAGAAGCAAATACTGACTGCCCCCTAACTGAGAATTCCAGTGCTCTTTGCAATGTAAATCTAGTTGTCTCTGCACTTCAGAAATAACAATTTTAACACATTAGATACATTTCTTTCCCTACTCTCACCTAAAAGATGATATTCCTTGTAGTTATACTTCTGCAAGTCCAGTGTTACTTTTTTATGCTGCAATGCAAATGGAGAATGGACAGCTTTACTGTATTCATCTGATTATTTCACGTTGCTGATTTGTAACAGTTTTGCCTTCAGCTGACATTTCAGTCTGTTAACTGTCCTCTTGGCTCCTGATAAATAATCCACATTTGGGTTTTTATTGATCCACTGTACAGATTTTTCTGTTAATTCAATACTGAATAAATAAGTTTTATTTTATGAATTCAGCAAGACAAATTTCTTCATTTATTTGCCTTACAGCTCTGTTTTATTTGTTATTTATTATTTATTGTCCTCTTCTTTGAGTTCCTTCTCTGAGACTTTCACATTCTTTGACCACCTTGTAGAAATGTAATCAGCCTACTCTCATTTCCCTCACCACCTTCCCCCAGCAGTATGTCTACAATTCAAGCAATTCAGCCACCATCAGGAAATGCAGCAAAGAGTTTCTATGCTCTGCATTCTCAGAGTTGGTAATTTTGGGTCCACTCATGAATGATGGCAGTAGGTCAACCAGTAGGTCAACCAGAAATGTTCCCTTGTATCAAGGAAGGGTGAAACGTTCCCCTTCAAGCTGCCCCAAAAATGTATGGATGAAGAGGAAGAAAGGGGCTTGTTAGCAGCACTTGTGAGCAAGTGGCTGTTCTGTGCCTAGGAGAATTAAAACATGGTTTGTCACTCACTTGACTACCTCCTGTGCCTTTCACCACTGGTGAGGTGAAAAAACACAGTTCCATAGATCCTCTATACCAGTGGTTCTTGACCTGGGTTCGATCGAACCCCAGGGGTTCGGTGAGTCAGTCTCGGGGGTTCGGCGGAGGTGACCCACACCCGACTCATATGATTTGTGATGACATGCCCAGTGGTCGGCAAGCCGCGGCTCTTGTGTGCCGGGCGCCCGCTCCCCTCCCTCCTCTCGGGCGGCAGGGACTCAAATGCAATGATTGGCCAGTCTCGCTGCCACTCACATCCTGATAGCCAGTGATTGGCTGTCAGGATGTGTGTAGGTGGGGCAGCGTGATGAACGTGAGAGGAGCTAGGCTCCTCTCACAGTCCGCCCTGAAGACCGGAACGGCGCGGGAATACAGCGAGAGGATCGCGCGGAGCAAAGGTAAGTGAATTGACACAGGGGGGACTTGGGGACTTAATATGGGGGATGAATTAATATGGGGAATGAATTACTATAGGGGGGATGAATTACTATATGGGGGATGAATTACTATATGGGGGATGAATTATTATATGGGGGATGAATTACTATATGGGGGATGTATTACTATATGGGGGATGTATTACTATATGGGGGATGAATTACTATATGGGGGATGTATTACTATGGGGGATGAATTACTATATGGGGGATGAATTATTATATGGGGGATGAATTACTATATGGGGGATGTATTACTATATGGGGGATGAATTACTATATGGGGGATGAATTACTATATGGGGGATGTATTACTATGGGGGATGAATTACTATATGGGGGATGAATTACTATGGGGGATGAATTACTATATGGGGAAGGAATTACTATAGGGGGGATGAATTACTATATGGGGGATGAATTACTATATGGGGGGATGAATTACTATATGGGGGATGAATTACTATATGGGGGATGAATTACTATGAGGGATGAATTACTATGGGGGATGAATTACTATATGGGGGATGAATTACTATATGGGGGATGAATTACTATGAGGGATGAATTACTATGGGGGATGAATTACTATATGGGGGATGAATTACTATATGGGGGATGAATTACTATATGGGGGATGAATTACTATGGGGGATGAATTACTATGGGGGATGAATTTTCATACCGTTTGTTACAACATATCTTTGCGAGCAATCCTTTTCGAGGATGCTGGACATAAAGACGAAGAAAAGGAACAGACTTTGTTGCGAAAATGACATGAGAGTGGCACTTGCCAAGGTAATGCCACGCATTTCTGAACTGGCCTCTGAAAGACAACAGCAGAAGTCACACTGATTTGCGGTAAATATTCATTATTTTGTTTTTGTGTGAAAATCATGTTTTAATGGTTTTGTTCTTTGTTCTTAATGGTTTTGTTCAGTTTGTGCACCTATGTATAAATATATACCTATGTTTTGAATTTTAAAAATCATATTTTATTTTTCCAATTAAGAAGGGTTCGGTGAATGCGCATATGAAACTGGTGGGGTTCAGTACCTCCAAAAAGGTTAAGAACCACTGCTCTATACACTGTCTCACTCATATGTGTGACCAAAAAAGGAAGATTTGGAAAAGGACAGGCAACCTTTGGTTGTATGATTCAATGCATAATATTTTTTGGCTGCCTGCTATGCACCCTGTAGAAAAAGGGGGCATTAGCAGTGCTATAAAATAAAGTGGCTATTGTGCCCCCTCAGGAGGAGGAGAGGTAAAATGGTGAATTAGCAGCACTCTAAAAGAAAATATCTATTTTATGCCCCGGAGGAACAAGGAGGATATACCTTTTGCCATTGAATTGTCTCATTTACAGTAGGTCCTGTTCCCATCAAGCTCTGTGGTGCAAAGTAATGTGTTTCCACATGCATGTGGTACAAAAATGGCTGTTACTAATACCATTGTTAATATGCTGCAGCCACAAGCTTTAGGTAACAATGATGCTATCAGCAGCAGATAAGGAAAAATAAAGCCCATGCTGCAATTTTTAACAAACCTGTACTTAAACACTATATTTGGAATATTTCATGAATAATTGGAGACATGTGGTTGGAAGGGGGTCCAGGGAACGTGTGGTTGTTTTGAATTGAAGCTTATAAACTATACTATGATGCTGTTTTGCCACTGCGTACATCATTGAGGGTATTAGCTTTATTTCTAAGAGTAAACGATCTCTTAGCTTTTGGACCTGTTGTGGCTCCTGCTTCTACCATTCAAATCAGGACTATTACTGCATAAAAAAAATTAGGTGTCTTATGAAAAGCGTTTTCTTTCAAGTTGTAATGAATCAAATTGGAGTACTGCTGTTGTATTTAAACCAAACCATATTGTAAAAGTATAAAAATCAATTACACATGCAAAACATGTGACGCTAGAATACAGTGTCTCTGAAGCTGTCCATGAGAAACATACATCACATACATCTTAGAGGCATCATCGAAACATGTATTTAAAAGGATTGGTATTTTTCACATGTCACCCTCACAGTCACATTAAAAGGTGGACCCTTTTGTTTTTAAAATATCATTTTTGCATTACTACATGTCCTCCATGGAAGTGTCCAGCTCCCCATGGCCTTTGATTTGCAACTGCTTGCCTATTAGCCATAAAATGGCCAAATTTGATTTTCAAAATTTGCCCTAATAGACTTCAAAGGGGTTCAGATTTAGGTTTGCGATTTTTGGAAGGGTTCAAAGAACTCCCTGTGAACCATCATCCCTACTCCCAGAGTCTGTACAAATCACTATAGACTATATCAGGGGTCTCCAAACTTTCTAAACAAAGCACCGGTTTACTGTCCTTCAGACTTTAGAAGGGCCTGAGTGGTCAGTGGGAGTAGAAAATGTCCCCGCATCAGTAGGAGTATAAAAAAATAACATAGTGCTTGTAGTCAGTGGACGGAGGAATTGTTTCCAGTCAATGGTATTAGTTGGAGGAATATTGACCCATCATTGATATTATTTGGAGGAATACTGACCCATCAGTGGTGTCAGTGGGAGGAATATTGACCCATCATTGGTGTCAGTGGAAGGAACAGTGCCCCATCATTGGTGTCAGTGAGAGGAACAGTGCTCCATCATTGGTGTCGGGGGGAGAAATAGTGCCTAATCATTGGTGTTAGTGGGAGGAATAGTGCCCCATCATTGGTGTCAGTGAGAGGAATAGTGCCCCCTCATTGGTGTCAAGGGAAGGAATAGTGCTCCATCATTGGTGTCAGGGGAAGGAATAAAACCCCATCATTAGTATGAGTGGGAAGAATAGTGCCCCATCATTGGCATCAGAGGAAAGAATAGTGCCCCATCATTGGTCTCAGTGAGTGGAATAGTGCCCCATCATTGGTGTCAGGGGGAGGAATAGTGCCCCCTCATTGGTGTCAAGGGGAGGAATAGTGCTCCATCACTGGTGTCAGGGGAATGAATAGAACCCCAACAGTGAGAGGAATAGTGCCCCATCATTGGTATCAGAGGACGGAATAGTTTCCCATCCTTGGTATTTGTGGGAGGAATAGTACCTAATTGTTTATATCAGTGGGAGGAATTGTGCCCTATCATTGGTGTCACTGGAAGGAAAAATGCCCCATAGTTGGCGCCAGTGGAAGAAATGGTGCCTCCTTGTTGGTATCAGTTGGAGGAATAGTACTTCGAGGGCCAAAAAGAGGCAAGCAAAGGGTCGCATTTGGCCCACAGGCCGCATTTTGCAGACCACTGGACTATATGACCAAAAGTTTGAGGACACCTGACCATCACACCTATGTGAGATTGTTGAATTCTAAAACTATTAGTATAGAATTGGTGCACCATTTGTGGCTGTTTTTGTCTGTGAGAATTTGTGCTCTTTCCGTCATAAAATCGTTTGTGGGGTCAAGTACTAGTGTTGGAAGAGTGTTCAAGGAGGTTAAGGTCAGGGATCTGTGAGGACCATTCAAGAACCTCCATGCCAAACTTATCAAAGCATGCCTTTCTGGACCTGACTGTGCAAAGGGACTACAGAAAAAGGCCTTCCCAAGCTGTTACCAAAAAACTGGAAGTGCACAATTGTCTAAAATGACTTTGTATGCTGTTACATTACCATTACCCTTTGCTGGAAAACCCTGTGCTCAATAATTTGGTAATGTGTCCACATACTTTTGTGAGGATAGGAAATAATAGTGAAAAAGAATACCTAGCACATAATTGGTGCTCAAATTAATTCCAAATGTGCTCAGGAAGGTTGAGGTCTGGGTTCTGCGAGAGCTACGCAAGATCCTCCACACCAAACTCATCAAACTTCGCCTTTATGGACCTGGCTTTGTGGGCACAGTCACATACCTTTGCCCACATAGTGTATGTCAGCCCAAATAACAATGATTTCAATTATGTTCAAAAAGAACAGTAAGTGAAATATGTTGACAAAGGAAACTTACAGTAACCAAATCTCACAGCAGGGAGCCATCAAATATAAATATATACACAAACTAAGGAATTTTAAGAGATCTTGTCAGAAGACAGTTATGGAAACTGTCATCCAACTTGGTTCTTAATCATAAAAGCTTTGCCACATCCATCTCTTCCTTAACTCACTACTTAATAGGTCCAGATACTACTTAATAAGTCCAGGTACAAGTATGTAGATCAAAGTCCCAACATCACTGCCTTCTTAGTTGTTTTGGATCAGTTACTCTGACTGGTTCCTTTTCAAGATCTCACAGTTGGAGATCTTAATATTGATACATAATATTGATTCTGCCAGTCATTACTGTATCCTAAAGATAATTAGCAAATGAAATGTATGAGCAGTTTTATACAACATATGTATCCGTATCCATCAATAGCTATTGTGTTAAAGCTAAACTGCAGGCAAACAGCTAAATACAAAGATGAGGTACATCAATTTCATCTGTGTACTTGTCAAAATACTTGTATTTCTGTTTATCCAAAACACAGCACAATGGTCTTGAGAATGCCGGATGGGAGGGGCGAAACTCGTTGACACATTTCTGGTCTATACCCCGTACGTCTGACGTCACTTCCGGTGAGTGGAACGCACGCTGAGCGGTGCGTTCCAGTGGCCATCTTTTGGGATCTGTGTATGATTTTCTCTGTGGAGCTTCTGCTGTACCCTGGTGCTGTGATGTGAGATTCCTGAGGAGGCTATACATCACTCATTTTCCATCTGGAAGAGGTTGTGTGAGGAACCACCGAGCGGCACCACTAGCACTCCACTGGTCAGGCGTGCCCAGAGCACGGAGTCTAAGCCCCAGGGTACTTGTTCGCCAGAGCCCCTGATGGTGGGGATGGACTTGGAATACCCCGGGACCAGGTTGCCACTACTGAGCACACCTGTCAGTGGTAGGGGTGTTCGCCAGGGGCTCCAACCAGGGAGAGCCAGATGTGAGGAGGTCGGGTGACCCCAATGGGATGGATGGATGGCTGAGCAAGTGCTAAGTCAGACGAGCCGAGTTGGTAACGTAGAGGACGGTAAGGTACAAGGGAGCGGGCAGAGAATCGTCGGGTCACACGCCAGGTCAGCAACAGTAGGTCAGAACTAATGAGGGGCATTCAGAAAGAGAGGTCTGGGCAGGAGAAATCAGCAGGTCAAGAGCAATCCGGGTCAATAACTTACTTAGGCACAGGTTCAGATTCGCAGGATACATGTAAGACCAGAAGGCACTGAATGACAGCTCAGGGACATTTAAATATCCCGCCCTGCGCTGCCATTGGTGCCCAGCGGGCGGCTGCGGCTTCTACTGCGCATGAGCGAACTCGAACGCCGCGGCCGGCCCGGACCTAGTGCCCGTGTCCCTGCACAGGGTGGTGCACTGCGCCTGTGCCGGCACCATTGCGGCGGGGATTGAGGGGATCCCTGACAGGTTGTTTCAGTAAAAGTGCCTTTTTAAAGTGGTTGAAATGTGAGTGGCCTTAATCTTTGATTTTATTAAAAGTAGCAATTAGCAATATCACACTATCTGAGATTCTTTTCTCCCTGTTTGAATGGTGGAGCCTATTCTGATGGTGAGGAATCCTATAGAGTGGATACGAAAGAGGGCTTAGGATCCCTTTAAATCCCTAAAAGGCGTTTCATTCACCAAAATCTGGTGAGTGTAATTGATGTTGGTTTGCACGGGTGGAAGGTGGAAGTTTTCTTTGCATCTGAAGAATTTTTGGATTTCTTATCTCTACACTAATTTTTTGTGATTCACGAACTTTTGGTGTCTATTATTATGATGGACTTTCACTATTAATATTACTTATGATATATTTAGTATTATTATGCACTTTATAGATTGATTATATTTAGAGGTCTATGTTTGCGCTGTTTATTTATAATTGTCACATTTTGTGTGTTTTATCACATTGCACAGCAGCAGGGTAGATCCTGTAGTAGTTTCTTTGGCGCAGGAAGAATTTTCAATTTACAGCACAATCCTGCCCGGCAGGGGAGAACACCTGAATTTTCTCTGCTGCAGTTTCACTTTCACTTACATGTCTCCTCCCCAACTAAGCTTTATGTCACTCTGCTGTCATCTCTTATTAATTTGCATATTGAAAGGCAGCACAGCTGATTGGCTTATTGTTTTGCTTCTCAAACCCAATTTCTAAGCTCTGCTGTACAGTAGCCTGCAGGAGTCTGATACCACATCAATTTCAGGTAAGTACACTATATACTTAATGATGTATTAATGATTACAGCGATGCATTGATTTGTATACTTTAAATGTGCATTTAGCTTTAAAGCTGTCTTATATTGCTAGTGTGCAGAAAAACATTCTAACTGCAGAAGGGGCAAACAAAAGCAGTACAATGCAGGTTTTATAGTTTGTGGCCTTTCCCTAAATAAGGCAAAAGGTTTTCTAAACACCCTTTAAAAAGAAACAGAAATATTAATTTTAAATGCATATCTCATTTGTAAGCTTTTTTTTGTTATTTTTCAAGCAATTAAAGATTTAGAGCTATATTCTCTAGATGGATTTACAGAAATTCTGCAGAAAATATAGTTTTTCTCATTAATAGCAGGCATGCACATTTGGTGAAAAATATCCAGTTAAATTAAATAATCCATCTTCCCAACATACGCAAAAATAACTAGAGACAATTAGAGACATCAGTTAAAATGATAGAAGAAACATCTGTATAAAATATGACCATTAGTAAAGAACAAGCATTAATAATTGTTGTAGATGCTTGTCAAGTACTTCTTAACATGCCCAGCAATATTAACCTCCATTGTGCTCATAAAATGAATTTCAACTGTTTTGTGATGGCAGGAAAGTGTAAAGGAGCACAGGCTTGGTAATATTTTATACTATTATCTAGCTAATAGTTTTGCTTGACTTAACGAAGTTGTAGTACATTTACATGGTGTTCCCTGCATGTTAACTCCAAAGGAATTATACATCAGCATGAAACTTGGCAAGGATAAATAGACGGCCTGTGCTTTCGCCATTTATTTACAAGGGGAGAAAAGAAGTGATATTAAAATAAAGTGCAATCATGTTTCCACTTAAAAGTGGTTACAGCCAGCAGTATTGCAAAATAAGTCTGGACCGTGACCAAGGGCTGCACCTGCAGAGAATTCTCAGTAACTACACAACAGTGGAGCTTTCACTACGAGACCCAAACAACTCTCCTGTCATATTATTGGCAAAAGTTGACTAATCCCGTTAAAAGAGGACAGAAAATGAAACATTTGTTTGGGCCCTAACTGCGTTACTAAGACTGCTTGTGACTCTTCACTCAAAGAGCAACTCTCCCATTACCAAACTGTTAAAATGTTTCACTTTGGCCTATAAATGAATAAAGCATCTTTTCAGTCCCAGACAGGCCAGATGTAATGAGATGGTTTTAATAAAGAGCTCATCCAATTGCTTTTATTCTTTGTTGCTATCTGTGAGCCTTTTCTTTCTGGATGCAATCCTGCCTCTTCAAGTTAAACAAATTGACACAATGGATTACAAATTCCTGCTGGGAAAACAAAGACGCACAAGAAAGCGTGCTGTTTACTATTGCTCTGTCTGGTTCAAGAAAAATATTGATGCAAGACTCCAAATTCTGTCCTTGTAAATTGAGAAATGCATTTCTTGTTACAGGGAAACTATATTGTTTGAGTTTGTTTTTTTTAATATATATATATAATTTTTTATGTTTTTAAACTAAAGTGTAATATCTTCGTTTAACTGTTTATATAAAAGTTAAATATTTTATTTAACTTTTTATTTGTATTTGTATATAAATAAACTTTTAATGTTCATCTCTGGGGAGAGAAGAAAACCCCTCTCCCACAACAATCCCTAAACCTAATTTTATATTTTTTTTATTGACATAAAAATTACCCAAACATGCTAATTAAATCTGGTTCCAGGTCTTCTTTCCTCTGCTCTGCGGCATGGGAGAGTCCAGTGTATAGTGACCATGTTGTCTTTTCTTGGTGATGTGGGGCTGCCCAGTAACTATCACTGGGTTCTCATAGTATTTCTTACAGGATCTCAAAGCATTCAAGGATGACATCATAATGAGGGCCATACAAAAGACTGGTTGGATGAGCAGCAGAGAGCACAGACAGGCAGAGGCACCATGGGTATCCCATGGAAGTGGATTTAGGTGATTTTTTTCTGTGTTTTAGAATCTTTTAAAACACACAAATATATTATGTGTAAGTAGGATGGGTACTAGGTGGCTTTTTTATAGAAATGGGCTTTAATGCAAGGTACACTCCTCATGGCACAGGAGTTGTGGGTTATCTAAGAAGAAAACACAGGAAAACTTGGTTTTGTCTTTTTTCTTTCTAATTGAGACTTTGGATATAGACATTAGAACAGTGGTTCTTAACCTTTTTGGAGGTACTGAACCCCACCAGTTTCATATGCGCATTCACCGAACCCTTCTTAATTGGAAAAATAAAATATGATTTTTAAAATTCAAAACATAGGTATATATTTATACATAGGTGCACAAAATGAACAAAACCATTAAGAACAAAGAACAAAACCATTAAAACATGATTTTCACACAAAAACAAAATAATGAATATTTACCGCAAATCAGTGTGACTTCTGCTGTTGTCTTTCAGAGGCCAGTTCAGAAATGCGCGGCATTACCTTGGCAAGTGCCACTCTCATGTAATTTTCGCAACAAAGTCTGTTCCTTTTCTTCGTCTTTATGTCCAGCATCCTCGAAAAGGATTGCTCGCAAAGATATGTTGTAACAAACGGTATGAAAATTCATCCCCCATAGTAATTCATCCCCCATATAGTAATTCATCCCCCATATAGTAATTCATCCTCCATAGTAATTCATCCCCCATATAGTAATTCATCCCCCATATAGTAATTCATCCCCCATAGTAATTCATCCCCCATATAGTAATTCATCCCCCATATAGTAATTCATCCCCCATAGTAATTCATCCCCCATATAGTAATTCATCCCCCATATAGTAATTCATCCCCCATATAGTAATACATCCCCCTCATAGTAATACATCCCCCATATAGTAATTCATCCCCCATATAATAATTCATCCCCCATATAGTAATTCATCCCCCATAGTAATACATCCCCCATATAGTAATTCATCCCCCATATAGTAATACATCCCCCATATAGTAATACATCCCCCATATAGTAATTCATCCCCCATATAGTAATTCATCCCCCATATAGTAATTCATCCCCCCTATAGTAATTCATTCCCCATAGTAATTCATCCCCCCTATAGTAATTCATTCCCCATATTAATTCATCCCCCATATTAAGTCCCCCCGTGTCAATTCACTTACCTTTGCTCCGCGCGTTCCTCTCGCTGTATTCCCGCGCCGTTCCGGTCTTCAGGGCGGACTGTGAGAGGAGCCTAGCTCCTCTCACGTTCGTCACGCTGCCCCGCCTACACACATCCTAACAGCCAATCACTGGCTATCAGGATGTGAGTGGCAGCGAGACTGGCCAATCATTGCATTTGAGTCCCTGCCGCCCGAGAGGAGGGAGGGGAGCGGGCGCCCGGCACACAAGAGCCGCGGCTTGCCGACCACTGGGCATGTCATCACAAATCATGAGTCGGGTGTGGGTCACCTCCGCCGAACCCCCGAGACTGACTCACCAAACCCCTGGGGTTCGATCGAACCCAGGTTAAGAACCACTGCATTAGAACATAGCAGGATTATGCTACCATCAGAATTAATAGCACTGTCTGCGATCTCCAAATGATTCACAACAGTGCCAAACAGGGCTGTCCTCTGTCTCCCTTAATATTTGTTTTCACCCTTGAGCCATTCTTTCAACATATTCAAAACAATTCTGACATCATGGGCTTCCTTTTGAGAGGTTATCTCCATAAAACAGTGGCTTATGTTGATGACTTACTCTTCTATGTTATGAACCCAACTACTTCGCTACCTGCCCTTTTGCAGGATATATGAGTTATGTCTCCCTGTCAAACTTTAATATTAACTTACAAAAATCCAAAGCACCAAATACTTCTTTATTGACGCTCACTCTCATGTCTCTTAGCCCCACCTTTCTGTTCATATGAACGTCTTAAGCAATACAGTACTTTAGCACATAAATCCCAGAAGATCACAACTTAATGTTCAAACTAATGTCTCCTATTCCTTATGAATGAACCTAGAAACATGGAAACATCTAGCCTTTTCCTTGTTCTGGTGTTGTAATGGGCTGAATGGATGCCACTCCTTCTGTACCGGCTACAGATGTTACCAATTCGCATCTTTTATACATTTTTCATTCGGTCAGGGCTAAATTTATTGGATTTATCTATCTCTCTCCTTAGAACAGGAAAAATTTGAAAAAAGATTGTGAGTAATCAAGGGTCCCTGACGCATGGATAATAAAAAGAAACTACAAATATATAAAACATAAATGTTTATTTACAAAAAGATGGTAAAACATCCATCTAGATAGGTTTAAAATTCATATAGATCACATTCATATTGACAATAAGAAGATTTTTGTTACATTAAAAACATTCATGTTATGGGTTTACTGTGAATGCATTTCGCAGTGAAATAAATGCTCTTTCAGGACCTTATATTGCCCTATGACAAAGTTTGTATACAGATAATTTTTCTTGTTTCTAAAAAATAAAAAAATAAATATTACAAACAAGCATGGGTAAATATGCACATAGAATTTTTTCACAGACCTTTAAAATAAAAGTTTCTTACCAACAGAAGGGGGAGAATGAACTTGAGAGAAAAAAAAATGGTGGGGGAGGGGAGGAGGGAGGACAACATACTAAATGAATACTTACAAAAACAACAAACATAAATGGAGGCTGGAAGGTCGTCACACTCGTCTGGACTGTGGGGAGGCAGTTAGGAAACAATCAGATGGTAGAAGAGTGCACCCATGGGGATACTACGACATCAGGAATAAATATACAATTAGATCTAAACATATAAGGATATTGATAGCAAAGACAAACTAAGGGTAGGAGGGCAAAAATCCCCAAACAAATAACAGCTCGCGTCATAGTTGTCCATATTTAAAGGCAAACACTCACTTCTCATTGGAACCACAGAAAGGGTGGGGTGAGCAAGTAAGACATTTAACTGCCACAATTTTGTATCTATAAGGACAATACAAAATATTTGCTATGATATACCGTTTGTAAGCTGTCTCTACTATTGCTAATAACCAGAAGAAAAAAAATATAAATACCTTCTAATAATTCTTAAGCATCATATCCTGGATAAAAGAGTGGAACGTCACTCACAAGGGTTCCTACAAACAATGAATAATAATACAAATAGAATCTTAGTAGGAATCAAAACAATCAGCCATATGCAACAGGCAAGAAATATAGGTTAAATAAACATACTGACCCTGGAGTTTCAAAGCACAACTATGGTTGCAATACAAATGAGTTTGATAAGAAGTCTAATGAGAGGTAACAGAAGCCTCATTCAAACAGTAATCCCAACAAGTTACCAACTGAAAACATAACAAAAGAAGAAAAGAAAACAGCAATACACAGACATAAAGTCACTTAATGAGGCCATCTCACAACCAAACATTCTTGCAAATCCACTCTTCCAAGATATCAATTATATACCAAAGTCTTAGATCATTCCTGTGTCAATTCACTTTCAAGCAGGGGCGGACTGACAACTCATGGGGCCCCCGGGCAATAGGAGATCATGGGGCCCCTGTGTCCTTGCCCAAACTCAAAAATGCCTATGAAAAAGGTACCAGGGGCATCTCATGGGGCCCCCTACTGACCCCGGGCCCTCGGGCAGTGCCCAAGTTTCCAAATGGTCAGTCCGCCCCTGCTTTCAAGACTCCACATGAATACTGCAGCTCAACAAGCTCCATCTCAACTCCCCCTTATGCAGTTCCCTGGGCTTCCCAGAGACCACCCACACACAAAGAGAGTTATAGTGGCAAATCTCCCACACAAATCTCTGCCCATCCAAGCAGAACATGCAGAAGGAAAGAAGGTGAATCAAAAATCAGAGGAGGTGGGGAGAGCCATGGAACCAGCCCAACATAAGGTAGGAACATGGAAAGGGGGGAGGGTGGTCCCTTCCCCCTTGGCAATGACCAATTTAATGCTATCTATAGGGGCCAGGGTGGCCAGTGTCCTCCAAATTAGGATGGATATCTTGGTGTGCTCCGACAATGTTGGGCAGGAAAGTAGAGTGGTCAAAATGGTCGCTACGCCAGATGTAACGTCATGCGCACTACAAAATGTAAGTGACACGGCACCACATTTACAACAATGGAAAACACAGCACCAGCTGGCCACTGGGACACATAAACCGCTAATAGAATCGGCCAATGGGGACAAAGCCCTGACAGGTATAAGGACTGTTCCACACCATCCTAAAAGTAAAATAAAACAAACATACAGTACATAACACACAAACAAGGAGAAACTAGAACAGAAAAAAATAACTAAAAATACCAATAGAAACAAAATAAAATCAATAAATGGGGAAAGAAAAATAAATGGATAAATAATTAGCTCAAATCAATTACTCATCACTCCACTTGGTGTACAATCTAAGTCTTGGCATTTAACCATATATACAAAAAAATCCCTAACCTTCCCCTAAATATTAAAACATTAGGTTTCCATGAGGAATGGGGTGTAGCCTATGGAGTCATTGAGGAGCCGAGGATACATAGTGTGCAATTTATATATCCACCTTGCCTCAATTTGAAGAATGCATCTGTCAAAATCCCCCCCCCCCCCCCGAGTGTGAAAGTGTGTTCTGGCCAGTGCCAAAAAACCACAAGGAATCCACTTGATAATCATGTTTCTCTGCAAAGTGACACCCAGTGGGGCTTTCCAGATTCCCACCCCCTTATATCCCCCCCCCACTTTTTTTTTTCTTTCAGGTTCTCCCCCTCCTGTTGGTAAGAAACCTTTGTTTTAAAGACCTATGAAAACATTGTATTTGCATATTTACCAATGCTTGTTTGTAAGATTAATTTTTTTATTTTTTCAGAAACAAGAAAAATTATCTGTATACAAACATTGTCATAAGAGAATATAACGTCCTGAAGAAGAGTTTTTTTTACCACGAAAAGCATTGACAGTAAACTCATGACATGAATGTTTTTAATGTAACAAAAATTCTCTTATGTCATTATGTATGTGATCTATATGGATTGTAAACCAATCTAGATGGATATTTTACCAGCTTTTTGTAAAAAAACATTTATGATTTCTACATTTGTAGGTTCTTTTTATTACCAGTGAGTTACCCTTGATTACCCACTATCTTTTTTCAATTTTTTTCGTTTTATATTTGGGTTGGTAACCCTCCAGTAAAATCTATCGATCCTGTCCACATTGATAAATAGAATCTCTTTTCTCCTTAGAACAGGACTGCTCTCCATTTCCATTGATAAAGCACCTTGGCCTGAGAGGAGCACATTAACAGCCCTCAAAAGCACTTATTGATAGGTCCAACTTTTCAGAAATAAACAGATAATTCAAATTAAACAATTTATTGAGCCAACCTTTCTCATATGATACCATCTAGGTCACCCAGAATTCACCCCTGGATTGACAGACAAAACGTCCCAACTCTGGCCAGATCAGGACGTATGTGAGCCTCCAAATTCCTTGTCTCCAACAAATGTAAGATGATCTTCACCTTCTACTCTGACCCCAATATCCTGTGCTGGATATGTGGAGACAGCAACAACTACTACATTTTTTGCATTCCCTGCTCAAACCAGTTTAAAACACTCCTAACTCCATTTGAAGAACTTTGTCAAGGTAGAGGTACAGTCTGGCAGACTCTGTCACTACTAGCAAACATTTACTCCCAACCTGACCATACATATCTTCACAAGTGGAAATTAGATCTGCAGATAACATTTACAGACAATCAGAAAGACAGGGTCTTGTTTTTTGCTCATAAGACTTAGATTGCAGCAAATATCAAGATGTCAATTATAGGATCATAACCTGATGGTATAGGACACCAGTTGTCCTCAAACTCTTCCTGTACAAAAGTAATGTATCTTGGTGATACAATGCCCAAAAGGACACCTTAATACATATGTTTTGGGAATTCCCTCAGCTGCTTCCTTTTGGGCAGCAGGTCACCTGAATCATAACCCAGTCTACTGACATTTCATTCTCTAATAATTAAGTGTTTTTGCATGGCAAGACCACTAGACCACTTACTGTTATCTCACATATATATTCTTATTATTATAGCCAAATTTACCACCCTAACTAACATAGACAGTAATATACCGAAACGTGCGGATTGTTCCCGATTGGTGTGCTATTACTTTGTGGAACGTTTTGCCAAATGGTTCACAAAATATCGGCGTTTTTGTGGTGAAATTGGTCCCATAGGAATGAATGGCAGAATGTTCAAAACTAGAGTGGGAGCTGACAAAAGCTAGAGTGTGAGCTGAAAAATCAGGACATGATTTCTAAACTGCCATCACTCCCTCATTTTCAAGCCCACCTACATAAATTTTATATCAAAACGTTTTCACAATATGACCATTTCTTTGCAACTCACACCACCCATTGACATTCATTGAAACTCCACTCTAGCCACCTCAAATTTGAAGGGAAATCTCTAAACTACGGCTGTGCCTTCATTTTTAATATTTCAGAGACATGCTATGCATCAAAATGTAGGTCTGGTGATTCTCACAATATAAAGCTCTTCACTGTAGGATTTATAGTTTTTAAAACTACGACCATTTGAAAACGCCAGTGAAGTGAGCAATTTGAAGCAGTTTGTTTTTAACCGCTCCGCTCTGCCCTATTTGAAATCTAATTTTGAATTGGTGACAGTCTGGCCAGCTTCTGGTTAAAGGTTTGGAAATAAGTTTTCTACAGTAGAGAGTATTTGAGGTGATAATGCTGCTAATGTTTTTATAAATGTATGTTTTAATGTAACTGTGAAGCACTTTGGGCAACAACATTGCAATTAAATGTGCTGTATAAATAATTAAAAGTTGAAATGCATTTCTCACTCTATCAAGCTTGCCATGTGCACTTTTTAAATTTGATCAATCAATTGGTTAGTGTAATGGTTACTATCTTTACTCACTCCAAACACTCCACACAGTTACTCTGCCCACTCCATAAAGTTACTCTGCCCAGTCCAACCTTTTCATAGTTACTCTAGCCACTCCAACCACACAATAGTTACTCAAGCCACTCCACCCAGTTACTCCGCCCACTCCAGTTGTAGACTACTGGTGGAGGCAAGAACACTTCACACAATTTCCCCAGAAATTGTAGCTTTTCTAGTTACTCAGTTGTTCTTCTAAACTTGACTCTCAAGGAAATACTACAAAAAATCATTGCTGATCCTTCTATTATACTTTTTAGGGTTCACCCCTGTATTTTAACTGTTAAAAAAAATCAAACAACATTTCCTTTTGAGGCCTCATCAAACATGCTCACTCATGGTGATGTAGTTCTTGAGGCTAAAGACACTGAGTGCTGTTATTTTACTCATTGCCTTTCAAATGTGCGCATACCACTGATACATGTGTCAGGGCTGGAGCTGTGGAAGGGACAGGCAGGCCTAGAGGCAGGGTCACGCACTGACTGACGACAACCACCACCCACAGACCGCAGTCCCTCAGGGCGTGGAGTCTAAGTCCCAGGCTTCCTTTCACCAGGGCCCCTGATGGTGGGGATGGATTTGATGCAGCCAGGAACCAGGTCGCGGCCTCCGAGACACCCCAACTGTGGTAATGGCTGCTGCCAATGGCGTGTAGCTAGTAGGAATCAGATCAGACAAAAGCATAGTCGGGCAGGCCGGGTCGACAACAACGGGACAAACAGTACAGAACAGTAGACAAGAATCACAGGTCACAGGCCGGGTTCAGCAACGGGAGGTCAGATCAAAGGAAAACACAGAGAATGGTCTAGTCACAAGCCGAGTAAGATTCCAGGAGAGTCACGAGAGTATACACAGAGCTGTTGCAACACTAACACACAAGACACGAATGCAAAGGGCATGTGCGGACAACAGACTTATATGTAATCAACCACACCCCTCTGGGGGATGGACCTCAGAGGCCTTTAGGCATAAAAGACTCCCACCATGCTCTTTGCAGAAACCCAAGATGGATGCCAGCACATGGAGCAGCACAACCTCTGGGAAAAGGTAGGACCTTGACAACATGTTACAGTTCTGGCTATTTTATGTAAATATGTGTATATGTATTTCGACTAAACTGTTGAATAGAGTATTGAAAAAAAAGAACATAGCAGGAATAAGGAAGAGAGAGATTTATGAGTCACTGAACTGGCTTATTAATTTGTGTAAGTAAATTATATACCCTCGCCCTCTTTTTGTGGAGGCTGTATGTGAATTACTTACAGCATGCTTACGCATATTTACAACAGTTGATGTTCTGTCTCTCTTGCAAGGGAGTGGGTAAAATATGGTTTAGCCAAGCATTACCTTTCCGACAAGTATAGGCGTGCCATCTAAGCCCACTCAAACCCAAAAGTGGAACAGGAGGATTGTATTACATCTTAGTACACTGCTTGCCCCGATATTAGTTTTGCTCCATCTGGTATGGGCAGGTACAAAGCACTTTGGCTGACAGGATATATGTGGGTGCAACAGCTGTTTTCAAACTGTAATAAAGTGAGTTACTGTGCCAGAAAAATGGGTTTCCCTCTTTCCTTTTGTTTTTAAGTTTGCCATTCCATTGTACTGACCTAAAGAAGCTGCACGTTGCCTTGGCTGTTAACATTTTCAAGACCAGGAACCATTGGGAAAGAAAAGTTGGGCATTGCTACTGTAACTGATAGCACAGATTTGCTAAGTTGTCTCTTCTTACCTGGTTTTGATATCATATAGGGATGAAGTCAGACGTGTTCAGATCCTAGTCCTAAACCACCTGAGCAAGCCCACTTGGAAGTAAACAACTGTACTGGCAAATCATAAGGGACATGTATATGCGTATCTGTTGTGAAGGGTGCGTCAATCACTTACTTGGCCCAGTACAGTCACAGCTTCCAAGTGGGATCATTCAGTAGGGTTTGGACTAGGATCTGAGCAAGCCTGAGCTCATCCCTTCTAATAAAGGAGCCTAAAATTCTACCAAATCTACTTGCCTAAAAGATGAATGAAAAATATTGATATATATATAATATATAATATTTAGATCATTTAAAAAACATTATTGCATTTTTTCATCCTGTCCATGATAAAGAATGACATTGTGGGTTACTTTTAAGCAGTTTGTACACTTGGTGCCATACCTGCAAACTTTCCAACTGAAAATTATTAATTCAGATAAACTTGAAAATACGTAGCAGTAGCGACACTTGTATTTTCCTCACAGTGTGATAGTTCTTTGCAATATTAAAGTATTATTTCAAAAATAATTACAAATTTTTTTTTCAAAGTCCATGCATAGGAAAAACTCCTATTAATACACTTGTAATAAAATAAGATTGGAGATCAGTACATATGGCAAAGCTTGTCCATGAGTAATTTGCACTTGTTTAACAAGTACAGCTGCATCTCCTTGGGTTCAGAACTGATAATAAGATTCGCAGAGGTGTCACTTTTCCCCTGCTTTTCTATGCTTGATGTTGCCATCTCTGCTCATAATTAATTCTGTTCCACAATATAAAATACAATATATCCGATTAAAACTACCATTGCGAAATGAAACCACAAAGATTGCACATTTAAACCATTGTTTCCAATTTATTCGAAAACAAAAAGTCCAAATACGAGTTTAATGACAATGCATTCACGCTGTGTTTGAAGCCCAGAAAGCTATTTTCTCTATGGTCTGTGTATACTAAACAGCACTAATGTGTCTTATAATGCCACTAATAAAAAAACATCAACAAGAAATGCATTGTCATTTTATTGTACTATATGGCACTTTACAAGGCAGTGATACTGACAAATGAAGCTGTGTAATCACTTTGGATTCCTTTGTTACATTTCACAGTGTGAAAATAGCTTGATCTCAGCATGTTACCAGGAAAGAAATAAACAAGCTTTCACTCTTTTCTCCATCAATCTTTCCTTATTTTTTATAATTAAAGTCCCTTCACAGCTCATACCTACAAAAAAATACATAAATTCGGATATGACAGAAAAAACACAAACAGTCTTACAAATATATTTAAATTCATTTTTTTCAGTTCTTGTTAGATAGTACTAAACCCTTTGTACACTATCTGTTCTTTGGTTTCAAAAAAGGTCTCATTAAAATGTACTTTCGCCTGCTATTCTGTTAACATTCTCTGTCTTTTTGTATTTGGTGATCATTAGTTGTCAGCATGTTGCTTAAAGGTATATCTAGCCATCTTTGTAAGTGTGACACATCCAACAATAATGCCTTTGAAGACAAGTTGTCACATTTCCTCCCTACACAGGTCTCATTAATGTTTAGACTAGTTTTTTTTAATCATTTGTGCCTTTCTTTCTCTTATTTTTCTCTAATTAGTTTTTTTTTCACTTTCTGGTTCTGCAACATCAGTTTAAAGGAGAAAATAAGTGGATGTCATTTCTGAAAACCCCAAGGCCATGCTAATCAGCATAATAAATTACTACTACTCATTAGACCTAAGCTATGTCACGTTGTTTTTATCTTCATACACCACTAGCTCATTGTATTTTTCTTTTCCTTTTCCAACCAATATTCTTCTCTTTTAGTAACTGCCTGTAGGATTCTACATTGTTATATCCATGGTTAAATTTACTTAACCACTTGCCTTTCAGAAGATTTACCCCCCTAATGACCAGGCCATTTTTTGCTATTCGGCACTGTGCTTCAGGTAATTGCATGGTCATGCAATGCTGTACCCAAATGAAATGTATGTCCTTTTTTCACATATATAGAACTTTCTTTTGATGGTATTTGATCACCAATGGGTTTTTTATTTTTTGTGATATAAATGAAAAAAGACTGAACATTTTGAAAAAAAAAACAATATTTTTTACTTTTGGTTATTAAAAAAATCCAGTAAGTGAAATGATTGTCATTTCTGGGTTCTTACTAGCTAGGGAAGAACAGGAAATGGATGTTTACTTGTCTCCCACCCCTCGACCCAGTGAAAACCGCCATGCAAGTCCGGAGCCGTAGGTGGGATAGTGTGGGAAATATGGGGGGCAGGGTCATGTGGGGGAACCAAAAGTTGCAGGGGACCATAGAAGAGAATGGACCACTGTACATTCACCAGATCACTTCCATCTGAAAGTCTACAGTTGACTTGTAATGTTTACTTACATTTTGTGTGCAAAATCCTCCTACTCCTGACATATGACATACGTCAGTGGCAATGAAAGGGTTAACCCACATTAAAAACTCTCGCCCGACTAAACTTTTTTTTCTTTTTAGTATAGTATATGTCCCCCATGGCAATGCCTAGCTACTTATCTCCTTAAAAAAACATGTAAATTAGCCTGGAAAAGTCCTGAAAAAATTCACCTCCCATACATTTCAGTAGGGGTTTTTTTGTGGACCTCGCTGAATCTCCTGCAAACTGTACATATACTTGACCAGTTTTCTCATCCGCATTGCAGAAAAGCTGCTGCAAGTTGTTTGCACTATGCAATGTGATGCCTATTTTATCTATAAAGATAGAAATAGGTAGTGTAGCAGCAAAATTTAAATGTCACTTGAGTAACTGGTGACATTGACTGCTATTGTATTTTGGAAGCTTAGGAAAATGTTACAATTGCACACGGGGGTTCATGTACTAAAACTGGTATGTGCACAGCCTGGTGCAGCTCTGCACAGAAACCAATCAGCTTCCAGGATTTTTTGTCAAAACTTAACTGAAGAATCTGAAGTTTGAAGCTGGTTGGCTACCATGCACTGCTCTCCATCTTCTGTGTATAAAGGACACCTGACTCTTGGCTGAAAGGTTTTTTTTTGCGGGACTGCGGATGCGTTATTTTTTAATTTTTATTTTTGTAACCTTGTAGGAATAAGAGCGCTTTAGCTGGCTTAGCTGTGTGTCTGATAATGTTCATGGAGTGTATCATTTTAGTCACTTGCAGTTTGAGCTGCCTCCAGTAGGGTGTGCTAGAGATATCATCCTGTGTTAATGCCCAGCCGGTCAACAGGCTTGGCGGCCAGTTGATGCATGCTGAGAATGATATTAAAAATTGGAAGCACTTTCTGCAACATAGCCTTCTTTCTTGAGTTTTTGCTTAGGGAGGATACAGGTGTAACACCAGTCTTGTTCTTAGGCCTTGATCTTAAATGCTTGATCTTAAAGGATCTTAAATGCTATATCAAGACTAAGCGTTTGCAAGTGCTCTGATACCTAAAACCAATACCTTTCCAGTGTGATTTAAGCCCATACAAAATGAATGGGCTCAGATCACACTGTAAAGAATCGAATGTGATTTGAACAGGAATATGGTGCGATTCCTGTCCGAATCACATGCGGTTTCCCCCACCGCTCCTGTATTAACTCAGGCTTGTCATAGTGACTTCAGCCTGGGTTCACAAAGGAGCAGAGCAGAAATCCGCATGTGATTCGGACAGGAATCACACCACATTGCTGTTCAAATCATGTGATTCTTTACAATCCAATTCAAGCCCTTTTATTAAGTATGGGCTCAAATCACACCACAAAGGTATTGATAATTGGTATTGGGGAGTACTTGAGCACACGTATTGGTACTTGTACTCGCTGATAAAAACAGGTATCGGTGCATCCCTATCTGCAAGGATCTCCCTTCCTTGGAGGAACCCTTGAAAATGATGGCTGCCAGGAAGCTCTATTCATGCTTAAAGGAGGAAAACTGCAGTTGTCCCCCAAATTAAGAGTGACTGATTCAGTTTTCTACATCCTTGGACTTTTTCCTGGGCACCCAGGATAATATTACTGTTGGCATATAGTTACATAGTTTTAGGACAAAAAAGTGTGATATCTATCAAGTTCAACTTTCACTCTTGCAGTTTCAATCCAAAGGAAAGTAAAACAAAAATACGTGTGCTACTGTTGTTGATTCTTGCTTGGCCCTCTACCAGCAGTCAGATTGATTTCCTGCATCATAATATTGCTATGTTAGAATTTAGTATTGATAGCTGTGGATATTATTAGGAGAAAATATCCAATCCTTTTTTAAATTTCCATTACTGAATTTACTTTTACTATCTAAAAAATGTAACAGCTTATAACTTTTACTTTAAAGAACTCCTTCCTAAAATATTGGATATCGGAACTAACTGAACTTGTCCTATGCATAGTTCTTGAGACAAAACATTTTTTGATAAATTTTTCTAATAGCCTTGTATATATTCAGGGGCATAGATAATGGTGTGTAGCACTACCCTCTTGAGGGCCACTGGATTTTGCTGGGTCCCTCTAATCTCTGCACAGCCAGGCAACACGCATTTTTCCACACTTTCTCCCAGGGTCAGTAAAACAGTCCTTGAGCTTGGTTTTGTTGTTTTTATTAGGGGCTAGCAACTTGGATGGGGTCTAAGGGTATATAGGATGCCCAAGGAACTGTAAAACTCTAGGCAAACGTATTAGCAAACATTGTACAAAATGTGGATCAAAAATCAGCAACAGTCTCTTTAAGGAGTACTACGTCCCCTTAGGTGCACCAGACCCCAGATGAGACTCTCCACATCCACCCAGCTATCCTAAGAGTATCCCTGGGCAAGGGATTCCAGGATGTACTGTGAAGCAGGCTCAGATGAGCAGTAGTTGGGTATTGCACCTGACCACCCTCTCCCTTTTGTGGCCCAAGAAGTGTAGAAGTACTCACAATGTCCTGTAGATTAGTGGGTTGCAGCTGCTTTCAGGCCTTATGCTGGGCTGGCTCCTTCCCTCCCTCCCTGGGGTCCCCTCCCAGGCTCCACACTCCAGCACCTTCCTTAGTCCTTCTTCCACCCGAACAACAGCACTCTTTTGCTGCACAGGCTCTCACATTTAAAGGCTGCTCTTAGCCACCATGCCCAGCCTCCTGCCTGAGGTTTGGCCAAGTTCCCTTAAATATGCAAATATAGGCCTTCTCCCCTCCTCTGCCCCTCTTCTAGAAAGTTCCTCCAGTTTCTAGAAGGGTGAGGGGACTCCAGAAGCCCTGACCTGTAGAGCCTCCCAGCTTGACCTGAGGTAACCTAAGGCTGACTCATCCCAAACTTCTAATAAGCCTCTGACTAAAAACAAAAAATCCTATCTACCTAGAGGTTGCTACAGGTGGGTGGATAAGATGGTCCAAATCCACCCCTAGCAGGGTTGCTAGGACATGCCAGCATATTTTCTGCAGACAAGCCAGTGAACATGGTTCACTGTCAGAATACAATGCCCTGGCAAGTAGAATTCCTCCATGCACCTCATTTGTGTAGCACTACCCCCGCAGGAGCCACAAAATCTTAACTAGTTCTTTCCCAAAAGTTGTTGCAGAGGAAGTCAGTCATGCAGCATTTTTCTCTCCCACTGGCTCAATAAATAGTACAAGGGATGTCTTTTATGTATTTTATGGCCAAAGAACTTGGATGGGGAGAAAGGTGGCATTGAACAATAAATATCAAAATGTCCCTTTATCTTCCCTTGACAGTCTTTGAGCAAAGGGCAGGAAAGGTAGCTGAAACCAAGGTCTTGCAAAGGCCCACCATAAGAGCAGTCACAAGGGCCTTCTGAAAAAAAGAGGAACCTGCGCACAGACACTAGGGCTCTGAGTTCAGGCCAGTACTTGCAATGCCACAGAATCACCTGTTCCCTCCCTCTGATATCCACTGGGCACTCTTCAGTGAAGGAGAAATTAAGGCTCACAATGCCACAGGACAGCTGGACACCCCCTTCCAGCTTCCACCAGACATTCTTCAATGAGCTCTACAGACCAGGTCCCCAGACGAAACCCATTAAATAAGCCCCCCAGCTATGCCAAAGCTCAGGCCTCATCAAACACACTGCAATGCCCCAGCAGCCTGCTAATAGGTACTTTCCACACTGCCAATCTATGTGTAATCTCTCCACCATTCCACATTACTGCCTGAAAACCTGCCAACACAAATGTAGCTCAAACAAGCACTTGCACACCCTAAGGGAAGTTTGTTGTGCCAGTGGATACCACATTTTAATTCTAGATTTACACTCTAGACGTTCCCCTTAAATTAACAATGCTTGTGTTAGCACTGTATGTGTACATGTGAATGTATTTATGGGAGTATGTGTATGTATGTACAGTATCTGTGTGTGTGTGTGTGTGTGTGTGTGTGTGTGTGTGTGTGTGTACATGCACTGTGCTGAGCTGTATATGATATACAATACTCCTGACCCCAGCACTCTTTATGCTTTATTATACAGCAGTTGCTGGTTGCTAAGTATACACTGACTATGTTCTTCAAGGCAGGTTTTGTGCAGGAAAACATGTAATTAAAGTTTTATTTGTTTCAAAAAATGAAAGTACATGTTTTGTGCTCAGTAATTAAAACATGTTTTGATGATACAGGTACTGTGCCATATGTTACCATGTACACAGCAAGTAGGCTCAAGTTTAAGCAACTCCTTTTGTTAGCACAATTTTGCCACCCCCGTAATTTGCTGTGGGTGCTGTGCAAGCTGCCTAATAGTTCTTAGGGAAAACATTTTTTTTTTTAGGTTGAATATAGTAGAGAACATATTTTCCTTTAAGTTTTGTGCTAAGAAAATTTTCCCTCACTTCCTTTTCAAGTGACAATACTAACAATGTGTCAGAAAGTAAAGGAAAATACTAAATGGGGCCACATGAATAAAAAGTAACAGAGAATCTAGTCCTCATCTCTTTTTTCCAAATTGAACATACCCAAATTATTTAATCTTTTAATTCCAGTAAGATATTTTATATCATTCATTTAACCCTTTCCAAAAAATGTCTTTTAGTAATGTGGCACCCACTTTAACCTGTAAGTGCGTAAATGTTGGAGTTTCATATATAGTAGAGTTTCATATTATATCTTCCATATTACATGTTAAAGAGAAAATATTAATTGTAGAAGATTGAGCTCACTGTGTAAAAAATAAAATATTAGTTAGGGATTTGTGCAATTATATTTTAGACTTTCAAACTTGCTCATTTAATTTCCCCTTCACTGTCTCCACTTTTGTTTTTCTGTCTTTTTCTTTTTCACTTATCTTTTGACATGCCACCCCCCAGGGTTGCTTAGAACAAAATCACTGGCACTAGTAAATGTGGGTTCTGCCCTTCAGTTGGCATCTTGTTAGAGAAAAGAAAATCTATGATTCTCAGAGTGGCTTCTTGCTTAGAGGGTGATCCTAATTAAATAGTAAAATGTCAAACATTAGTAGGAAGGAGGGTATCCCTGTGGGGTGCAATGCTGATTTCAGCTTATTAATCATTGAGCAGCAGCCCTTTCTACGTTTTCAGTACAGTCAGACATGTCACTGTATTGTTCTGAAGCTTAAACACAGCAAGGAAACAGGGAATAATTATGCTAAAAACATATTTTTTTTCTTTATTTTTTAAGTATGTTATAAATAAGATTTCAGACAAAGTCTGTAATTCTTTATCACAAAGCTGTGTTAAACAGGGCATTGATTTTGACAAAACATAATTTAGTCTCCCAACAAAAGATAATAGTAAGGATCAATGCACAAGATTATAAAGTTAATTTAAAGTCAACCTAATTTAAGGGGGAATACAAGGGAAGCTGCATCTTTAAGGACTGTCCTGCTATGGACTATTTCTTACACTCTAAGGGTTAACTTTCCTTATAATATGCTTTTTATAGAGGCCTATGAACCCACAGTATCTGTGTGAATAGCATGTGTGTCATGATGGTTGTGTGTGGCATTTCCATTGCAAATTGAAGATGGGGCCTCTTTTAATCTTACCTAACCCTTGGCTCTCAGATAGCACTGCATGAGTTCTCCTCGGTTTCATTAATGACACAGATGGGCATATATGCAAGAGGCTGGCATGCTTTTGAAGAGGGACTGTTGTGCAACATTTTCCACTTGCTGCAGGTCATCATCATACATTCTAAGGGGAGTACAGCTGGGGTAGTCATAGCTGAGAAGGATCTGGGTGCTCTGGAAAATCATAGACAAATATCAGGGCTGGATCTAGCCTTTCTAATGTTGGGGTGAAGTAAAAAATGTCAGAGGGTCAGAGGATGGAAGGTCAGCAGGGCAGTGTATGGGGTCAGCAAAGTGGAGGAAAGGGGTCAGCAGGGTGAAAGCCAGGGGTCAGTAGTAAGTGATGCAGAGTTCAAAGGTCAGTAGTAGATGAGGTACAGGTCAGAAGAAAGTGATGCAGAGAACAGATTTTGCCTTACAGTAGGAGGACCTTAAAGGGGGATGATCAAACAGAATCTGTGCCTAGTCGCTGTACACTTTGCCCAAATATAGCACAGTCCTTATACCCACAAAATACTACTTATTATGTCACAAGTGACAAGTCCCCAGAACCACCAACCATACATCAGGATCCCCAGAGTCATCCTCCTAACATCAGAGTCCCTAGAGTCATCCCCCTTGTCAAAGTCCCCAGAGTCACCGTCTCTTACATCAGGGTCCCCAGAGCCCCTCCCCCTTTCATTAGTACATTAGGATCCCTAGAGCCACTGCCTTAAAGGAGAGTCCCCAGAGTTTCCCTAGTTACATCAGGTCTCCAGATCCCCCCCTTATATCAGGGTCCCCCCTCCTTACATCAGGGTTCCAAGAGCCCCTTTTGAATTATAGGCAACAATAATGACAGATAAAAGGAAGGGGGTGCTTCTAAAGCTGTCCAAAGATGGACTGAAGTTTGATCGGTTCCTGCTGAATTGGCCGAATTTCGATCCATCTATGGGCAGGCTGCTTGTACTGAAGTTGAAATCTGGGGTATGGGGGCATAGCCCACCCCAGCAACCCCCTAGATCTGACCATGATAAATAACAGCATGCAAAGCCAAAATGCAGTTTCTAAAGCAAGCAAAATACTAAAAGTAAAGACTCCAGAGAGAGAGAAACATAGATTCCCTGAGTACAAAACAATAAGACCTCATCTGGAGGGAGAGTCCAGTTTTGGATGCCAGCTCACAAAAAGGATATTGGAGAACTGAAGCAAGCACAGAGAAGGCTATGAGGAAAGGTTAACTGAACTGAATTTAAGATGATCAAAGGGGGATGTGATCACCATGTACTAATACATAAGTGGTCCATATAGTGAACTTGATGCAGAGTCATTCACTTTAAGGTCTTTACAAAGGACAAGGGACACTCTTTGTTTGTGGAGGAAAAGAGGTTTTACCTCCAGATATGAACATTTTGGTTTCACACTAATAGCTATGAAAATGTGGAATAGACTCACTCAGGAACTAGTTCTGGCCCACTCAGTTCATTGTGTTCAAATGCACAGAACATAACAAGATATTAAAATGTACAGTATAGGTAATAACACCATGAATTTTTGATCCACTGAATATCCAATTGCCTTTGGGGATCACTTAGGATGTTTTTTTCCCTGCTGGAGCAAATTTGACCATGCTTTATTGGATTTTTTTTTTCAGTTTCTCAATCAGCTGTGGCCAAAGAGTTCTGTAAACAGAGGTTTTCTATTTATTTATTAATTTTTCTATTGATCAGACTAAAAGAACTTTTGTGTCTTTTTTCAACCTTACAATGTAACTATATACTATAATATTCTCACTATTCCCACCTGTGAGGGAGGTCTGGAACTGAGGTCTCATTAAAACTTTGTACTCTAGTTTCTGATAGGAATGTATTGAAATGTACATTTTATTTAGGACACTAATCAATCTTTCTGAAGGACAAGAGTGCAGTTAAAATACTTGAATACTAGCATTGGTGAAAAGGGGCCAAGTTTTTGTGTGGTTGATGACTCTCTTGGACAAACTATTCCTGAATATTGTAGTATCCCTACAATTTCTCTGTGTTGAATACTAGCATTGGTGAAAAGGGGCCACGTTTTTGTGTGGTTGATGACTCTCTTGGCCCAACTATTCCTAAATATTGTAGTATCCCTTCAATTTCTCTGTGGCTTACAAAGATAGTCTCCGTAACACCCAAGGGACTGTACCATGCATGTCATTTGGCCTAAATAATGCACCAATCACCTTCCAACAATTAGCGAGCCTTGGGAATCTGTACTTTGTATTATTTGTGACTAATATTATAGTGTTCTTTGCCACATTTAAAGAACATATCAAGCATCCAAGCATGATTTTCAACCAAGTATCAAGTTTTAGTCTGAAGCTAAAACTGGACAAGTGACACCATCTCAAGTCTAGAAAACATGGCATCTGGTGCAGCTTCATTCTAACAAGACAGGTATGAACTAACCCCTGCCTAAGACCAGAATTATCAGCTTTTAGAAAGAAGGTTGCCAAAGGCCCTACATAGCAGGCAATTTTTGAATCCTGAAAAGTTGTGCATACTTCAGCTGTCATATTGTTTTTTTATTTATTTAACTTTTCTTTTTTTTGTGTGTGGACTTGATTGACTTGATGCTGCACACTAACACCAGCTGGAAAAAATCTTAAGAAATGTGAAAGAGTAATTGATTATGTGAGCAATGGTCTGTGGGATACAGAAAATAATCCAGCTAATTAAAGCTCATTTTAACTGATGCAGCTGTGTGTTGTGTGGTCTGTAGCTGAAAAGTGTTTTAACTACTTGGTTGGTGTCCCATACATGCCAGAGACATAGGGGTAGAATGACTAAAACTGGTGCACTTACAATCTGGTGCAGCTGTGCATGATAGCCAATCAGCTTCTAATTTCAACTTGTTCAGTTAGGTTTTGGCAATAAAACAAGGATGCTGATTGGTTTCTATGCAGAGCTGCACCAGATTTTGTACTCTCTAGCTTTAGTAAAAAAAAAACCATTAGCTCACTCCCACATTAACAGCATAATGAGAGCTTTAAAACAAATAGGGTTGATTTACTAAAGGCAACTAGTTTGTGCATTGCAAGTGCAGTTGCTCCAGCTTAGTCAGGGCTGTTTCACACGAATGATCCGATTGGGTCTGTTTTTCAGATGGACTCGATCGGAACCTCCATTCTCCTCTATGGAGAAAAGTGACGGATGGGCATCCAATTCCCCTTCCGTCCGTCGGATAGGATGAAAATGGACAGGTGGTCCGTTTTCATCTGACCGCCCATTCAGGAGAGCGAGCAGCTCTGTGTCTGCTCTGCAGGAGCGGAGGGAACAAAGAGCTGTCATCCACTTGCTCAGCGGGGATCAGCAGAGAGATCCCCCATTGAGCAAGCAGATCCCCTAAATGGGTCAGTCTAGTGTGAAAGAGCCCTAAATGAGGTAAAGCTTCACTTTTCCAAACAATGCCCAATCACATGGAGGGAAAATTTAAAAAAACAGTATTTTTGCTAGCACATGATTGGCTGATAGAAATCAGCAGAGCTTCCCTTCATTTCAGAGCTTCCTCTCAGATTTAGAGCAATTGCACTTACAATGCACTTGCCGTGCACAGACTATTTGCCTTTATCAAATCAACCTCAATGTGTCACAGATGGAAATGGATCCTCATTGTCACTAGTACCACTCCACCAACTGGAAAAACTTTTGGAGTTGCAGGTTCCAGAAGTGTCCAGATTTCACAAGAGCCTTAAGCAAGTCCTAGATCAGGGGTATTGAATTAAAATTCAAGGATGTCTGGTCACTAAAATTTTCTCTGGCCGAGGTCCAAATCTCATGTTTGTGCTATGACTCAGAGTGTAGTCACTGTGTGTCTATAAAAAAATGAGAAATGTACAATTTCCATAGCAAGGAAGGAAGGGGTGGATGGAAGAAAGGGAGTGGTGGATGGAAGGAAGGAAGGGAGGGGTGGAAGCAAGGAAGGAAGGAAGGGAGGGTCGAAGGAAGGAAGGAAGGAAGGGAGGGGTGGGTGGGTGGAAGGAAGGAAGGAAGAAAGGGGTGGATGGAAGGAAGGGTGGGTGGAAGGAAGGAAAGGGTGGATGGAATGAAGGAAGGGGTGGGTGAAAGGAAGGGGTGGGTGAAAGGAAGGAAGGGAGGGGTGGGTGGAAGGAAGGGAGGGTTGGGTAGAAGGAAGGAAAGGGTGGGTGGATGGAAGGAAGGAAGCAAGGAAGTGAGCGGTGGGTGGATGTAAGGAAGGAAGGGAGGGGTGGGCGGAAGGAAGGGAGGGATGGGTGGGCGGAAGGAAGGGAGGGAGGGGTGGGCGGAAGGAAGGGAGGGAGGGGTGGGTGTAAGGAAGGAAAGGAGGGGTGGGTGGAAGGGAGGAAGGGAGGGGTGGGTGGAAGGGAGGAAGGGAGGGGTGGGTGGAAGGAAGGAAGGGGTGGATGGAAGGAAGAGAGGGGTAGGTGGAAGGAAGGAAGGGTGGGTGGAAGAAAGGAGGGAGTGGAAGGAAGGAAGGGGTGGAAGGAAGGAAGGGAGGGGTGGGTAGAAGGAAGGGAGGGAATGGTGAAAGGAAGGGAGGAAGGGAGGGGTGAAAGGAATGGAGGAAGGGGCGGAAGGAAGAAGGGAGGAAGGGAGGGGTGGGTGTAAGGAAGGAAGGGGTGGGTGGAAGGTAGGTTGGACTCACGTGGCTCATTCAGATGTATCAAAGCTGTCGGCTGCTGTTTTCAGTTTCCTGCCCACACATCCTCTGAAACTGCACAGACTGGAATGTGGGTGGGCACAGGGGGAGGCAGAGCAGATTCAGCCTCTCTCCCCTCTTCTCCTATTGGTGCAGAGGATGGAGGGAGGAGCTGGGCATTGAGAAGAACACAGCAGTGGTGGGAGGGAGAGGGGGCAGGCGTAGAAAGAAAACTGAGCCATCAGGTATGTTCTTTGCAGTGGTGGGGGCAGTGAAAAGCAGCAATATCCTGTATGGCTTTCAATAAAGCAGCTGGGAGCCGCTCTCCTTCTCTCCCTCCCGTGGCTTCCAGCTGCTTTATTGAAACCCATACAGGAGATCGCTGCTTGTCACTGCCTCTACCGCCACCCCTACCACACACCCCTAGTCCCAGCACTGCTCGCTGCCCCCACCTTATTTCCACTCACGGGCGAGTGGAAATTTTTAGTGCTACAGAGATGGTTGGCAACTCTCCTCTAGGGGGTGGTTCAGACCCCCCTGACTTCCTCCTTATCTACACCCCTTCTGCAAGGGGCAGGGTGCACACTGTGATGTCATGTTGCCGTGAAGACAGACCTACTCAGCGGCAGATCTGTCAATGTGGGCTGGCGTTCTGAAAAGGAGCTATGCTTCTGGGGCCATTCTCTGACCACTGTCCACCATTTAGTGACCGCTGCCCTAGATGATACTTTCTTTTTTCTTGCAACCACAGGTTGCAGGAACAAAAAATCACTTGATTCCCAAAGGCCAATTCAAGTCTGAAGATATGAGCACAAATATGCCATATCAGATATAATTTATTGTCACTGAGACAAACATTTTCACTTTTGTACAGGGAAGAGCAGCAAGGTGCTTTATGCTAAGAAGCCAACGATTGAAACAGCACATCGTGAGTGGCAGGACTTGTGTACCTGAAAGAGTTAAAGGGAGTGCAGCTCCTAATATGATAGTGTACCAGTTTACTGGAAGTGTGCAAGTTACTGTGGACTTTGTAAGTGGTGTGCCTGAAATATGCAGCACTTGGAAATAAATAACTATGCTAAAATGAGAAAGAGAATTTTGTAGCAGGAGAGGGATTCACCTCCTGAGCAAGTCCCAAAAGTTGTATATTTGTATATTCAGTGCTCAAGATAATACCCTTAGCAATAAATACACCATCCCCCCAAGAAGCTGGAATCAGCTTATCACCCCAGACAAGTAAACCAAACAATTTAAATTCAAATGTCCATAAATGTGCACTATAAATCAACAATTTTGCAGATATCTCTTCCAATCCTTTCCCATTCCATTCATGAGACATGCAAATAAAAATGGACTCTCACCAAATAATCAGATCCTTATGAATAAATGGGTCAAATCAAGCAGGATGTTACATATAACAGATAGATAGATAGATAGATAGATAGATAGATAGATAGATAGATAGCAAATACAATGAAACGCGTTGAGGAAGTGATGTCAAGCACTGGGCCAGATCTGAAAGTCGCGGGGATGCCATCCTTGTTATTACTGAATCAATGTTTTTCATCTTCTATTTGTGTAGGTGTAATTTATATTAGAATAAACTGGTTTTATTAAATATAATACACCATGAGGCTTGCTTCTCCGTTTCATCTCCTCTAGATATCTAAGGAACCTATAGAGGTTTGAAGAGAGATTTAATGGATTATATGAACCAAATTATTTATGACCCTATAAGATCCAGGGGTTGCTGTGTCTGGTGAGAGTCCATCTGCATGCGACAAGGCGGTGGATTTTGATTGGTGGGAAGATTTGGTTGCACATACAGTTAATTTTATGTTCATTTGGGTCTTTACAGTTAATATTTATGTAAGCAGTATTTCACATTCAGTATTTTATTGGTTTTGCAATACTACATTATGGATATTGTTTTTTCTGGTCTTTTGTATACTCTTGGGAGGAAATAGAGGACAGAAGAACAGTTGATGAGTATGATGAGAAGAGGGAAGAGTGACATCTGGTGGCTTATATGTAACATTGATATTTATTTTATTTATTTATTACTGATACTTATATATTGCCATTAATTTACACAGTACTTTACACATGTCTCTTGTACATTCACATCAGTCCCTGCCCTCAGGGAGCTTACAATCTAAGGTCCCTGGCTCACATTCATACACATACTAGGGCCAATTTAGACAGGAGCTAATTAACTTACCAGCATGTCTTTGGAGTGTGGGAGGAAACTGGAATACCTGGAGGAAACCCACTCAGGCACAGGGAGAACATGCAAACTGCAGGAAGGTAGTGTTGTGGTTTGGATTCAAACCACTGACCCTAGTGCTGCTAGGTGGAAGTGCTAACAACTTAGCCACTGTGGTATGACCCATTTATTCATAAGGGACTGATTATTCTAGAATCCAACTTTACTTGATAATTACACAGGTGCCCAGACAGAATTAGACAGTTTGGAAGTCTGCTGAGGACTGGTGTAAACATCATTTTGCATTGATGACCCAGTGAAAACCCAGTACTCAGTGCTATGAAGAGCGAGGCGAGTGCTGACTAGGTTAGCGCAACTGAGTTGTTGTGAAGGATGCTACCTGATGATGACTTGAAAGACTTCCTAGAGCAGACTACAATGTGAGCAGCATGATTTTAAAAAGGCTTGGCAGGATGCCTGGGGCCCTTCTTAGTGGAAGATACACAGAAGATATATATGTTGATGCTACAAGGCAGTAATGATTATGACAAGTTAAAAGAGAAACTGGTGGAGCAAAAACATTTTTATGAGATATTGGAGTTGATTTACTAAAACTGGAGAGTGAAAAATCTGGTGCATCTGTGTATGGTAGCCAATCAGCTTCTAACTTCAGCTTGTTCAATTAACCATTTGACAACCGGGCTATAGACGAATGACAGCTACAGCGCGGTTGTCCAGTTCTGGAAGGGCATCACATGACGTCCTCCCAGAATGTACCCCAGCGCGCTCCTAGCGGCGTGCACCCGGTGCTGTCTGTGATTGCTGTGTTCTATGGACACAGCTGATCACATGACAAGATAAAAGACCAATCACAGCGCCCTTTTATCACATGCTCAGCTATGTCCAATGACACAGCTGATCACAAAGTAAATACAGTTGCCGGCTATCGGCAGCACTTTCCTCACGTTGTCACAGTGTGAGGAAAGAACTGCCGTTAACCGGCAAATGTCACAGAGGACATATGCACGGATAATCAGTGCCCTGATTATCAGTGCGGTCCAAAAAGTGCCCAGCAGTGGTGCCCATCAGTGACCAGCAGTGCCACCCATCAGTGCCCAGCAGTGCCACCCAGCAGTGCCACCTGTCAGTGCCGCCAGTGAGTGCCCATCAGTGCCTCCTATCAGTGCCCATCAGTGCTGCCTATCAGTGACCATCAGTGCTGCATATCAGTGCCACCTCATCAGTGCTGCCTATCAGTGCAGCCTCATCAATGCACATAAGTGAAGGAGAACATGTACCTGTTTGCAAAATTTTATAATGGAAACTAAGAAAAACTGGGGGGGGTTTTATTTTTTGCAATTTTTCCTTTATAGTGCAAAAGATTAAAAAGCCCAGTGGTGATTAAATGCCACCAAAATAAAGCTATAGTTGTGTGAAAAAAATGATAAACATTTCATATGCGTACAGTGTTGCATAACCGCGCAATTGTCATTCAAAGTGCAACAGCGCTGAAAGCTGAAAATTGGCCTGGGCAGGAAGGGGGTAAAAGTGCTCAGTAGGCACGTGGTTAAAGGATAAGTTCACCTTTAGGAACATGTTACATGTTCCACCCGTTTTTAGCCGTCCCCCCTCCCTCTGTCAAATTTGAAAACAGTGCGGCCATGCAGGGCTCCGCCCATGCGGCCACATCAGTCATTCAGACTTCTGTGAATTAATGAACTGCAAGTACTGACAGCCTTAGCGGCTGCTGGCTTGTAGTTTTCAATGAAAAGTCCAGCCCTATGTCCAGACCTGCCGTGCTTGCTGTTTTGTGTGAATAAGGTAGGACAGTGTGGGGAGGAGGAGGAAGGGGGGAGTGCTGCAATGTTATGAAAAGGACAGACTTGCTGCACCTCAAATGTTGTGCCCTTCCTTGAGGACAATAGCGGCAGCGGCAGGTGGGTGAGTCAGTGGCGGGGGGAAGACATCCAGGCAACTATTTGGTGAGGCTATTTGGTTTCAGAAAGGAATGTTTCTGGGTCCGGATCCAGACCGCAGTCCACCATTTAGTGATGCCCGTTCTATGCCATTATACAGACCTGTAAACATTTTATGAATAAAGTATTGCATGTTTTATAAATTGATTTGTTGTGTTCAGTGCATTTAATCCCCTGTATATTCATTTGTGCAAAATAATTATTTTAAATTTCTATGCTTCTGATAACTTGTTTCATTGCTGACCCGACTGGATCTGACTAGTCTCTTGTCTGCTTGCTTGTCTGCAGCCTCTGCATGAACCAGACCATTCTTTGGTCTTTTGCCTGCCAGCTGCACTTGACCTCTGCCTGGAGGTGGCTACTCCTTTACCTACACCATAGCCTTCCTGTCCTTTCTTACCCCTTGTAGACAAAATCCTTACACTGGCCCTGACTCCTGGTACCTTCATTGGGTCACCAGCTTTACGTCTCCATCTCTCTGGACACTCGGCCCCCTCAGCCCCATCCTTCCCTCCTCAGTCTATCATGATTCACCCCGCTTTGGTCCCCCAGAGGATCCATTTGTGGAGTATATGCCAGGAGCAGCCAATATGGTGGTGCCCATAGACCATCCATGAGGAAAGGCGGTGGAATGTCCAGGGCAGGTAGGGCTACAGCACCTGATACTGGTGGGACTTCCCGGGGAGGAGGAGGACACTGGGCTCTGCAACTGGAGCCTTCCAGCTGCCTTCATGAAGAAGAGGCAGAATGAGAAAATAGAGGGCTGTAAATCTTTGGCCAAGAGCTGGAGGATGAATGATTGGGTGCGAGAGACACTGGGGACACTACAGGGTGGATGAGGGGATACATGGGGGGAGGGGGGAGAGAAACTGGGGGATACCTGAATGTATGTAATGTAGGTAGTGCAATATGTAGGTAGGGCTTTGTGTGGGTGTGTTTTAAGTGTGGGCAGGGACACAGGAAGCCCCATAATCTCCTATTGCCCGGGGGGCCCCATGAGTTGTCAGTCCGCCTCTGATCAAGAGAGTTGAGGTGAAAGATATGCCAAGCAGTGGTGTAAAAATAGTCACAGATCCCTCTCTATGCAATAAAAACTATTTGATTCTTTGTCTTCACACATTATATAGAGCTTCTGCTTGTAAACAGGTGCTAACTACTGTGAGTAGTTTAGCCCTGTCTGCCTGGCTGGGAGAGAAAGAGTTAACTTATTTCCCAGGTCTCTGTTTCTGGCAGGCTGCTGATGGACTCTGCCCCCCTTCCCCATGCATAAAAAAACTGAAGGGAGCTCTGTCAGAGAGTTCCAGCCATGTGGGAAGGAGGAATGGCTGACATCTACAATGTTTCCCAATCCTCCAGCACACATCCGCCCAGAGGAGCTCTGCTCAGCTATCCTTCAGATATCTTCTCATCCTGACTGTCCTCACTAGAGATTGCCTATCTGAGGAGCCAGCCAACATGCCTGGGGACTGCTGAGCTTTGTGGTTCCACAGCACACAGCCTGCTACATGAGAAGGAAAGACACAAACAGCCGGCAGGGTGTGGAAGAGTGCTTCTGTTCCTGATTCCAGCAAAACTGCTGCAAACCTGTGTCTTGGAGCCTTCCACATGTTGGGGGATTGATGGGACTTGCACTCCTCCTAGAAGATGCCAGCAATGGAATCTTTTCTAAGAAGGGATGCCGGAGATGAACACAAACTTGTAGTTAAGGACTAGGGATGTTAGGGGAAGACTGCACTTTCTGTTGAACTGTTATCTTGCATTATTCCAGTAAAGCTTTTGAAATGTAGTCATGCCTGCTCTGAAGTTACTTAAAGTGGTGCATGGTGGTAATGGCATATAGAAGAACAGGGCTGTGATGCACACAAGGGGTGAAGTAGTAACATGTTGTTGCTAGGGGAAACAAGCAAGGAAAGGATGTTATGACAGCCATATGGCAGGAGAGTGGTACTGGTAGAGGTGATAGGCCTTGTGTTTTGTAGGGGAGCAGTTCATACCTAGCCTACCTCCTGAGAGGTCAGTGCCCCAGTAACTGGGACCAGACCTGCGTTTCGATGACCCTAGGGACCTAGCCATATGGAATGGAAGTGTTAATTATGTGTGCATGGGATCCATAATCGTGATGGTCGTGCGTACTGGACACACAAATAGCTGTGTGTGTAGCAGCCACTTTGTTCACATCACAAGTATTCCATGCCATTTTGTCATAATAGGGCATAGCCACAGTGAACCCCTTTCCCCTTCAGTTTATACAATACACAAACTGTTAGCAGATGCCAGAACCTCCTTATCAGATCCTTGAGGGAACAGAGACAGATCCTCTCATGCCTATTAGCCTGAATCAATACTTCAGTCTACAAACCCCAATACAAACATCAGACTCTGCAAACTTGAGTAACCAGAGTTTTAACAGATACTCAGTTGTAAATAGCTCAACTAGGAAAATCGCCAATACACATTCCTGATAGACTGGTTATCAACCAACACTCTAAAATGTCAGTATACAGTGGGGCAAAAAAGTATTTAGTCAGCCACCGATTGTGCAAGTTCTCCCACTTAAAAAGATGAGAGAGGCCTGTAATTGGCATCATAGGTAGACCTCAACTATGAGAGACAAAATGAGAAAAAAAATCCAGACAATCACATTGGCTGATTTGGAAAGAATTTATTTGCAAATTATGGTGCAAAATAAGTATTTGGTCACCTACAAACAAGCAAGATTTCTGGCTCTCACAGACCTGTACCTTCTTCTTTAAGAGGTTCCTCTGTCCTGCACTCATTACCTGTATCAATGGCACCTGTTTGAACTTGTTATCAGTACAAAAGACAGCTGTCCACAACCTCAAACAGTCACACTCCAAACTCCACTATGGTGAAGACCACAGAGCTGTCGAAGGAAGGGAGTGAAAGTACCCAGTATTGAAGTGGTTAAAGTAGAACTAAACTAAAGGCAAAACTTTATTTTTTCATATTGGCTAGAATAGAGACCAGTACATGCAAACCAAAATTTGGCCGGTTCAGCAGGCATCATGATGACATGTTCTCAGTTCTGATTAGCCTCTTGCTGCTGTCCTGACCCATGTGACTTTCTACAAAGCTACAATGTCTGATCACTGGAATAGTCTCCTCTATTCCAGTGATCAGACATTGTAGCTTTGTAGAAAGTCACATGGGTCAGGGCAGCAGCAAGAGGCTAATCAGAACTGAGAACATGTCATCATGATGCCTGCTGAACCGGCCACATTTTGGAAAAAATTCTTCCTCCTGCTTGCCTGATGACCCTCTCAGCTTGGGCAAAGTCATTTACTTAGACCACAGGACTGCTTTCTATTAATAAAAGGTACCATTTTTTTTTTGTTTTTTGTTTTTTAATGATACTGTTGCTTTGTATTGTCACATGGGACATTTATGTATGCAGACCAGTAAAGTTACTGAATGGTTCACTTTAAGTGCTTCTCTGGCACTCATGCAATAACATCAATCAAATTCAGAGCATTTGATGTGATTACTAGAATCTGACAGTTAATGTGGGGATGATTTATTAATTTTTCAGGCTTACCCATGTGTACAGTATATTTAACATATTGTAATTATAGTGTGCATTGGTTCCAGCCCTCAGCCCTTCTTAGTGTGCATTTATATGTATAGTAGTAGTAGTCACATTCAAATGAACTTGTTCTGTAACATTGATAAAATTTTGCAGCTTACCAGTCTAGTTCCAAGAGTATCGGGAACATACCTCAGAATTTCTATTCAGACCTTAGGACATCTTAAGCTAATCACCATGAAATTTTTATTATTATTATTATACAATATTTATATAGCGCCAAAAGGTTTACTCAGAGCTGTACAAAATAGTGGAGGACAGTGCATAAGACAATACAGTAACAAAACAATATACGAGAGGTTCGAGGGCCCTGCTCTTTCGAGCTTACAATCTAGGAGGGAGGGGATAGTGGTACAGGAGGAAGTGGCTGTGGGGGATGGAGTGGTAGGAGGAGTTGGGTGAGGGTGGGGTAGGCTTCCCTGAAGAGATGGTGTCATGTACCTGATGGGAGACTGAATTGACGAGGTTGGCCTCACTTGTGTCACTAGCCCTGACCCCGCTGAGGTTGGAACAGAGGGAGTCTAGGGACCAGGGGGACAAGAGCGCCAGAGGTTGTTGATTGCGGCTCTTGTAGGTGATGACCTTGGTAGGCAGGATATCCTCAGATTTGGGCATCGTAGCAGTAGACAGAGCAGGTTCTGCGGATTGCCTGGTGTGCAGCAGAGCAAGGTAGGTAGCCAGGACACAGGACAGGAGCAGAGTCATAGGATAGCCGGGGTCATCAACAGTCAGGCAGCGTGGTACAGAATCAGGAGGAAAAGCCAAAGTCATGAACAGAGCCAAAGTCAGGAACCAGGAGCAGGAGAGTAATCGGAGTCGGGTCAGGAACAAGCCGGGGTCAGCACCAAAGGAATCGCACAGGACAAGCAGGACATGGGGGGAGCTGAAGACCAGTCAGCACTGAATCAGCAAGGAAGTGCTCTTTAAATAGCCCACCCAGCGCCGATAGGCGTGCCTGGGTCCTAGTGCCTGCCTGTTCCGTCATTGGTGACAGGCAAGCCTGGGTCCTAGTGCCCGCCTGCCTGTATAACTTGTCGGAATCCTGCGCATGCGCAGATTCATGCTCTGCAGCGATCTTCTTGTTCCCTGACAGATGGGTTTTCAGGGTGCACCTAAAGGTGAGGAGGGTAGGTGACAGTCTGATGGATTGGGGTAGTGAGTTCCAGAGGATGGGGGAAGTCCTGGAGAAGTCCTGCAGTCGGGCGTGGGAGGAGGAGACCAGGGAGCTAGAAAGTAGGAGGTATTGTGAGGAGCGAAGAGTACGGGTTGGGTGGTATTTGGGTATCAGGTCGGTGAGGTAGTTTGGGGCAGTGTTATGAATGGCTTTGTACGTCATTGTTAGTAGTTTGAATTTAATGCGTAGGGCAATCAGAAGCCAATGGAGTGAATGACAGAGGGGTGTGGCAGATGCAGAGCGGTTGGTAAGGTGGATGAGTCTGGCCGCTGACTTCAGGATAGACTGAAGCGGGGATAGTCTGTGATGGGGTAGGCCGGTGAGGAGGGAGTTGCAGTAGTCGAGTCATGAAATGAGTAAAGCTAGCCATAGACAAATCAAAATTCCTGCTGAACCGGATTAATTTCGATCCATTCGTGGATCTAAGGCTGGTTGTACTGAATTCAATCAAGATCGCTGCTGCTGGCTATAGCTGCCAGTAGTGATCATTGTATACTGTCAGTGGGGAATGTTCCCAGAGCTGCCCGTTGGCAGAACTCAATAGTGCTGCAGGAGGGATTCTGCCATCAACACTGACTGTGTTGATGGGGGAAGTAAGTTATTTTTTTTGTTCTTCAAACCATGGTTGAAGGAAGGAAAATTGCTCAATGTATGACCTGCCTAACTGTTGGTTGTCCACGAGTAGAATGGGAGGAAAGTTTTGGTGCTACCTGCTATCCTTCTCTCGGACAACTAAGATTTTCACATTCCATGGTGATTGGGTTAAGGTGTCCTATGGTGTGATTAGAAATGTTGGGGTATCTTCCTGACACACTAGGAACTTAAGAATTAACTGAGATATGCTATGAAACATCTTCAACATTACAGTTCAGTTGAAAGTGACTACTTTAGATACACAGTAACCTGGAAAAGTGAGAACCGTCACAGACTTTCACATGTATACACTTATCAAACAGTGCAGTTGTAATTTGATGTATTTAGATGTTTTTAATATGCATTTTACATGCATTACCAATCACTATAGTGGAAATTTGTTTGCTGGAAACCATACCAAAGATGCAGCAAGCAGAATTTTTTCTTTTAAAATTCACATACATAAAAATAACCTAAGATCCATGGCAGCCATTAAATCTGCACTGGGACTTTAAGTGGTTAATACTTGTCAGACCTTATCGGTAATCTTGGTGGGTGCATTTCTTTGTTCCATTTTGTTGGTAAAGCCTGTTATTTAATGAGGAACACAAGTGATTCTTAGGTTTGCTGTGCCTGTGCTGGGATTAAAATGTCTGATCTATTTTTGTGTTTTCTATTTGATTCCACACACAGGGTGTTGGATCTGACCTTGAGCATACATTGTAATTCATCATTGTCATTTATACTAGAATTTGGGTGGGTATGTGCAATAAGCCTTGAACTGCAATATAAAACTGTTTATAAAAAAAAATTGCACAAAGCGCTGCTTACATCAGCCTGGCAGCTTGAGATATCCAGACTTATGTGAAAATTAAGACTGACGTGGAATTTTGTTTCCCCAGTGGTCGGGAGTGAAACAAACCATTCTTGTAACTAAATAGATTGTTGTGAAGCAAAACTGGCCAGTACCTGCCAAATTTGTGATAGTAAATTCCACTATTTCAGTCCAACAGGCATATTCACTGAAGCAAAGGACAAAGTTCAAAAGTAGCCAACCAAAATTAATCTTTTAGTGATTGATTTTGGTAAAAAACAAAAAAAATTACTTCAGCTTTGTTTATTGCACCATTTTATAAAATAAGCCTGTAGTTTCATTAATTTTAGACAGTATATCACGTAACTACTTGATTTTGCTTTATGAACAAAAATAGCTAAAATTAATAAATGAATGCAGGCATCTGAATAAACTGTAATACTGTCCTGGACATGGGGGGTAGCCCTGTCTGAGCTAAGCTACTGGAAATGTCAGTGTCAGTGTGGAACAATGCTACAGCCCATGTTCATTCTGAATGCCTAAAGCTTAATGAGATATATTGATTACTGTTGGCCAGCTACATTGTAAAATGCATTTATTACCTAAGAATTCCAAGGTTTTGGTAACAGTTGTAGTTTTCCTCCATTTATAGCTCTGACAGGGAATTGCGTGTGGATGCTGTTTGTAGAAGCCCCTGTTTGATAGAATATTGCAGCCACAGCCAGCGCCCCCCTATCCAATCTCTCATCCTTTGTAACATTACAATTACAAACCATGTGGTAGGCAGGACTGGGTGGGTGAAACATGGCTAGTGTGTTTTCCTGAATAGTGCCTTTGTAGCAAGACAATTTGGCAGGAGTCAATTTAGGCCAGACTGTATAAAATGAGAAATTAAATAAAATCCTAAGCCGTCTGTATTGTATGGCATTTTCTTAATGTAGAACTACATTGATTCATGGCCTGACCATGAAAAAGCCCTTGGATTATATAATATCCAAAAACCAGCAGCCCCTTCTGATATTCCATGGCTGTAATGTAATTAACAGTAAATCTGAAAAGGATGTGTTAAAGGATAAGTTCACCTTTTAGCAAAAAATAATAAATACACATTTTTTTGCAGGTTAAAAAAATTTGCATTTATTATTTTTTGTTTCTGGAGCCTGTAGAATTGCACCAGTGATCAGAAGATTAAATGTAAACACAAACAAGAAAGCAAGCGCTAAAAAATCCAAAGCTGCTATAGCACCAAAAAGGTAACCAAATAAACCTTCCAAAGTCACTAATAAATATTAGGGGCAGCGCTAAAAAGACTTAAATGACTTCTAGACTGGTAAATGTGATAATGTGCAAATATGAAAAAGTGCTAATGCAGTCATCAAAGTAAAAAAAATATATATACATATATCACTGCCCCAAATAAGTGACAGTAATAAATAAATAAAGTGACTGTTAGTGCTGATAAAGTGACATATATGATTAAGCAACTAACAATTGCACTGATATGTCCATAAAGTGACAAAGTGAAAATCAAGATGAACGTGATCACACTATATGGTGTCACAATAAAGTGACTACTAGTGAAGATAAAGTGACCAATGCAATAAAAAGATAAAAGATCAGAAGATTGCTGGTGTCATGCAGGTCTCCTTCAGACCTGACAGTTTATCTGTGTGTCTGTACACCTGTACAGGCAAGCAGATACTTAGTGACAGGATGAACTACCGCGGTGCTCCACACCATGGTCAGATCTAGGAGGGTGCTGGGGTGGGCTGCCCCCCCCCCCTGAAGATTCCAGTTGTGCCCCCTCAGGCCGGCCCCCATGGATTGAGTCTGCCCACTGAGCTCCTCTCCCCATCCCTGAGGGTCAGGACAGGGCATGGAAGCAGCCTAAGTACAGTAAACTAAAAGGTCTGTAGAGATGTGACGGCGGCACAGAGGGGAGGTGCGGGCTGTGTGCCGTGTTCTTCCCCTTCCTGTTATAGCTTTGCTCCTACATAGAGAAGATGTCACTAGATCGTGCTTACATTGGACTGTACATAGTTTTTTCCCCTGCCCTGCTGACCCTGTGTACACTGCCATAATAACTCTTGTACACTCCTCTGCTGACCTCTCATAGTCTGCCCTGCTGACCCCCTGTCCACTGCCCTGCTGACCCACTGCACACTGCCTTGCTGACTCTCTGCCCTGCTAACCCCTGCACAGTGCCCTGATAACCCACTATACACTGCCCTACAAACTGCTGACCCTATCCTCCAACCTGCTGATCCCCTGCCCTACTGCTACCTACACACTGTCCTGTAGACCTCACTTCCTGTGCCCCCCCCTGACATTTTTTACTGCACCCCACATTAGACCAGCTAAATCTGGAACTTGTAGTGTTCTTATTCACAGAATATTGTGAATGAGTGATGTGGCCGGGTGGGCGGAGCCCTGCACATCCAGGATTTTTTAAAATTGTGACAGCTAATGGGAGGGAGATGTTTCCCCGCTAGCTGTCACAACGGGGATCGGTGTGTGCAGAGGCCAATCTATGGGTGTAACAGGTAACATGTTACGAAAGGTGAACTTATCCTTTTAAATGGCCTGTATGGATTGGAATTATACACTGCACTTGTGTATAGCAGTTCATAGATTATTGGACTGTCCTTCCTTCCACCACAGATGGAAGGAAAATCACTTGATTCCCCATCAACACAATCAGTGTTAATGCCACAGTCAATGCCACCTATAGCGATATTGTGTTCTGCTTGGGGGGGGCTTTAGAACACGATGATTAACCAAATGTACAATCAGCCGCTCATACATGGATTGAATATCGGATGGTCCCTGCTGAACATGCTGAATTTTGCTGCATGGCCGGCTTTATGATGGTCATACAGTGAGGAACAGAAGTATTTGAACACCCTGCGATTTTGCAAGTTCTCCCACTTAGAAATCATGGAGGGGTCTGAAATTGTTTTTTAAATTCTGTCTCTCAGAGTGGGAATGCACCTACAATGTGAATTTCAGACCCCTCCATGATTTCTAAGTGGGAGAACTTGCAAAATTGCAGGGTGTTCAAATACTTCTGTTCCTCACTGTATGTACTGGACACATGACAGGCTGTGTGTGTAGCAGTCATGATGTTCAAAATTCAGCCATTACATTTTACTTGCCACTATCTCTTCTGTGCTGACCCAAAGACACAGCTGTAGTGACATATTACCCCTCCCTCCTCCTTAAACTGTTAACTGATGCCAGGTCCTTCTTATCAGTCCATTGATCAGACAAACACCGACCCTTTCCATTAACCAATCCACATTTCAGGCTGGAAACCCTAAGAAAACTGTCACCCTCGCAAACCTTGAGGACCATTGACGCGGGACTGTGGCTCATGCATATTTGCAAATGTGTGCAAACAAAAGCCTCTGTTTTTAACGCAAACTTTAAGGCTCCATTCACACATATGCAGTTTGCTTTTTGTCCGTTTTGCAGTGCTTTTCAGTTTGGTTTGCGTTTTCCTACACGTGTTTGTGATGCATTTTTGATGCATTTTTTATTTGGTTTACCGCGTTTTGTTCAGCTGTTTTTTTTGTTAAGGTGGAATTTTTTTTGTTGCTGGGCAGAATAAAAATGCAAAAACAAACACACTACCATGCATTTCAGAAGCTTCTCCATTGAACTCTATTGTAGCAAAAATGCTGCTTTTTGCTTTTAAAAAAGTCCCTGATCCTTTCCAAAAATGCAGCAGCTCAAAAAAACATAGATATGAACATGTTCCATAGGAAACCATGTTAAATGGACTATAGTGTGTTTCTGCAAAAAGCACTAAAAAAAGCATTGGTGTGAACGGAGCCTTAGACAGGGCCAAATTGGTTTTTTGCAGGCTGGCTAGTAAGTGTGCTGGAAAATCCTTTGTTTGTGATGTGCATTGCCCTTCCATGTGCACCTTGCTGCTAAGGCTGGTTATAGGTTGGGACGTTTGCCCTTTTTTAATACAGTTGGCTGAAGTGAGAATTCTCCATATCCTGAAGACTTTCTAGACCCAGAAGGAATTTGTTAAAAGAAGACTTAATTTTTGATAAACCATATTATACAAAACACGTGCTACTAAAGCCATTTGGTAATACAACATATACTGTAAGGCTACTAAAGAAGACTCACCATGAATATTTTATTTTACCCAAGCGACAAAGTTCATATAGCACTTTGTCCCATTTTTAAGGGCGTTGAGCATGGTCAATAGCACCTCCTCTCCCCCACCACTGGTAAACCACGGAGCTCAGTAACAGACAAATAGCTAAAAGCTTATGTGCGCTTGCCTGAGAATCCTACAGGTAGATGGGGGCAGGCGTCATCAACAGGACTGCCTGTAAAGCAGAATTATTACTGAGCTCAGGCATGCTTACAGTAGAGAAGGGGATTGAAACTGAGCTCAGCCTGAGCTCCAAAATAGGAATACCAACAAATCAGGCTGCTGGCAGACCAATTGCTGCCAGGCTATAATGGCAGAGATAAAGAAGTCACTTTCCGGTATAATTGATGGATGTTGGACAGAGCAGAAAGTAATTGGAAATTTCCCCTCTTCCTGTCTATTTGATAGTTTTGACTAGACAAGGGCACGCTACAAATTTTCATATCATTTTGTTATGGATGCATTTGTTCATATTCATTATTTTGACCCAATTCGTTTTTGTATCTTTGGCATTCATTTTGTATATTCGTTGGTCCGTGTGGATTCAAAAACATTTGACATTTTTCTGGAAGATTTCTATATATTAGATGTATTACCAAATGGGACGGATTCGAATCAGAAGGATTCAATATTTTCAGACGCTAGTCCAACCCTCTAAGAGAAATAGCATGGGCTGATAGGACAATATTGACTGACGTCATGTGCATCTGAATTAACGAATTAACGAATGGAACAAAATTCTGATCAATTCATTATTTGAATTATCAAATACATTTATGAAGTGAATTAGTTTCCTCATTGGCCCGAACTACAATCGCATCATGTGATGTTATCCAAATAAAAATAATGGAACGAATGCATTCGCTGATTTCGTTATAGCTTTTTTTTTTTTATTTATTGACATTTGTTACTATGTTCATTCAGAGATTTGTGTACACCAGAATTTCCAAAAATAAAATTTTCATCCGATAAAACACATCAAAATGAAACACATATTTCTAGTTGTGACCCATATCAAGCACAGAGATTAATATTTCTAGCAGAGTAAGAAAACTTTAGATCCCCAGTCATTTTATTGCTATCTGGTTCTTTACAGATTTTCCATCATGTTTTTTCTAAGCAATGTGTGTGAAGGTTAATTTCCCCAATGGGACACAGACAGCATTTAAAATATATGTAAACCCAAATTCTAATTTTTTATGAATTTGTTGCAAAGTTTCTTACCTAAAGATCCTGCTAAAATGAGCACTTCCTATAGTGGACAGGATCAACCAAATATGCACTCATATCAAATGGTGCCCAATCCTCGGCACTAATACACTCAGCTTAGGATGCTAGCACCGCTCAACAGGGAAGTCGGCATGCGTTCCATAAAGCGAAAGTGACGTCACCGGACCCGAATATGGCTGGACGCGATTCTGCCTATACATGTTTTCGCCTACCAGGCATCTTCAGGAAGAGGATTGAGCACCAATTAATGTGAGTGCATATTTGGATGATTTTATTTATTTTTTAAATAAACCTACTATACTGTGAGACATTTCTCCTTCTGATTCTTGCTAACCTTGGCTATGGAGTAAATTGGGAGACCAGTAAGAAGATACAAACTGATGTTCCAAACTCTTGGGGACACAAAGCGCATTAGACCATCTTTTAATTATGAGGTCATGGATGGTTAATATATGGTCAATATAGTGCAATATATTGTCTTATGGTGGTGGAGCACAAAAGATCTGCATGAAGCAATTTATTTGGCACCAGAAGATTATGAACCATTGTTTTTCATCTACAACCTGGTGTGGGACTTTTGTTCTTGACTTTGGACTCATTAATTTATATCACTTTTAGGTTTTTACATGTTTCTATCACAGTTGGAATATTGTTCCCCTAATATGTATGTTTAGCACCATACCTTATTTTATTATACGGTCACAAGTAATTTTCCACTCCAAGGGGCAGCTAACATTTTTTTGTATTATATTTATTTTTATTGGCACAATAAATGGTTGAGTAATTATTTATATTTATATTTTGTCGCATGGAAGATGTGTAAGCCAGTATGTATCACTTTTTTGCATGTAAAGAGAAGGTGGTTAGTTTCTCACTAAATAAACATCTGATGTAAGCTTTAAAGCAGAACTCCAGCCAAAAAGAAAAAAACACTATATAAATGAATAACTCCAAAAAAGATAAAACAACAAAGCCAGCCTTTTCTGCAAAATTTCACCAGGACAATGAAACAACAAGCAACACAGTGATGAGCCTCTCTCTCTGTCATTCTGCTTTCTCCTCCTATCAGCATGCTTCTTGTCAGCACATAAACTGAATGGCTCCTTGTACTGCTTCTTCCTCTGGCACTCCAGTTCTGTTGTTTGGGAACTGCAAGAGGTCAAATTCAGGTACTTACTCTGCTTGCATTTAAAAAACAGTGTTGGTGATGTATTGATCACAGAGATAAATTAATTGCTGTATTTTATATCTTCCTAGAGTTCAGCTGTAATGTAATCTAATGCCAAAAGTTGTATTCAGTCTTTTTAAATCTGCAGTTTTCATCAAAGCAGCATTAAACACAAAAACAAAAATGTATTAGCTTTCGGAGTACTAATTCTTAGATGTTGTGGCCTCATTAGTTTTCACTTTTTGACTTTTTTCTTTTATTTTTCTCTGTTGATCAGGTCAGAAAGTCTGCTATTTTTCAACTTTCTATAATAGACTAAGCTGTCCAGCAAAAGGGGCAGAGTGTTGAAACAAACAATTTACCGCTGACTGGGGTGCTTAGAATGGTCAGCTTTTATTCACTAGAGGGAGTACATGTAGGAAGGAAGTGATTGAAAAGGGTTGGATGAGATCAGCAGCAATGGGATACAAAAAGGGGTAAAAAGATGTTTCTGAGGGAAAATCACATTGCAATTCTTTATAATACAATAAGTTTCAGCAAATTAAATGTGGCCTAGGTATGGTTTAGATCTACTTTAAAGCGGCGTTCCAGCTGTTTTAGTGTTTATTAAAAGTCAGCAGCTACATAAACTGTAGCTGCTGACTTTTAATAAACATACACTTACCTGTCCCGGAGTCCAGCGATGTACAGTACTCACCCACACCGTCCCTTCTTTTCTTCATGGCACCGGCATCTCAACTGTGGGCACTAGGTTGTGACACCTTGCGGCTTCACAGCCAGGTGCCCACTACGCATGCACAAGTCGCGCTGCGTATTCTGATTGGTCCAGCAGTCTTCTGGGTCCTGTGGAGGTTCCCAGGAGACTGCGGGAGGAAGGAGGGGGCCTAACGTCCTGCTCACTTCGCCATAGCAAACTGAGCCGGAAGTGGGAGCGGGTACCTGTCAAACCAGGTACCCATCCCCCCCCCCCCAAAAGGTGCCAAATATGGCAGTGGATGGGGAGAGGAGGCAAACAAGCGGAGCTTCCACTTTTGGGTGGAACTCCACTTTAAGAAACCTGTATACAGCAGGGCATGATGCCAAACATGCTGATAAAAAAATATACTTTGGGTTTACATACATTTTAAAATCTAACAGAGGTTCTATCCCTTCCCCACTCTTTGGAAAACTTAAAAAAATAAGTTTTTGTCTAAAGTTGGACTTTACATTTCTATTTTGACCGTAATTTACCATTAACATATATTGTTACGCATCGGTTTCTTCCTAAAGTAACGCATGTCTTAAAAGCTCCTCTTGCTATACCACTCATAAGACATATTCTGTGTGTGTTTGGGGTTCTTCATATAAGTGCTCTGGGTGACTGATTAAATTAGCAATCAGAGATGCAGTCATACTTACTTTGAGGATCTTGATTGTGAATTACATTTGCAGATTGCAATTTCTCTTTGAATTAAGCCTTTTGTATTTAAGATTTTAAAATTACAAGCAACTTCTCTAGAAAATTGGAGAGGACAACCAGCTTTGCATTTAAAACATCTTTAGTGTGTTTTGTAAAGTTAATATGTTACAGCTGAAACATAAAATACATTATTTGTTTTAGCAACTAACTCATTTTAGAAATAAAAATACATTCAGCGTTTTTCCAAAGGTAATTATAATTACACATGATAATGAGTGATTCATGTTGGGGTGTTTCATAAAGCAGAATTAAACTCTGCTGCAGATGCCCAGGGTTTTGTTATGATGCGCAAGCCGCATATTTGCACGTTATGACAGACGTACTTGCCAAAGCACCCCACTTCAGTGCTGCAAAGGCCATGATGTCCCTCATCACTCCATTAGCATTTTCACCGAGTCGTCTTCCAGGTTTCGCTTCCTGACCATCTTGATTGGCCAGCCCAGGGTGACATAAGATGCCGAAAATGCATACTGAACTGCGCATGCACAGCTCAGTGTACATTCGCAAAAGAATATTGCTGGCAGGTTGATAAGATTTTTTTTTTTATTGGCAAGAGACATTTAGATCCTTTTCTCCAGTAAGAACCTGCGTACTAGCCATATGTTTAAACTGAAGTCTAGTTCCACTTTAAATTATTTCATTCAGTTTTTTCTTACATTAAATCTACTCACTGATGACAGGATGAATATGAAGAATTAGGCCTTGGTCACACTAATGATCCTGTCTCTCATGACAACATGCCAAGACAGGATCACTAAGAAAGCAACCGCAGCATTGATCTATGCCAAGTGTCACTCTGTCACTGGCAAGCAAAATTCTGCAGCATTTTTGCCAATGATGGAGAAATTCAGAAGGAGCAGAGAGGTGCTCTCTTTAGCAATTCTGTTGCTGGAAATTTGCTGCCACCAACAGGATTACTGGTATAAAATGGCCCTAGGGCACAAAAAGGAACAAATCAAACTTGTCAAGGACATGGGAATCAACTGGAACAGTTTTTAAACCATAAAATAATTCAATTTTTTAGCCATTACTCACTTCAAACATTTCCTCCTTTTAAAGAGGTCTATACATCACACCAAAAAGAGGGACAATGGAGGAGGAAATAGACAGAGGGATTTGATTCTAAGTGAGGGACAGTTGAGAGCAGTGCCGGGACAAGGTCATCTAAAGCCCAGGGCGAACATGTCAAATGGCACCCCCGCACCCTAAGATGTATGCAAAAATCTCCTCCTTCCAGTAAAGATCTACCCCCCTACTGAAATCCCCCCTCCCAGCACAAATCTTTGCCCCAACCCCCATCCCCTGGCTCAATTTCTCTCTCTCCCCATATGTCCCCATCACAAATCCCCCCACCAAAAAAAAATCCCTTCTCCTAGCACAAATCCTCTGCCCCTCAATTTCCCCTCCGAGCACAAATAATCTTCTCTCCACTCAAAATCCCCCCCTTCCTGCACACATTCCCCTCTCCCAATTCCCCATCCTAGTACAAATCCCCCCCCCAAAAAAAAAATTCTCCTCCTAGCACAAATCTTCTTCCACCATTCCCCCTCCTGACACAAAGCCCCCAAAATCACCACTCCCCAAATTTCCCTTCCTAGAACAACTCTTACTCCCCTGCTGCCCCCAAATTCAAAAACAAATACCCTCCCACCTAATCTCCTTGTGCAGCCCCCCCATCTCACATGATACCACAGTGCTCAGGGAAGCTGCCCCTCCAGCCCACCCCTTGTCCTGGCCCTGGTTGAGAGCCATGCTTAAACCAGAGTTCCACCCAAAAGGGGAAGCTCTGTGCTTATCTATCTCCTCCAACCTCCGCTGCCACATTTGGCACCTTTTGGGGGGAGCAGGTACCTGCAGTGAACTGAGCCGGAAGTTCAGCCCCCCCATAGCCCTTCACAGGTCCCAGAAGACTGCTGCCCATTTACAAAGCACAGCATGCTTCATTCATGCGCAGTAGGAGACCTGTGAAGCCGCAAGATGGCACACCAGCACCTGATAGCCAATTAAAGAATCAGTTCAGGGTAAAGACACCGTTAGATCCCTGGACAGGTAAGTGCCCTAATATTAAAAGTCAGCAGCTACAGAACTCCGCTTTAGTATGCAATTTTTGTATGTGAGATATGATTGTTAGAAGCACAAGGCTTCCAGAAAAAGAAGGTTCTCACAGAAAGGCTTGTATTTTCTAAATACAATGTAGAGAGATCATGTGGCCTTTTTTGGACACATTTCCTGTAAAATGGGATTTTTATCTGAATAAATGTCTGCGTTTTTGACAAACTAGTAAACTAACATATATACGCAAATAGCTAACATAAGCTATCAATATACCATTCATGCTAGGATCTGTCACTTCTTCACAGCCTGGAGCTCTCCCAAAGCAGCTGTAGAGATATAAGGCATTAGCATAGCTGTAGGCATGCTCCATGTATAGCCTGCTGATAGGTCACACGGGCTCTGAGTATTGCATTGTGGGTTGAGGGCAGGGGGCATGCCTGTTTTCCACAATGAAAAAATACAAACACTGCAGATAATGAGGCAATACAAGACCCTAAAACAAAAGGTATGGGCTTATAGCTGATGGTGTCCACTATCTGCTATATACAGTTGTGTTCAAAATAATAGCAGTGTGTTGAAAAAAGTGAATAAAGCTCAAAATCCTTCTAATAGCTTTTATTTCCATACACACAAATGCATTGGGAACACTACACAGTCTATTCCAAATTAAAAAAAGAAGAAAAATATATCAAATTTGTATTGTTCCTCTTAAAAAATTGAAGAAAAGTGAATATTAGACTGTTCAAAAAATAGCAGTGTTTGTATTCTTCTCTACAAACTCAAACATTCACTATATAAACTGAAAAATGTTTGAAGATTTTGCTTTCCTTTGAATTACTTAATTAATATTTATTCGTATAACCACTGTTTCCGAGAACTGCTGTACATCTGTGTTGCATGGAGTCAACCAATTTCTGGAACCTGTGAACAGGTATTCCAGCCCAAGATGATTGGACTACATTCCACAGTTCTTCTCTCTTTTTCTTGGTTTTGCCTCAGACACTGGATTTTTGATGTCACCCCACAAGTTTTCTATTGGATTAAGATCCGGGGATTGGGCTGGCCACTCCATAATGTCAATCTTGTTGGTCTAGAACCAAGATGTTGCACGTTTACTGTTGTGTTTGGGGTCGTTGTCTTGTTGGAACACCCATTTCAAGGGCATTTCCTCTTCAGCATAAGGCAGCATGACCTCTTCAAGTGTTCTGATGTATTTAAACTGATCCATGATCCCTGGTATGCAATAAAAAGGCCCAACACCATAGTATGAGAAACATCCCCATATCATGATGCTTGCGCAACCATGCTTCACTGTCTTCACAGTGTACTGTGGCTTGAATTCAGTGTTTGGGGGTCGTCTGACAAACTGTCTCTGGCCACTAGACCCAAAAAGAACAATCTTACTTTCATCAGTCCAAAAATGTTGCGCCATTTCTCTTTAGGCCAGTCAATGTGCTCTTTGGCAAATTGTAACCTCTTCAGCACATGTCTTTTTTTCAACAGTGGGACTTTGCGGGGGCTTCTTGCAGATAGCTTGGCTTCACATAGGCGTCTTCTAATTGTAACAGTACTCACAGGGAACATTACACCTTCTTTGATCTTCCTGGAGCTGATTGTTGGCCTTGCCATTTTGGCTATTCTTCTATCCATTCGAATGGTAGTTTTTCGCTTTCTTCCACGTCTTTCAGGTTTTGGTTGCCATTTTAAAGCATTTGCGATCATTTTAGCTGAGCAGCCTATCATTTTCTGCACTTCTTTATATGTTTTCTCCTCTCCAATCAACTTTTTAATCAAGGTACGCTGTTCTTCTGAACAATATCTGGAACGACCCATTTTCCTCAGAATTTCAGAGAGAAATGCACTGTAACCAGCATGTACATTTGCTGCCTTCCTTCCTTAACTGACGGCAATAATTGCCACCTGTTTTTCAAAGAATGAATGACCTCACTAATAGAACTCCACACTACTATTATTTTGAACATGCCCATTTCAATTGGTGATTCAATTACACAGAATCAGCAGCATGCATGTCATGACTGTTGGGTCTGTTGGATTTCTATTACTCTACTACACCTGCTAGTAAATTATTTGCCATGTAGAAATATAATTTCTACCAAAAACAGTGATTGATCAGGTTAGTGATGGCTGACTGCTTATATTTTGAACACAACTGTATGTCAATGTATCACTTTAATATTTCCTTTAGGTGCACTTTAAAAGAGAACATTATATAAAGCAAAAACATCAATAAACATACATAAGAACAGTATGTTGTTATGTATGTTTACTTTTTTTATTTTAAATGTAAAATTTACAATTCATACCTGTTCAAAGAGACTGACTTTGTCACTTTAAAAAAGAGGCCTCTAGTACAGCCTTTCTCAAACCAGTATTTGGTGGAACCCTAGAGTTCCTCCAAAGGTTGCTATGAGTTCCTTGGGCAATAAGCCCAATCGATACTTCCCAAAGACAGCAAACGTAAGAAGAATTCTTCCCACTGACCATCACACTAACATATTGTGAGCTGTAGATGTAGTACTTATTAGCAAGGGTTCCTTGAGAAAGGAAAATTATTTTAAGGGTTTCCTTGTGTTAAAAAGTTTGAGAACGGTGCTCTAGTAGGTATGCAGTATAGAATGCCTTATCCGTAAAAATTGCACATGCTCACCTTTCCTGCTGCCCACACTGCCAAACTCCACAATGATCCTGTGAATGTTTTGGCTAAAATACAAAGAGAAACTGATTCCGGAATTTTCACAGCAGCCCTAATTGCTCATATGAATGAGGCCTTAGGCCCCGCTAACATTAGGTGATTTGGAACAGGGCAGAATTGCATTTTTGGGTGCCAATTATTCTTAATGGCACTCCAAATGTTCTGTGATTCTGCCACAATTGTCATGTGACAGAGTACCGCGGCATTTGTAGCAAAACACATATTTAAAACTCACACTGAGCTTGTTGCCCAAAAAGGAGAAGGCGCTTCCATCTGGAGACATACACACATAGGGCAGCCCATTAAAGTGAACAGGCTGCCCAATGCATGACACGTGGAAACACGGGTATATCGCGCTTTTAGAATTGCAAGCAGGAAGGTTCATTCCTGCAATGTCCTATCTGAATGGGGAAGTAGGGCAGGGAGAAAATAAGGAAAGGGGGAGGAGAAGGGAAGGGAAACGAAGGAGGGACGCAGGAAAGCAGGAGGAGGAACCAGTAAGTACTGTGCAGGACCCATGAGATTGACAATCCTGGAGGAGCAGAAGATCTCTTAGGATCAAAGTGGAATTTGGTATCAAAAGTGGAGTCGGTGCACTCTTCTTTTACAGGTATACCTTAGTTTAAATTACAGTCAGGTCCATAAATATTGGGACATCAACACAATTCTAACATTTTTGGCTCTATACACCACCACAATGGATTTGAAATGAAACAAACAAGATGTGCTTTAACTGCAGACTGTCAGCTTTAATTTGAGGGTATTTACATCCAAATCAGGTGAACGGTGTAGGAATTACAACAGTTTGCATATGTGCCTCCCACTTCTTAAGGGACCAAAAGTAATGGGACAGAATAATAATCATAAATCAAACTTTCACTTTTTAATACTTGGTTGCAAATCCTTTGCAGTCAATTACAGCCTGAAGTCTGGAACGCATAGACATCACCAGACGCTGGGTTTCATCCCTGGGGATGCTCTGCCAGGCCTCTACTGCAACTGTCTTCAGTTCCTGCTTGTTCTTGGGGCATTTTCCCTTCAGTTTTGTCTTCAGCAAGTGAAATGCATGCTCAATCGGATTCAGGTCAGGTGATTGACTTGGCCATTGCATAACATTCCACTTTTTTCCCTTAAAAAACTCTTTGGTTGCTTTTGCAGTCTGCTTTGGGTCATTGTCCATCTGCACTGTGAAGCGGCGTCCAATGAGTTCTGAAGCATTTGGCTGAATATGAGCAGATAATATTGCCTGAAATACTTCAGAATTCATCCTGCTGCTTTTGTCAGCAGTCACATCATCAATAAATACAAGAGAACCAGTTCCATTGGCAGCCATACATGCCCACGTCATGACACTACCACCACCATGCTTCACTGATGAGGTGGTATGCTTAGGATCATGAGCAGTTCCTTTCCTTCTCCATACTCTTCTCCTCCCATCACTCTGGTACAAGTTGATTTTGGTCTCATCTGTCCATAGGATGTTGTTCCAGAACTGTGAAGGCTGTTTTAGATGTCGTTTGGCAAACTCTAATCTGGCCTTCCTGTTTTTGAGGCTCACCAATGGTTTCCATCTTGTGGTGAACCCTCTGTATTCACTCTGGTGAAGTCTTCTCTTGATTGTTGACTTTGACACACATACACCTACCTCCTGGAGAGTGTTCTTGATCTGGCCAACTGTTGTGAAGGGTGTTTTCTTTACCAGGGAAAGAATTCTTCGGTCATCCACCACAGTGGTTTTCCGTGGTCTTCCGGGTCTTTTGGTGTTGCTGAGCTCACTTGTTTTGGCCACGCCTAATGTTTTTGCTATCTCTCTGATGGGTTTGATTTGTTTTTTCAGCCTAATGATGGCTTGCTTCACTGATAGTGACAGCTCTTTGGATCTCATCTTCAGAGTTGACAGCAACAGATTCCAAATGCAAATAGCACACTTGAAATGAACTCTGGACCTTTTATCTGCTCATTGTAATTGGGATAATGAAGGAATAACACACACCTGGCCATGGAACAGCTGAGAAGCCAATTGTCCCATTACTTTTGGTCCCTTAAGAAGTGGGAGGCACATATGCAAACTGTTGTAATTCCTACACCGTTCACCTGATTTGGATGTAAATACCCTCAAATTAAAGCTGACAGTCTGCAGTTAAAGCACATCTTGTTCGTTTCATTTCAAATCCATTGTGGTGGTGCATAGAGCCAAAAATGTTAGAATTGTGTTGATGTCCCAATATTTATGGACCTGACTGTATATTGCATAGCAACAGGGTCACTTTAATTTTAGCTACTGATTTGTGAGATATATTTAACAATTTAGAACTGATTCACAACAACTGCAGAGGAAGCACAAATGTGGAGCTGCTGCCAAAGCCAAACAATCAGGTTTCACATTTTATTTTATGGAAATATTAAATAAGAATTCTAAATGGTCACCATAGGTAACAATTTCTGTGCTCATTTTCTTTTCTTCAGTTTTAATGAATCAGCTCTTATATGTCTCTGCTGGCATCTGCTAGTATCTACTGTGATAATGATATATTATTAAAAAGTTCAGTGTATTTACAATGCACCAGTTGCTTTTTAAAGTGTCTAATCCCAAAGAAATGAAACTATATTAGAACAGAAGAGATGTGACGAGTGTGTATTGATTCCATCCTGTCTCCCTACTTATAAATGAAAGAGAATGCTGAGCATGAAGATACACAGTTGGTTGAAGATCGTTGTGTTAACAAGAGCCCTTACCTACATCCATTCACAATGGCACATGTACCAGATGGCTCCATGAGAGTCAGGAGGCTTGGAATGGGGCAATCATTCAGACTACAGATGGAAGATGCAGCATGCTCCCACTTTAAATAAGGTACTCATTTATTCAGATGTATTTTGCATATATGGAACAGGTCTCAGAGGACAATTTTCTATTTTCAAATTGCAAGAATTTCTTACGGCTGATGTTCACCCAAACATGCATCTCGGTAGCCATTAGTGTAAACATCTCTCACTAAGGAAGGTGAAGCATTTTAATGATGCACGGAGTAATTTACAAGAATATTACAACTCTTGTAAAATCCCTTATTATCTTTCAGGAAAAGCACCGTAATAAGTTTCAGCAATCTTTGCACCTCAGCTGTCCAAAATAAAGCCTTATTGCAATTTCTTCATTATTTAGAGAAGAGCTGTACAAATACACATATCTTTAAATTTTCTTCATGCCAGAACATAAAAGCAGACGTACATTTAAAGAGACTTTGGGATATGAAAGTCACATGACTATTTTTTTGGGAAATATTGCATGAAATAATAAAAATCAATTCATCAAAGTAAAATATCGGATTTCAGGTAAATACTGCGAAGTAGTAGCCGGAACCTTTTCCAAAATCGCACTGTTCTGAGTTGCATTGATGAGAATGGGTACCATTGAAAACAATGAGATTTCCCTTGTCAGGAGAGTCTGTACAACTCATGTCGCATCTAAAGTCACACTTGTGTGAACAAGAACTGAAAGCACACTAGAATTTTTTCACAGTTTCAATAAGTTTATGCGTGCATTAATTTACAAACATATCTTCCTCTGGTGCAGTTAGTATATAAAATAAATTGCATAAAAAATAACACTAAATTTAAGAGCTAAATATTGCAAAACATTGTATTACTTACATATGTAGAACAATTTTTTTTCAATATCTATTTACATCTTATTTGTTTTTCATTCTAATTCTGGCAAAGAATTCCTAGGCAGGGACAGCAATCCAAACTAGGAGCTGTCTTTATAAAAAGATCTAAACACCACTTTGTTCTTCTGCAAAGATTATGTCCGACCACCCTTCCAAAATGCAAGGGGAAGGGCAGGTAGTAGCAAATAGACGGAAGAGATTATATGGGAAGGGAGAAGAGAAAGCAAGAATAAGCGTAGAATAATAGCATAGAATCCTACAGCAAGAGGCTGCCTGCCCTTCCTCATATCTTCCTTCAAAGGTTAAAAATACATCAGAGTGGCAGTATGAAAGAAAACATTGACTGTCATAGACTGTAGGTGGTGTATGTTGTGTCTGTTTTATTATTTGCACTTTTTATTTACATTTTTAAGCTTTTTTATACACAGCCATCCCCATCCTGATGAAGCAAACATGGGCAGGGATGACAATGTAAAATAGTTACTGCCTCAAAAAAAAGGCCCAAACTCCACCTTTTCCCTATGCAAATTAAATAAATGCCCCTTGCAAGATAAGGCCACTAGCTCAGGCAATGGCCTTGCAGAGGTGATGGCTACAAGGAACCAAACCTTGTAGGTGAGACTAAAGAAAGGAATGTCTGTTCAAACTGCTGAATTTATAAAGCTTGTCTGAGCATTCAGAAAAAGGGGTGTAGAGCTGAAATTACACACTGCAGAGCTCAGTGAGGAGAACTCTAAGAGCTGATTGGAAGGAAGGGACACCCCCCCCCCCCTTCACACAGCTCACATGAACAGAGCTGAGGCTGTCAATCTGCTGGAGGTCCCTCCCTGTCACCATTTTTCTCTTGGTGTAAGGAAAACTTGTCAGAAGTGATTCATGCTGATAGCAGAGAATGAAGCAGCAGATAGAAATGACACTAAGTGCTCCTAATTGAGACAAGTAAACACAATAGAGGGATATGCTTTGTTCATACTTCATGTCTTAGGTTTACAACCACTTTGAGGGGTTAGAGGCCAAGAGTCCCCGGAAATTGATAGAAAGGGCAGAGACATGAATTTGGTTTCCGGAAGCCAAACACCAGTCTATAAAAATGAAGATTTTTCAGAGGATACAGCAGTGTGAAATTGGGTGGTAGCAGGAAATTGTATTCAGGCATAATAGTCCTAACCGAGGCACATACATTTTATTTTATCTGGATGGGGGATGCAGTGAATGTGAGGGATGTATTGTGAGGTGGTGTAGGTGCACACTGTTCTTGTATTTATTTTTCTTTTTAAATGATGCAAAAAAAGACTCAAATAGTAGGGTTGACAATTAAGGAGCTAGCTATCAATCACCTGTTGCAGAAGATACTACTCTTTTTTGGGGGTGTTCACACAGGCAGATCTGTTCACACAGGCAGGGCACATAAAAAATGTACCCATTACTACAATTCAAAGAACTGAAGCATTGTTTGTAGAGTAGATATAAACACAACCATTAAAATCTCATATACTGTATGCTTTAACAGTAGGTGATATGGATATAAAAGGTCCTTGTTTGGACATTTTGTTATGGATAATAGCACTCTGTCTCCCACAATCTCCTGCCTGTAAATCACCGTCACATGCTCGCCCAAAGAAAAAAAATAAGCTTTCCTACTGGTACACATTGTCCGGGAAAATTGCATAGTTAAAAAAAAACACCCAGCAGCAAAAAAATGTGCCCTGTGATAAAAAACACATGTAACTGGTTATTAGTGTAGTGCATGTGGACAGAGACACACTGTAAAATATAATTTGCAGCCAGCAAGAATGAGAAAATTTGCTCTAGTACTGTAGTACACGTGGAAAGGAACAGGCTGTGAAAATTAAATTGCTATCTGCAAAATTAAGGAAATATGCCCTTTGCAAAAAAAAAAAAAAATCACATGTAGTCTACTATATGGTAGTGCATGAGAAGAGACACGAAAATAAGGGTGCAGTACACAGATCTGCAGCATGTAATAAACCCTTCCTTCATCGTGCAAGCCCTACATTAATCTGTCCCTATATACCTTATCAGCATCACCCTTATTGGCCCTTCCAAGCCACCTGACCAAACTTCAAAGGCCAGGAAGTGCATTATTAATAGTTGGCTGCTATGGTAGCAAATTCACACATTAGTCTGGTATGTCATTATTTGGTGTGTCTGAAAACCGCAAAAAAAACCTTGATTAGCCTCAAACCCATGCTCGACTCAAACCCCCAGCCCATCTAAATTGTCTACTATATTTACCCTTTATCTAAGTCTGCCTGGAGTTCCCATAAATCAAGATGATATAAATAGTGATATAAACATTTATCATAAATATTTAAAAAAAGATTGAACACCCCACTAAATGGAATCAGCTCATGTTCCATCCACTTTGCAGAGCACGACACAGTTCCAGCATGATGCACTATGGTGTCTTGATTGGTTAGGCAATTATAGCAGCTCTTTGTGTATGATGCATTTTATAGCTGAAGTTTGACAGCATATTATAGTTCTGCCTGTACATATCAAATACACAACCTGACATATTAGAAACAGATTATCAGTTTTGGTGTGCTAGAATGATTTTGGTAGCTAGATATTATCATCACAGTAGTTTTGCATAATAAAATGTAAAATTAATCTGATATCAGATACAGCTTTTCTAGATAACATAAAATTATGAATAAAACACATCTGTAAATTAAATAAATTATCTAAACAAAATGGAAATATATTTATAAAATACTGTAGAAGAATGTTCAATCTTTATAACTTTTGTTTTATAGTAATGAATATTGTACATTGTACTAACAGTAGTAACATCATTACTAAAGACATTATATTATGGAAAAAATATACACATTATAAGAAACATCATACATTCATATAATGACCGTTTGTCCAAAAACTACCTAATCCTAATCCATTAAAAAGTTGCTAAAAGCTCTAAATTGCCAAAAAATATGTATGTCTGTCTTCTAAATTGCTGGGTTTTGGGTAATAGAATAGGTTTCATGCTTTCTTAAGTCTGGAGGGGGAACGTTTTTTGTCAATGAATAATTCAAATAAATCAGGGATTTCTTCATTCCTTTTCTTGGCACATAGGCTCCTCTTTCAGCTCCTTCAGCACTTCCTTCAGCAATTATCAGAATACATTTATTTTTCATATTAATACGCATAGATCTCCATGTGCACATAAGATACAGTGTGGTTGTTTTTGTAAAGACTGGAAAAATATATATTGTTTAGAAATAAAGGAAGGTTCTGATTAGCTGAGCTTTCTAGCTTTTTGCACACATTTGTTTTTGTTTTTCTGTGTTTTTTTTTTTCAGTACAAAGATGTATAGCTCATAGACTAAGCAGTGGTTTCCTATGGGGGTGTCAAGAGAAATTAATAAGGAAGCAATTATATTTACACTTAGCAGATGACCAGAACAATTTGGAGAGCATCTGTGATCGCAACATGCACACCAACATCAGAATTTTCTGCTCTATATTTTCTTATGAAATGATTTTTCACCACATACGCTATATTGCCAAAAGTATTGGGACAGCTGCCTTTACACGCACATAAACTTTAATGGCATCCCAGTCTTAGTCCGTAGGGGTCAGTATTGAGTTGGCCCACCCTTTGCAACTATAACAGCTTCAATTCTTCTGGGAAGGCTGTCTACAAGGTTTAGGGGTGTGTCTATGGGAATATTTGACCATTTTTTCAGAAGCGCATTTGTGAGGTCAGGCACTGACAGGCACGGACTGGCCATAGGGCACTCCGGACATTTTCCCAGTGGGCTGGGGCAGCTGGGCTTAAGAAGAGTGGTCTGCTGATGATGGGGAAACACAGCAGAAGGTAAGCGGCAACCGCGGTCTGGACGAAGCTAACACAGACCATGGCCGTCACTCACCTCCTGCTGTGCGGCTATACCCAAAGCAGGGCTGACAGGAGGAGCGGCAGTGATGGCTCCAGCGACAGGCAGGACACATCGCCAAGGACACACAGACACCTCCCCAGCCAACTGCTGCACACAGCCACAGTGAAGGGACAACGGCGGCCTCTCTCCTTCATCCGCCAGCACACTGTTACAGCTCGGATGTCTCTTTGCTGGATGGGCTGTCGCTTTGCTGAATGGGCTGTCTCTTTGCTGGAGCAGATGTTTCTTTGCTGAATGGGATGTCTCTTTGCAGGACGGGCTGTCTCTTTGCAGGACGGGATATCTCTTTGCTGGATGGGCTGCCTCTTTGCTGGGTGAGCTGTCTCTTTAGTGGATGGGCTGTCTATTTGCTGGATGGGCTGTCTCTTTGCTGAATGGGCTGTCTCTTTGCTGAATGGGCTGTCTCTTTGCTGGACGGGCTGTCTCTTTGCTGGATGGGCTGTCTCTTGCTGGATGGGTTGTCTCTTTGCTGAACAGGCTGTCTCTTTGCTGGACAGGATGTCTCTTTGCGGGACGGGATGTCTCTTTGTGGGATGGGATGTTTCTTTGATGAACGGGCTGTCTCTTTGCTGAACTAGGATGTCTCTTTGTTGGATGGGCTGTCTCTTTGCGAAACTGGTTGTCTGTTTGCTGGGCAGGATGTCTCTTTGTTGGATGGGCTGTCTCTTTGCTGGACGGGCTGTCTCTTTACTGGATGGGCTGCCTTCTTACTGGTTAAGCGGTCTCTTTGTTGAATGGGCTCTCTCTTTACTGGTTGAGCTGTCTCTTTGCTGGAATGGCTGTCTCTGTGCTGGATGAGCTGTGTCTTTCCTGGGCAGGTTAACTCTTTGCTAAAAGGTCTTTCTCTTTTCTGGATGAGCTTTCTCTTTGCTGGATGAGCTGTCTCATTGCTAGATGATCTGTCTCATTGCTGGATGATCTGTCCCCTTGCTGGATGATCTGTCTCCTTGCTGGTTGGGATGTCTCTTTGCTGTATGGGGATATGTGTTTGCTGGATTGGGCTGTCACTTTGCTATATGGGGATGTCTCTTTGTTGGATTGGGTTGTCTCTTTGCTGGATTGGGCCTCTTTGAATATATAGGGGGCACTGTGATTAGATCTCTAGGGGCACTGTAATGTAAAGAGACACTATGATATAAAAAGGGACTGTGCTGTAAAAGGGCACTGTAATCAATAGAGTGCCCCTTTACAGTGCAGCCTTTTTTATACCACAGTGCTCCTATACATTACAGTGCAGAGGACCGACTCCATGTTTTCATGAATATTCCATCACCAACTGCCCTGTGAACGTCCTTGCACCAACACCTCCCCCCCCCCACCCCCTGGAAAAATTGGCTGCTGGCTGCTCAGTCTAAAATGCCTGAGCTTATTTTTTGTCCCAGTCCAGGCCTGAGCACTGATGTCAGACAAGAAGGCCTGGCTCGCAGTCTCCGATCCAATTCATCCCAAAGATGTTCTGTCGGGTTGAGATGCACGCCAGTAAAGCTCCTCCTCCTCCAACTCGCTCATCCATGTCTTTATAGACCTTGTTTTGTGCACTGGTGTGCAGTCAAGTTGGAACAGGAAGGGGCAATCCCCAAAAGCTGGGAGCATGAAATTGTTCAAAATGTCTTGGTATGCTGAAGCCTTAAGAGCTCCCTTCACTGGAACCAAGCCCAACCACTGAAAAACAACCCAACACTATAATTGCCCCTCCACCAAACTTTACACTTTGCCCAATAAAGTCAGGCAAGTACCGTTCTCCTGGCAACTGCCAGACCCAGACACATCCATCGAATTGCCAGACAGAGAAGTGTGCTTCGTCACTCCAGAGAACACTCCTCCATTGCTCTAGAGTCTAGTGGCAGCAAGCTTTACACCACTGCATCCGATTCTTTGCATTGAACTTGGTGATGTAAGGCTTGGATGCAGCTGCTTGGCCATGGAAGCCCATTCCATGAAGCTCTCTACACACTGTTGTTGTGCTAATCAGAAGGCAACATGAAGTTTGCAGGTCTTTAGCTTTGTGGCTGAGTTGCTGTTGTTCCCAATTACTTCCACTTTGTTATAATACTACAACAGTTGACCGTGGAACATTTAGTAGCAAAGAAATTTCACTATGGACTTATTGCACAGGTGACAACCTATCACCATACCATGCTTGAATTCACAGAGTTCCTGAGAGCGATCCATTCTTTCACAAATGCTTGTAGAATCAGTCTGCATGCCTAAGTGCTTGATTTTATACGCCTGTGGACATGGAGGTGATGGAACACCTGAATCTAATGATTTGGAGGAGTGTCCCAATACTTTTGACAATATAGTGTATATTTTTGCATGTTTCTGTAATTTGTAGAAAATGTTACTGTAATCTTTTGGCATGGTTTCAAGAAAACAAAAACCCACTAAGTAAATGCCATGCTTTTATACTGTATAATAAATCAGTATAATTCCATAACTCTCATAAAAGACTGCAATATACCCTTTGAATGAGCAATTGTTAACATATAACATATAAAGAAATGTTCATTTCAATATTACTGACAGCAAGGGCACAGTTTATGTATGCCTTCTTCTGTTGTCTTGACTTACCCACCTCACCAAAATATAGTGCTTCAAAAACAGTGCTTCTATGTATTGCTCCACACTTCCCATAGAGAAGTTCTTGGTTCCCTTAGCAGCCAGCCATCAGTCCTAAAGGCTGTTACATTGACACAGGCAGAGTCTAAAAAATGAAACTTCACATTAATTTTTTAGGTGTTGCAGTGGTAGGTCAGGATTATCAGTGGGGGAGAATTATGAACAAATGTTTACAGTAAATTCCTTGTTTTGGCCATTCAGGGCAAACCAACATCTTTCCCCTCTCTGTCTCTAACAGTACATATGTACTTTACATTCACTACCCTGTTGCATCATTCAGTGTTAATTGCCGAAACAATACCCAGTATTTCCAAGCACCCAATAACTACTAGATAAATAGCATACAGGTGTCTCAGATCTTTATAATGGCTCTATGTAATAACATCCAACAGAATGAAACATGTTAAAAGTGTTACTAAACCCACAACAGTAAAATCAGTCTGTACATGCAGTGAAGTATGCTTGTTATACTCACGGTGGAACCTATGGGGTTAATCCTCTGCATTGTGTAAAAAGGATGTTTGATCCTGTTTTCTCTGATCTTCCCCTTCGTCCACAGTCCCCAATCCATCTACTGATAGAACAGAGCCTTGGGGGCAAGCTGCGCATACTCAATTTGGTGGGCATTGCTAGTGAGTTTTTTTTACTTTGGGAGGATGCATGTAATCAGCACAGGCCCAATCAGCACTGTTCAGACAGAGGGTCAGGTGTACTGTGGCCTCATAGGACAATCAGGGGAGAATAAAAACTCCTCCTACAAGTTTTAACCAGTGCTCATCTGGACACTAATAGAAGTCACAAGACTGCTATATACTGCTGATGAGAAAAGGTATTTAGCAGTTTATATTTACTAAAATAATTGCATTTCCGTGTTCTGTGTACTGTGGGAGACCAGATATAGTGAATGCAGGGTCAAAGGTTTAGTAACATTTTAAATTAGTGAGAAAGAGAAAAAGGAAAACCAGGACTTTTAAGGTTATTTTCATACATGAACCATTAAATATCCACTAAGGCATTTATAAAAGTTAAAGCCTAAGTGCCAAAATTAGAAGAAAAAAAACCCCAGAAAAATCAGCACATAACCTACAGTCCAGGGGCGAACTGACAACCCATGGGGCCCCTATGTTCTTGCCCACACTCAAAACACACCCAAAAAAGCCTATAAAAAGGTACCAGGGACATTTTATGGGGCCCCCTAATGACCCCGGGCCCTCGGGCAGTGCCGGAGTGCTCAAATGGTCAGTCCGCCCCTGCTACAGTCAGTAGTAGTCCCTAGTGCTGCTGCTTCTTCTATTAGTTTAAATCCTCCTCCAACCTTGCCTCCAAAATTGCAGTCTATACACATCCAAAAACCTCTTTGCTATATTGAAAAATTAAAAGAACTTAATGATGTTAAGATGGTTTAAATCCACCAAGTGTAACATAGGTGACCTTAGCCCAGTGGCCTCATAGCAGGCCTCCCAGCTGTGGTGCAGATATTCTAATGGGGGCTGGCATCTTTTTATTTTCAAAACCATGAAGCTAGGTTAGCCCTCTCACACCCTCAGACAGCACCTTAAATGTGTTGACATGGTGCACAGTATAGACACACTGATTACATAAGGCTACAAAAGCAGTGTAGCCACATCCAATAGATACATATAACCCTCTCTTCCATTTGCATATGCCCATCCAAAGGATGGATGAGAGAACATCAAACAAGCCCAGAGAGGGAGGTCAAGCAGAGGATAGAGGGAGAATGCCAAGTGGTGCCTCTTAGGTTATAAAGAAACAATGTTCCTGCAATGTTTCCATATCAAAATTGCTCCCACAATTGAATAAATGGCTGCCTATACAGCCCTTCAATAGTCAGTTCAATATTACAGCCAACACCTACAGTTAAGGTAGAATTGTTCAGATGAAAACCATTTACAAAAGGAGGTAGATTTGTTAATGAACTAACTGACTTTTGATTAGGAGATGTAGTACAAATACCCTGAAAAACCCTATAAATGGGAGATAAAGACATTCTAAACTATTTATTAGTAAAGTCCTCAAAAAAATCTAGCATTGTAAAAGTAATTACCTCGCTATATTCATCAACATTATCAAATTAGAGGCATTTTGAGTAAATACTGGTTCTTGCTCCAAATTGATCTTAAACTAACTGAAGTTATGTGACATAATGAGGAACAAATTAGTCAAACATCGCTAAACAGGCATTTTATATAGGAATGATCGAACACCCTATTTGGTGAAGAATATATTGCCATATCAATTCTATTTATAATGGTGACATGACTACCCCAACTGGCAGACATGCAACTCTTTATTGCCACTATGACTCCACTGTCATCTTGTCTAGTGCACTGGGTTGAATTCACCTAAACCAAGAGGTTATGATGTTGAATGTATTGTGCTTCCGCTTGAAATGAAATGGGCTAAATGAAGTCACTATCATCAAGCCATTCCTTGGAAAAATGTGGGCTAAGGTTATCTACTGTAATGTTATAGGAATGTTGGTGTTGTGATATATTCTGTTATTGGTATTTTTAATAAACTAGGTGTCATCATGTTTATGTACTGTATATAGCTTATTTGATCCAATGATTGATGTTTATTTTATGAATTGTCACTTTGTGGATTATTATAAAGAGTATGGTGCAGCGCTACTCTACATTTTTCCGTGACTTATAACAAAAAAACAAATATAATAATACAAAACAGTATTAAAACCCAATATATTACATACCAAATATATCTTAATGGTGACTAATCATTATCCTCAGTGCATACAGTGGATAAATATGCCACTCACTCACCAATCATGAAGTGAACTGATCCACTAGGAGATCCATAATGAGATGGAAAAGTGAATAAATGTTGAAAATAAACGCCAGTGAAGGAGAAAAAAAGTCCTGATGGGACTACAATAATGTGAAAGTTATTAATAAATAAAAAATGGTGAATCCCTAAATGTGGGATCAATTATTACTCTAACAATAATGGTGAATAAATATTGAAAATAAATGCCAGTGAAAGAAAAATAATCCTGATGGGACTACAGTACAGTGAAATATCTGAATAAATATAAAAAATGGTGAATCCCTAAATGTGGGATCAATTATCACTCTGACAATACTGGTGACCACAAAGAATATAAATTTGGCAAATAAAAGTGAAAAATAGGTGAAAAACTCCGTCAATCCCTAAATATGGGATTAATTATCACACAGTAGTGACAAGTGCAGTGATTAAATGACAAAAATATGATAAAAAAATAAATATACATAATAAAAATATATCACCAGAAATGATTAACCAAAAAAACTTTTTTACAAAATTGTCGCATGAAATAAGTCCAAAGAAAAAAGAAAAAAGTTCAAAGGTGCTTAAACACCAAAAAGTCTTCAGAAAGTGCAGGTGATAAAGTGAATATGCATGACAACCAATAGGAAATAATCTATAAACGGCTGAATTGCCCCCTCACTGTATGGATTAAAATGCAATTTTATACAGAATAACAGCAAACTTACAACTGAGCATGCAGACGCCAATAATGCCATGCAACAATTTCTCTAGGTATATGTTTAACAAGGTGCTGGGCTACAGTAATATGGAGATGGAGACATTGTCCTTTATTCTTCTCTCCCTCTACTGTGATACTGATGTTATGCTGCAGCATCCTCATCTGACCAGCAGAGGGAAAGCTAAAGCCAAGCAAGCCCATAGATTTCTATGCAGAGCACTGAGAAGTAGTTTGAGATGACAGCCATATATTGGCTACACTATAATGGTTACACTACAGATCCCAGTAGGCACTGTGCAATAGGAGGAGTGTGATTTATATTAAACTGCCCAGGAAAGTACTTTATCTTGGCTCAGAGGGAGATAGAGAGCAACACTGCCTGGATATTCGCTTGCCAGCTGGAGACCATGCCAGTGGAGACCTGAGCCTGAGACTGGAGTGAGGACACCTGGGCGAAGCGCAGCACTGCCCATATCACAGGACTTGCACCGCTGCCACAGGGAGACTGGAGCATTTACTCATCCTCTGTTTCCGACCGCTAATCACCAGAGGCTTTCAAAGAGAGACCAAGGCAGCCCCCTTCTAAAATGTAAGGTAACCGCAGCATCCCAGGGACTTTTGAGAGGGTTATTCACCCATTGTGGATACTGCTATCAGGGACTGAGCCAATAAAAGCAAGACACAAAGTGTACCTAATCTATACTGCAGCCATACTGCACCCTGTACTGCACTTATTTCAAACCTAGACTGCACATATACCAACAATATACCAAATTATACCAAACCTTAACTGCATCTAAACCACATCTTCCTTACACATATGCTGAGATTATACCACACCTAACTACACCTATACTGCATGTAGGTTAAGTGGGATTGTTGTTAAGTGCACCAATGCTCTTAAAGGACCCCAATGATAGCCAGCAGAAGAACATCTCCAAAGACTGCCGCTCCTGTAATAATTATTCCACAAGCCCCCTTTGTCCCCCTGCCCCTTTTGCTACCATCCTCCTTTTCTTTTGGACAGTGCATAGTCAGTCGGCCTAGGACTAGAATCGCAGCCATAAATGCACTCTGGGAGTATAGTTCCAGTACTCTGTAGATTAAACTTTGCTACTGCTCACTGCTGCATATGAGGTGTCCTTGCTATTGTTTATGCTGACATGGACACCAAATGTCACTGCATGCCTAGTCCCTAATGTCACTTTGTATGGTAAATTGTGTTATTACTATTACATTTTATGCTTGCCTTTACTAACTGGTTTCATGCCTGGTTGTTTTGATATAATCCTAATCCTGGGCACTAAGTATTACCTTCAGTGAATTCCTGTGATATTGTACACTCAACTGAGTGTGTTAGAGGGGCTGAGGTCTTTTGGAAAAGTCCAAGGCAAAGAACAGAGGAACCATCCTATAAGTGGTGCCTTCGGGGGTAGCGCTACATGTGTGCCAATGTAAAAATGATGAAAGCTGGCAGAAAATACCATAGAAATGTATGCAGTACAGTTTATCCTGCTGGTTGAAGCACAAGTTCCAGCAATCTACCTTACTAGAACAATGTTCATTTTCATGCTACTTAATTTTAGAGGTATGGATGTGGGACAGGCTTTTCCTCTTTGGCCATTCACCTTTAGAGGCGTTACCACACCTGCTGTGAAGAAATTTTTTGCCTCCTAAAGTGATTGCAGGTTAGATGGATCTGCTGGTTCTGATGGCTGGATTAGTGTTAGAATTTCCAATAGCAGCACATCATCTAGATTGCAAACATAACATAAGTGCCATTAATGGGGCCCTAGGTTGTTTTGTAAGGCCAGGCTATACCTATTTGCATCTGCAAGAAGCTCGTAATGCCTATTATGAGAAGGAATCATTTCCAACTCCCTATGACTAGTATTTTGGGTCTATGACAGATGACAGCATACTCACTCTGCTCTTTGGAAAACAACAAAAAGTTGCAGACAATCTGGAGCTTTGTTGTGTAAAGACCTCTTCCTCACTGCTGCCAAGGAGTCAGAAACTCATGGCAGCTAGGACTGCAGGCCTAGGCCATCTTTCAAATTATAACCTGTGAATAATTGTCTAACTATTGATCACTGATGCGACTTGCACTCTTCTAAGTGATCTAAGTTATTTCATTTAAATGTGTGGGATTATTTGTGGACTAATAATTTATGTTAGATTCTAATTTGATATAATCTAGAACAATAAGGTCCAGGGCAATTGTGGATTTTCCCCTCAAGACTGCCTGCAGCCTTCTTAGCAAATTTAGAATAAATATAAATCATTTTACTATGGTATGGGTGTTTTTTTTTCTTTCTGCTAGTGACATTACCTCATACTCGATTGCCTCAGGGAAGGAGATATCTGAGGGCCTCCTTATTTTAGAAAGGGGCTTTGCAATTTCAATAAGCCCCCTCCTCTTCTCACGATGTCTCTTAAAATTTTTGAAAAAAGAATTAGTAACAAATTTTTTGCATAATGTCACCAGTGTCCCTGATCATCACCACATCAGTCATATGGTGATGCTGCACTGCTCTGGGAACATTATGTAAACATAAAAAGTAAAATTAAAAAAAAGGAATTGCATATCATTATTTTCCAAAAAAAAGTAAAAAAAAAACAACTTAAAAAAACTCACCATGCATCTCATAAAATACCATGGACTGTCTACTTTCCAAGAAGGGGTCATTTAGGTAGGTATTTGTACTGTCCTTGCATTTTCTGGCCTCAAGAAATGAGGCCATCAGGATTGATCAATTTTCAAATACAGTGCTCAGCATAAATGAGTACACCCCAACAGATCTGTTAGAAAACGTTTACTTTCCCTTTACAATCAACATTTTCTATGGGACACTATACTACAAAATACTCCCACAAATGCGGGCTATTGATTGCAAACAAGATTTGTTAATTTGCACACAAACAAATTCATTCAAGACCATGTGGCAAAATTGAATACACCTCAATGAAAGTTTAGGAGCAAAGCTAAATTTTAGACAACAAAATCCTAATTAACACTAATTCAACTGCAGGTGAGTCTAATTATTCATTAAGCAGGTGTCCAGCAGACAGTTGATTATAAAAGGGTGTTACTTAAAGAAAACCCCATCCCATTTCATGCTGTCAGCAATGGTACCACATGAAAGAGAAATGGCCTGAGAAAGAAAATAATTTCTTTACACAAGAAAGGTGAAGGCTACAAGAAGATCAGCAAAGCTTTACTTATCAGTCAGAATACTGTAGCAAAAGTGATGCAAAAATTAAACTGCAACATCTCACAGAGACATCCAGGCCGTCCATGGAAGTTAACACTTCGACAGGAACGTCTTCTGATGAGAAGGGTTGAAGAAAATGCAAGTTCACTGCAGTTCGCTAAAGTAGAAAGCCAAACTGAGATGATTGTTTCCCGTGACACAATACTGCGTACACTGCAGAGGAATGGCATGCATCGGTGTCGTCTATGAAGGAAACCTCTCCTAAAGCCCATGCATAAAAAAGCCCACCCAGAATTTCTTAGGGCCCATGCTGAAAAAGAAGACTACTGGGACTCTGTACTCTGGAGTGATGAGAGCAAGATAAATATTTTTGGAATGGATGGCTTCAAAACTGTATGGTGTCACAAAGGTAGAAGTACAGAGAAAAATGCATGGTGGTGGCAGTGCTGCTGGTGTCAGGTAGCTGCATTTCATTGATTGTATCATAAACTCACAGATGTACTGCTCTGTATTGAAAGAAGATGCTACCATCACTTATTGCCCTTGGTCGTCATGCACTTTTCCAACATAATAATGATCCAAAACACACATCTAAGGCCACCGTTTCATTTCTGAAGAAGAACAGGATGAAAGCGATTCAGTGGCCAAAAATGTCTTCCGATCTGAACCCAATCGAACACCTATGGGGAATTCTAATGAGACAAGTTGAGCATCACTCTCCATCCAGCATCCAGGCTCTAAAAGAGGTCATTCTTGAAGAATGGAAAAAGACAGATGTTGCAATATGTCACCAACTTGTTCATGCCATGCCTAGAAGACTTGGTGCTGTCCTTACAAAACATGGAGGTCATACAAAATACTAGATGTAGTAGTTCTTGTTGTGGGGTGTATTAATTTTTGCATCAGCTAATTTGAGTAAAACCTGAAGATTTTGTCATCTAAGTTCTATTATTAACATTAATTTCATGTAATGGGCTAAACAAATGTTCTCTAAAACTGTTTCTCAAACGTTTTGAAACTGTTCTTGTATTCATTGAGATATTGATTAAAATCTTACTTTTCAAAAGGGGTGCACTCATTTATGCTGAGCCCTGCATATATACCATAGTTTGTAGACTCTATAACTTTCACACAGACTAAATATACATCTATTTTTTTTTCACCAAGGAAATGTAGAAGAATATGTGTTGGCCTAAATTTATTAATACATATTCTTTATTTGGAAAGTTTATAATAGAAACTAAGAAATTTTTTTTTATTTTCTGTATTTTGTTAATTCTTGGCAAATAAAATAAATAAAAACCCACTAGTGATTAAATACCACCAAAAGAAAACTCTATCTGTTTAAAAAATTATGATATAAAAATGTAATTTGGGTACAGTGTTGTGTGAATGAGTACATGTCATTCAAGTTGTGACAGCACTGAAAATATAAAAATGGCCTGGGCAGGAAGGAGGGGAACAGTCTGGTCATTCTGGTCTTGAAGTGCTTAAATAAATATTTTATAATAGCTGGTTATCTGTTTAAGGCTCCATTCACACTTGCGCAACTTCAAGACAATGCAATTTTCATTGTGACATTGAAGTGCGACTTGATGCAATTTTGATGTGACTTTGGATGAGTTCGACTTTGGCTTTCACCAAGGATAATTGTGCTATACTATGGAGGGTTTACATTGAAGTCTATGGCCCTCAAGTTGCATGAAAGTCAGACCAAAGAAGTGCAGGAACTACTTTCGAATCGCTGTGACTTGAAGTAGCACAGATATGAATGGTAGTCATTGGGAAACATGGGGTGCAACTTGTAATGTGACTTTGGAACCCAAAGTCGCATGACAAGTCACACAAGTGTGATTGGAGCCTTAGTGCTTTTACTTGCTTAAGAACATACCAAGGTCTCCCTGCATTGTAATGTTTAGGAAGGGGCTGTGAGGCAATGTTTAACATAATTACCCCCATCTGTACTGTGCTGGCAGCTTTTTTGAGCTAGTCTAGGTTCACACAGATGCAGTACGGAATTTGCAGCAAAATCGGTCCGCAAAAACGCAGTGCGATGTGCAGAATCAGATCGCAGACGTGTGAATACCCATGCGATCCAATTCTAGTGCAGACCCAAAAAAGGGTCCTGCACTTTTTTGGTGTGGATGCAGTGTGATTTGAGCCATGTACGGCTCAAATTGCACCGCACAGAATTCCCATGCGTTTTGCACAGGAATGCAGTGCGGTTCCTGTGCGAATCACAAGAGATATACCGCACCGCATTAGTGTGAACCTAGCCTTACACAATTAGAAGTTGGCCTTCTGCATTGTGTGTTAACAAGGGATCATTCAGTGAGTCCTGGATGCTTTATGTCCTACTGAGGTCAAACACAGGAGGGAGATTTCCTAAAACTGGAGCGCTCAGAATCTGGTACAGCTGTGCATGGTAGCCAATCAGCTTCTAATTTCAGCTTGTTCAATTAAGCTTTGACAATAAAACCTGAAATCTGATTGGTCTCTATGCACAGATGCACCAGACTTTGCATTCTCCAATTTTAGTAAATCCCCCCACCCCCCACACACACAGTCTTCTCTTGGTAAATGCTGAGTTTTCTATGTGAGCATGAACCCTCATTTATTTTCTAAAGGCATTTTCACATTGACGCATGGGAAGTGTACCAATGGTTTTTGCACTTTGCCATTGACTTCTTTTAGATTGGGTGTGTTTTCTGATAGTGCACCAAAAGACCTACATGCAAGAATTTTAGCGTGCTTTCAGAAAACGTACCAAAACTGCCTGTTCTAATGGAAGTCTATGGCGAAGCACAGGTAACCTGCATGAATTCTGCAGGTACACTGCGACAGACTATGGGAAAACCTCACCACATCAGTGTGAAAGCGCCCTTACACTACACCTATAAATTTACTTCTTGGTTCAACAGGAATATGGGCACCTGTAATAAATTCAGAATACATGAAAACATATTGTCATTGCCCTAATAAAATGAAATTGCCGTTTCTAATATTGTGTTTCTTATTTACAATTAGTTTTTGCATAAATGCACAAAACAAGACTTTTTTGTATTACAAGTTACTATGAAATGACCAGTGATTTGGTATCGTAGCTAATATGAGATTTTTTTTGTTCTAATTTTAAAGATCATTTTCTTTTTCCTGATGGAAAGAAGAGTCGTAATTGCAGGAGTGTATAAAGGATTGCCCCCTCCTATCATATAACAACACAGCATGCTTCTCTTCCACCACATTTGTGATTATGGAAAGTATTAATTGATAAAATGGGCCTCTACTGCAATTAATAAGCTAGCATTTGCTGCTCTAATTAGCTTCTCCAGAGGAGCCTGATTATATGTTCTTTTCAGATAAAATTGGGTGGTGCAAGGTAAAAATATCCACACTTCATAAATCACATACTGTACATTTAATTTAGTGTAGTATTGCAATGATGCGTTTTGTGAAAGGTTTTATTTATTTATTACAGGTACTTATATAGTGCCATCAGTTTTATGCAGTGTTTTACATGTATATATTGTACATTTGCATCAGTCCCTAACCCTCAAGGAGTGTACAATTCAAGGTTCCTAACTCACATTCATACATACTAAGGCCAATTTAGACAGGAAGGAGACCCATGCAGTCACAGAGAGAACATGCAAACTCCAGGCAGGTGGTGTTATGGATGGGATTTGAGCCAACAACCCTAGTATTGCCAGGTGGAAGTGCTAACCATTTAGCCACTGTGCTGCCCCATTACATAGCAATTAGAAATATCTATTCCAGCTAACTGTATTATTATCCATTAAAACACAATACATTGCTACTCTACTATCAAGCTTCTTGACACATTTTACATTTTGTTAAATATTTGTTTAAAAAAATGTAAGCTTCATGGGACAGTTTTTTTTTTCACTGGGCCAAAATTCAGTCACTTCCCTATCCTTCTGTGCATGTGTTATAAAAACTCATTTACTGAATGTATTGCCATCCCGGAGTGACAGTCATTTTGTAGCAAACTCTGATCTTTTTTCCTTAGGTGATGCTGGAATGTATGCATGTACCTTTGTATAGTGTGCCAAGCTGTCAGTGTGATATTACCTACCACTCACCATCCAGCCGCAACACTTTACAAAGAGGCCAGACCGTTCAGAAAAAACAATGGCGTCTAACAGATCTTTCATGCTGTCATTGTAGTAATGATCCAATGCAACAGCTCATGCCTGCTGTGGAGAAAAACAGACTGCAGCATTGTACAAAACTTTGCTCGTGTCCAAAGCTTTGAGACCTCCTGTGATTTTAAAATCCAGATTGTTTTTGTTACATTTTGTGTTGGGTAATGTTTAGGTGGCAATTGTAAGGGCCCATTTAGATGTCAGCTCTGTGCTAATGAACATGTGTTAATGAATGCATGGTAACGTGTTATCCCGTATTAATGTTCATGGTGTTACGTGACACAATGCAGCAAAAATCAAATGTACTATTTTTTTTCCAACGCAACACATCACAACAAATAGTCATGCATTTCATGCTTTGTGGTGTACTGCATTGCAGGTGCTTTGGATTAAGGAATGACCCTAGGTTCGCACCTATGCATCTTCCGAAGCATTTTGCAGAAACGCAGTACAGTCCATTTAAAATGATTTCCTATGGGACACATTCAGATCTCCGCGTTTTCACAAGGTGCGTTTTTAGGAAAGGGTCAGGGACTTTTTTTAATGCAAAACATTGCTTTTTTGGTTCTACAGACTTCAATGGAAATGCTGCAGAAAAGCATGTAGCTATGTTTTCACATTGGGCCAGCCAGCTTTTTTATCTTAATAAATGGATTAATTTATCCATTAATTTATACATTTAAAAACAGCATTTTGTATTTACTCAGGTTATCTTTGTGCAATATTAAAATTTGTTCTAAAACATTTAAGTGTGACATATATGAAAAAAAAAAGTCAGGAAGGGGTCAAATACTTTTTCACAGAACTGTATCTACAAACTATACACAAAAACAAGGTTTGTAAACTCTAGCAGTCAATTATAAGATTGCTTGTACATACGGTAGATGAGATTATTTATACATACAAAACTGTATAAAGACAACAGCTTAGGGCAAAGGGCTGCTTTTAAGAGAGTCTTTGCAGCCTTTAAAACTTTTCTTATACTTCTTCTGCATGAAAGGGAGAATCTAACTGGTTTGCTTCAGATGTATTGGATACATTTATAATTCACAAAAGAGTGATCTACAGCAACCCAAATGAACCAATCAGAACTTAACTTTAAAGCAGGAACTTTATTGGTTGGGTGTCTATAAGTTACTGCTATTTTCTAACATTAGAATAAGTCACAATGGTGGGCCAGTTTATGTATCTAGATTTTATGGGAAAATAAACTAACAACGAATGCAGCATTAATCTACTCTCTAAACTAATAAGAATAATATGAATGTGTAAGAACCACAAAGTATCACCTGTTTGCATCTTTTTTTTTCAGGTTCTCTGAGGACCAACCAATATTATTGAGTTATCTTAATTATCACAACATGGAGTAAAGTATATTGTTCCACTTTGATATCTTTATTTGAATGAAATAGATTTCCTTTTGTTCAATGCAATACCCATGATGACTAGGGAATGGCAAGAAGCCAGAATGAAACAGCTCCTAATTTTCATTGTAGGCCAATGGCTAATTACAACAGACTGCAGGTGTGAGGAGAGAAGCTCAAAGTAATCAATAGCAGTAATTAATCTGCTAGACTAGAGCTAAAGAGCTAACAGCTGGACATCAAAAATGGACACATGCAAGAAGACCAGCTATAATTACCTCTTTAAATATTGGATCTCCATAGAAACTGTTAGGTAATCATACATAGAGCTAACGCCATAGATCTGAAAGAGAATACTGTATATGATGCAAAGCCCTATACATCTCAGATAACCCATATGATCAACAGGAAACCGTAGTGGAAGTTAGATCTATTAATTGTCTGCACAACCAGAAGTGCAGAGAATCATGTGTTAAAGTGTTATTAACCCCACAACAGTAAAATCAGTCTGTAGATGCAGTAAAGCATGCTTGTTATACTCACTGTGGAACCTAAGGGGTTAATCCTTTGCATTGTATAAAAAGGCTGTTTTTATCCTTTCTTCTCTGTTCCTCCCCTTTTTCAAGCGACCACCACTTATCTCCAGACTGAACCGTAGGCATGCGCAAGCTCAGTATGGTGTGTATTGCTAGAGAGGGGGGGTTTCTTGGGAGATTGCATGTGATCAGCACTGGGCCAATCAGCACTGTCCAGACAGAGGTGAGGGGATTTCCATCCTCCTAGAGCAAAAAGAAAACTTCTCCTACAAGCTTTAGCTAGTGCTGGGCTGGACACTGATAGAAGCCACAAGACTGCTCTAACTGCTGAGGAGAAAAGGTATTTAGCAGTTTATATTTACTTAACCAGTTCCCGCCCGGCCAATAGCACAAAGGTGGCCGGGTGAGCAGCTCGTCCCTCCGAGTGGACGCCATATGGCGTCCTTTCAGTCATGCGCAGTGCGTCCGCCTGCAGGGCCACTCTGCGGCGTGATCTGTACCTCGGACACGGCCGATGACAGATCTGTGTAACGGTCCCGTTTCCAGTACCATGTGACCTGCTGTGACCAATCACAGCAGGTCACATGACAGTTGTATACAATGGATGGCTTCCTTTTATGCCATCCATTGTATACTAGTGTGTCTAGCTGTGAATGATCACAGCGATTACATGCACAAGCTGGGCCAATCACAGCCCAGCTGTGTCATGTGATTAGCCGTGGCCAAATCACAGCTAAGCACAAAAAGAAACCCTGAATGAATCGATGTCATTCAGGTCAATGCTTGCTTATAGCAAAGTAATTCTTTGACCGCGCAATTATCATTTGAATTAGTGCAGCGCTGTATAGCAAAAAAAGGCATAAATTGCAGTATCTATACCATAGTTTGTAGACGCTATAACTTTCACACAAAGCAATCAATATACACTTATTGGGATTTTTTTTACCAAAAACGTAAAAAAAAATGTAGCAGAATACATTTTGGCTTAAATTTATGACTAACTTTGAGTTTACGATATATTTTTTATAGCTGAAAGTAGAAAATATTGTTTTTTTTCAAAATTTTCGTGTTTTTTTTGTTTATAGCGCAAAAAATAAAAAGCACACAGGTGATAAAATACCACTAAAAGAAAGCTCTATTTTTGTGAAAAAAGGACGTAAATTTCGTTTGGGTACAGCATTGCATGACCGCGCAATTATCATTTGAATTAGTGCAGCGCCAAACAGCAAAAAAAGGCCTGGTCATTAAGGGGGGTAAATCCTCAGGAGCTCAAGTGGTTAAAAAATTAAAACTAATAAAAAAATTTAAACATTTTTTTTTTAAATTATATTTTTTTTTTTTCGTACTGTCACCAGTCAGTGTCCCTGATCACCGCCATGCCAGTTATATGATGACGCTGTATTGCACTGGTGACAGTATGTAAAAAAAAATAGCGAAAATAAATTTTTCATTTTTACATTTTTCGAAAAATTATGACAAAAATGTACAACTTAAAAAACTCGCTGTGCCTCTTATGAAATACGTTGGACTGTCTACTTTGCAAAAAGGGGTCGATTGGCTGTCAGTACTTCAGGATTGATCAATATTCAGATCTATACCATAGTTTGTGAACTCTATAACCTTCCTACAAACTAAATAATAGATCCTAATTTGGGTTATTTTCACTAAAGACATGTAGTAGAACACATCTTGGCCTAAATTTGTGAAGAACAATTATTTATTTACAAACTTTTATAAAGAAACAAAGAAAAATGTGTTTCTTTTTCAAAATTTTCAGTTTTTTTTTTAATTTAGCAAAAAATAAAAACCCCAGCAGTGATTAAATACCACCAAAAGAAATCTCTAGTTGTGTGAAGAAAATGATAAAATTTTAGTTGGGTACAATGTTGTATGACCGCGCAATTGTCATTCAAAGTGTGAGAGCGCTGAAACCTGAAAAATGGCCTGGGCAGGAAGAGGGTAAAAGTGCCCTGTATGGAAGCAGTTAAATAATTGCATTCCATGTTCTGTGTACTATGGCAGACCAGATATAGTGGATGCAAGGGCCTGGGTTTAGTAATACTTTAAGCCTGGGTTCACACTTGTGCGGCTCTGTATATCGCATGTGATTCGCACAGGAACCTCACCGCATTCCTGTGCAAATCACATGCGATTTGTGTGCGGTGCAATCGGAGCCATACATTATGTATGGCTCAAATCGCACTGCACCCACACCAAAAAGGTGCAGGACCCTTTTTTGGGTCCGCACTAGAATCAGATCGCATGGGTATTCACACCTATGTGATCCGATTCTGTACATTGCACTGCGTTTTGCGAACTGATTTCGGGGTGTTGTTAACATACACACCCGCATCGGTTCGCATGACTGGGGTGCGAATCTGATGCGGTGCAGAATTCACACAGAAAATACTGCAAATTCCGCAACCAGGAAGCGTCCTGCTCTGGCAATAAGAAGACCGGAGCAGGACCCAGGCGTTTGTTGGTCCCCTGCTCAAGGAGAGAACAGCTGTGTGAGGTCTGAGCCGAGGCCAGACCCCACAGCCCAGACCCCGCTGAGTGTCTGCAGATCGCTGTGTCTCTAGGGGCTACCCCTGCCTGCTGCCGCTGTATGCCTGGGAGCTACCCCTGCCTGCTGCCGCTGTGTGCCTGAGAAGTTACCCCTGCCTGCTGCCGCTGGGTGCCTGAGAAGTTACCCCTGCCTGCTGCCGCTGTGTGCCTGGGAGTTACCCCTGCCTGCTGCCACTGTGTGCCTGGGAGTTACCCCTGCCTGCTACCGCTGTGTGCCTGGGAGTTACCCCTGCCTGCTGCTGCTGGGTGCCTGAGAAGTTACCCCTGCCTGCTACCGCTGTGTGCCTGGGAGTTACCCCTGCCTGCTGCCGCTGTGTGCCTGGGAGTTACCCCTGCCTGCTACCACTGTGTGCCTGGGAGTTACCCCTGCCTGCTGCTGCTGGGTGCCTGAGAAGTTACCCCTGCCTGCTACCGCTGTGTGCCTGGGAGTTACCCCTGCCTGCTGCCGCTGTGTGCCTGGGAGTTACCCCTGCCTGCTGACCACTGTGTGCCTGGCAAGTTACCTCTGCCTGAAACTGTGAGTGTTCATATTTCCCCTACCTGGACTGCCCCATTGAATGCCCATATTCTCCCTGTCTGGACTGCCCCATTGAATGCTCCTATTTTCCCTGCCTGGACTGCCCCATTGAATGCCCATATTCTCCCTGTCTGGACTGCCCCATTGAATCTCTCTATTACCCTTGCCTGGCCTGCCCCATTGTTCGCCCATATTCTCCCCTGCCTGGACTACCCCATTGAACACTTGGATTAATACTTGCCCGGACTGCCCTATTGCGTGCCTGGATTATCGTAGCTACCTGGACTGCCCACTGAGTGCTCGGGCCATCGCTACCCGAATCGCCCTATCGTGTGCCGGATTATCACTGTTCAGACTTCTCCCCTCTCTTCCCCCCTTTGGGTACCCGGACACTACCTTATTACCCTGATTGAGTGTCTCTCTCATTTCAAAAAACGTTGTGTGTTTATCATCCTCCGTGTGCGTTCTGTCCTGCCTACACTTCCGTCACAGTCATTAGAGTGGAACGCAGAGGACCACTGCATTTCAAAAACTCTAAGCCGCATCTAAATGTGTAAATCTATATTTTAAAGAATACATATTAAAGATAAAATACACAAACTATTATTGGATAAGTTGCTATAGAGGCCCATGTACCTTGATTGCCAAAGGGAGCAATTACAGCAAGCTCCGGTTAGAGGTCTTCCATCTACAACCAGGAAAAGCAGAAGCCTTCTCAATATCTGATGAGAGGAGGCTCATCTAGCGACACATAAAGAGCCAACCTAGCAATATGCTGTATGTAGCAGCTATATTCAGCTTTTGTAATGCTGCAGGGGTAGGTCCCCCTTTGTGTTCCATTATGGCTAGGGTTTGCAGGGTTGGGAATCTAGCTGTCTAATTAGGAGGCTTCAGAACATTGCAGGACTGAGTGTTACAATGTAATCTGCTCTGAAATAAAGATGAATGTGCAGGTTCTGTATAATTAAATAATAAACATAATTTCTTGCAAACAATATAGTGTGACTATAGATTAAATTGTAAGGGTTAAAACAATGTATATGAACCAGTTATAATGACATTCCAGGCTGATGAACAATTTGCAGTTCTTCTGAGCTTCTGCCACTCTAATGTTGATTATTAATGCCTGAATAAAAGAATTATACCTGTTTCTTTTCATCCTGTCCCTGCGCCGCCTTAGGCTATACCTTGGGAAATTAGCTGTTCTGCATTATTAAGAAGCGTAAATTAAACTGAAAAGTGCATTCATGTGATCTCAGAGGATGGGAAAATAGAGGCCAATAAAATAAAGAAGGGGGAACCAGCAGAGACAGAAGCATATACAGAAAGACTGATATTAGCATATGCTGCTTTTTTTCAGTCTATGACATTTCAGAAAGCAAAATGTGTACATTGTCAAATATGTGAAATGTGAGTTTTGATGGTCATTGTAAGAAAATTAAACAATTTGTTTGAACTTACTAGTTAATCATTAACGAATGTAATATTTAGTTCCAAAGATGATACAAATGATTTGTACACACTAGCCCATTCTTTGAAAAGCAATTTGCAGTGGGTCATTTTTCAGAGTGTGGCTAAGCAGCTGCTGTCAGGTGTTCAAGAGACAATCCTGCTACCTCCGGATTGCTTGGGGTTTTTTCTTGTTTGTTTGTTTGCCGAGCGGCAATTTACGATGGGACTTATGAGCCACAACTGTAAGGTAAGCGTTTGATCCATGACTGCAACATTGCCCTATTGACTTCTATAGCCAGGTGCTTGGGTAGAGAGAGTAAGTTGGGATACTGTGCTACAGTTGCTCTCTGTCCCCCTGGGATCATCAGCCTGAATGGGTTAATTGCACTTCCACTCAGCAAGGAAAGCAAGCGAGTTAAGGAGCTCAAAGGACTTAAATGCTGCCATTGTACTGTGGGAGTTGAAGTCCAGGAGAAGATTCATACTGTGGGAGTCTATGAATTATTGCACTAAAATTCCCAAGGAGAGCCAGGTATAGGGGGGAGAAAATGCGTTATTTTTCAAGTGATTTCCTCTCTAGAAGTAGAGATTGGATAGGGCATGCCACTATTTGTGTGCACATTGTTTGCTACAAACATGCAGCTTGAGCCAAGAGGGACTGAGCACTGGTATGCTGTGTGCAGGGGATCAGAGGTGCCTAGGTACAGAGCCAAGAGGGAGCTGATTGCTGTGGGACTGGATCCACACTGTGTGGATACAGAAACAAACCAATGCCTGGACAGTGTGACTAATGCAGCTGCATCGCTGGGACTAGTGAGAAGGCACTACTGCCATTATCTGTTGCTGCAAGCAGAGACTCAGCACATAGGAATTGGACATTTGAATAGCTGCCTTTACCACTGCATGCAGACTTTACTAGGACTGTGCTTTTGTGCACCAAGAGTGGGCCTCAACACTAGCCAGCTGAAGAACTAGGGTAAAGGACTGTCTTCCCAGATAGCTACTCTGCAAGGATTGTTCTACATGTGCTGTCTATTAGTGATGGTCTGAACCCCCCCCCCCCCGTTCGGTTCACGGTAGAACATTTGAACCTAAAAAAAGTTCTACCGCGAACATCGAACATAATGCAAGTCTATGAGACTCGAACTTGTAAATTCAAAGGTGCCAATTTTGAAGGCTTATATGCAAGTTATTGGCCATAAAAGGGGTGTGGGGACTCGGGTACTGCCCTGAGGGACATGAATAAATGAAAAGAAAGCATTTCAAAAAGTACCGTTTTTAAAGGAGGGGCAGTCATTTATCATTGCTTAAAGTTAAAAGAAAAATTTTTAAATTTCTTTAAATATCATGCCTGGGGGTCCCCTTAAACTAACTGCAAAGTTGCATATCTGTACAATGTATAGAACGTGCTGCAGCAGGACTGACATTTTTCTTTAATTACATTTTTATTTTAAAAAAAAACAGTGTGGGGTCCCCCCCTAATCTACACCGGACCCTTTAGGTCTGATAGGAAGGTTAGGAGGGACCTCACAGGAATTTTTTTTTTAAAGTGCATGGGGTTCCTCCTAAAAGCCATACCAGACCCTTTAGGCCTTGTAGGATTTTTAAGGGGAACCTCACCTCCCAAAATTGGGGGAAAAAAGTGCATGGGGTTCTCCCTAAAAGCCTTACCAGGCCCTTTAGGCCTGGTAGGACTTTTAAGGGGAACTCCACCCAAAAAAAAGGGGGGGAAAACATGGGGTCCCTCCTAAATTTTTACCATACCATTGTTCCAAGCACAGGCCTGGCAGGGCAGGAAAGGTGGATGAGTACCCCCCTCTCTGGGCCTTACCAGGCCACATGTCCTTGGCTGACAGTGATCCCAAGCCGATGAGGACAAGAGCCTCTTCCCCACAACCCTGGCCCAGTGGTTGTGGAAGTGTGCAGGCAGGGGGGCTCAGCATCAGGGTACCCTTTTAAATAAGGGGACACCCTGATGCTGCCCCCCCACCCTTGTGAATGAGTAAGGGATATTGTTACCCCTACCTATTCACTAAAGGGTAAAAGTATGAAAAAATAAAGAGACCAGACTTTTGAAAAAAATCCTTTATTGAACAAGAACAAAAAACTGTTTTTGACAAGTCCTTTATAAAATAAAAAGCCAAAAAAAATGGTACCAGCGTTGTAATCCATCATGACGCCGACTTGCTAAAATAATGAAAACCCAACACCCGCCGACCTGACCGCACCCACCGAGTACTTGCAGCTATCTGACATTTGCGACTCAAAGGTAAACAATTGGGCTGAGCTAGCGGTGACGTCACCCCTAGCTCCAACCAACTGTATATGTCTGACATGCAACTGTAAGAACTGTCATCCACAAATTGGCGGAGCTAGTGGTGATGTCACCGCTAGTTCCGCCCAATTATTAATGTCAGTTCTGACATTTGCCGGTAAGATGTACAATTGGGCGGAGCTAGCTGACTTGGTCCCTGAGCCATGATTGGCAAAAATCACCAAGACTTTGGCCAATCATGGCTCTTCCTGTGAAGTCAGCTGTGATTGGCCAAAGCATTGCACCTGACCTGCATAAATTAATGGAAGCTCATAGTAAGGATGCATAGAAACAGATGTTTTCTGTGTGCCAGTTTACTTCATACATGTGGGGTGATGTGAGCTGCTTAAAAATGCAGCATGTATTGTCATTTTGTAAAACTTCAACAAAGCTAGAAAAAGAAATAGTGTGATGAATGTCAGCAACACCTCATACCGCCCATCACCACTCATAAAATGCTGACTGGCGCTCTCGAGTTTTACTGCACAGTCTGGCGTGAACAAGCCCTATATGATAGGGAGGGGAGAAAAGTCTCCTTTCAATCAAGTTTTATAGAGTGGGGAATGTTTTGTGTTTCTATCAGGTTTTAATTGCTGTTACTGCCCCTATGGAGTGAGATTTCCTTTCAAGACATTTAATGATGGGAGATTCAACGGGAACACATTTTTAGTGCAGTGAGGAAGGTTGAGAGCTTCTTACAATATTTTTATTGCTGTCTGTGCTTTACTGTGCCAATGCACCTGCTGCTGTGTGAGCCAATAAGGAGAGAGAGACCCAGGAGAGACCTGACTCTCATGCACATCGTTGGAGCGAGATGGGGCTCAGGGAAGTATAAGGGGGGATCAGTGTAGAACTGCTCCCAGAAGGTTTTTATACATAGAATGCATGATGGTAAAAAAACCTTCTGCATTTAGAACCACTTTTAAAAGCCCACAGCTGTCAAGCCACACTTAGCCCGGGTTCACACCAATACGGTGCTGGAAACGCTGTGAATCCTGTGCGTTTCCCGCACCGCATTGCAATCACATCACGTTCATGCGATCTGGTGCGGGTGTCAATGATAAATTAACCTCCCTAGCAGTCTGATTATGTCAATATTTCTGTGCTCAAAGCGGTACATTTTTTTGCATGGAAATATGTTGTTGTTTTTATTGTAGGCCTGTAATTCTTAGGAATAACTCACTGAAATCTGTCCGAACAAGAGTCTAGTAAACATCCCGGGTATGATAAAACTTGAAACACAAAATCATAAATTATAATATAATAAATAATCATAAAAAATAATAATAATAAAAAATGTAATTCAATAATATAATCAAACCAAAAACACTGAAATTTGAAATACAGCACCAAGTTCGCATATCACTGAGCTTAGTCGCAAAATCGTTTTCAGTGTCTGATGAGGAATTTCCCCACAAATCATTATCGCTCAATTCTGCAAGTGGTTCTAATTTACTATCACTGTTCTCTAGCTGGTCTAAAACCACTTTTGACCTAAAGGGACGCTTTTTGGACGCCATGGACGTTTCTCAGTTCCCAGGCAGAAAGAACAGTAAAAATGCAGGCAGGGCACAGGACAAAGCACTCGGGCCAAAATGTATGTGAAATGGTTTGATACCGTAATGTTATACTATGTGATTTTAGTGTATTTAGTGAATGTCACTTTTTAACATTTTTGAATTTATCGCTTGTTCCGTCCCCCGTATGTCCCGACGTCGCAGGGAACAGAACCCGGAAGACGGATGCCGGCATCGGCCAGAGGAGATGGCCGGGGACGCTACAGGAAGGAAATCGCGGGAATGCAGGACAAGGTAAATGCAAGAGGGATCCCAGAGCAACGCTGCAGGGTATTCCCGAGTGTAGCTCGGGGTTACCGCTTGTGGTGCTGAAACTTAATCCTAAACTACACTCGGGAATACCTCCAGGGAGGTTAATGACACCCCGAAACAGATTCCAAAACCCGATGCAAATGCCACAAATCGGATCGTATAGGTGTTTTCACGATTCAGGTGCAGATTTAAAAAAGGGTCCTACACCTTTTTGGTGCAGATGCGATGCAATTTGAGCCATACCGCACAGACATTTGCATGTAATTCGCACAGGAATGTGGTGCGATTCCTGTGCAAATTACCTGTGGTGTCCTGCAACACATAGAGGTTGATTTTTGTAAAACTGCATGGTGCAAAATCTGGTGCAACTCTGCAGAGAAACCAATCAACTTCCAGGTTTTATTGTCAAAGCTTAATTGAACAAGCTGAAGTTAGAAGCTGATTGCCTCCCATGCACAGCTGCACCAAATTATGAGTGCTTTAGCAAATCTCCCCTCACTTTTGCCCAAAAATGTTGTAGTTTTGCCATTTAGCCTGGCTTTACAAAACCCAGGCTGAATGACAAAGCTACAACATTTCTGGGCAAAAGTTGGAACTTTCACCCAAGCCCCCCTTACATTGCCCATCAACATCAATAGACATTAGGAAAGTGTAGGAGGCAGAAGAGGCAGGTAAGCTTTGGCACTATAAATATGTATCAGAGCTTTGCCTATAGTTAGAGATGAGCGAATCGAACTAGGCGAACCGGAATTCGAGTCGAATTTCAGGAAATATTCGATTCGTGTCGAAACCGAAATTTTGCCTACTTCGGGTGCGCGAATCGAACATTTCCCGATCAGCCGGCAAAAGTGTCCCTGCAGTGAGCTCCGCTATTTCTGACAGTTCTCTGACAGAAGGAACACATGTTTAGCGGTTGAAACATTGTATCTATTAGTTTACATTTAGGATACAGATGTTTCAACCACTGTACATGTGAAGAAGTTGTGAGAGAACTGTCAGAAATAGAGGAACTCTGCACATACACTTTTTGCCGGCTTGGAATTATTCTTCTTTTCATCCTACTTCTTCTTCTTCTTCATCCTCAGAAGAAGAGGATGAGGATGAGGATGAAGAAGAAGAAGAAGAAGAAGAAGAAGAAGAAGAAGAAGTAGGATGAAAAGAAGAATAATTCCAAGCCGGCAAAAAGTGTATGTGCAGAGTTCCTCTATTTCTGACAGTTCTCTCACAGCTTCTTCACATGTACAGCGGTTGAAACATCTGTATCCTAAATGGAAACTAATAGATACAATTTGTATCTATTAGTTTCCATTTAGGATACAGATATTTCAACCGCTGTACATGTGAAGAAGCTGTGAGAGAACTGTCAGAAATAGAGGAACTCTGCACATACACTTTTTGCCGGCTTGGAATTATTCTTCTTTTCATTCTTCTTCTTCTTCCTCATCCTCATCCTCATCCTCATCCTCTTCTTCTGAGGATGAGGATGAAGAAGAAGAAGAAGAAGAAGTAGGATGAAAAGAAGAATAATTCCAAGCCGGCAAAAAGTGTATGTGCAGAGTTCCTCTATTCTGCAGATACACTTAGAGGAGCTCTGCAGATACACTTAGAGGAGCTCTGCACATACACTTTTTGCCGGCTTGGAATTAATCTTATTTTCATCCTACTTCTTCTTCTTCTTCTTCTTCTTCTTCATCCTCATCCTCAGAAGAAGAAGAGGATGAGGATGAGGATGAAGAAGAAGAAGAAGAAGTAGGATGAAAATAAGAATAATTCCAAACCGGAAAAAAGTGTATGTGCAGAGCTCCTCTAAGTGTATCTGCAGAGCTCCTCTAAGTGTATCTGCAGAATAGAGGAACTCTGCACATACACTTTTTGCCGGAAACCGCTGTATGGAGTGAATGTCCCAGAACTGTCAGAAATAGACTATTTATGACAGTTCTGGGACATTCACTGCATACAGCTGTTTTAACCGCTGTATGGAGGGAATGTCATGGAACTGTCAGAAATAGACTATTAATGACAGTTCTGGGACTGTCCTTCAATGCAGCGGTTGAAACATTGTATGTATTTGTTTCCATAAATGGATCCATTTATGGAAACAAATACATACAATGTTTCAACCGCTGCATGGAAGGACAGTCCCAGAACTGTCATTAATAGTCTATTTCTGACAGTTCCATGACATTCCCTCCATACAGCGGTTAAAACAGCTGTATGGAGTGAATGTCCCAGATCTATCAGAAATAGACTATTTATGACAGTTCTGGGACATTCACTGCATACAGCTGTTTTAACCGCTGTATGGAGGGAATGTCATGGAACTGTCAGAAATAGACTATTAATGACAGTTCTGGGACTGTCCTTCCATGCAGCGGTTGAAACATTGTATGTATTTGTTTCCATAAATGGATCCATTTATGGAAACAAATACATACAATGTTTCAACCGCTGCATGGAAGGACAGTCCCAGAACTGTCATTAATAGTCTATTTCTGACAGTTCCATGACATTCCCTCCATACAGCGGTTAAAACAGCTGTATGGAGTGAATGTCCCAGATCTATCAGAAATAGACTATTTATGACAGTTCTGGGACATTCACTGCATACAGCTGTTTTAACCGCTGTATGGAGGGAATGTCATGGAACTGTCAGAAATAGACTATTAATGACAGTTCTGGGACTGTCCTTCCATGCAGCGGTTGAAACATTGTATGTATTTGTTTCCATAAATGGATCCATTTATGGAAACAAATACATACAATGTTTCAACCGCTGTATGGAAGGACAGTCCCACAACTGTCATTAATAGTCTATTTCTGACAGTTCCATGACATTCCCTCCATACAGCGGTTAAAACAGCTGTATGGAGTGAATGTCCCAGATCTATCAGAAATAGACTATTTATGACAGTTCTGGGACATTCACTGCATACAGCTGTTTTAACCGCTGTATGGAGGGAATGTCATGGAACTGTCAGAAATAGACTATTAATGACAGTTCTGGGACTGTCCTTCAATGCAGCGGTTGAAACATTGTATGTATTTGTTTCCATAAATGGATCCATTTATGGAAACAAATACATACAATGTTTCAACCGCTGCATGGAAGGACAGTCCCAGAACTGTCATTAATAGTCTATTTCTGACAGTTCCATGACATTCCCTCCATACAGCGGTTAAAACAGCTGTATGCAGTGAATGTCCCAGATCTATCAGAAATAGACTATTTATGACAGTTCTGGGACATTCACTGCATACAGCTGTTTTAACCGCTGTATGGAGGGAATGTCATGGAACTGTCAGAAATAGACTATTAATGACAGTTCTGGGACTGTCCTTCCATGCAGCGGTTGAAACATTGTATGTATTTGTTTCCATAAATGGATCCATTTATGGAAACAAATACATACAATGTTTCAACCGCTGCATGGAAGGACAGTCCCAGAACTGTCATTAATAGTCTATTTCTGACAGTTCCATGACATTCCCTCCATACAGCGGTTAAAACAGCTGTATGGAGTGAATGTCCCAGATCTATCAGAAATAGACTATTTATGACAGTTCTGGGACATTCACTGCATACAGCTGTTTTAACCGCTGTATGGAGGGAATGTCATGGAACTGTCAGAAATAGACTATTAATGACAGTTCTGGGACTGTCCTTCCATGCAGCGGTTGAAACATTGTATGTATTTGTTTCCATAAATGGATCCATTTATGGAAACAAATACATACAATGTTTCAACCGCTGCATGGAAGGACAGTCCCAGAACTGTCATTAATAGTCTATTTCTGACAGTTCCATGACATTCCCTCCATACAGCGGTTAAAACAGCTGTATGCAGTGAATGTCCCAGATCTATCAGAAATAGACTATTTATGACAGTTCTGGGACATTCACTGCATACAGCTGTTTTAACCGCTGTATGGAGGGAATGTCATGGAACTGTCAGAAATAGACTATTAATGACAGTTCTGGGACTGTCCTTCAATGCAGCGGTTGAAACATTGTATGTATTTGTTTCCATAAATGGATCCATTTATGGAAACAAATACATACAATGTTTCAACCGCTGCATGGAAGGACAGTCCCAGAACTGTCATTAATAGTCTATTTCTGACAGTTCCATGACATTCCCTCCATACAGCGGTTAAAACAGCTGTATGGAGTGAATGTCCCAGATCTATCAGAAATAGACTATTTATGACAGTTCTGGGACATTCACTGCATACAGCTGTTTTAACCGCTGTATGGAGGGAATGTCATGGAACTGTCAGAAATAGACTATTAATGACAGTTCTGGGACTGTCCTTCCATGCAGCGGTTGAAACATTGTATGTATTTGTTTCCATAAATGGATCCATTTATGGAAACAAATACATACAATGTTTCAACCGCTGCATGGAAGGACAGTCCCAGAACTGTCATTAATAGTCTATTTCTGACAGTTCTATGACATTCCCTCCATACAGCGGTTGAAACCGCTGTATGGAGTGAATGTCCCAGAACTGTCAGAAATAGACAGAAACTGTCACAGAACTGTCCTTCTTCTCATCCTTCTCCTTCTTCTCATCCTTCTTCTCATCCTTCTTCTCATCCTTCTCCTTCTTCTCATCCTTCTCCTTCTTCTCATCCTTCTCCTTCTGCTCATCCTTCTTCTCATCCTTCTCCTTCTTCTCATCCTTCTCCTTCTCCTTCTTCTCATCCTTCTCCTTCTCCTTCTTCTCATCCTTCTCCTTCTCATCCTTCTCCTTCTCCTTCTCATCCTTCTCCTTCTTCTCATCCTTCTCCTTCTTCTCATCCTTCTCCTTCTCCTTCTTCTCATCCTTCTCCTTCTCCTTCTCATCCTTCTCCTTCTTCTCATCCTTCTCCTTCTCCTCATCCTTTTTCTTCTCATCCTTCTCCTTCTCCTTCTTCTCATCCTTCTCCTTCTTCTCATCCTTCTCCTTCTTCTCATCCTTCTCCTTCTTCTCATCCTTCTCCTTCTTCTCCTTCTTCTCATCATTCTCCTTCTTCTCATCCTTCTCCTTCTTCTCATCCTTCTCATCCTTCTTCTCATCCTTCTTCTTCTCATCCTTCTCCTTCTTCTCATCCTTCTCCTTCTCCTTCTTCTCATCCTTCTCCTTCTTCTCATCCTTCTCCTTCTTCTCATCCTTCTCCTTCTCATCCTTCTCCTTCTCCTTCTTCTCTTCCTTCTCCTTCTTCTCATCCTTCTCCTTCTTCTCATCCTTCTTCTTCTCATCCTTCTCCTCCTTCTTCTCATCCTTCTTCTCATCCTTCTTCTTCTCATCCTTCTCCTTCTTCTCATCCTTCTCCTTCTCCTTCTTCTCATCCTTCTCCTTCTTCTCATCCTTCTCCTTCTTCTCATCCTTCTCCTTCTTCTCATCCTTCTCCTTCTTCTCATCCTTCTCCTTCTCCTTCTTCTCTTCCTTCTCCTTCTTATCATCCTTCTCCTTCTTCTCATCATTCTCCTTCTTCTCATCCTTCTCCTTCTTCTCATCCTTCTTCTTCTCATCCTTTTCCTTCTTCTCATCCTTCTTCTTCTCATCCTTCTTCTTCTCATCCTTCTCCTTCTCATCCTTCTCTTTCTTCTCATCCTTCTCCTTCTCCTTCTTCTCATCCTTCTCCTTCTTCTCATCCTTCTCCTTCTCCTTCTTCTCATCCTTCTCCTTATTCTCAGCCTTCTTCTTCTCATCCTTCTCCTTCTCATCCTTCTCCTTCTCATCCTTCTCCTTCTTCTCATCCTTCTCCTTCTTCTCATCCTTCTCCTTCTCCTTCTTCTCATCCTTCTCCTTCTCCTTCTTCTCATCCTTCTCCTTCTCCTTCTTCTCATCCTTCTCCTTCTTCTCATCCTTCTCCTTCTTCTCATCCTTCTCCTTCTCCTTCTTCTCATCCTTCTCCTTCTCCTCATCCTTTTTCTTCTCATCCTTCTCCTTCTCCTTCTTCTCATCCTTCTCCTTCTTCTCATCCTTCTCCTTCTTCTCATCCTTCTCCTTCTTCTCATCCTTCTCCTTCTTCTCATCCTTCTCCTTCTCCTTCTTCTCTTCCTTCTCCTTCTTATCATCCTTCTCCTTCTTCTCATCATTCTCCTTCTTCTCATCCTTCTTCTTCTTCTCATCCTTCTTCTTCTCATCCTTTTCCTTCTTCTCATCCTTCTTCTTCTCATCCTTCTTCTTCTCATCCTTCTCCTTCTCATCCTTCTCTTTCTTCTCATCCTTCTCCTTCTCCTTCTTCTCATCCTTCTCCTTCTTCTCATCCTTCTCCTTCTTCTCATCCTTCTCCTTATTCTCAGCCTTCTTCTTCTCATCCTTCTCCTTCTCATCCTTCTCCTTCTCATCCTTCTCCTTCTTCTCATCCTTCTCCTTCTTCTCATCCTTCTCCTTCTCCTTCTTCTCATCCTTCTCCTTCTCCTTCTTCTCATCCTTCTCCTTCTCCTTCTTCTCATCCTTCTCCTTCTTCTCATCCTTCTCCTTCTTCTCATCCTTCTCCTTCTCCTTCTTCTCATCCTTCTCCTTCTCCTCATCCTTTTTCTTCTCATCCTTCTCCTTCTCCTTCTTCTCATCCTTCTCCTTCTTCTCATCCTTCTCCTTCTTCTCATCCTTCTCCTTCTTCTCATCCTTCTCCTTCTTCTCCTTCTTCTCATCATTCTCCTTCTTCTCATCCTTCTCCTTCTTCTCATCCTTCTCATCCTTCTTCTCATCCTTCTTCTTCTCATCCTTCTCCTTCTTCTCATCCTTCTCCTTCTCCTTCTTCTCATCCTTCTCCTTCTTCTCATCCTTCTCCTTCTCATCCTTCTCCTTCTCCTTCTTCTCTTCCTTCTCCTTCTTCTCATCCTTCTCCTTCTTCTCATCCTTCTTCTTCTCATCCTTCTCCTCCTTCTTCTCATCCTTCTTCTCATCCTTCTTCTTCTCATCCTTCTCCTTCTTCTCATCCTTCTCCTTCTCCTTCTTCTCATCCTTCTCCTTCTTCTCATCCTTCTCCTTCTTCTCATCCTTCTCCTTCTTCTCATCCTTCTCCTTCTTCTCATCCTTCTCCTTCTCCTTCTTCTCTTCCTTCTCCTTCTTATCATCCTTCTCCTTCTTCTCATCATTCTCCTTCTTCTCATCCTTCTCCTTCTTCTCATCCTTCTTCTTCTCATCCTTTTCCTTCTTCTCATCCTTCTTCTTCTCATCCTTCTTCTTCTCATCCTTCTCCTTCTCATCCTTCTCTTTCTTCTCATCCTTCTCCTTCTCCTTCTTCTCATCCTTCTCCTTCTTCTCATCCTTCTCCTTCTCCTTCTTCTCATCCTTCTCCTTATTCTCAGCCTTCTTCTTATCATCCTTCTCCTTCTTCTCATCATTCTCCTTCTTCTCATCCTTCTCCTTCTTCTCATCCTTCTCCTTCTTCTCATCCTTCTCCTTCTCCTTCTTCTCATCCTTCTCCTTCTCCTTCTTCTCATCCTTCTCCTTCTCCTTCTTCTCATCCTTCTCCTTCTTCTCATCCTTCTCCTTCTTCTCACCCTTCTCCTTCTCCTTCTTCTCATCCTTCTCCTTCTCCTTCTTCTCATCCTTCTCCTTCTCCTTCTCCTTCCTCATCTCCAAGGGCATTTAAATTAAAGGTACAGTGTTCTGCACTAATTTAAAGGCTCTCTGAAGCCTAGAAACCCTTTAAATAAGTCATCTTCGTAGCGGAGAAATTCGCATCGAATCGAATTTCACACTGGAATTCGCCGAATCAGCCGAATCGAATTTTTCATTTCTTCGCTCATCTCTACCTATAGTAGCAGCCTGGCATTGAAACATATCTGCAGGAATATACTGTACCATATAGAGCCATTTCAGTTGTCATATCTGCATAGGCTAATACATTATTATGTCCTACTTTTATCATTTTATGCAACTACATCTATATTATTGTCATCACCGTAAAGCATATGCTCATATATTTGTTTTTATATCCTGTATTGCTTCTTGCAAATTCAAAAGATTGTTTTAAAATATGAATAATTCAAGAGTTACCTTTTTGTCCATATAATTTGTTTGCTTCTCAGTTCATATTTTTATTATTATCAGTGATAACAATGCACATGTTCATGTATTACCAGCAATATGAATTTCATATTTCAAAGTGTTCTTCCTCCTCATATGCAATTTAAAACAAATAAATCACTGCTCCACCTGCAAGCTCTCCAATATCAACTGCTTTTATGTTCAGACCATATTCATTAGTTGAATAGATCCATCCACACCTGCTTTCTCCTTAATTAACTATCTAATCACAGCAGAATAACTGTCACTTGCATCCTGTACTTAGAACAAGAGTATTTAAGGTTGATGCAAGAACATGAAATACACGTAGTGAATGCAAGCAGATTTAAACCAAGACTGGTAAACAAAGAGCGTGGTTATAAAACCCTGGTCAATCCAGGATAGACTGGGATGTTTTGTATATTCACTGGAAATATCCGCTGCATTTATAATTCAGCATTCATGCTGTTAGCAATCATGGGATCACAGCTTAAGGGTCAAGTTGTATTATTTACTTATTAACTTGTGTTAGTCTTTACTTATATGTTTTTTTTTTCATAAATGGTATCTTGCTATACATTGCATTCTTAATTGAAACATCACGTACATATACTTTTTTATTGTGCCTCTTGTCTATTACACTACGTGAGCTTTATTGTACTAAAAATTATCTACTTTTACCAGCTCCAGCAGATTGTACACTTCTGTATTTTACCAGTAAAGGAGTCCCCATCTGTCATTGCATAGTATACCACCAACTGCTTTAGAGGACTGCTCTGTTAACATTAGGCAACCAATGATGAAAGAAACTTGTTCTTTCTCCATACCCTGAAGTGGATGCTATATGATTGACAAGCCTAAGGGAGGACATGTCACAGAGATGTTGGTGTTGATTGACTATACAACTCGTTCGTTTGTCCACTCAGCAGCTTTTCCATGACAGTCTGTCACAATGAATCATATCCATCTTTTAGGGGGCTATTGCTGGTATCTTGGACAGAGAAATACATAGATTTGCAAGGTTGGTGATGTAGGCTTTTGTGCGTAGTCATTATTCTCACAGTCAATTGAAAGAGAAACTCCATTTTTGTTCAGAATGATAGATAGATAGATAGATAGATAGATAGATAGATAGATAGATTGATTAGACAAGCCATGTAATAGTTTATTATTTAATACATCCTTTCCATTTCCATCAGTAGACAGAAAAGACTTTATACAACAGCACTTTGTTGCTTTACAAAAATGAGAACTGTACTGCTCATGCATCCCCCTCATGCATTCACTAAATAAATAAAAATTCACTTTGCAGGGTAAAAATTCACTCAATCACAAAGTGAATTTCCACTTAGCTTAATGAATTAGATGAATCTGTGCTGACTTCCATCATTCATTCATGTGCAACCAAATCTTCTATATATTTTGCACAGAATTTGTTTTTCTTTTAAATGTGAATTTTCAATCATACACTAACCTAGTTGAAAACTCACATTGCAAATGAAAATTCACTATGTAAAGTGGACATGCTCCGGTCATTGTTTTATGTATAGAGGAGACATTTATAAAGGTGGTACAAAATTGATTCACTTTCAGCCCTGGTTTACACTGTTGCGGTGTGGAATTCACCATGTTTTCAGTGCTAATTCCGCACCGCATCAGAATCGCACCCCATTCATGCGAACCACTGCGGGTGTGTATGTTAAGTTAACAACACCCCAAAATCGATCCGCAAAACGCGGTGCGATGTGCAGAATCAGATTGCATAGGTGTGAATACACATGCAATCCGATTCTAGTGCGAACCCAAAAAAGGATCCTGCGTGTTTTTGGTGCAGGTGCGGTGCAATTAGAGCCATACAAAATGTACGGCTCCGATCGCACCGCACACAAATTCGCATGCGATTCGCACAGGAATGCGGTGCGGTTCCTGTGTGAATCACATTCGATATACTGCATTACATGTATGTGAACCCAGGCTGAATGTGAAATACAATACTATAGGTTACCTTTTCTTTTTTTTATCTGTGTTACTTGCAGAAAAACTTGAAGGATAAGTTGACCTTTGGTAACATGTTACAATCTGACCGGCCCCCGCATTCCCTGATGCCTGCTGTGACAGCCAGCAGGGGATCTTCTCCTCCGTCTCGGGGCTCTGGCCATGTCATTCATTCACAGCATTCTGTGAATGGGAAAACAACAAGTCCAAGCAGTCTTTGTTGCTGTCGGCTTGTAGCTTTCAATAAATTACCACGGCACTCCACAGTGAGATATATACTGCAGGTCATGGGGAGACCTGCATGGCACCAGCCATCTGCTAATCGCTGGTGCAATGCTTTAGAGGCCCCACAAACAAAAAATAATAAATACACTTTTTAACCTGCAAAAAAAGTGCATTTATTTATTTTTTTGTTAAAAGGTGAACTTATCCTTTAATACAAATTTTCCCACAAAAATATAAAACAGGTATACCACTGGTGGTCTGGTATTATCCTCCTTATAATTAACACCATAAACAAACAAACTCAATCTACCAACATCCAGCTTGATGCTGATGTAGGTCTCATATACATTGTAGAAAATCTGTATTTAAAGACTCATGGGTCTTAGCCAAAAGGATGTGTAAACATTAAACATTGAAGTGGTATGGTAAAATGACATATTGGGAAAGAGTCAGCTGACAAGCCATGTGAAGACACAATGGGGGTTATTTATCAAAGCTGAAGAGTGCAACATTTGTTGCAACTCTACATAAAAACCAATCAGTTTCAGGTTTGATTGCCAAAGCTTAATTGAACAAGCTGAAGTTAGAAGCTGATTGGCTATCATGCTCTTAGATTGTAAGCTCCAAGGAGCAGGGCCCTTCTAACCCTCTTATATTGAATTGTATTGTTGCTGTATTGTCTCCTGTTATATTGTAAAATGCTGAGCAAACTGTTGGCGCTATATAAATCCTGTATAATAATAATAATACATCAGATTCTGAGTGCACCTGTTTTAGTAAATCTCCCCCAATAAGTATTATTTAATGCCATGATAAACAGTAGCATTCTAATTTGAGGAGCAGCTTTAGACTTTTCAACAAAATACATACCAGTATGAAATTCTTTCCAAATTTGAGGATCCAGGAGGCACACTTACCTTTAGGGAGGAGTCTGATCCTGACTGAGAGGACTGGTTACAGAGATTGAGCTTGTTCCAGAACCCTTGTCAAGTAGAGATAAGCACACTAGAGCTTTACATATAAAATTAAACTTGAATTATGCCTGAAATGACCCATTATCTAAAAAAGACTCCTGTTTTCTGAGATTACTTTGACTTTACTATAGGGGCATTTATTTCTTGACTTAGGATATGAACCCTAAACACTCATTGCCAATGAGAGTGTCTTGCTGATTGATAGGTGGGCTTAGCACCCCACGTGAATAGGGCTTATATCTTGAGTCAGGTAGCTGAGACCTTCATAGCAAAGTGAAAGTAATTGCAGATAAAACAAAAGGAGGATTTTCTCAGATCTTTGGTTTTGTTTCTGAATACATTCTAGTTTTCTCACAATTGTTGCCACTATATGCTTCTTTCTAAATCACACCAATAGAGACCTAATTAAGAGCCTTCAGAAAAGGCCAATTATTAGTATTAACAAAATTGGGAGTTAGATCTCAAACTATATTGTCATAACTGGCTTTGCTACCAGAAAACAGATAAAAAAAAAATAAGTGTAATAGTGAAAAAATATTCAGTTTTACTTAAAGGGTAATATGGCCTGGGCTGTTTACAGCTGTTATTATTATTATTATTATTATTATTATTATTAATAATAATAATAGGAATTATTATTATTATCATTATTATTATTATTATTATTATTATTAATAATAATAATAATAAAAAAAATTAATTACTTAATTTCCCAAAGCAACTTTCCATACCAGTACAGTGTCATCAGACCAATGCAGCTAGGCACAGTGTTCCTGGTCCCTGCCAAATCAGTGCAGCCAGCAACAGAGTTCCTGATTTCATCCACACAAGTCAAAGTGTCATCAGACCAGTGTAAGTCAGCAAGTGTTCCTGATCTTCAGCCACACAAGTTACAGTGACCAGTGTAAGCCACCAGTGTTTGTAATCACCATCACACCAGTACAAGTGATGCCAGATCAGTACAGCCAGCAACAAAATTTCTGTTCATCGCCACACGAGTTACATTATTACCAGACCAGTGTAAGCCAACAATGGTGTTCTGATTGGTGGCTACTGTACATCAGTCTGTACGCCTGTTCTTAGGCAGTACTTTTAGTTTTAACTATAGTGTGGCAACATATCAATTTAAGGTAAACTTTAATTTTCCCAAATATATGAGGTTCTTTCTGAATAATCTGTAATTTTCCCAGAACTGTTGCCAATATACACTCACTGGCCACTTTATTAGGTACACCTGTTCAAATGCTTGGTAACACAAATTGCTAATCAGCCAATGACATGGCAGCAACTTATTGCATTTAGGTATCTAGATGTGGTGAGGATGACTTGCTGAAGTTCAAACCGAGCATCAGAATGGAAGAAAGAGTATTTAAGTGACTTTGAACATGGCATGGTTGTTGGTGCCAGATGGGCTGGTCTGTGTATTTCAAAAACTGCTGATCTGCTGGGGTTTTCACACACAACCATCTCTAGGGTCTACAGAGAATTGTTTGAAAAAGAGAAGATATCCAGTGAGCAGCAGTTGTGTGGACGAAAATGTTGTTGATGTCAGAGGTCAGAGAAAAATGGGCAGAATTGTTCAAGATGATAGAAAGGCAACAGTAGCTCATGTCAATATGGTCAAAAATCTCTGAGGAATGTTTCCAACACCTTGTTGAATCTATGCCATGAAGAATTAAGGCAGTCCTGAAGGCAAAAGAGGGTCCAACCCGATACTAGCAACGTGTACCTAATAAAGTGGCCGGTGAGTGTATAGTTTATGATTTTTCTACAATAACACAGATAGAGACCTAATTAAGATCCTTCATGGACCAAAAAAGGCCAGTAATTGGTGTTATTAAACTTGGGAGCCAGATCTCATACTATACTATCATAAATTACTTTGCAACGAGTCTACTGTATGTACTGAATAGCACATAACCATTATTCAATCCTAATACAGCACATATTCAATCTTATGGTCCATGTATTGTCTACCACATATTCTCTCTGCCAAGATTGTATACAGCTTCTGTAATAATTATCTCCCAAAAAAATCCACCGATGCAGTAACCTGAGACAGACGGCTTACTTCAGCAAGGGGACGGAACAGAGTCAGGCAAGTTGGCCAATATCCACTGTATGTCAGTCAAACCCTGGTCCTATCTTCTTGCCAGATTATGCTTCTCACAATGCATTGGTGGCCTGGGGGTGAATAATGCATGTGATGGCTGCATATGGACTTGGAAGAAGAGTGTCTGCACTGTATAGTCATCATGTTATATTTGCTTTTTGCAAGTAGATTGGTTTCCAAGTGAAAAATAAAACTTGCTAAAACTTTAGGCACTTATTATACTTAGGAAAAATATATTATTTTATTTCCTTAAATATTTAATATCATCTTTCACGTGTATTTTTTTTCCAGCCAGCAATTAGTGATTTGGGCACCATTTCATATTTAACAAGCTAATGTTAACTGCCTTGCTGAAGAAAGCCTTGCAAGGGCGATAGAGAAAAGCATTGCCTGCATTTTACCACTCTGCCCCACTGCTTTAGAAGATGAATATAACTCCTAGATTGTAAGTTCCAAGGAGCAGGGCCCTCCTAACCCTCTTGTATTGAACTGTTTTGTTGCTGTATTGTCTCCCGTTATATTGTAAAGCGCTGAGCAAACTATTGGCACTATATAAATCCTGTATAATATTAATATAGTGCCGCATAGCATAGGCAAAAGCCTAGAAAGAGGAGGACAACCAGAGACAGCCTAGATTAGTTTGCCAAGGAGTGGATTAGCATAAGGAGTACCTAAATGACCTTCCATGGGGTATTTGGGTCATAAAGGTTGAGAACCACTGTCTTATTTTTTTATATTTTTCCTTCTTCATTTTTAGAGACATAAACAGACACTCTGAAGGTTTAGTAAATCCACGTAAGACATGTTTTCTTTATAAATCATAGAACACTGTAAGCCTATCAACGCTGACACATTTGATAATATTTTACCCTAACACAAAATGTATGCACTTAGCATCATCATTATATTGATGTAATTCAATAATGTTTTTGTGTTTTAAAACATGATCCAAATATCTCTCTGTTTATTATGGGGACCTGTAAGCCAAATCATAGCTGTCTGATATTTTGAGATTCTGCCAAAAATAATTCATTTCAGAATGTATAGAAACCTGCTTATATTCCAGTTTCAGTCCAATTACAATTTTACAAGATTATCTACACATTATTGAATGTAACCTCATTTCCTTTCATTTCTGGATAAAGTAATGATACTAATTTAAAATACACCGCTCTATATCTATAATTACTTGTGATTTCCCAATGACTAGTTCTCATTTTCTCTTTTGTGAATATCATTTGCTAAAATTTGACCAGTGCAATTGTATAGAACTCAACTGACTTGCATGTATTAAAGTTGAATTATGTAATACCTATGACATGATACCTAGCAGAGTATTGTACATTATTGCTACTAGGTAGATGCTAATTTTAGATGGCAAGCCTGTAGGTGAATCACTCATTCTGTGCATTTTTTATCATTAGACAGTCTTTACTAATGTATTTATGGACATCAGAGTTTCAGCATCAACTTAGGGGCCCACTTCCAAAAAATGGCATTTACCCAGAAGTCAGTTCTCTTTTCAGAAACACTTATCTGCATGGGTTTATAAGGGAGCATTGCTTAATAATAATGTCATTGTAGTTAGTACTCCATTGAAGACATTTCTGTTACAGCTGCAAAGTAAAGCAAAAAGAAAGCGCACCAACCTTGCGCATTACCTCAATAAACTGTGATTTTATTAAAATGAGATATATACTCACAATTAAAGAAGTAAAACAAGCGTATAAGATCACTCAAAGGAACATTGTAGTGCAAAACTAGTGCAAGTCACATCAAGAGGGGAGACTTTCAAAGTCCCACTATGAGTCACATCTGACCAGAGCTACCAGGCTCAGTAGACTAAAAGTACCATCCACTAGTATTAACAGTCACAGGAGTTCATCTACAGTCCAGCCATGTAAAAATGCATATACCTCAATGTACTTTCTTAATTTTGATAGGATTATTTGCATGTTTCACAGGTGGCATTTCCTGAAGTCTCCTGACCTGTACTTACTACTCTAGTGAAGTCCTTTAGATGTTTTTTATAAACAATTCGATGGTCAATTCACCCATCATTCACCCAATATGATTTTAGAACTACACTCCAGCTATTTATAAAGCAAAATTATTAGAAGTTCACTAAACAATCATCCAAAATTACATTTCCTGACATTTGTCAACATCTGTTCTTCAACATGTGAAGATCTTTACCAGGGCTGCTGATAGAAATCACAGGGCCCCATACAGCCAACCTGAGAGGGTCGTCCCCCCCCAAAAAAAAACCCACAGTTTACTATGCTTCAGTTATGAATGAGCACAGTGAGTGATTGGTACCAATCACTTATTGTGTTAATTCAGGAAAGGAAGGGGATGGTAAATGTGACATTTTTGCCAGACCTTTCCCCCACTCTCCATCCTGAACGATCCTATTATGTGATTGCAGCTGCCAGTGGGAAGGAGAGGAGGGCACACAGGGGGAAATATATGGTTCACAGGGAGGGTGATGGGTGCGGAAGAGGGCAATTACTTGAACTGATCCTGTATATGGTTCTTTCTGCAGCAGCTGAAAATCAGCGGGAGGGAGAGGAGAAGAAGCTGCTGGACAGAGAGCCATATAGGGGATCAGTTCTAGTAATTGCACCCCCCTGCTGTGGCAATCACCCTCCCTGCCCACATCCAATTCACCCAGCTGCCTGCCCCCCCCCCCCCGCTGGCCTGGGCTCCATACAGGAGGCCTGGTGGTACCCCCTTATCCACGGCCCTGATCTTTACTATTACATTCACCCAATTTAAAAGAAAGGTGAATGTAATCCTCTTTACACATTCACCTGATATTGCCATAACCGGATTGTAAATAAAATGTGCCTGGGTGAGCTATGGAATCAATATATTTTCTACTGAATGCAATGCTTGTCTATGAAAAATATTGAACCTATATTTTTATAACACAGTTGCAGCTCTTCTGAGGTCTCTGTCTTTTTGAAACTATTATATTTTATAAAAATGTAAAAAAAAATGCATGACTGGTATCATACATGTATTAAATGTGAATAAATAAAACATACAAAGCTTGTAAAAAAAACTTTAATAATGTAAATTTTACTAATTTTTACTTAGCACGTTCCAGCACTATCCACATTTTTGTGGCAGGAACGAGAAGGTGTATTTTGAGCTTTCTGTGACATTATTTGTTGCCCACTTTAGCACTAATACAAATATGAGTACCCCCCCTCCCATTGTTTTTTTTTTCTTTTTTAGCCACTTACCCTCCAGAGGATTTACCCCCCTTCCTGACCAGGCCATTTTTTGCCATACTGCACTGTGTTGCTTTAACTGACAATTGCGTGGTCATGCAACGCTGCACCCAAATGAAATGTATGTCATTTTTTCCCACAAATGGAGCTTTCTTTTGGTGGTATTTGATTGCCTGTGCGTTTTTTATTTTTTGCGCTATAAACAAAAAAAGACTGCCAATTCTGAAAAAAAAAATATTTTTTACTTTTTGCTATAAAACATATCCAGTATAAAACATTTAAAAAATCAAATTTCGGCATAAATTTGGGGCAAAATGTATTCTGCTATACGTCTTTGCTAAAAAAAAATCCCAGTTCCGTGTAAATTAATTGGTTTACGTGAAAGTTATAGCATCTACAAATGGCGGTATATATACTGAATTTTTTTTTTTATATTAGTAATGGCGTTGATCAGCGACTTATAGCGGGACTGTGGGACTGCGGGACTGTGGGACTGCGGTGGGCATTCTGACACTGGGGGGAACTAACTGTCACTGTCATCCCCAGCGACACTAATACAGTGATCAGTGCTATAAAAAGCACTGACACTGTACTAATGACACTGGGCAGGAAAGGGTTAACATCTGGGGAGATCAAAGGGTTAACTGTGTGCTTTGTGTGTTTTACTGTGTACTGTGTGTGTTTTAATGTGTAAGCACGCTGCTTTGTATTGCTCTGCTATGCAGAGCAATACAAAGCAGCATGCTGTAGCTGACAGGAGAAAGATCTGTATTGTTTACATACAGACCCTCCCCTGTTAGTGATACTTGCCGATCGCAGGGTGCCAGCGGGGAATTACCAGCCGGGACCCGGTGATCGACAGCTGAAGCCAACAATCGTGGCCCCCTATCTGGAAATACAAAATCACGTCTATGTATACCTGATTTTGCACAGCCCTGCCGCCCTGTAGCAGTAATTCTGCTATAGGGTGGTCGGGAAGCAGTCAATAAAGAAAAAAGACTGTTGGTCCACTCCCTCCCCACCCCTAGGTGCTGAAAAAAATGTAAGGACAGAGCCCCAGACAGTAAGCTGGCTTTATCTTGAAATAAAAATCAGTGTATAATTTGAGACATAATTGTCACCAGGAGCAGGACACCACCTCTAGCTGAGGCCCTCTGCTCCCTGCTCACCACTATCACTTGTAAACACAGAGGTCCAGCTTCTGTGTTTAGAAGTGACAGCTTGTCTCACAGTGGCTCCCACAAATCTGATCTCCAGAATGAAGAGCTAACGCTGAAACCATAATAGGTAATCTGGGTATCTAACATCATGGTGATAACTCATGATTAAATAATAGTGTTAATTTCCAGCTCTTCTTTGAGCCCTTTCGGTGACAATGTGTTGAGGGTAAAAATCCAAAATGTTCCCAATTGGTTCCCCATGATTTGACAGCTCATTTATACCCTTCTGCATCAGGGGCGGGCCTGCTTGCCAAAGGAGGCAGAGCTTCTGAAACGTGTTGCGGCCCACCCTCTCGCCATTCAGGGCACCTGTGACATCTCCCAATCACCCAGTGGAAATGCACAGAGAGACGCCGTTGAGTCCATTGCAGTGGGTCTCTCCCCATGCCATGCAGTAATCATCGGCTCCACCATCTTAGGGACCCTTGGCTCCACTGTTCCTGCACTCTGCACGAATTCCGGATACTGATTGTGGGGGATTTATATGTAAGTGCTATTGTAATAAAGTCTCTAGGTTTTAACCCATACTGATCTGGCGCCCTGCTTGTTCTTTTTGCATGAGAGAGGCAGAGCTGCCTACAGTGTTTGGGGAGGTACTAGAGTTGACTGGGTGCTTCCACTTAATACAGGAACAAAAGTAAGACACGTTGAATACGGTGGGCTTTTAAGGAGGGGAAGAAGATGAGGGCAGTGGAGGGAGGTTATGTGCAGAGATCAGAAATGAGAAGGGGTGAAAGTGAGATGTGGACAGGAGATACAGAGGTTAGCTGCTGAGGAAGAGGGCTGAAATCAGCACTCTGTATGTAGTGTACTCTTAGTATTTAATGCCCCTTTAAGACCCTCCCACTGTTAGTAAAATTCAGCCACACCCAAAAATTCTGCGCTTTGTACATAGTGAACCCCTAAACTCTGCAAGTAGCACACCCCTGAACTCTGCACTCTTTGTGTAGCGCACCCCTGAACTCTATGTGTAGCACACCTTTGAATCCTGCGCTCTATGTGTTGCGCACTCAGTTTGTAATGCACTCCTGGTACTTAATGCCCCTTTAAGACCCTCCCACTGTTAGTAAAATTCGGCCACACCTTCTATTTGATGTGGTTTTGCATTCGTGTGTATGTGGGAGGGGGGGCAGTTGTGGGGCATGGTTGGGGTTCCTGCTCCTAAGAAAAAAAGCCCTGACTGTCACAAATATTGTTCTATACCTGGACAGCTCAAGATGGATGTGTACCCCGGGCTGGAGGTGGCCCAATATATACTTTACTAGTCTGCCCTGCTCAAGTGTCATGTCATATAGGGACTTCGGTGCAGCAGGGATTTGTGACTGAGAAGCTGATTCTTAAAACAAATAAAACCTGGAACCAGGGGCGGACTGACCATTTGGAAACTCAGGCACTGCCCGAGGGCCCAGGGTCAGTAGGGGGCCCCATGAGATGCCCTTGGTACCTTTTTCATAGGCTTTTTTGAGTTTGGGCAAGGACACAGGGGCCCCATGATCCCCTATTGCCCGGGGGCCCCATGAGTTGTCAGTCCGTCCCTGCCTGGAACCTACAGTAGATGCTTTGAAACAATGCAGTGAGGTGGTGTGAAAATGCTGCTCTTGTATACACTGTCAGCAACTACTTTAAACTGTCATAACTTCACGCTCAGCATTGTAAAAACAAAAGTGAAAATAATATATTTTATTCAAAACAGCTGGGAAAGCAGCTTACAAATTAACTAAATATGAAACATCACATAAAGCAAAAACAATTTCTGTGCTATCCCTTTATTGTAAAAGAAGCCAATATTTCAGTGGTTCTTTATAAAGCACATATAACTGCATGCAACTATCATTAAATAAAAGTGAAAAAGTCCACAACTATCCAAAGTCAAAGAATCTTCACACTTATCTCCTTCAGTAATTAAATCGCCACCACCATAATCCAAAAGCCCATTACCAAATGGATAGGACCCCTTATTACAAGAGGTGATAAGAACTTGTAAAACTTTGAGTCAGCTCCTGGATGGTGACAGCCAACCTCTATACCAGACTACCACTGGTTCATAAAACAGCTCAATACATATGCCACAAGATGAATCATATAAAGAAAGTTAGGTAAATCTGCATGGTGTAAATCCACAATAAACAATATTGCTTGCACAAATATGCAGACATATCCAGCTAAAAATCTAAAAATCAGATAAAATCACACTGCGCACTCTAGCAGACGTGATAACTTCAGCTCTTAGGTTCCGTCCCACGCATTTCATCACAAGACGATGTTGTCAGAGGCTGGGACCTAGAAACAGCCGACATCAGGTGGAGGTTAATTACTGTCAGGGCAGGGGCTGTGGAACGGACAGGCAGGCCTAGTGGCAGAGTAACGCACTGACTGACAACAACCACCACCCACAGACCGAAGTCCCTCAGGGTGCGGATTCTAAGTCCCAGGCTGCCCTTCACCAGAGCCCCTGATGGTGGGGATGGACTTGACGCAGCCAGGAACCAGGTCGCGGCCCCCGAGACACCCCGGCTGCGGTAATGGCCACCGCCAATGGCGTGTAGCTGGTAGGAATGACAATAGCGTAGTCAGGCAGGCCGGGTCGACAACAACGGGACAAAACGGTACAGAACAGTGGACAAGAATCACAGGTCACAGGCTGGGTTCAGCAACGGAAGGTCAGATCAAAGGAAAACACAGAGAATGGTCTAGTCACAAGCCGAGTAGATTCCAGGAGAGTCACGAGAGTATGAACAGAGCTGTAGCAACAGAAAGACACAAGACACAAGTGCAAAGGACATGTGCGGATCACAGGCTTATATGTAATGAGCCACACCCCTCTGGGGGATGGACCTTAGAGGCCTGAAGGCATAAAAGACTCCCACCATGCTCTGCAGAAACCCAAGATGGATGCCAGCACATGAAGCAGCACAATCTCTGGGAAAAGGTAGGACCTTGACAATTACTGGAAACTGCAGGCTGCTTGGAGACACCCGTGGTGGACACTGGATCTACAAAGCTCTGCCCAGGGAACCACAGTGCCACCAGCAGGTGATCCAGGTCCTGACAAAAGGATGAAACAGGGTGAAACCCTTTCCTCCCCTCACCCTCTCACTCTCCAATATACACAACATTTTGATACATACAGGAATTAGTAAGAGTTTACATTTACTTTAAGAAACCTGCTAGTGCCAACAAGCCCTACACTAATCTTTCACTATGTACTTTCTTATTATCAGCAGCACTTCCTATGATTTCCCTATAACAGCCAAACCACATTGTCAGTATAGCTGCCCCTTTTATAGTTAAGGAGCTGGCTTATTCAAAGCTCTCTTATTGGCCCTTCTATGCCAGCTGGCTTACGTTTAAAGGTCTGGCAGTGCATTGTGGTTATTTTGGCAATTTCCTGCATTAGTTCACCAGGTTTATGAACCATGAACATGCAGGGTTCACCTTGAACCTGCTCTAGATCCAAACCCAAACCTCATTTCTATTCACACCATGCTGAGGTTCAGAAACAGTTAAAGTGTACACTATTGTATAGACATATGCGGTATGTTTTACATTTTAATGCTGGAATACTGTCTTTTTCATGTTATGTACATAATGAACAGAAAAAAAAATAAAATACAAATAGTATATTTTTTCTGAGATCCAATCACCTTCATGGATCTCAGCTTTGTACGGCACATGCTTTCTAGCCTGTGTGTAGAAAACTTGCTGTTAAGACTAAACATAAAAAGCGGCAGTTGGAATATAAACAGATTTGCTGAAAACATAACTTTGGCAAGCAGAGTATTCTCATCACTTAGCCACGCTCATAACAACACACAAAGGACTACTCTGTAGCCAGGGGTAATAGCTAGGCCAATAAACTGGCATTTACACTTAGGAAGATGAATTACCCTATTAAATACTGAGACATTGCTAAGAATATTTGTACAAACCTTTTAACTGGCAACAATTGCAGATTATGTGTACTATTATTTTCTTGCCGTTAGAGATTCTTACTGTAACAATGGTGCAGGTTTTATCTTCAGTGTCCATAGTGATCTAAACAGAACAATGGAACAATTGTAATCATCTCTGCCATACCTACCATTATAAAATGCACATGTAACTTGATAACCCCTTCTAGGTTTCAGCAGCTGAGCAATACAATAGATACAAAATGGCAGCATCTACAACAATGTGGTTTGAAACCTTCAGTTTTAGCCACACTAACCCCACACATTTCCCTGTCTGAGGGTTTCTGCAAGCAGCCTAATTCTGGCTCATTTAGAACACTATCCACAATGATCAAGTGAGTATTAAAGTGTAGGTCAAACCAAAAGCTTTTTATCTAGTTTTGGATAGTGTTGGGAAGGATTAAACTCCCATCAGGTTTGATCAGTTATCCGGGGGTCCTTTAGAAGTATTAAAGCTGGCCATACACAGATCAACTTTCAGCTGATCCAGCCAAAATTCATTCTGTAAGTGGCTCTGTTGTGACCACCCATCTCAGCGAAAGTTGATTTTTTTCAATCAACTTATGTTATAGGAGTCAGTTGGAAAATTCTCTGTTGAACACGGGTGCTGGCTGTCGGAATACATAGCTAATACTGTAGATTCATCCATCCATGCTGAAATCTTAAAACGGAATGAAACGGAACTAGTAAACAGCTGTGAGTAGGCAGCTTTTTATTTCAGAACAAACAGGTTATGTCTCTTCTACAATAATAAACAATTACACTATATTGCCAAAAGTATTGGGACACCCCTCCAAATCATTGGATTCAGGTGTTCCAATCACCTCCATGGCCACAGATGTATAAAATCATGCACCTAGGCATACAGATTGCTTCTACAAACATTTGTGAAAGAATGGATCACTCTCAGGAGCTCAGTGAATTCTGAAGCGCACAGTGCACAAGAATCGCCAACTGTCTGCAGAGTCAATAGCTAAAGACATCCAAACTTCATGTGACCTTCAGATTAGCACAACACCAGTGGATAGAGAGCTTCATGGAATGGATTTCCATGGCCGAGCAGCTGCATCCAAGCTTTACATCACCAAGTGCAAATGCAAAGCGTCGGATGCAGTGGTGTAAAGCACGCCGCCACTGGACTCTAGAGAAGCGGAGACGTGTTCTCTGGAGTTAAGAATTATGCTTCTCTGTCTGGCAATCTGACGGACGTGTCTGGATTTGGTGGTTGCCAGAGCACAGTACGTGCCTGACTGCATTGTGCCAAGTGTAATGTTTGGTGGAGGGGGTATTATGGTGTGGGGTTGTTTTTCAGGGGTTGGGCTTGGCCCCTTAGTTCCAGTGAAGGGAACTTTTAAGGCGTCAGCATACCAAGACATTTTGCACAATTTCATGCTCCCAACTTTGTGGGAACAGTTTGGGGATGGCCCCTTCCTGTTCCAACATGACTGTACACTAGTGCACAAAGCAAGGTCCATAAAGACATGGATGAGCGCGTTTGGGGTGGAGGAACTTGACTGGCCTGCACAGAGTCCTGACCTCAACCCAATAGAACACCTTTGGGATGAATTAGAGCGGAGATTGCAAGCCAGGCCTTCTCATCCAACATCAGTGCCTGACCTCACAAATTCCCTTCTGGAAGAATGGTCAAACATTCCCATAGACACACTCCTAAACCTTGTGGACAGCCTTCCCAGAAGAGTTGAAGCTGTTATAGCTGCAAAGAGTGGGCCAATTTAATATTAAACCCTATGGACTAAGACTGGGATGCCATTAAAGTTCATGTGCGTGTAGAGGCAGGCAATATAGTGTATCTGCCTACTTAGACCTCATGCACACAGGACGTTAAAAAAAAACTTTCCTGGAAGCTGTCCTGGCAGCAGAGCTTTTGCAGAAAAAACGCCTGAGGCTTGTAAAAGTATCTAGCACTTTTACAAGTGTGTAGCCACGTTTCAAAGCGTTAAGCGCTTGGGTGTTCATTCATTTCATTGGCCAGAATGATAATTTATTCTGGTCATTGAAATGAATTAACACTCAAACGCTAAACGTGACTAGCATTTAGACGTGCCAAGCCTTTTTTTGGCCAAAACACTACTGCTCCTGGAAGCATTGGCCCTGGGGTTTTTTTCCCTGCTGGTAAACACTGCTGCTACTAAGTGCTTCTAAAAGTCTATGTGTGCATGGACACAAAAAATAACATGGAGGGCCGTTTGGAAGCAGTAAAAAAAAATGCCTGACGCCCCTAAAAATGGGTGCAAAAACGCTCTGTGTACATGAGGCCTTATAGTCTTCTCTTGCATACACACTGAGCTGAGCATGTGCAGCTCAGTATGCATTTCTGGTGCACTCCAACTGAGCAGAAATGACAGACTCCTGCATGCATGTAGGAGGTGACATCATTCCCCCACTGGCCAATCAAAAGGCCAAAATCCCATTGCCCAGGGAAAAGACGACTGCAGCCAGTGAGGTATTTCACCATTGTATTGTTGGAATGAGCAAATGAGTATTTCTTTGAATTTAGGGCAGCTTTAGGGCTTTTTCACACTAGGAACTGCATGTGCATTGCACAGGAATACTGTGTGGTTCCTGTGCAATTGACACGTAGTTCTATGTAGTGAAATTTCAGCCCTATTGATTACTTTTTGAAATGCATGGCAACCAGATCACATGGTACTTTTGTACCATGCGATCTGGTGTGGACCGTTGTTGGCACATGAGTGTCATCAACTTTGCACTGATATCCGCAGCAGATCGCAAGTGCAGTCCAATTGGAATGAAGTACAGGAAGTTGCATAGGAATGCGGCTTTCCAGCACTACATTCTAGTGTGAAAGGTCCCTTAACCCCTTGGCGCCGGTACCTCCAGGCCCTTTAAGGGTTCCAGAAGCCGGGAGGCGGGGCGGGGTTTTAAGGTCATGTGACTGCCGTGTTTTGCTGTCATGGTGGTCACATGATCGGGAAAGGTCCCCATCAAAAGAGGAGATTGGGACCTTTCCGTGAGTACTGAACATGTGTGCTGGGAGCGCACAGGGTGCACGCTTTCAGCACATATGTTTTTTTTTTAATAGAACGCAAATGTGCGGCCACTCGGCATCTAGGCCCAGACACCAGGAGGCCGCACATTTGCGTTCGGCCGGCGCCAAGAGGTTAATGTGCTTGGCCAGCTTTAGTCTACTGCTTTGGAACCTGTGCATGGAAATCTGTTCCTATTACACCTCTGGATTGCTGATGCATAAATTCAAATTATTTTTTGCCTCCTCTTTGCATTCCTCTATTTTTACGCATTTATCTCTCCGCACAATCCAATCCAACAATCATGTTCTGTTGCACACACTACCAATGCTTTGGCAAACAGTCAGTGGTGGTATGTCATGTCCCCAAGTAGTAGTATTGTGAGAACTATCATACCCCTGGTAAATAAAAGCAGAAAAATTATTTGTATGAAAGCACTATACTTATAATAATTACAATTTTAACTCAAAGGGGTATTTACTGAAAGTTATGATACATCTAATTATATACAATATCATAAAAATAATGGCATTAAAAAATGAACTTTTTTTCTCATAAGGCATTTGTCAGAAAAAAAAGTATTTTGTACTGTTATAAATAATAATTTAATCAAAACAAGATGCCAAAAGGATTATTCCCATACTGTTAAAAAGTGTAATGTGGGAAACTGAATCTGCTGTACTAGAGGAAAGTACGTGATAACACAAAGATGCAGTTTCCTTTTATTTCAACTGTGATGAGAACACAGACATTTCAAAATCTGCTTTTCTTAACAGTTTCAAGTCAAAGCATCTTGTATGCTAATATGTTCCAGGATCTGATTAAAAACAGAAAACAGACGTTTATATTGCAGAGGTCCCTAGGGAACTCCTCTGGCTCCCTTCTCGAATGGAAAGAAATGAAAATGTATCCTTTTCTGTTTCAAGGTCATCCATGTGCATTTCTTCTATCTTATCTTCCTCCTCTGCTGTCTCGTTTTTCAGATCATGTCTTCTTTCTCTCGCTCTCTCCGCTATCACAGGCGTAGTGGCACTTAGCCGCCTATAGCATGGCATCCTGAAATTGCTAGTAACTTCAATCCAGTTTGGGGACAAGTCATTTATTACTTGTACAGGAGTTGATAAAAGCCAGAGGATGTATTTTAAGTTCCAAGTTCTTTTGATCTGAAAGTAAGCCTGCCTCCTAACAAAACATGCCTAAACTGTGTTAGTTGTTCATCTCAATACAACATGAATAATTTACATCACCTACATGCTGCTTAAAGGAGCACTCCAGGCAGAACACACAAAATAATTATTAAGTGAAAAGTTATTACAGCTGAACTCCAACTTGCCTCCAAGCAAGCAGCAAAGTACACAGTTTAAATACCTTTATGAGAATTTCTTTAAAGCTGAACTTAAGCATAAGCAAATATTTTCTAAATGTGTATTCTTATTGAATCTTGTGTGCTTTCTGTATTTCTTCGAGATCTGTGCAATATCCTTGCTGAAACATTGCCTCTGTACAGGATCGTCCTGTTATAAAGACCGGTCACTGCTGCTCTCTCTCCTTGTGCAGGGTGACTGGTCTTGTCTCCACCTCCTCCTGTTGTTTTCTGCAGGCAGCCTGTAGAGGGTGGAGCCTACTGAGACCCTCCCACAACTCTGCTGTCTACACAGGCTTTGTACACACAGTGATGTTGTCACTGTCACTTTTACAAGATAATATTGTCATTTGGTGTGCACAGAGTGGATTTAAATAATCTGTGGCAGTTGAGGAATGTATTTAAATGAGCTTAGCTTTTCCTAACCAAGGATTTGTAATTCTCTATGGCCTGCCTTTTCATCCATCCAGCTCAGGGGCGCCCTACCTGATGTAGAGCAAATGATCTGCACCCAGTTGATAGGGCCTCCACTGTCGGAACTGATGTGTAGGCAGCTGGGCAGGATCCTAATAGCATGCAGCTTCTCCAGAAGACCTAGCTTCTGTGGGGAGCAGTGTAGTTCCAGTGGGGTGGCCCTTTTGTATTGGATTCCTCCAACTCTTCATGTGTTACCAGAGTCACCCTAGACTTCAATGTAAAGGAAAGTTCTTTATGAGGAGAATCCTAAAAAGCTGTGTTTTGTACTGTTTTAATGAAGTAGTGATTCTCAGCTAGACTCTCAGTTGCTATAGGGTCTTGTAGAGACTATACTATACAGCCACGACTGACAACTCATGGGGCCCCCGGGCAATAAGGGATCATGGTGCCCCTGTGTCCTTGCCCAATCTCAAAAAAGCCTATGAAAAAGGTACCAGGAGAATCTCAAGGGGCCCCCTACTGACCCCGGGCCCTCGGGCAGTGCACGAGTTTCCAAATGGTCAGCCCCTGCAGCCACATTACCCTAATTGTGTCACAGATAATTCATGTTGTGCAGCTTTCATAATCTGCTTTGTGTTATTCTGTAGTCTATGCATGCTCTTTGCCAAGCAGGCTCTTTTGTTCAATACTGATTCTGACTTTGTATCTGTTTAGTCAACTGCAAAGTACAATTATTTTCTGTCTCATCATTAGCCATCCTCTTACACTATCTTGACTGGAATACTTGAAAGTAAACCGTTGTTTTACCCACACAGAGCAAAGCAACATGTTTGTATTACCACTCTTCATTATCCACAGAGACTCTGTTCAGCTTTGAGAGCCAAAGGAAGCACCAGGTTCTTTTAGTTATGGAGGATGTGCCATGTGACAAAGCTAGGCCATTCAGCACTGTCTCAATGGAAGTCCATAGTCCTGTAAAGCTTCCAGATTGCTTTGCATTCACTCCCAGCAGCTGAACGGACCAGCAGGGGAGTATAAAAAAAAAGATAAGCAAACCTGTTTTTTACCCTGCGTGGAGAAAGCACATATTCACTTTAAAGATAATCTACGTAGCAAAGACCCCTGAAGGGCCCTACAGATTTGTCCCAGGTCCTCTTCCCGAATTGGTGTAAAGAACAGCCAGGCACATGGCAGCACGGACACACTCACAACTCGATAACCAGGCAGGGTATGTCTTTTTAAGATTTATGCTCATTGAATTTGGTTGAGGTGCAGGGTAGGCTTTAGGACTCTCAAATGTAGTGCACTCTTTGCCTTGACTGCATTCTTCAGTGCAGTTCCCCTCTTGGAAGGCAATATAGAGTTGCCACCTGCATGGGATTGACCCGCACAGTGTGGGTTTTGACACTTTGACACTTTCTGTTCACCTGAAATTCGGACACAACATACCTTCACTCTTCCCAGCCTGTAAGCTAAATCTGTCCTGGGGATGCAGCCAGCCAGCGAGGGAAATCCTCACTCCCTACTGCCTGCCTCCTGTCCTGTGTCCTCTCTGGCCTTCTCCCCTGTGACAACAGTGGCACCCCCCCCCCCCAGGTCTCCTAACAACCAGTGACACTTTAGCCTGGCCATTGTTCACACACATGGGATTTTCTGCCCTAGGGCGGCTCCGCCTCCCATCTTCGAAGGGCTTTCTGTTCTTGGAGAGTTATCCAGTCTCTCCTTTTAGACCCCAGATGAAATCTTCTCTTCACCCAGCTGCCTGAGGGAATCCCTGGACAAGGGGACACAGAAGCTGCCACCTTAGATGAAAGCAGTCCCAGATAGGGGTTAGCCAGGTTTCCCACCTGAATGCCTTTTCCCTTTATCTGGCCCAGGGGGTGTGGGGTTACTCACTCAGTCTCTCCGACAAGCTTGTGGGTTAGTGGCTGTCTTCAGGCCTTATGCTAGGCTGGCTCCTTTTCTGCTTCCCAGGTTGTCCTCTCTCAGGGGAAAATGAGGTTGAGAGATCCTCCTTTCCAGCTCCTCTGCCTGTCGGTAGGCCCCTCTCCTGGACCCCCAGGCTACAAGCTCCATCATGCTTGCTGCATCTTCCACCCGAACTCTCCTGTTGCTGAGCAGGCTTGGTCACTCTCAAGGGTTGTCCTGACCCCATGCCAAGCCTCCTGCTTGGGGATTGGTCAGGATCCTTTGAAAGTGCAGACCAGCCACTCTTGGGGTGAAGAGTGGCTGGTCTGCACTTTCAAAGGATCCTGACCAATCCCCATCCACTGAATGCTAGAGATTTCTCCAAGTCTCTAGATCAGGGGGAAGTTCCAGAGAGCTAGTCTGCAGAGCCTCTCAGCCCTAACCAAATTTTGACCCCCTCTGACTATTCCTCCAGGCTACTACTCAACTTCTAACTAAAAATAATCATCTAGCTCCCCCTAGCTACCTAGGAGGGTGCTACATATATACCGGCAGTATTTCAAACCCAAAATAGGGGGTTATTTACTAAAACTGGAGAGTTTTTCATTTTGGATAGAGTAAGGGAGGGTTATAACCCCTGTCAACATATTTTTTGTCATCTACGTCCCATTGGGGAGAATTTCCTGTCCCATAGCCAAGCAGGAGCTGAGAGGAAATCACCACAAATTAAGGGAATTCCCCCCAAGGTCACCAAAACTAGTGTTCCTACTGGAAGATTTCCCTGCTAATACTAATCTGGGGACAAACCAAAAAATAGAGATGGTTAATTCACAAACATAACAATTGACAGGGGTTCTAATCCATCTCCACTCTGTTCAAAACTGTACAAGCTGAAGTTAAATTGGTTACCATGCACAGCTGCACAAAATTCTGATTGCTCCAGTTTTAGGAAAGACAGCAAATAATTTGGAAAGTTGTGATTAACTCCATATGATTAGAAATGGTATTTAATCACAAAATGTATGCATAGTGCATACTACAAAAAGAAAAATTGCTGCTTGTCGCTAAAGTGTTCAGGTTTGGCTTGAAGAAAAGGTGGCAACCCTAAGGCATAAGCAAAACAAGCAACTCAGAAACTCCAAGAACAGGAAATGTCCCAATTCATTAACACTGGAACAGATGTTCAAAGGGTTAGGGCAGTGAATATTCACTAGGATCCTACACTCACATACTTGGATGCCTCTGTCCAGTATTGGCCAGACACTTCTGTGAACTCCCTGGCAAAATCCTCAGTGAACCCACTTTGATGTGGCTCCAGCTCCTCTCAAAACATAGGACCCCCAGCTCCCACTGAGCTGGGAGCTTGATGAACTCCTGCAGATTTGGCCCAGAAGGACAGCGACCCTTATGGCTGGGGTCTTCTCCTCCTAGACAAGAACCCTGTTGCTCCAGGCACAGACTATTTATGCAATCCTCAGCCACCTACTGGGAATATCTCCCCAGGGATCGGCGAAGACCACATGAATATTCCCAGGGTCTGCTTCTTTCAACCCACTACAGTCTAGAATCCACTAGAAGGCAGGAGGACGCAGTTGAGCCAGCAGCCAGTGGGACCCAGAACAGCCAAAAAAAAAATAATATTCACACACTGTGTTATGTGCCTGGATTTGAGCTTGGGTTCTTCCGCCTCTGTGCTGCGACTCTGTTCACTCTGCCACTAGGGAATCTGAGTCTCTGCAGCATCTACCCTGCTTAGTACATCGGCTCCTGGGGCTCTCTAGCTCCACCTGCCTTCCAGCTGCAGTCAATCCACAATCAGCTCAACTTAAATTATGGAACTTCCTGTACACTGTGCCCGTTTGTTGGATCTGTTTCTGTGGATGTCTGTTTTGCAGCTGAACTGCTGAACTTCTGGATTTTTTAACTTTGCCTGATTCCTGGACTACTCTGTTGTCTGATGACTCTGCATTCCTTTGTCTGTCTTCAACCAGGCTTTTGAACTCTGATTTTGCACCTTGCTGTCAAGACTTGTTGCTGACCTGGCCTGTCTGACTATGCTGATGCCTCAACCCTCAGCCAAAGCTCCACCTTGGATTAAACCCTACCACAGGTACCTTACACACTGCTCCAATGATTACAGAGGAGCTAAAGAAATAAATTTACCTGAACCTCTCTAGCAACCTTGTGACAGGCCAAACCGGGACAGGGGCTTTTGGAGGGGACTGCAGGCTAGCCTATTGCCTACTGACCTTGGGCCCTGGCATCTGAGGGGGCTCTATTCTTTGGGATGTGTATGCCTGGGGGGTCTTTTACTTTGTATTCAAGCTCATGTGTCCCTGGAACATACATACTCTGAGAACTGGAGGACCAGAATACAGATTTGGCGCCTCTGTGCCCAAACCAGCATTGACTGCATCAACCCCTCATCCCAGACTCAGAAACTCTAAGTAGATGTTAATATAATCAGCGCAAAACAACTTTTTGCTGAGGTCTCTTTCTGTAATCTATTTATAAAGGTGTGATGTGTTTACCATTGTGTATTTGTCCCATTGTTAATTTAGTTAATTGAGTCGCCTATTGTTTCTGTCTGTTGGCTAGTGCTCCTGGAGGTTCCTACAAGATGGGATTAGGCTGGTGTCAGCTTTACCTCATTATTTAATCAGTGTGGATGTTTATCCCAATGTGTAATATTTTTTTTTATTGTTCATGTGAGGACTGCCCCTATTTCCAAAGTGTATAAAAACCTGTATTTCTGTTCATAAAAGTAGTTAAAGTTGCACCTAAGCTAGTGTCATCTAGTCCTTGGGTGTAATGCCCAGCTATAATACCTAGGTCCTGTGTCCCAGCAGCGAAGAAGCAGTTCTCTGATGGAAGCACTCAAGCTGGTTGCCAGGCGGTCCATCACAAACTTATTCTAGGAAGGTGCTACAGTACATCTATTAACTGCACAAAAGATATAGAGTATAGTTTTTTAAAGTTTGTATCATATAGATAAAACTAATCAAGAACCTGTGACCACATGTCATGTACCTGATTGGAGTCTAAAATGACGAGGTCGGCCTCACTTGTGTCACTAGCCCTGACCCCACAGGAAGTGGAACAGAGGGTGTCTAGGGACCAGGGGGACCAGAGCGCCAGCAGATGTTGTTTGCAGCTCTTGTAGCTGGAGACTTTGGAAGACTGATGAACCTCTGATTCAGGAGCAGTAGTGATATGCAGAGCTGGTATGATAGGTCCCCAGGTGTGCACCAGAGCAAGGCAGGAAGCAGGGATGGGAGACAGGAGCAATGTCAGAGGAATAGCCAGGGTCATCAACGGGTGGACAGCGAGGTACCAAATCATAAGCAAGCCAAAGTCAGGAGCAGAGCCGAAGTCAGGAACAAGTATCAAGCAGGAGAGTAATCAGAGTCAGGTCAGGAACAAGCCGGGTCAGCAACAAGGAAATCACACAGGAACGAGCAGGAAACGGGGAACAGCTGAAGACCAGTCAGCACTCAGCACAGCAGAATAGAGGCACCTTTTAAATAGTCCGTCTGGCGCCAATCTTCACCGCGCGTGTGCGTGATCGCGCATTTCTGTGCGCATCCGCACTTCTATTCGCCAATTGTCTCACTGGGATTCTCTTACATTGCCCCCCTTAGGGGCAGCCTCCAAATGCCTACTAAAGCTTGTTTTTCAGGATGACGATGAAGGTAAGCTCAAACTAACCGTGGAGCATGGACATTAGCGGATGGTTCAGAGGAATTATCCTCTGAACCGTAGCCTTTCCATTTGATGAGGAACTGGGTCTGACCACCCCTCTTTCTACAATCCAGGATAGCCTCCACCTCATATTCTTCATTGCCTTCGACCAGCAGTGGAGCAGGAGTTTCCGGATCTCGACCTTGGTATTGTTGGTTTTAATAGGGAGACATGGAATACCGGATGGATCTTCATATTCTTTGGTAGCATTTATTCAAAAGCCACAGGGTTAATCCTTCTCTTAATTGTAAATGGTCCCAGGTACCTCGGACCAAGTTTCTTTGAAGGGCAGCTCAATTTAAGATTTATACTGGTGCACAAAATTAGTGAACAAATAATCAATTCAAAAAGTCCAAAATGATATAATAATAGTAATACGATAATTTGTGGTGATCCTCACACTTCACTCTTCATGCAATAATATATAATGTGCCGTATACGTGATACACACGTACCAATCCTTTACCAGCCAAAATACCCCCTCACCTCCTTCATTAGACCCCACAGGGTCAACACGCTTTGAGGATCAAGTGATCCTATCAGAATGGGTCCCTCTCAGGCTTTCCCCTCACGTCTCCAGCCTCCAACAGACTAACAGCCAGCTCCTCACAGGATCATAATAAGACACAAGCAGAGACCCTCCATAGTGCAACCGGTTTTTATTGCATCAAATTTAAAACGACAATAAGTATTACACTCACATTTGCCCACGAGTTTTCCAGCTTTTTACCACATGCTATGGGTGTACTGCATGGGTGTACTCAACAGGGTGATCCAATATGGCCCCCACGCCGGAAATGACGTCACCGGAAACTCCTCCCCACGGGGAGGAGGGCTTGCCATTCTTTGATCCTGGACGGTATGTCAAGTGAAACACAAAGCGGGAGAAGAACAGTGCCCATCTTGCCTGCCGTGGCCTTAGGTGTTTTGCAGTTCTCAAGTACTCTAGGTTCTTGTGATCCATAAAGATCAGGATAGGGTGGGAAGCTCCCTCCAGCAAGTAGCGCCATTCCTCAAGTGTCGCCTTGATGGCTAACAGCTCTCTGTCTCCCACATCATAGTTCCTTTCAGGGGAGCTTAACTTTCTAGAGAAGAAGGCAACAGGGTGAAGGAGGGATTTGAGTCCCTGTCGTTGCAACAATATGGCTCCAACAGCATCTTCAGAAGTGTCTACTTCAAGGACATAAGCTAGGGCAGGATCTGGGTTTTTCAGGATAGGAGCAGAGGTGAATTACTTCTTTAACTGTTCAAACGCTGCTTGAGCCTCAGGAGTCCACTTGAAAGCAACATGTTGCCTAGTTAACTATGTGACTGGTGCAATGATACCTGAAAAGTTCTTAATAAATTTCCTATAGAAATTTTCAAATCCAACGAAGCGTTGTACCGCTTTCCTGTCTCTTGGAATGAGCCATGCTAATACAGAGGTCACCTTTTGGGGATCCATAGCAATGCCATCGGGAGTGATCACAAGTCCAAGGAACTGAATAGTCTGTTTCTCGAATTCACACTTTTCAACTTTGGCATAGAGGTGATGTTGGCGTAATCTACCCAGTATCTTCTTTACATGGTCCCGGTGTCATTCAATTGAGCTGGAAAAGACTAGGATGTCATCCAAGTAAACAATGATAAATAGATCAAGATAATCCCGGAATATATCGTTAACAAAGTGTTGGAATGTTGCTGGGGCATTACAGAGACCAAATGAAGATGCCAGCTCCCGCCGGTGATGTAGAGGGCCGAATAAACCCTTTTTCCAGGCTTTCATCTATATAACTCCGGAGGACCTCTAGTTCCAATTCGGAGAGGGGGTAAATTCGCCCAAAAGGAATTTCAGCACCAGGCAGAAGTTCAATAGGACAATCGTAGGGCCGGTGCGGGGGAAGAGCATTGGCACTCTTCTTGTTGAATACATCCAAGTAGTCATGGTAAGCGGCAGGGACAAGTTTCATCATCTCTGAATCAGGATGGATGCTAATAACTGCACATGGTTCCTTTGGAATGCAATAGGTCTGACAGTATTCGGAAGGGAAGAGGATCTCCCCCCGGAAAGCCGATCGATGGATGGGTTGTGTGCCCTTAGCCAGGGCACGCCGAGGATGACTGGAAACATTGGTGAGGTTATGACTAGAGATGAGCGAATTATTCAAAAATTCGATTCGGCTGATTCGCCGAATTTGTGGAATAAATTCGATTCGATGCGAATTTATTCGCTGCGAATTTAACTTATAAAAAGGGTTTCTAGGCTTCAGAGAGCCTTTATATTAGTGCAGAACACTGTACCTTTAATTTAAATGCCCTTGGAGTCTGCTGGGGAAGAGAAATAATACTATCAGTCAGTATGACATGCAGATGAGTGCCGTCGATCTTAGAATCACCGCACACTTCACTCATTTGGGCAGTCACGGGGCCAAAACCAGAGTGTGGAGCCACAGTGTGGCGGTGGAGGCAGCAGCAATGGGAGGCCATACAGCACCCTATGACAAAATGGAACCCACCAGCAGTGTGAGGAGACCTGAAAGTGGCACATGGCAGAGTGTGGCGATGGAGACAGCAGCAATGGGAGGCCGTACAGGGACCCATGACACACTCTGGACCTGGCAGCAGCATGAGGAGGCGGTACAGGGGCCCATGGCAAGAATAAGAAGAAGAGGAAGATGAGGATGAGGATGAAGAAGAAGAAGAAGAAGTAGGATGAGGATGAAGAAGAAGAAGAAGTAGGATGAGGATGATGAAGAAGAAGAAGAAGAAGAAGGATGAGGATGAAGAAGAAGAAGAAGAAGTAGGACGAGGATGAAGAAGAAGAAGAAGAAGAAGGATGAGGATGAAGAAGAAGAAGAAGAAGAAGAAGAAGTAGGATGAGGATGAAGAAGAAGTAGGATGAGGATGAAGAAGAAGAAGAAGAAGTAGGATGAAGAAGAAGAAGAAGAAGTAGGATGAGGATGAAGAAGAAGAAGAAGAAGAAGGATGAGGATGAAGAAGAAGAAGAAGAAGAAGAAGAAGTAGGATGAGAATGAAGAAGAAGAAGAAGAAGAAGAAGAAGAAGTAGGATGAGGATGAAGAAGAAGAAGAAGAAGAAGTAGGATGAGGATGAAGAAGAAGAAGTAGGATGAGGATGAAGAAGAAGAAGAAGAAGTAGGATGAGGATGAAGAAGAAGAAGAAGGAGAAGAAGAAGAAGAAGTAGGATGAGGATGAAGAAGAAGAAGAAGAAGAAGTAGTATGAGGATGAAGAAGAAGAAGAAGAAGAAGTAGGATGAGGATGAAGAAGAAGAAGAAGAAAAAGAAGTAGTAGGATGAGGATGAAGAAGAAGAAGAAGAAGAAGAAGAAGAAGAAGTAGGATGAGGATAAAGAAGAAGAAGAAGAAGAAGTAGGATGAGGATGAAGAAGTAGGATGAGGATGAAGAAGAAGAAGAAGAAGAAGAATAAGAAGTAGGATGAGGATGAAGAAGAAGAAGTAGGATGAGGATGAAGAAGAAGAAGAAGAAGAAGTAGGATGAGGATGAAGAAGAAGAAGAAGTAGGATGAGGATGAAGAAGAAGAATAAGAAGAAGAAGAAGTAGGATGAGGATGAAGAAGAAGAAGGATGAGGATGAAGAAGAAGAAGAAGTAGGATGAGGATAAAGAAGAAGAAGAAGAAGTAGAATGAGGATGAAGGAGAAGAAGAAGAAGAAGTAGGATGAGGATGAAGAAGAAGAAGAAGAAGGATGAGGATGAAAAAGAAGAAGAAGAAGAAGTAGGATGAGGATGAAGAAGAAGAAGAAGAAGAAGAAGAAGTAGGATGAGGATGAAGAAGAATTCCAGTGCAGCAAAAAGTGTATCTGCAGAGAGCTCTGCTATTTCTGACAGTTCTCTGACAGTTCCTTCACATTTACAGCGGTTGAAACATTGTATCTATTTGTTTCCGAATAAAAACATCTGTATCTTAAATGGAAACAAATAGATACAATGTTTCAACTGCTGTAAATGTGAAGGAACTGTCAGAGAACTGTCAGAAATAGCGGAGCTCTCTGCAGGGACACTTTTTGCCGGCTGTAGAAGGGATGAAAATCGGCCGATCGGGGAAAATTCGATTCGCGCATCCGAAGTTTGCTAATATTTGGATTCGGCGCGAATCAAATTTTTCCTAATATTCGAAACGAATTCCACTTCGCCAGGTTCGATTCGCTCATCTCTAGTTATGACATCCAGACATAAAAAATCCTGATGTTCCGAGGAGGAGTGGCAGAAAATTGGCATAGTCTCTTGTGTCACTGGGCCAGAACTGATACCAGAGCCATCAGCCAGATGGACCGAATATCTTTGTGTCTTAGTACGGAGAGGGATATTGTTTTGATTAGCGAAAGTCGAATCCATGAAGCAGCTACAGGCACCAGAGTCTATAATTGCTAGAACAGTAATAGTTCTTTCAGCAAGTTGTAAGTGAAGATGGAAGGAGAGGTGCGTTTGACTCGTTCCTTGGGGGTGCATCATATAGAACCAGCTAGGAGAAGGCTTATGGACATGTCTCTCACTGGACATGTCAGTACACAGTGACCCACATCACCACAGTAGAGGCAAAGGTTGGAGTTTTGTTGTTGAAGACGTTCAGCAGAGGATAACGGTGGTCTCCAAAAACTCCTTCTACGAGAATTACGATGCTCTCTTTTGCTGGAGAGTATGTCTGATGTGACAGCAGTGGGTGAGGAGACAGGAGTCTCCATTTCTGAGCAGATCAAGACACCCCTGCTAGTTCTTTCATCCCACCTTTCCCGCATCCGTTGATCGATTTGATTGGCAAGGTTAATCAGGTCCTCTAGCCTGGTTGGTACCCCAACTCGGGCAGGCTCACCTTTCAAGATATTAGAGAGACGACCAAGGTGAAACTGATGGCGGAGAGCAGACTCGTTCCATTGAGTGTTAGAACTTCATATACGGAACTCAGTGACATATTCCTCTACAGGCCTTTGGCCTTGCTGTAGCTTGCTAAGCATAGATTCTGCAGTCTGATGACGGAAGGGATCAGCGTAAAGTTGTGACATGGCTGAGAAAAAAGAGTCCATACGGAATGAGCAGGAAATGGGGAACAGCTGAAAATCAGTCAGCACTCAGCACAGGTAGAGGCACCTTTTAAATAGTCCATCTGGGGCCAATCTTCACCGTGCGTGTGCACGTGCGCATTTCTGCATGCGCACTTCTATTCACCAATCGTCTCACCGGGATTCCCTTACACCAAAATTCTGTATAGAGCTCTATTTACAAAGCCAAAGTGAAGTCAGACAATTTAGCTTTTCTGCTGCTACAAGCAGATAAACGACTACTGTCAAACAGTTAAGCTGCGCTTCTGTTACATTATAGAAGCACCGCTGGGCCTGAAATGTAAATACATTTTTTAAAAATTCAAAGGAGTGACAATGCCAATTTTTTATTCTAAACAGGTTGGAACTGAAAATAGGACCAGAACAATGGTGATCATTTAATAAATAGGTGTACTGGAGATTCACAAAACATTTTGATTTTTCAAAGTAAAATTTACAGTGTAACTAAAGTTAAAAATAAAAATGACATATAAGGTGCAGAATTACACTATCATATGTTTCTTCCTGTTCCCTAAAATTCAGTGTCAATTTAGTGCCAATAAATTCCTTGTCATCATGCTAGATCTCTATTGATTTCCTTTATATCTGTGGCTACATTGCAGTCTAATTTCTGAATATCTCTCCACATAGTCACTCATTCCAAAGCGTTGAAAGCAGAGACTACAAATGTACGTGTCCAAAAAGTGATTTGGGAAGTAGGAGGGCTCATTTGTTTGATGTAAGCTGCAAAAAGACAAAGAACATGTACTGTAGTTTTGTTATGGGTAGGAAGATGTATCAGCCTTGCTGCACCCCGTTATAATGAAACAGAAATTGTACAAACCAGCAGCCTCAGCAGAACAGTCAGAGGGACAAGATAAGGACAGTGTCACAATAAGAATTTTATTTTACAGAAAAGAGTTCAGCATTTTGCTTTGATGAATGGTAGTCTTTATTAATACTAAATGAATGTCAGCATTATGGCTTTAGATTTCCTTTAAAGCAACATTAAACCCATTGCCAAAGCTGTATATATATATATATATATATATTTTATTTTTTATTTTTTTTTTTCCAGCTTACCAATCATTAGATGTGGTGACTGCATTTTATTTTCATTTGTGATCTGGCCAAGAACACACTCCCTGTATTAGAGTGCCCCCCCCCCTCTGTATTAATGAGCACAGGGGGCACAGCAAACACTAGCATATTTAAATGCACTAACAAATTGAAGCCAGTGTATACACTAGATCACACACTACAATCAGTTACAGCAAACTGTTTTTTTTCTATTGGGATAAAGGTTTTACATTAATAAATAAAAGCTGATCATTGTAAACAACACTGCCAGTGTTACATGGAAGAAAAATATATTTGAAATATATTTTAAAAATATTCTCTTCAAATATATTGACATATATTTGAAATGCAAATACAATACAATTTTGGCCATATTCAATATATTTTTTTTCTTGTATAATAGTGTAAATTTGCTGTCCCCTCAAAATAACTCAACAAACAGCCATTAATGTCTAAACCGCTGGCAACAAAAGTGAGTACACCCCTAAGTGAAAATGTCCAAATTAAGCCCAAAGTGTCAATATTTTGTGTGGCCGCCATTATTTTCCAGCACTGCCTTAACCCTCTTGGGCATGGAGTTCACCAGAGCTTCACAGGTTGCCACTGGAGTCCTCTTCCACTCCTCCATGATGACATCACAGAGCTAGTGGATGTTAGAGACCTTGCGCCCCTCCACCTTCCGTTTGAGGATGCCCCACAGATGCTCAATAGGGTTTAGGTCTGGAGACATGCTTGGCCAGTCCATCACCTTTATCCTCAGCTTCTTTAGCAAGTCAGTGGTCATCTTGGAGGTGTATTTGGGGTTGTTATCACGTTGGAATTCTGCCCTGCAGCCCAGTCTTCGAGGGAGGGGATCATGCTCTGCTTCAGTATGTCACAGTACATGTTGGCATTAATGGTTCCCTAAAAATAAAAAAAATTAATAATAGCGCCTATGGTCAAAATTGTATAACTTACTAATAGTGTACCAGCTGCAAAAAAACCACCATATATAAAGTGTACCAATTAATAAATAATTTGCGCTAGTAAATATATATAAATATATGTAAAGAAATCATCAAATCATAAGTCCAGAGAAATATCTATATACCAATACCACAGAAAAATATAAAAAACTTTTTAAGTGCAAAAAAACTTTTGTGCAAAAGGAGTGTCTCAATATAAAAAAAGTGTCTCAATATAAAAAAATTTCACCAAAAAACCTTGATAATATAATGGCAGATCATCCATAAAAATATCTTCAGAAACGGAAGCTCTCCAACACACCGATCCTCATCGATCGAAATAACAGGACGAAAAACTTTGTAGTTAATCGAAAATCCACTTCTCCAATAGAAAAAGGACCACCTTCAAACGTATCCATGGGGGGAAATGCCAAGCACTCGAGAGAAACAGAAAGACTTCATGGTGCAATATTATAAAAACCAATTCCTTTATTAGATACTCATTGCACTTACTCAAGAGGTGTCCCAGCCGACACCAGCATCAACAGCATCAACAGCAATCACATAAACGAGCCTGACTACTCAGCACATGTGCAATAGCTGGCAGTCAAAAACGTAATGACATCACATCAATCAAGCTCCGCCCTACGCGTTTCGTCATCGACGTCCTCACGGAGCGGATAGATGTGAGACGTCTCACCCTCATTAAATATACACTCACAGGAAACGAACAGCTGACATCAATGGGGAATCAAGCAAAGCAAGCCGCCCCAAGGATGACAGAAGTCCACAAAAAGTATACAATATATCCAATATATTTGCCATCACAAGCAAAAAACTTTAAAACAAGGGAACAAAAATAAAAAGAAATTTAAATAAAACAATGATAGTAAATAAATTAAATAAATAAATACATTAACGGGCCAATACCCTCTAAGACTGTGTTTCAAAAAAGGGAACTTAAAGGGCCAGTAGCACATTAAGCACAAATAAAGGGGAACTCTAGTGATAATACAAAAATAATGCAGAAATTGTATAAAAAGCACACAATCTTCCATATATCATCTTTAAACAGTTGCCTATATGAAAATATACTTAAAAAGCATAAAAATTAAAATTTAAAAATTTGTGAGAAAACAGTTCAAATCTATATCGACATTTAACCCGAATGGTTGCAAGGAATTTAGTTCATAAATCCAAAACGTCTCTTTTTTGGAAATCTCATTAACCAAATCCGAGCCCCTCCAATGGGGTTTTACCATCTCAATCCCATAAAAGGTAAGTAAGCTCGGATCACAATTATGTACCAATTTAAAATGTTTGGATACACTATGTTTATCAAATCCTTTTACTATGTTTCTTATATGTTCGCCTATTCTTGTTTTTAAACATCTCCCAGTTCTCCCAATATATCTCAAATGACATGGACATTCTAAAACATAAATCACATGTGTAGAATTACATGTAATCAGGGATTTAATATCATATTCTTTTTTGGAAAATGAAGAGCAGAATGACTTTCTTTTTTTATTACTACCGACTTTTACAGTCCTACATACTTTACACTTCCTACAAGGAAAAAAACCATTTAAATTTGGAAACAGATCGAACTTTTTTGGGGGTTTGATGACATTGCGAGCCAATTTCATCCTAAGAGATTTATTTTTCTTATAAATGAATTTAGGAGTTTTAGATAAGAATTTATTTAGTATATCATCTTTTAGCAAAATGGGCCAATATTTTTTAAAAATTCGTTCAATATTTTTATATTGCATATTATAGTTAGTAATAAAGGGTACATTATTTTCAAATCCCACATGAGCCTTTTTATTTCTAAGAAATGTCTCCCTATCTTTAATACCAATCGAATTTCTCTCTTTAATCAAAAAGGTCTTATCATACCCTTTCTCTAGAAATCTTTCAATTAACACCTCAGATTGATCGAAAAAATCTTTGTTAGCGCTACAATTTCTTTTTAATCTGGTAAACTGACTTTTTGGAGTTCTATATAACCAATTTGGATGATGTCCACTAGAAATAGGTATATAGCTGTTTTTGTCCACTTCCTTGAAGTAAGTTTTGGTACAAATTTGGCCATTATCTTTATATAGGACCAGATCCAAAAAATTAATTCGCTCAAAATCACTAATAACAGTGAATCTCAATCCATAGCGGTTCATGTTAATATATTCCATAAAAGAATCGAGTTTTTCTCTGGATCCATCCCATACCATTATAATGTCATCAATATACCTCTTGTATAGCGCCATCTCTGGCCATTTATTGAAAATACTTTCTTCCTCCCATTTATCCATTACCAGATTTGCAACACTGGGAGCATACTTAGCTCCCATAGCAACACCTTTGCATTGCTGAAAAAAAGTGTTGTTATACCAAAAGAAATTATTATTCATCGCAAATTCAAGTAATTCAACAACGAATTTCCTCTGCGATCTTTTCAGGAGTGATTTATGTTTAAGGGCCCATTTTACCGCATTAATTCCATCATTTTGATCGATGTTAGTATATAAAGATTCTACATCTATAGTAACCAATATGCAATTATCAACATTATGTAATTCTTTAAGAATATTAATAAGATGTCCACCATCTCTCAGAAAAGCCCTATTTGTCATAACAATATTTTTCAGAAAAGTATCAACATATTCACCAACTCTTGCAAATAAAGAATTTATCCCACTCACAATGGGTCTCCCCGGTGGGTTCTCCTTATTTTTGTGTATTTTTGGTAAATAGTATATAGTAGGTATTCTCGGATGTTTAATCAGTAAATATTTTGCTTCTTTTTCAGTTAATACCCCCAACTCTTTTCCTTTATTAATAATACTCTTAAGTAGTAATTTAAGTTTCTTAGTGGGATTTTTTGACAGAATTTTATATGTATCTTCAGATTGTAATAATCTTTTCATTTCTTTTTCATAGTCATTCTTATTTAAAACAACAATACTTCCCCCTTTATCAGCACTTCTAATTACTATATTCTTTCTCTTTTCAAGATCATCAATACCCAATTTTATATCTGGTGGAATACAGTACGAATTTTTAACATTAATACTCTTAATCTCATTTTCTACCATATTTTTAAAAACCTCCAGAAAAGCATTTCCAGAAATCTTGGGGTTAAATGTAGAAGCATTTTTTAAACCACTATTTTGAAAACCATGAGAAGATGAAGTAGGATTGTTTCCTTGAGATTCGATCCGTTATATTAATGGTTCCCTAAATGAACTGTATCTCAGTGCCGGCAGCACTCATGCAGCCCCAGACCATGACACTCCCACCACCATGCTTGACTGTAGGCAAGACACACTTGTCTTTGTACTCCTCACCTGGTTGCCACCACACACACTTGACACCATCTGAACCAAATACGTTTATCTTGGTCTCATCAGACCACAGGACATGGTTCCAGTAATCCATGTCCTAAGTCTGCTTGTCTTCAGAAAACTGTTTGTGGACTTTCTGGTGCATTTTCTTTAGAAGAGGCTTCCTTCCGGGATGACAGCCATGCAGACCAATTTGATGCAGTGTGCGGCTTATGGTCTGAGCACTGGCAGGCTTGACCCCCCACCCCTTCAACCTCTGTAGCAATGGCCACCATGCTGTAGCTCAGTTTTAGGGTCTTGGCAATCTTCTTATAGCCTGGGCAATCTTTATATAGAGCAACAATTCTTTTTTCAGATCCTCAGAGAGTTCTTTGCCATGAGGTGCCATGTTGAACTTCCAGTGACCAATATGAGAGAATGAGAGTGATAACACCAAATTTAACACACCTGCTCCCAATTCACACCTAAGACCAAGTAACACTAATGAGTCACATGACACTGTGGAGGGAAAATGGCTAATTGGGCCCAATTTGCACATTTTCACTTAGGGGTGTACTCATTTTTGTTTCCAGCGGTTTAGACATTAATGGCTGTGTGTTGAGTTATTTTGAGGGGACAGCAAATTTACACTGTTATACAAGCTGCACACTCACTACTTTACACTGCCGCAAAGTGTCATTTCTTCACTGTTATCACATGAAAAGATATAATAAAATATTTACAAAAATGTGAGGGGTGTACTCACTTCTGTGAAATACTGTAAATAACTACCCGTATAAAATTACAGTATATTCAGGGCTGGATTTATAACTGGAGCCTTTAAGCGCACAACTTTTGGCACCCCAAGTAACACCCTTCTGTTGGCATCACCTTGTTAAAATTTCCCAGTTTTCCTGGTCTTAATCTGGTTTAGATAATTTTGACAAGGAGTAAATAACCTAGTATCTGACAAATCTTTATACTGAGGATAGAAAAAAAATGTGTAACTAATAAATGTGTTTTGCCTCTGTGGGATCACCTCTTTAAAACAAAACATTTCTTTTTTTTTAGGCCTTAATTTACTTTAGGATATTGTGATACTATGTACATAACTATATATTGGATAATTATTTCTACTAATGGAAAAAAATTGGAAAAAAGTTGTAAAGAAAAAGCTGACTATAAGCATGTGTCCATTGGGTCCAATGGTAAATCCAACCCTGAGTATCATATCACATTGTGCTGTCTAGATCAAATTCTTTAAAATAGAATTGTACTGCATCTGTGCACCACAAACCAAAACTTAAATTCATTTTTAATATTCAAAGCAATCTCCCCCATACATCCATGTCTCCATGCTTAATCTTTTGAGAAATCACTTTAAAAAACGCACCCCCACTTCCCCCAAGGTTGCCACATGTTCTTCAAGCCAAACCCAAGCACATTGGTGGGGCAATGCAATTTTTGTTGTAGTATACACTATGGGATTGTAAAAGACCAGGGGCACCTTTGGGAGCTACAAGGGGAGTAAAGGACCAACGGCGAACAGTGAGTGAGGCTAAATTGCATTAACAGTGGGAGGGACTTAAAGGGGCATGGTTAAATAAAACTAAAGCATTCTTGCAGAAAATATGATTAGATTGCTATGCCACAAGTAAGAGTCTCATAGACATGTATAAACCTCAGCACAATCATCTTAAAATAAAATAAAACTCTTCCACTACACTAAATGTTGCGTAAACTGAAAATGGTCAGCATTTTATCTGAGCCTACCTTAAGAAGACCTTCATTAAAATAGTCAGACTGCTTAGCAGCCAGGTGCCCACATAAATACCAGGATGGGAGGAGCCAAGACAGATGGGGCATGGAAGCTAAACACCCCATAGTCAGATGGCTGTAGTCAACTGTTGCCAAGGGTCCTTCACAGGGCTGAAATCCAGGTGAGGTAGTTCAACACCCAGAAGAACCAGCTGTAGCCACAGTGACTCTTGTTATAGTCTGATGTGCACTGAGAACAGGATGCAAAATGCCTTTTAGTTAGGCTAAGTGTTCTCTGCCATGATTACTAGTACGCCTGTAAGTGAGAGAGTAACATCTGGGCACATGCCCATCTGGGTAGAACTACGGAGTAAGACAGAGAGATAGAGACAGGTATACTTGTTAATCTCGGTTTGACAGAAGCAAATGCTGTGGTATAGTTCTACTTTAATTCTTTAACTATTTTAGAGTATATAATCCTTACAGAAGGTCCAGTAAAGTGGTGGAAATATGTATTGGTATATTAATCGCCAGGGGTGAACTGACAACTCATGGGGCCCCCGGGCAATAGGGGATCATGGGGCCCCTGTGTCCTCACCCACACTCAAACCACACCCAAAAAAGCCTATGAAAGGTACCAGGGGCATCTCATGGGGCCCCCTACTGACCCCGGGCCCTCGGGCAGTGCCCGAGTTCCCAAATGGTCAGTCTGCCCCTGTTAACTGCAATACATAAACTGACTCTAATCACTAACCACAATGTGTTTGTAGAATAATAATGTTCTAAAACTGCATACAACAGCAAATACTAAACCTCATCCTTTCTGTCCCTTCATAATTAAAATAGTTCTATAACATTCCCCAGTCATTACTCATTGATACTTTTCATGGTCTACTAGGTCCCTAATCTGAGAGTGTGCCTACCCAACGCTTGCAAGGATTCATTTTTCATTTGAATACTAGTCTGCCAGATGCTTTAAATGCTCAACAAGACAACAACTTTTAAATTAAAACTAAACTCCTGGTATTTTGCTAGCTTTAGAAACTTCAGCATGGCACTGGGTAGAGCTACCAGAACATTGACTCTCCTAGCTGTACACTTAACGTTTATTAGTATTAAACATCATTTGCCACATAGTTACCCAATTAAATAGAGGTCAGTTTGTAAGCTGGAGTCATCTGCAAACACTGAAATGGTACTTTTAATCCAAAACCTTATGTCATATATAAGTGTATTAAAAATTAGGGGTCCCAACACTGAACTGGGGTGCATCACTAACAGCCCTAGACTATTCAGAGTATAGATCATAAATCACTACTCTCTGAATACGGTCTTTTAGCCAGTTTTCTACCCATTTACAAACTTTTCTAAAGTAGCCTAAACATTGATCATTTTTTTTTTCATTCAACCAGTTGGATAAACAAAATAAAATGATCAGATTTCCCCATCAACACACTCAAAGTGGATGGGGGAATCCTTCCCACTGTGGTATTATATTCTGACAGCAGAGAGCCTTCCCCACTTGCAGAATACAATGAGCAGTGATGCTGGCTATAACAGATGGCACTGGTCAATCAGGAAAAACCTGACAGACTGATTGTTCAATAGATCAGCTTGGTTACATCCAGCCTGCTCATACATAGGTTGAATTTTGAAATTGAAATTTCAATCCACATGTGACTTGCTTAAGCCTGTAGACTTTAACTTATACATTAGCCAAGTGTGGGTAACTGTGTTAAATGCTCTGGCAAAATTCAAGTATACTATATTCACAGGCATTCCTTTATCTAAGTTTTCGCTTACTTCTTTATAAAAAGAAAGATTTGTTTGAAAATATTGGTCTTTTGTGAATGAATGTTGTTTATTGCTTAAAATATTGTTTTCTAGCAAAAACTCTTCCATGTGCTCTTTTATTAATCTGTCAAGTATCATCCTGGCTATAGAAGTTAAACTAACTGGTCTGAGTTACTTGGTAAATACTTGAATCCCTTTTTAAATATAGACATCATATTGGCCTTGCACCAATCCAGTGGTACCATGCCAGTCTTCAAAGAGTCTCTAAAAATTTGTAACAATTGCTTGGAAATAACAGAGCTAAACTTTTTGATGGCCCAGGGATGTAAGCCATCTGGTTCAGGTGCTTTATTTATGTATATTTTGTCTAAATGTTTCTGGACTATCTCAGTTTTGAGCCATTGGTGTTTATCTGGGGCTATGTCAACATCATCCACATTACAGACTTCAGCTCCCCCTTTTTCCTTTGTATACACAGAGCTGAATAAGATATTTAACCGCTTAAGGACTGCCCTATAGCAGATATACTGCTACAGGGCGGCACCTGTGCACAGAATCACGTATATATACGTGCTTTTACATTTCCGCCGTTCATGGCTGCGGATGTCAATCACCGGGTCCCGGCCGGTAATTACCCATTGTCACCTGATATTACCAAGCATCTCCGATGGGCAGGAAGATTGTTTTGTTTACAAACAATCTTCCTCCCTGTCAGCTTGAGCACACTGCTCGGGATGGCTGTGCACAGTACAGCCATCCGGATCAGTGTGCTAACAGTGAAGAACACCCCCCCACCCCCTAGTAAAACTCCCAGCACACAGTTAACCCTTTGATCTCCCCTCACATTAACCCCTTCCTGCCCAGTGCCATTAGTACAGTGTCAGTGCTTTTTTTTTTAGCACTGATCACTGTATTGGTGTCACTGGAGTGTCAGTGACACAAAGTTAGTTCCCCCCAGTGTCAGAATGTCCACCATAGTCCCGCTATAAGTCACTGATCGCCGCCATTACTATTAGAAAAAAAAATCCCATCATCTATACCGCCATTTGTAAACACTATAACTTTCATGTGAACCAATTCATTTACACGTATTGGGATTTTTTTTAGAAAAGACATGTCGCAGAATACATTTTGGCCTAAATTTATGATGAAATTTTATTTTTAAAATTTTTTTACTGGACATGTTTAATAGCAAAAAGTCCAAAATATTGTTTTTTCTTTAAAATTGTCGGTCTTTTTTTACTTATAGTAAAGAAAGAAAGCTCAATTTGTGGGAAAAGACGTACATTTCATTTGGGTGCAGCATTGCATGGCAGTGCAATTGTCAGTTAAAGTAATGCAGAGCCATAACGCAAAAAATGGCCTGGTCATGAAGGAGGGTAAATCCAAGTGGTTAATACATTTACCATCTCTTTGTCCTCAGTCACCAACTCTAAATTATTTTGTAAAGGGCTCACATGCTCAGACCTGACCTTTTTATTACATTTTTAACCTGTTGTTCATTTTGGATTTTTGCCTCCTTGATTTCCTTTTTACTTATTCTGTTATATTCTTTGTAACTTTTAAATGATGATAATGTTCCTTCATTTTTAGACTTTTTTAAATGCTCTTTTCTTGTCATTTATAGCTTTTTTTAATTTTGGCATGAGTTGCCTAGGTTTTATTTTTAACCTTTTAAACTTTTTGCCCATTGGAAAATTCTTTGCAGTATGTTTGCATACAATCAGTTTGAAACTGTCCTATTTCTGTTCTGTGTTCCTCTGACAATATTGTCTCCCAGTCTATGTCTCGAAGAGCAGCCCTCAGGCTTAGAAAATTTGCACTTAAAATTAAGTGTTTATATCTTTCCAGTATGTGCTTGTTTTTTATAGCTTAGATTTAATGAAATCATGTTATGGTCACTGCTACCTAGATATACCTTTACATGGATATTAGAAATAAGTTGAATGAGTAAAGATCAGTTCTCAGTCTCCTGTATTTCCTTTTAGTAGGAATGGAGGCCACTTTGTCCGCTATTTCTGACTACCATTTGTATGGAGTTCCTAGGAACATTGAGCGGCAACATGTTACACCTTACTGACATACCTGGACTGACCCTCCAACTTACTCCTGGTCTGTCCCACCAATCATGACCTAACAATTATGAACAGGCCAGGGGTTTCCTGGTCTGTCAAGCCTATACCCACCTTCAGTCTTCCTGACATGCTCACCTATTCACAACTACAATTCCCACTGCTTGATGGAAAACGTAGTTTCTCCAAGTGATGCCACACAATGAGTGAAAGTGACATATCATCTTGCTTCTAAATGGAAGCTATGACATCACAGAGTTCAAAAATATATTTTTCTCATAAAGTGGGAAGTTTTAAAATAAAACAATGAGTAAATTTACAGTATACATATGTAACAGAATTTATGCTAAAACTAACTAGTATCCTAGACTTCAGCATTACAAAATAGATCCTATCTATACAACTTGTAACATAGGAAGTGCTGTAAACTGTACAGGCCACCAAACAAGAGAAAGGAGAGATTACTTATGTTTCCTGATCAATAAAAAAGCATTCTTCTCTTAACATCTCTACGCCATCTTCCCCTACAGCTCTCTTTTTTGAACTTAGCCACACATCTCTAGTGGTGGAAAGAGCAGAAAAACAAAAAGTGAAAATGTTATGTAAACGTATGTATTTTGAGGCTTGGCGCTACTGTTTCTGAGCCTACAGCCCTAGGCACTGGTCTACGAGTGCCTTGTGGCAAATACACCTTTAAGGGTAACTCCACTTCCATGGGAAAAAAAATATAGCAAATTGAAAAAAATAATATAGCATATACTGTACAATTGTGAAGCAAGCCATATAATATTTTAATGTTATTACATTTTCCTTTTCCTTTTCAGACTGCATCAGCTGATTATAATGAATCAGTCATTTCCATTCAGAATCAGTATCCCAAAAAAATATTGGAATATACAGCTTCAAAGCAAAAACAGGTAGGAATCTGCAACAAAGTTTGTAAAAAGCTTTGCATTTTAAATTGATCACCTAGAGGGGATTTTTTTTCTGAAAAAAGGTGGAGTTAATCTTTAAACATCAGACGCCTCTCCGTCATCTAAAATTTTATATTGGCACAGGAAAAGTGGAAATAAATCTGAGATATTATATCTGGAAATATCTGAGGTTATCTTTCTCTGAGGTTTTGCTTCCAGAAAATATTACATCTGTGCACTACTCCTATAAATGCAAAAAAATATATAATCTGTATAATCCAGGAGCAGCTACCACCCTTGTGAAGTTAGTAAAAGCCAACAAAATGATCTATTTAAAATAGTGCATCACTTTTACTAACCAAACTTTTAAATCATCTAAAAGCTTACATAGGTTCTTAAAGTGGATCTCCACCCAAAAGGGGCAGTTCCGCTTTAAGGATTGGTCCTCCGCACCCCGTGAGGAATTGGCACCTTTGGTGAGTGGAGGGGAGGGGGTACTGATTTTGACAAGTACCCGCTCCCACGTCCACTCTGACCACCCAGGCCATCAGAAGCAGAAGTTGTCCTCCCCTTCTCCCTCCCTGTAGTCTTCTGGGACACATCACAGGTCTCAAAAGACTATGGGACCATTCACAAGGTGCATTGCTACTTTCGTATGTGCAGTGGGTACCCGGCTATGAAGCCGCAAGTTGGCCGGTTGTCCACATCTAAGATGCTGGCACCAGGGAGAGAGGATGCGGCTGGTGAACCCGGCTGGTGTGAACACACTGCTGGATCATAGAACAGGTAAATGGCTGTTTTTTTAAAAGTCAGCAGCTACAGTTTTTGTAGCAGCTGACTTTTATTTTTTTCAGATAAGACTGGAGCTCGACTTTAAGCTTTGCATATGTAAGTTTTTTACATGAGTAATTCTGCACTTAGATAAATGATATATCAAAAAACACATATAATGAAAAACAGAAGAAGCAGCTAGCACAACGTAAAAAGATGCAAAACCTACAACAAACATCAATACATAATGTGCAGCACTATTTACAAAAATATGTGAAGCAATGTGTTAGAAGAAATATACACATAAAAAATAACAAACCGGCATTTTTTAATGTGCAAGCTGCAGCGCTTGTAATATCCACTGTGCAGTTGCTATACGTGATGACGTCATGTTGGGCACTGCCCAACTCATTTCGTCATACGTTGGATGTTGTCAGGGGCTTGGCTTACTGATTATCAATGCCAGTTTATTTTTAATGGAATGTGAGTGCACTTCTTTATCTTAATAAATTCTGTTTTAAGGGTAATGAGCATTTAAATTCTGCATATTCCTGAGACTATGGGAGTGAAGCTGAAATGAAGCACCAGCTGGATTGCATCATTTACTGCAGGCATGTATGCAGTTTATCCCTAAAGCATTTTTGGCTTCTCGGTTATGTGAGAGTCATTGGGTTCTGGTAAGCATCCAGCCTCACTCCTGTCTCTATTGGATTTCTGGGAGCCTTTTCTATGGAGTTTTGAAATACCTCCTGCACTCTTGAATACTGATTATTACTGGACTGATTTACTTCTGTTATTTTTTTTTTCATATAACACATTGCTTCACATATTTCTGTATATAGTGCTGCACATTACCTATTGATATACGTAAGTTTTTAGCTGATTTAAAAGTTTGGTTATTAGGAGTGCTGCACTATTTTAAACAGAACAGAGTTTAAACTGTTATATTTATCAGGTGGTTAATTTTTTATGGAGACTGTGATTTCATATTGTTTCAATCCATGTGTGTTTTGGTTATGAAGAATGCTATATGATTTGTAGATTTCGTATATTTAATTTTTTTAAATTTAGTATTGTACTAATAAAGAATCTAATTGCTATACAGAACACAACCTAACATATCAAAACCAGTTAATTAAACTCATGGTGTGAAGTTAACTTAAAACACTGGGCCATTTGCAATCAAAATATTTAAACACATTCATCCAATATATGCGTGGAATGCTCATTAGAAAATCACACTAACTAATGTAATGTTATTTTTCAAGGATTGTCTGTTGACTAGCACTGAAAATCTCAGAGAGGAAAGAGAGGTGATATGTTTTTGAAAGGTGAATTGTATATGCAAATGTATGCGTGAATTATGCAAATATATGCACCAATATCAACTGCTTGATCCTCACCCCTAGTTAAACAGGTTAAGCATTTGTGTGGTATGCATTGTATGTAGACAGATGATGATTGTAACACCTTATTGTTCCTTCTAATGGCTAAAAAAAAAAAAAAAAAAAAAAAAAAAAAACCAAAGCTAGCAATACCTGCTGAAATAAAGGCTGATCTGTGCACAAGCTCTGTGATGGATATGTTTCATATACACTGAAATATTGTTTCTGCAGCTTTTTTTAAATAGGTCCCAAAGTGTTCATTGATACACTAAAAATTTGCATTTTTCCAGTTGCTGCGTATTTACTATTGCCATGAAAAGTTGCTGAATAGGGAAGTTACAGTTTAAAGGCAAAGCCAAACTTTGTTCACTATGTACAAATACACATATGCCACAAGCACAGCTTCATTTCCCATCAACTAGTTTATGGACTGGAGTATATATCTGTTTCTGTTTCACATATAACTTGCTTGTTGAATATTTTTTACGCATTTGGATTGCAGTGTTTGAATTTTGAATTGAATCATATAGAGCTGTGCTGATTTCAGTAAATTGCTCTTTTTGCTATGCATCGTATACCTTTGCTTTTTATCCTCTACACAATTCAGTATGCAGGGGAAACACATCTCCAATGCTTTCCAAACTGACCTTAAATGACGTTTGTTTTTTTCTGAAAGCCCATGAAAGTATTCTGCATTAGACATAGATGGGTAAGCTCAGCAGTGTATTTAGGTTTTGTGCTGCCCTAGGCAACACAAAAATCGTCTGCCCCCACGGACCCCAACCAACATCACTTCCCCCTCCCGCAGAGAGAACCTGACAATGCTGACAACACCCCTGCCCCCCACCCGGAAAAGCCTTCCACTACCCCCCTCCCCCGATATGATAAAGAAAAAGACACTCATCTACACAGCTCCTGACATCCCCAGGAACGAAAGTCAGGCTCTACATACACCATCAAGCATCCAGCAGCCTCTCTCAGATTCCACCTAGTTCCCATGGCACCCTTCTTTCATCCCTTCTTCTGGGGGGAGGTGCTGCGCCCCTGAAAACTGCCGCCCTAGGCAAGTGCCTTGTTTGCCTTGTGGTAAATACGCCTCTGGGTAAGCTACACTTATCCATAAGTAGGCAGAAGCATATAAGGTGGTTTCTCACTGGTTTCTCTAAATTACTACATTTTGTTCTGTACATTAATGTTTTTGAAGAAAAAAAAAGTTGTTTCTGTGTAAAGTTAGCAAGTTATATATAAACGGAAGCAGGCATGTTTGCTTATTATATATGTAAGCTAAGCACTGCTTCCTGTTTAGAAGTTCTGCATCATGTATTTACCTTGCAGTTTTTCAGGTATGAATGAAAAAAAATATTGCCCATGTGACTGAGATTTCGAGACTGATTTAGTAAATTGGTTGAAATTCAGTTAGAGGATAAGTCCACTTTTTGCAAGTGTAGCACTACCCCCTTAGGGATTGCTGATGAATTGTAGTCCTCCTATAGTCCTGTACGGCCAGTCAGTTAGCACCTCTTCACACAAGCTCTCATATGTAGACAGAAATCAGTCCTTGAGTGTTAGTTTTGTTATTTTATTGAGGGGATTATAACTTTGATGGGGTAAGGGGTGTATAGGATGCCCAAGGGAAATCTGAGGACAACTTCCTGAACTATTCACAGGTTCTTTTTTCTGACACAGTCTCTGTTGGAGTGCTAGCCAGCAGCTCCAGTTTTACTACCCCAGACCCTAGATGAACTCCTCTTCACCCAACCATCTGGAGTCTTTTTTCCTGAGCACTAGCAGAGGGCTAATCTGGTTCCCTATCAGAGTGCTCTTTCCCCTATCCGCCCGGTGGGTGCAGATGTACTCACTCAGATCCTCTCATGTACCACTTTCAGGATGGCTGCTGCTACCAAGTCTATCAACTGGGCTGCTCCTTCCCTGCCATACAGGTGGTTCTCCCGCAGGGGGCCAGTGAGTCCCGAGTTTTCCTCCTTTTAAGCTCCAGGCTCCAAGGCAGACCCCATCCCACTAGGCCTCCTGGCAGCCTTCCTCCTCAAGCCTCACATCTTCCTGCTCCACACTCCTCTCCCTCCACCACATTCCTGCTACTGAGCAGGCTCTTCCACTTTTAAGGGAGTCCTAGCCTCTTGCCAAAGCTCCTGTTGGGGATTGGCTGAGGTCCCTCAAGAGTGTAGCCAGCCACTCCTCAGATCCACCCACTGCCTACAAGGCCCTGCTCTGAAAGCCTCAGAGCAGGGGGAAATTCCAGAGGGGCTGGCCTGCAGAGTCTCTCAGTCATGACCAGAATTTGGCCTCTCTGGCTATCTCACCTGAGCTGCTAATCAGCTCCTAACTAACCATTAGGGTCTAGCTACCCTTAGCTAAACTAGAAGGGTGCTACTCAAGAAAAAATATAATAATAATAATAAATAATAATAAATGCACATACTGAATATTTGAAGCAAATTGTACATTTTTTTTTTTTTTGCAAATGAGCCCATAAAGCATTGCAACCATTATCAGTGGATATTGAGTGCAATGCAATGCACAGTCGTTCAAACTCTTCCTCCAGCTCTATATCCTCTCTAGGGTACTGACTTTCAGGTAGAGACCAAGAAAAAGTGTCAACTGACTATGAGTGCCATAGTCAAGGCACTTGTGTTCCACTATTAGCTACAAGTCTGTCTGCCATGGTGACAAACTGGACATGTACTTTATTCATTCACATAACTCTCCTGCATGTTGTCACAGGGTGATGCTGTTTGTGGAGCAGTCCGCTTGGTTGCATGTTACACCCTAAATATTGATGTAACATGTAAATTATCCAATCATGTGAAATGCAAGTTCCTGTTTCTCATCTGCACATGATTGGGTATCTAACCCCTTCCTGCCCACCCTGCCATCGCTTTAAAAAGTTCTTAACCTTGTTACAAATTGGTAGCTTGGTGGTATAGGGTCCCGAAAATGTTACATAAAATGTTCTCACAATGCTCACACCTTTGCTGGAGATGTCACCAAGAGGGGTTACTACTACATATGTTTGGGACTGCCTGATTCTATGTGACTTTTAGGACAAAATTCATGATATGACCCTTCATCTGACCAAAGTCCAGTTAGGTCACCACCACACTACCTTCCTCTCTATTTGACTCCAATGTCTCTCAACATTATAAGAAATTGTTACTTATCCATCTCCTCAACATGGCAAAGGCCTATACTCCACTATTTTGGAATCAAACCTCTGCCCCATTAATTGCTTTGTGAATAACTAAGGTTGATGTAATCAGACCTATGGAGAACCTGATGTCTAGAGTTAATCATACTGAAAAATGGTTCAGCAAAACTTGGTTTTAATGGTTAGTTTTCCAAACCGCAACAGATTACAGTACCCTTCTGAGCATGGTCCATGGGTCTGTGTGAGGTGTTTACCTGAATCTCAACCCCACTCCCCCCACCCAACCTCTTTCTTTCTGTTGGATTTCTTATTATTACCCTTTATCTTTTCCAGAATGTTTTCTTTCACCTATCCTTTATGCTTTCTCTACTCTTCTGTTTTTTCAGTATCTCCTATGGGTCTTTCTCTAGGTCCGGATACATATTGTTGATATGCCAGGAGTTCTCGTTACTCTTAGCCCTGGTTTACACGGGTGCAACCCCAGGTGTGACATGCGATTTGCAAATCACACCTGAGGGCGTATCTAATGTACACTATATTGCCAAAAGTATTGGGTCGCCTGCCTTTACACGCACATGAACTTTAATGGCATCCCAGTCTTAGTCCATAGGGTTCAATATTGAGTTGGCGCCAGCCTTTGCAGCTATAACAGCTTGAACTCTTCTGGGAAGGCTGTCCACAAGGTTTAGGAGTGTGTCTATGGGAATGCTTGACCATTCTCCCAGAAGCGCATTTGTGAGGTCAGGCACTGATGTCGGATGAGAAGGCCTGGCTCGCAGTCTCCACTCTAATTCATCCCAAAAGTGTTCTATCGGGGTGAGGTCAGGACTCTGTGCAGGCCATTCAAGTTCCTCCAGTCCAATTTTTTCCAATTTCAATGTGACTTACATTAACTTCTGTTAAATGAGGTTGCAAGCCACAGTGAAATCGGAGGTACAAATTGCACTGATCTGCGGCTCAGTCACTGTGCTGGGAGCACACAGTGAACTTGAACACAGAAACATGGACCACCCAGCAAAACATACCTATATTCGCCACATGGGCATTAAAGCCCACCCTTTTGTCATTGCACATATGTGTTACGTGGGCAACAACATTTTGAAATGAACACAGCTACACATTATCAAGTGAAGATTATCGACTTCTTTATTAAATCAATCTCATTTTATCAGTAGTTGTTAATTAGGAAAGCTGAGTATGGAGATACAAAATATAATAGAGGGAGAATCTAAAAATCTGTATATGTAATTCAATAAAGGGGATATGATAACAAATGCAAAAATTAGAAAGTAGTACAAAAAGCTGTTGAGGTGACCATTACAGGTATGACTTTTAAAAAATTTGTGAAAACTAATGAATATAAAAATAAAACTGGAAATGCATAATAATTTAACTTTAAATTCAAAAGACATTTTCAAGATTTAAAAAGCTTCTACCTAGATGTACCGGAAAAAAAACAGCTCTGTTGGAATGTTGTGCTCAGTTGTTATCTATTGAATGAAACCACAATGATTTCTGGTTTCTGTATAATCTATTGCAAGCTTCACACAGTGCTTTTAGTTGAAATTCTTCTCCATTCACATGATGCACAATATATGTAAAAATTATCCCACATGCTCTAATATAAGCAAGAGAATCTGTGTTGGGGAGATGGGGTAATGATAAAACCAATGGACACTAAAGCTTTTCTTTTAGTGGTTCAGTTTGAGTCCCATTCAGTTGAATATTGGAATTTAGCTAGCAAGCCAGGCACAGAAGATGAATGCCAGGGTAAAATTTAGAGGAGTGCAGGCGGTGTTTCCTAAATCAGTTTAATAATAGTAATCTGTATTTTCCTGGGATGTCTGCTAGCTTCTAAAATTTAGAGTAACATTTATGGGCAGGATTATCTTGAAAACTGCAATGCACAAATGTTTATTAAATACTTTTTTCTTGCTTCAGCCTGGGTTCACACTGATGCGGTGCGAAATTCGCAGCATTTTCTGTGCAAATTCCGCACCGCATCAGAATCGCACCCAGTTCATGCAAACTGCTGCGGGTGTGTATGTTAAGCTAACAACACCCCGAAATCGGTCCGCAAAACGTGGTGCGATGTGCATAAATCGGATCGCATAGGTGTGAATACCCATGCGATCCAATTCTAGTGTGGACCAAAAAAAAGGGTACTGCACCTTTTTGGTGTGGGTGCGGTGCGATTAGAGCTATACAAAATGTATGGCTCCAATCGCACCGCACACAAATCACATGTGATTTGCACAGGAATACGGTGCGGTTCCTGTGCGAATCACATGCAATGTAATGAACCACATATATGTGAACCCAGGCTCAAACTAAAGTATCAGTAGTGTACAGCATCAGTATCTGGTCAACAAATTTATTATGCCACTTCCAAATATTAGGGAAGAAAAGTGAGCAGGAATCAATATAGTTAAAGTTTAAGAAAACATTTTCAGCCAAAGATAGAAGAAACATTATAATAGTCCTGAACCCCCTGGGAATTATGATTTGTGACTGATTTTTTTTCCTGGAAACACCTTAAAATATCAATTTTCCCTCAGTGAAGATGCTGCTCCCTGTCCTCACATGACAGTGTTCTGTGCTGACAGAGCTAAGTAACAACCACACCCCTCAGCACGAGTGTCTTTACATTGACTTTTATTGCAGAAGTGAAGAGGGGGCATGCCTGACCAGTTTTGTTTGAAATACAAAGTTTAACTAATGTTTAACCAATACAAGCACATAGGAGCTGGCAACACAGGATATATATGTTTGCAACACAGCTAGCTCAGCTAGAGAAGAAGATGGTGCACTGGACATGCATGCCGTTTGAGCAGCCCATAGCTGCTGCTCCTAAGCTAAGCTGGAGCACTTGGAGGATGAACTGAACACGTGTGCAGTTTAAACAACCCAAGTGACCGCTAAAGGGTGCATTATTCAGCACATCCTGAAAATGGCAGAAAGAAGAGGTGTGGGGCCTGCACTTTTTCTGGAGAGGACCTCCAACAGCTGCTGTACTATTCACTGAATATAGAATTGCATAGGGGGATTTTTTGAGGATTTTGCTCCAGGTTACTTTAACAATTACAATACATTTCTAGAAAATATATGTACAGTGAAAGAAATAAGTATTTGATCCCCTGCTGATTTTGAATGTTTGCCCACTCACAAAGAAATGATCAGTCTAAAAATCGAATGGTAGGTGTATTGTAAGCTGCTTAGCGATAGTTTGGTAGCCCAGTCCAGCCTTGTGTAGGTCTACAATCTTGTCCCTGACATCCTTGGACAGCTCTTTGGGCTTTGCCATGGTTGAGAGTCTGGAATCTGATTGTTTCATTGCTCCTGTGGACAGGTGTCTTTTATACAGGTAACAAAATGAGATTAGCAGTACTCCCTTTAAAAGACTGCTTCTAATCTCAGCTTGTTGCCTGTATGGAAGACACCTGGTAGCCAGAAATCCTGCTGAATGATATTATTATTATTATATTATTATACAGTATTTATATAGCGCCAGAAAGGTTTGCTCAGTGCTGTACATTATAGTGCGGGACAGAACATGAGACAATACAATAACAAAACAATACACGAGGGGTTCGAGGGCCCTGCTCTTTCGAGCTTACAATCTAGGAGGGAGGGGAAAGTGGTACAGGAGGAAGTGGCTGTGGGGGATGGAGTGGTAGGAGGAGTGGAGGAGATTGGCTGTTAGGTGAGGGTGGGGTAGGCTTCCCTGAAGAGATGGGTTTTCAGGGTGCGCCTAAAGGTGAGGAGGGTAGGTGACAGTCTGATGGATTGGGGAAGTCCTGGAGAAGTCCTGCAGAGGGGCGTGGGAGGTGGAGACCAGGGAGCTAGAAAATAGGAGGTCTTGTGAGGAGCAAAGATTACGGGTTGGGTGGTATTTGGGTATCAGGTCGGTGAGGTAGTTTGGGGCAGCGTTGTGAATGGCTTTGTATGTCAGTGTTAGTAGTTTGAATTTAATGCGTTGGGCAACCGGGAGCCAGTGGAGGGAATGACAGAGGGGGGTGGCAGAAGAGGAGCGGTTGGTAAGGTGGATGAGTCTGGCTGCTGAGTTCAGGATAGACTGAAGCGGGGATAGTCTGTTTTGAGGAAGGCCGGTGAGAAGGGAGTTGCAGTAGTCCAAACGTGAAATAATAAGGGAGTGAACGAGTTGTTTAGTAGTGTCTGGGGTTAGGAACATACGTATTTTGGAGATGTTGCGGAGGTGGAGTCTGCATGAGTTTGCCAACGATTGGACATGGGGTTGGAAGGACAGGTTTGAGTCTAGAGAGACACCTAGGACTTTGGCTTGAGGGGTGGGACTGATGGTGGCGTTGTTGGTCATGATGGAGAGGGGGGGGGCTCGGGCTGGGGGGAAGATTAGGAGTCCGGTTTTGGAAAGGTTCAGTTTGAGGAAATGGAGCGACATCCAGTCTGATATGTCGTTTAGATGATAGGGATCAAATACTTATTTCCCTCATGAACAAGCAAATCAGTGCATCATTTGTTAGACATGCATTTCTTTTGAATTTTTTGTTGCTATTCTGTCTCTCAGTGTTACAATACACCTACCATTTGATTTTTAGACTGATCATTTCTCTGTGAGTGGGCAAACATTCAAAATCAGCAGGGGATCAAATACTTATTTCCTTCACTGTAATATAACATTTTACATTGCGTAGGCTTTCCAAACGCTTATACCAATCATCCTTACACTACCTTCTGCTCTGTTCACCTCTTGAGCCAAAGAGAAGGAGCCCTGTGCAAGCTCCATGTCTTGTGATTTGAGCTTACACAGGGATACAACATAATTTGAAATCATAACACTAGCATTTTAAATTGTTTTGTAACATTCTATAGTTCAGATAGACTTTGGTTTTCTCATATACAGTATAGCCAGCAGCCAACTGCACATGTGATAATTATTTTTATATCTATATAGAATATAAACACATCTGTGAAGAGCTCACATTTACTAACCTTTGAGATGGCAAGCTTTCAAAAGCAAAAATATTAGGCAAATGCAAATATCTTGGTATCATATACTGTACATATGCACGTTATCTATTCTAGCTGGAAGTGCTCCAGTTCTCTTTGTAAATACAAATTGCCATTATACAAGAAATATTAAATAAACATATTAAATAAATAGAAAATACATTTTCAACATTTTAAAAGGGCATTAATCCAATTATTGTAACTAGCTCATCAACTTATTAAATATGCTACATATTCTCTGTTATTCGCTTGTTAATCTACATAACAGTTGTCAAAGGTCTTGTACAGCAATTTGAGTGAATAAAGCCATTTTCTTTCTCCTTTCATCTTTCTGTCTTATTTTACAAAGGGAAAGCTGCAGGCAAAATTTGGGTTATGGAAAAATAATATATTGGCTATTATGTTGGCATACATCAAAGCTGTACTGTAAGGAACTAGAGGCTAAGAAATCCTAACCAATATTGCTAAAAGATGTGCAATTAATATAAACATATATAAACAATTGGTACAGCTCACACATTTGTAACATTCAGCAGTCTTATTGATGGGCTTGTTTTATATGATGGGAAACATTGGATTCTGTATAACCAATTTTTCCGTTTTTTAGAATGGGAAATACTGTTAAATTAAAAGAATAATAATGTTTAAATGGCTAATACAAATTTGCATGTATATAAAATAAGCTGTTTTGGAAAATCACTTTATAACAGACAGACGTGGTGCAAGTATGTCCCACATTTTCCTTATGTGCTGGTACTTAGTATTGTACTTCATGTGCAGGGCCAGTGGAGCTTGGAAAGTGTACAGAAGAGAAGAGAGACCGCTCTATCCTCTCTGGTTTGTTACTTCACCCCTACATTACCACTGTGTTCTGTAGTGATGTAAGGAAGAAGGAAAGAATGTCAAAGATACAAGGGTCCAGACATTTGACAAGTCCAATTGTTTGAGTGTTTATGATTTTGCAGCCAGCATGGCTGGAAAAGACAAAGAAATTTGGAAGCATGGGCAGCAGAAGACGTAAGAATTAACTCTTTGTTTTGCAGGGATGCCTTTGATTTTGAGTCACTTTAACCACTTCAAGTCCGGACACTTTCACCCCCTTCCTGTCCAGGCCAATTTTCAGCTTTCAGTGCTATCACACTTTGAATGACAATTACGTGGTCATGCAATACTGTACCCATATGAATTTTTTAGCATCTTTTTGAGACAGATAAACTTTATTTTGGTGGTATTTATTCACAACTGGGATTTTTATTTTTTTGCTATATAGATGAAAAAGTCCAAACATTTTGAAAAAAAAAATGTTTTTGTTATACAATTTTGCAAATAAATAATCTTTCTTCATATATCTTGGCCAAAATGTATTCATATATCTTTTTAGTAAAAAAAATAACCCAAATTAGTTTCTAACCAAAAATTATAATTAAAAAAATGTTTTACATTTTTATTAAATTTTTTAATATTATTATTTATGGGTTTTTTTCCGGTTTTTTTTTACATACTGTCACGCTAGCAGTACATTATCACTATAGTGACACTGGACTACTAGTGGGGGGTGTTGAAGATTTTTTTTTGCTTTTTTTTACACTGATTGCTTTTACACCCATAAAGGCTATATAAGCAATCATTTCTCCTTCTCTCTGGCTGCATTCTTGCAGCCATTGAGAAATACTGTGAGAGCTGTGATTGGTCACAGCTTGACACATGGTATAAGGCTATTGTGAATAGCCTTGTACCATGTGACCTCTGTGATCATTCACAGATTTAACTATAAGTAAAGCAATGATGTCAGAAGTGACATCTTGCTTACTACTATTCATGTGATCGCTGATTGGCCAATCAGGGATCACATGAATCAGGACCTCACACCAGATTGCGGTGCTGCACGCTCCCAGGGGGAGCGCACAGGCAGTTCATGCGAGAGCCGTTTATAAACGGCAACCCGCTTCGGCACTGCTCCTGTCCAGTCGTGTATGTACATGGGCCGGACAGAAAGTGGTTAAAGTTTAATTGAAGTCAGAAAAATCAGTTTTCACTCAGATAGCCCTCATTTTCACAGTTCCACCACTACTATCCTGTTATGGCAGTTGCACAGTTTTTGTAAATATGACTATACAGTCCCGTGGGCACCAACTTTTGACTACATTGTCCAGTGCACTCTAAAGCTACCCAGTTATCATGTATCAAAATATGGCTGACTAAGCAGAAACCAGCCAAATTTCGGTTCGTGTGTACTGCTGTCTGTCCAACAGAAGGTGGTCAAACAGTCCTGCTGGAAGACCAACATTCAATCAGCACTTGCAGCCAATGGCTGAAGTGCTGATCTGTGCATTCTAATGGGGGGTGGGGAAGTTCCTGCTGTCAGAATTCAATAGCACAGCAGGGAAGAGCCCTACATCCACATTGCTTGTGTGGATGCAGGTATGTTTTTCTTCAACCCACTGGCTGAACAAAAAAAATTGTATGCCCTGCTTAACTGACCCAGTCAGGCACTCCTCTCTTGTTTTCTGCAGCAAAAGTGTGCATAACGTGGTCTTTGATATGGGGTGTTTGTATTAATCATCAATGCCAGCACAGAGCACTAGAGTGGGCAATATTTACACTGAGAAAATTTTTTTTAAGGCATGCTCATATGAAAATCAGGGACATAACATAAGGGACTATAAAGACCAAAAAAAGCATGAAGAGAAAAATATTTTTTTGTTGCAAGCTAAATCTATAACATGTCCAACACTTACCTTCAAAAGGAGTATATATTGGTTTTGTATATATTTTTGTTGGCAATAAATACAAATTTTAAAATATTGGTTTATTTTTTTGTCAAATATATATGAAATATTGCATACTAATATTGTGCATTCTTACATTTAGGCAAAATGTGGAGCTTTAGGCTCACTTTTCATGTTTATATAGAATCTTTAGCACTTAAAAAAAAAGGCAGTGTACAGGGTTCTGATGCTACAGTTGACTTCTCTTTCCAAGGGTTTATATCAAAGTCAGCCTGAAGGCATTAACTACTTAAGTACTAGCTTTCACGTGCCCCTTCAATATCAAGACATTTTTCAGTTTTCAATGCTGTAATACTTTGATTGACTAATATTTGAGCATGCAACTCTACAACACTATACACAAATTAATTTTCCATAATTGTTAAGAAAGATAGAGCTTTCTTTTGGTGATACCTAATAACGTAATACTTAATACCCCCCAAAAAAGCAATTATTTGTGGTCAGTAGCACTTTAAACCCCCGAGCCCATAAAAAGTACCATAATCTTTGATGGTCAGTGGCACTTTAAGACACCAATCTTCACCATCAATCTGCCGATTCTCCTTCCTACTGTGTTTACAGATATTCATCCTGTTCACAATAAAGAAAGGGAGCTTCCTCTGTTGTGAATGTGCTAAATGTTTGTAAATACCCATGATGTTTACACTTCTGATGAATGTGATTGGTTCACAGTGATCACAAGGTACAGAGCCATTTTGATTAGCTCTGTACATCATGACTGTAATTTGAACTGTCCTATGAAAAGCACTCAAAAAATACATGCCCACCTCCTCACCTTTTTTCTTACAATATGGTGGTATCGAAGTGGTTACAGTAGATCTGTTTGTTTGTTCCTGTTCAGTAATAATGATTTAATCTAGTCTATTTCAACCAATTTCAGTCTACATGCACTTTTTCCAGCACTGGCTACATATCATTGCTCTTGAGTGGCATGCTGATGTGACAACAGTGGACTGCACCTGCACAATGTGTGCCAGACTGGGTAGTTGTAGTGAATACCTGGGGTGTCAATGACAGGGTGACAAGGTAGGACCACAGCTGGGACACTCCATAACAAGAAGTGGCTGAACAAGGACCTTCATGGCAGGATACTAGACAGTTTTTTTTAAAGAAACCTATGCAAATAAAAGGATTAAAAATAACTTGTGAAATTAAAATAACATGTTAAAGATTTTTAAGTGATTGGGTTTAGATCTATTCTGAAGAGTAATCTTGCCCATTCATGTCAAAAGGACTATGTCTTTGTAAAGGATCCCCTTCAACCCCCTGATAGCATTCCTCCCATTGCTTCTGCCTCTGTCACAGCTGGCGCTAAAATCTCTAGTGTCAGGTGTTGTCAGACTGTAAGGGGAGCAATGGTGTCATTGGTCATGTAATGGTGCTTGGGTCTATCTATTGGCTGCTAGATCCGAGCACAAGGTATTGTGGCCAGCTGCGATGGCAGCAGAAGCAATGACAAAGTGAGTATTAGGGTTCGGGAGGGGCGTGGCTCTATACAATGGAACTGTCACTTATCCCCGAATAGGCAATATGACAGTATCTCTGCAGGCACTGAAATCTTCACTTTTAAGTGGTTCTAAAGGCTCATGTTTTTTACCTTCATGCATTCTATACATGAAGGTAAAAAACCTTCTGTGTGCAGCATCCCCCCCAAATACTAACCTAGCCCCCTCTCGATCCAGCAATGTGCACTGGAGTCTCCTCTATCCCAGGACTCCCTCTTCTCATTGGCTGGGACAGAAGCGGGAGCCATTGAGAAGAGAGAGGAGGCAGGGTCAAGCTGTGGCTCCATGTGTGAATGGACACACGGGGAGCAGTGGGTGCCCTTTAGCAAGCTGCTTGCTGTGGGGGCGCCCGACAGGAGAGAGGGGCCAAGAGAGCCTGCGAGGGACCAAGAAGAGGAGGATTCAGGCTGCTCTATGCAAAACCACCTCCACAGCAGGTATATATAGGCATGTTTATTTTTTCTTTAAAAAAAAGCCTTTAGCATCACTTTAAATGTTATTTTAAAATGCATAAGTCTAAGGTTTTTGTTTTGTTTTTTGCATATGTGCATTGATTGTAATTTTTAGATAGGTACAGACAGAAAATGGGAACATAATTTCATTTTTCTATTGTTTACTTTGAAAAGAAGTGAAAATTGCAGCCACTTAACCTGTCTGATGAAACTACTACGATTTGTATGCTGAACATCATGAGCAATAAAAGCCTTCATGCGGAGAAAGAGCATAATTCAATGTAGTAGGCCTCCCTCTTGTGCCCAAATGAGAAATTACACATCTAATAAATCTAGTAAAAACGAAGGTATAGTAATTGTTGAAATATTCCAATATTACTATTTACGTGTAATTGCAATTGAAATTATGCACAAGCCTATAATTAATATGGGTAAAACGTCTTGTAAAAGCCTTAGATGTACTGAGGGAAACAGAGAGATAATCCAGCTGATGAAAATTCATCAGAAAATATTAGCAGCCTTTTTGTATCGCTTAAAACCATTTTCCACTGTTGTAGCGTGCATGAATTTTGGTAAGCAGCCATTTGCAGACTGGGCACCAGGGACCTCAAGAGAAAATGTCCTCGGGGACCTCAGGAGGAAATGGGAGTTATGGCCCTCACTGCCATAGCCGCTGAGTTGTTTTCCGTTTTTTGCACGCATGTTAAAATAATAATTTTAGGCCTGAAGATTGTATAAAACCCCAAAATATAATATATTTTCTGAAAGCAGACACCCTAGAGCAGTGATGGCGAACCTTTTTGAGCCCGAGTGCCCAAACTGCAACCCAAAACCAACTTATTTCTTTCAAAGTGCCAACACTGCAATGAAACCTGAATATCGAGCTTTTGGTTTAGAAAAAACAACTCGTACAGTGGTGCAAACTAATTAACAGTACAGGGATGACCAGAGACTGCGGACAGTACAGGGATGACCAGAGACTGCGGACACAGTACAGGGATGACCAGAGACTGCAGACACAGTACAGGGATGACCAGAGACTGCGGACACAGTACAGGGATGACCAGAGACTGCGGACACAGTACAGGAGATGACCAGAGACTGCGGACACAGTACAGGGATGACCAGAGACTGCGGACACAGTACCGGGATGACCAGAGACTGCGGACACAGTACAGGAGATGACCAGAGACTGCGGACACAGTACAGGGATGACCAGAGACTGCGGACACAGTACAGGAGATGACCAGAGACTGCGAACAGTACAGGGATGACCAGAGACTGCGGACAGTACAGGGATGACCAGAGACTGCGGACACAATACAGGGATGACCAGAGACTGCAGACACAGTACAGGGATGACCAGAGACTGCGGACAGTACAGGGATGACCAGAGACTGCGGACAGTACAGGGATGACCAGAGACTGAGGACATAGTACAGGAGATGACCAGAGACTGCGGACACAGTACAGGAGATGACCAGAGACTGCGGACACAGTACAGGGGATGACCAGAGACTGCGGACACAGTACAGGAGATGACCAGAGACTGAGGACACAGTACAGGAGATGACCAGAGACTGAGGACACAGTACAGGAGATGACCAGAGACTGCGGACACAGTACAGGGATGACCAGAGACTGCGGACAGTACAGGAGATGACCAGAGACTGCGGAAAGCACAGGGATGACCAGAGACTGCGGACAGTACAGATGACTGCTGACCTTTGGGGAGGGAGGGGGAGCGGGTACCTGAATTTGACAGGTACCCGCTCTTACTTCCGCAGAGTTTTTTTTTATCTTACCTGTTCCTTTATCCAGCCGCGCGCTGTCTTCCCGGCTTCTGTAGTGTGGGCGCTCGTCGGACAGCCGGATGCCCAGTGCGCATGCGCGAGAAGCGCTGCGCTTTGTGATTGGTCCGGCGGCTTCTGGGATCTGTCATGTGTCCCAGGTACCGCCTTACCATTCACAAAGAGCACTGCTTCTTGCGCATGCGCACTTGGGACCCGGCTGTCACGCACACTACAGAAGCCGGGAAGACAGCGCGCCGCTGGATAGAGGGACAGGTACGGTCCCACTGCAGAGCTGAGCGGCCGGCCCGGTATTCTGACACGGCGGCGGTGGAAATACCGGACCGGCCGCTCTATATTCGCTCCATAAGACGCACTGACATTTTCCCCCCTTTTTTGGGGGAAAAAAAAGTGCGTCTTATGGAGCGAAAAATACGGTATTCTCCTCGCTTGCCCACAGATAAGGCTCGGCGTGCCACAGGTTCGCCATCACTGCCCTAGAGAATAAAAAAGAGGAAGCTCCAATTTTTTAGGTTACACGATATTACTGCAAAGGTCTGGGAAACGCAGTAAGTTTTAGGGCACACAAACGCAATAAGTTACCCAACTTTTGGTATAAAATATAAAAGATGAGGTTGCACTGAGTAAATCGATACCCAACATGTCAAACCTTCAAATTTGTGTGTTCCCGTGAAGTAGTGACAAACTTCAGTACCCTATATATTCTATAGGTGATGCTTTAAAAGCCCAAATAGGTCATCAGTTTAGCGTGACAAAGGAGGTGTGGTGCTAGAAATATTGCTCTCACTCCACTGTGTGTGATAATATGTAACATGTGTATCGCAATCAACTTTTTCGTGAGTAGGCACCCTCAACGCATGCATTTACGTTTCTACATGCTTAAATGCGAGAGGCCTTTTTTTTTACTTAACTTTTTTTATCACATGGGGGACAAAAAGTTTATTTAATGAGCCATCCAGGATGTCTCCCCTTTGCTCCACTGAATGTAATGCAGATCGCATTGCACTACATTCTTTCCCAGACATACTAGCTAGGCAAACTGACAGGAGGACCCAGAGGTGATGTTTTACACTTCGCTTCGAGTCAGCTACAAGAAGAGGAGGAGAGCAGACAAATGTCCACTCACCTCCCTCCCCTCTACCCAGGTCTGCAGATGGGTAAGCGGAGTCCAAGATACATGGTGGGGGCACACATGTGGGGGGGCGCTCATTACCGGGGGCACCCCTGAAGGCACTAGACTGCTTTCGTCTAACAGACATCAGTCTGCTTGTCAGATATACAGCCACCGGGAGTGTATGTAAAACCCCCTGCTGTCAGGTCCATATGACATACAGACCTGGCAGTGAAAGGGTTATGGTCTTGACAGAATAATGTAACAAAGAGGCAGTGAGACTTAGATATCATTCACATGGTATACATCCATTTGAGGGCCGTGTTTTCCCTGGACAGGATGCACAGGTGTTCCATGCATCTGTGTGCAATCTCACTCTAGGCTGGACTCACCTAGATGTCAAACAGGCCACAGCCTCTGCATGGACACAGCCATTGCTCCCCGTTTGACATCTAGGTGAGTCCAGCCTAGAGCAGCGGTTCTCAACCTGGGGGTCGCGACCCCTTTGGGGGTCAAACGACCATTTCCCAGGGGTCGCCTAAGACCATCGGAAAACACATATTTCCGGTGGTCTTAGGAACCGAGACACCGCTGCTGTCTCCGGCGATGTGTGGGCGGGATGATATGCTGCCCCTGTCACCGCCTCCTCGCCGCTGATTGGCCACCGGAACTGTAGCTCAGGAGAGGCACACAGGCGGCCAATCACCGGCGAGAAGGTGGAGCTTGGAGAGGAGGAGCCGAGCGGCAGCGCGCGGAGATCGAAGAAGATCGAGGGAGCTGCAGGAACGAGTGAAGAGAGAGGCCAGAGAAGGAAGACAGCTGACAGGTAAGTGCAAATTTTGCTGCTGCAGCCAGGTATGCAGGCTGTAGATGGGAGAGGGAGAGAGCGAGCCCAGGCTGGAGCAGGAGTCAGCAAGGTAAGTATCATTGGTGTCAGTGGAAGGGATAGTGCCCCATCATTTGTGTCACTAATACCAACGATGGGGCACTATTCCTCCCCCCACTGACACCAACGATGGGGCACTATTCCTCCCCTCACTGACACCAACGATGGGGCACTATTCCTCCCCCCACTGACACCAACGATGAGACAGTATTCCTCCCCTCACTGACACCAACGATGGGGCACTATTCCTCCCCCCACTGACACCAACGATGAGACAGTATTCCTCCCCTCACTGACACCAATGATGGGGCACTATTCCTCCCCCCACTGACACCAACGATGGGGCACTATTCCTCCCCCCACTGACACCAACGATGGGGCACTATTCCTCCCCCCACTGACACCAACGATGGGGCACTATTCCTCCCCCCACTGACACCAACGATGAGACAGTATTCCTCCCCCCACTGACACCAACGATGAGACAGTATTCCTCCCCTCACTGACACCAACGATGGGGCACTATTCCTCCCCCCACTGACACCAACGATGGGGCACTATTCCTCCCCCCACTGACACCAACGATGGGGCACTATTCCTCCCACTGACGCCAATGATGAGGCACTATTCCTCCCACTGACGCCAATGATTGGGCACTATTCCTCCCACTGACGCCAATGATGGAGCACTATTCCTCCCACTGACACCAATGATGGGGCACTATTCCTCCCACTGACACCAATGATGGGGCACTATTCCTCCCACTGACACCAATGATGGGACACTATTCCTCCCACTGACACCAATGATGGGACACTATTCCTCCCACTGACACCAATGATGGGACACTATTCCTCCCACTGACACCAATGATGGGGCACTATTCCTCCCACTGATACCAACGATGGGACACTATTCATCCCACTGACATCACTGATGGGGCGCTAGTCCTCCCACTGCAAAATTACAGTTATGAAGTAGCAACGAAAATAATTTTATGGTTGGGGGTCACCACAACATGAGGAACTGTATTAAGGGGTCGCGGCATTACAAAGGTTGAGAACCACTGGCCTAGAGTGAGATTGACTGGAACTTTCTGTCCCTGCTGGTCAACCAGCAGTTATGGGTTTGTCATAGAGACCCTAAAACTACAAATCAGTTAGTTGAGATGGTTGAAAGGTAACCAGAGAGCTACTTGCTCCCAAGTCCAAGGAATCCTTTTTCATAGAGAAGAAAAAACCCTTCCCTTTGAAAATGTGGTCCACGGAACCCCAGAACCACCATGAGACAATACAGTGAAACACCAATTTCCCAAAAAAGCAGGCCAGTTCCCCTGTGCCCTAAAGAGTGAACATCACTTAATGCTGACTATATCAAAACTGGGGGCATAACAGAGTACGATGTCCCTGGCAGGAGGTGCCCATGCAATATGGGACTCTCTATAAACTGTCATTAATAGCCCAAAAATCATGTATTACATGCACCGTTCCATCAATGAATGAAAGTACTTCTGAGTTCATGCTGAGCATGAATCTGTTTCCAACCAAGATTCTCCTAGATTCAGGGATCATGATGACTCCAGCAAAGAAAAACATAGTTGGAGAAGTAAGTCCTTCATGTACAGTGGGGATCGAAAGTTTGGGCACCCCAGCTAAAAATTTGTATTAATGTTCATAAAGAAGCCAAGAAAAGATGGAAAAATTTCCAAAAGGCATCAAATTACAGATTAGACATTCTTATAATATGTCAACAAAAGTTAGATTTTATTTCCATCATTTACACTTTCGAAATAACAGAAAACAAAAAAATGGCGTCTGCAAATGTTTGGGCACCCTGCAGAATTTATAGCATGCACTGCCCCCTTTGCAAAGCTGAAACCTGCCAGTGTCATGTATTGTTCTCAATCATCATCTGGGAAGACCAGGTGATGTCAATCTCAAAGGTTTTAAATGCCCAGACTCATCTGACCTTGCCCCAACAATCAGCACCATGGGTTCTTCTAAGCCAGTGGTTCTCAACCTTTCTAATGCCGCGACCCCTTAATACAGTTCCTCATGTTGTGGTGACCCCCAACCATAAAATTATTTTCGTTGCTACTTCATAACTGTAATTTTGCAGTGGGAGGACTAGCGCCCCATCACTGATGTCAGTGGGATGAATAGTGTCCCATCGTTGGTATCAGTGGGAGGAATAGTGCCCCATCATTGGTGTCAGTGGGAGGAATAGTGTCCCATCATTGGTGTCAGTGGGAGGAATAGTGTCCCATCATTGGTGTCAGTGGGAGGAATAGTGCCCCATCATTGGTGTCAGTGGGAGGAATAGTGCCCCATCATTGGTGTCAGTGGGAGGAATAGTGCTCCATCATTGGCGTCAGTGGGAGGAATAGTGCCTCATCATTGGCGTCAGTGGGAGGAATAGTGCCCCATCATTGGCGTCAGTGGGAGGAATAGTGTCCCATCATTGGCGTCAGTGGGAGGAATAGTGTCCCATCATTGGCGTCAGTGGGAGGAATAGTGTCCCATCATTGGTGTCAGTGGGGGGAATAGTGCCCCATCGTTGGTGTCAGTGGGAGGAATAGTGCCTCATCATTGGCGTCAGTGGGAGGAATAGTGTCCCATCATTGGCGTCAGTGGGAGGAATAGTGTCCCATCATTGGCGTCAGTGGGAGGAATAGTGTCCCATCATTGGCGTCAGTGGGAGGAATAGTGTCCCATCATTGGTGTCAGTGGGGGGAATAGTGCCCCATCATTGGTATCAGTGGGGGGAATAGTGCCCCATCATTGGTATCAGTGGGAGGAATAGTGCCCCATCATTGGTATGAGTGGGAGGAATAGTACCCCATCATTGGTATCAGTGGGAGGAATAGTGCCCCATCATTGGTGTCAGTGGGAGGAATAGTGCCCCATCATTAGTATCAGTGGGAGGAATAGTGCCCCATCATTGGTGTCAGTGGAAGGAATAGTGCCCCATCATTGGTATGAGTGGGAGGAATAGTGCCCCATCATTGGTATCAGTGGGAGGAATAGTGCCCCATCATTGGTATGAGTGGGAGGAATAGTGCCCCATCATTGGTGTCAGTGGGAGGAATAGTGTCCCATCATTGGCGTCAGTGGGAGGAATAGTGCCCCATCATTGGTGTCAGTGGGAGCAATAGTGCTCCATCATTGGCATCAGTGGGAGGAATAGTGCCCAATCATTGGCGTCAGTGGGAGGAATAGTGCCTCATCATTGGCGTCAGTGGGAGGAATAGTGCCTCATCATTGGCGTCAGTGGGAGGAATAGTGCCCAATCATTGGCGTCAGTGGGAGGAATAGTGTCCCATCATTGGCGTCAGTGGGAGGAATAGTGCCCCATCATTGGTGTCAGTGGGAGGAATAGTGCTCCATCATTGGCGTCAGTGGGAGGAATAGTGCCCAATCATTGGCGTCAGTGGGAGGAATAGTGCCTCATCATTGGCGTCAGTGGGAGGAATAGTGCCCCATCATTGGCGTCAGTGGGAGGAATAGTGCCCCATCATTGGCGTCAGTGGGAGGAATAGTGCCCCATCATTGGCGTCAGTGGGAGGAATAGTGCCCCATCATTGGCGTCAGTGGGAGGAATAGTGCTCCATCATTGGCGTCAGTGGGAGGAATAGTGCCTCATCATTGGCGTCAGTGGGAGGAATAGTGCCCCATCATTGGCGTCAGTGGGAGGAATAGTGTCCCATCATTGGCGTCAGTGGGAGGAATAGTGTCCCATCATTGGCGTCAGTGGGAGGAATAGTGTCCCATCATTGGCGTCAGTGGGAGGAATAGTGTCCCATCATTGGTGTCAGTGGGGGGAATAGTGCCCCATCATTGGTATCAGTGGGGGGAATAGTGCCCCATCATTGGTATCAGTGGGAGGAATAGTGCCCCATCATTGGTATGAGTGGGAGGAATAGTGCCCCATCATTGGTATCAGTGGGAGGAATAGTGCCCCATCATTGGTGTCAGTGGGAGGAATAGTGCCCCATCATTAGTATCAGTGGGAGGAATAGTGCCCCATCATTGGTGTCAGTGGAAGGAATAGTGCCCCATCATTGGTATGAGTGGGAGGAATAGTGCCCCATCATTGGTATCAGTGGGAGGAATAGTGCCCCATCATTGGTATGAGTGGGAGGAATAGTGCCCCATCATTGGTGTCAGTGGGAGGAATAGTGCCCCAACATTGGTGTCAGTGGGAGGAATAGTGCCCCATCATTAGTATCAGTTGGAGGAATAGTGCCCCATCATTGGTGTCAGTGGAAGGAATAGTGCCCCATCATTGGTATGAGTGGGAGGAATAGTGCCCCATCATTGGTGTCAGTGGAAGGAATAGTGCTCCATCATTGGTATGAGTGGGAGGAATAGTGCCCCATCATTGGTATGAGTGGGAGGAATAGTGCCCCATCATTGGTGTCAGTGGGAGGAATAGTGCCCCATCGTTGGTATCAGTGGGAGGAATAGTGCCCCATCGTTGGCGTTAGTGGGAGGAATAGTGCCCCATCGTTGGTGTCAGTGGGGGGAGGAATAGTGCCCCATCGTTGGTGTCAGTGGGGGGAGGAATAGTGCCCCATCGTTGGTGTCAGTGGGGGGAGGAATAGTGCCCCATCGTTGGTGTCAGTGGGGGGAGGAATAGTGCCCCATCGTTGGTGTCAGTGGGGGGAGGAATAGTGCCCCATCGTTGGTGTCAGTGGGGGGAGGAATAGTGCCCCATCGTTGGTGTCAGTGGGGGGAGGAATAGTGCCCCATCATTGGTGTCAGTGGGAGGAATAGTGCCCCATCATTAGTATCAGTTGGAGGAATAGTGCCCCATCATTGGTGTCAGTGGAAGGAATAGTGCCCCATCATTGGTATGAGTGGGAGGAATAGTGCCCCATCATTGGTGTCAGTGGAAGGAATAGTGCTCCATCATTGGTATGAGTGGGAGGAATAGTGCCCCATCATTGGTATGAGTGGGAGGAATAGTGCCCCATCATTGGTGTCAGTGGGAGGAATAGTGCCCCATCGTTGGTATCAGTGGGAGGAATAGTGCCCCATCGTTGGCGTTAGTGGGAGGAATAGTGCCCCATCGTTGGTGTCAGTGGGGGGAGGAATAGTGCCCCATCGTTGGTGTCAGTGGGGGGAGGAATAGTGCCCCATCGTTGGTGTCAGTGGGGGGAGGAATAGTGCCCCATTGTTGGTGTCAGTGGGGGGAGGAATAGTGCCCCATCGTTGGTGTCAGTGGGGGGAGGAATAGTGCCCCATCGTTGGTGTCAGTGGGGGGAGGAATAGTGCCCCATCGTTGGTGTCAGTGGGGGGAGGAATAGTGCCCCATCGTTGGTGTCAGTGGGGGGAGGAATAGTGCCCCATCGTTGGTGTCAGTGGGGGGAGGAATAGTGCCCCATCGTTGGTGTCAGTGGGGGGAGGAATAGTGCCCCATCGTTGGTGTCAGTGAGGGGAGGAATACTGTCTCATCGTTGGTGTCAGTGGGGGGAGGAATACTGTCTCATCGTTGGTGTCAGTGGGGGGAGGAATAGTGCCCCATCGTTGGTGTCAGTGGGGGGAGGAATAGTGCCCCATCGTTGGTGTCAGTGGGGGGAGGAATAGTGCCCCATCGTTGGTGTCAGTGGGGGGAGGAATAGTGCCCCATCATTGGTGTCAGTGAGGGGAGGAATACTGTCTCATCGTTGGTGTCAGTGGGGGGAGGAATAGTGCCCCATCGTTGGTGTCAGTGAGGGGAGGAATACTGTCTCATCATTGGTGTCAGTGGGGGGAGGAATAGTGCCCCATCGTTGGTGTCAGTGGGGGGAGGAATAGTGCCCCATCGTTGGTATTAGTGACACAAATGATGGGGCACTATCCCTTCCACTGACACCAATGATACTTACCTTGCTGACTCCTGCTCCAGCCTGGGCTCGCTCTCTCCCTCTCCCATCTACAGCCTGCATACCTGGCTGCAGCAGCAAAATTTGCACTTACCTGTCAGCTGTCTTCCTTCTCTGGCCTCTCTCTTCACTCGTTCCTGCAGCTCCCTCAATCTTCTTCGATCTCCGCGCGCTGCCGCTCGGCTCCTCCTCTCCAAGCTCCACCTTCTCGCCGGTGATTGGCCGCCTGTGTGCCTCTCCTGAGCTACAGTTCCGGTGGCCAATCAGCGGCGAGGAGGCGGTGACAGGGGCAGCATATCATCCCGCCCACACATCGCCGGAGACAGCAGCGGTGTCTCGGTTCCTAAGACCATCGGAAATATGTGTTTTCCGATGGTCTTAGGCGACCCCTGGGAAATGGTCGTTCGACCCCCAAAGGGGTCGCGACCCCCAGGTTGAGAACCGCTGTTCTAAGCAGTTGTCTAGAAAACTGAAACTGAAAATAGTTGACGCTCACAAAGCGGGAGAAGGCTATAAGAAGATAGCAAAGCGTTTTCAGATGTCAATATCCTCTGTTCGGAATGTAATTAAGAAATGGCAGTCATCAGGAACAGTGGAAGTTAAAGCAAGATCTGGAAGACCAAGAAAAATATCAGACAGAACAGCTCGCAGGATTGTGAGAAAAACAATTCAAAACCCACGTTTGACTGCACGATCCCTCCAGAAAGATCTGGCAGACACTGGAGTTGTGGTACACTATTCCATTATAAAGAGATACTTGTACAAATATGGTCTTCATGGAAGAGTCATCAGAAGAAAACCTCTTCTACGTCCTCACCACAAAAATCATCGTTTGAACTTTGCAAATGAACATATAGACAAGCCTGATGCATTTTGGAAACAAGTTCTGTGGACCGATGAGGTTAAAATTGAACTTTTTGGCCGGAATGAGCAAAGGTACGTTTGGAGAAGAAGGGGCACAGAATTTAATGAAAAGAACCTCTGTCCAACTGTTAAGCATGGGGTTGGATCAGTCATGCTTTGGGGTTGTGTTGCAGCCAGTGGCACAGGGAACATCTCACGAGTAGAAGGAAAAATGGATTCAATAAAATTTCAGCAAATTTTGGATGGTAACTTGATGCCATCTGTGAAAAAGCTGAAGTTAAAGAGAGGATGGCTTCTACAAATGGATAATGATCCTCAACACACCTCGAAATCCATGGGGGATTACATCAAGAGGCGTAAACTGAAGGTTTTGCCATGGCCTTCACAATCTCCTGACCTCAACATAATTGAAAATCTATGGATAGACGTTAAAAGAGCAGTGCGTGACAGACAGCCCAGAAATCTCAAAGAACTGGAAGACTTTTGTAAGGAAGAATGGGCAAAGATACCTCAAACAAGAATTGAAAGACTCTTGGCTGGCTACAAAAAGCGTTTACAAGCTGTGATACTTGCCAAAGGGGGCAGTACAAGATATTAACTCTGCAGGGTGCCCAAACTTTTGCAGACGCCATTTTTTTGTTTTCAATTATTTTGAAAGTGTAAATGATGGAAATAAAATCTAACTTTTGTTGACATATTATAAGAATGTCTAATCTGTAATTTGATGCCTTTTGGAGATTTTTCCATCTTTCCTTGGCTTCTTTATGCACATTAATACAAATTTTTAGCTGGGGTAACCAAACTTTCAATCCCCACTGTAGATACCAAGTCTTACACACTATTGCCAGTGCAGAGTACTACCCCATGCGAAATTGTGAAACATGAGGTTGGTCTGGTAGAGGACTTGGTACACCCTATCCTGGGATAAGAGCTTTCTGGATTTTGAGAATTATGGAAAAGTGTGAGGCAAAAGGGGCACTCTTGGTAACTGAGTGTAAACAAAGGGGAATGGGTTTTGGGTGACATTATTGACCAAATACATTCATTGTCATGACCTTATCAATTCGACAACGTCACCCAGGATTCCCAGTCCTTTTGGTTACATTCAACTGCTGGGCAAGGAAATTTCATTCATACTGAGATCCCATCAAGAGAGCACCTTGTTGGCAGTTGTCGTGTTTTGTTTCAGTGGGTTGGCAGGTGCTGTTTATGGTGATTGACATAGATCTACATCACTGGATGATGCAACTGACATTAATTTACACTGTGGGATACACTTTTTTTAACAATGGACTTTTTCAAATGTGTTATGTGTTTATTTACTTTTTACCTTATTTTAATGGGGGCTTCCTCATTCCCCCTAGCAGACCCCCACATCCACCAGGCCAAGAATGTGGGGAGGAGGCCAAGGAGCCGAAGAGAAAGGGGCCTAACAAGGTACCTTACCCATGTGGCCTGGCATGGATGATTGGATAAGAGTTGAGTATGGATTTTGAAGGGGGTTACATTCTTTATTTCTTGTTTTTACATGGAGTATTCCTTTAAAAACCATACCAGACCCAAAAGAGACCACATGCCAATTTTTGTTTTTTTAGTGTGATGTAACAAGGCTAAGGATCTGGTATGGATTTTTAGAGAGGACCCCATGCCCCATTTTTTTGTGGGGTACCCACTTACACTCCAGAACCGGGCCCTCCTCTAGATGCACATTATCGAATAGTCTTGCTGGCCTGGAGTAAAGGCTGAGGTTGGAAGATATTGTAGTCTCTATCCCACACGCCAGTTACCTGTATCAGTGTTACACGGGGGATTACATCAAGAGGCGTAAACTGAAGGTTTTGCCATGGCCTTCACAATCTCCTGACCTCAACATAATTGAAAATCTATGGATAGACGTTAAAAGAGCAGTGCGTGACAGACAGCCCAGAAATCTCAAAGAACTGGAAGACTTTTGTAAGGAAGAATGGGCAAAGATACCTCAAACAAGAATTGAAAGACTCTTGGCTGGCTACAAAAAGCGTTTACAAGCTGTGATACTTGCCAAAGGGGGCAGTACAAGATATTAACTCTGCAGGGTGCCCAAACTTTTGCAGACGCCATTTTTTTGTTTTCAATTATTTTGAAAGTGTAAATGATGGAAATAAAATCTAACTTTTGTTGACATATTATAAGAATGTCTAATCTGTAATTTGATGCCTTTTGGAGATTTTTCCATCTTTCCTTGGCTTCTTTATGCACATTAATACAAATTTTTAGCTGGGGTAACCAAACTTTCAATCCCCACTGTAGATACCAAGTCTTACACACTATTGCCAGTGCAGAGTACTACCCCATGCGAAATTGTGAAACATGAGGTTGGTCTGGTAGAGGACTTGGTACACCCTATCCTGGGATAAGAGCTTTCTGGATTTTGAGAATTATGGAAAAGTGTGAGGCAAAAGGGGCACTCTTGGTAACTGAGTGTAAACAAAGGGGAATGGGTTTTGGGTGACATTATTGACCAAATACATTCATTGTCATGACCTTATCAATTCGACAACGTCACCCAGGATTCCCAGTCCTTTTGGTTACATTCAACTGCTGGGCAAGGAAATTTCATTCATACTGAGATCCCATCAAGAGAGCACCTTGTTGGCAGTTGTCGTGTTTTGTTTCAGTGGGTTGGCAGGTGCTGTTTATGGTGATTGACATAGATCTACATCACTGGATGATGCAACTGACATTAATTTACACTGTGGGATACACTTTTTTTAACAATGGACTTTTTCAAATGTGTTATGTGTTTATTTACTTTTTACCTTATTTTAATGGGGGCTTCCTCATTCCCCCTAGCAGACCCCCACATCCACCAGGCCAAGAATGTGGGGAGGAGGCCAAGGAGCCGAAGAGAAAGGGGCCTAACAAGGTACCTTACCCATGTGGCCTGGCATGGATGATTGGATAAGAGTTGAGTATGGATTTTGAAGGGGGTTACATTCTTTATTTCTTGTTTTTACATGGAGTATTCCTTTAAAAACCATACCAGACCCAAAAGAGACCACATGCCAATTTTTGTTTTTTTAGTGTGATGTAACAAGGCTAAGGATCTGGTATGGATTTTTAGAGAGGACCCCATGCCCCATTTTTTTGTGGGGTACCCACTTACACTCCAGAACCGGGCCCTCCTCTAGATGCACATTATCGAATAGTCTTGCTGGCCTGGAGTAAAGGCTGAGGTTGGAAGATATTGTAGTCTCTATCCCACACGCCAGTTACCTGTATCAGTGTTACACTTTTGTAACCCCTTGGTGCCCCTACCTGTGATCAAAGTCCCTTTGAACAAATTACAAAGGAATTAGTAGGGTATCTGCAGGGCACCAATATAGTTTGACTACGCCACTCCATATTCCAAGGTGATACCTTTGAGAAATATCTTGCCCAAAACTATAGCCCATTAGCTACAGTATTTCCAATGTTTACCTGGGCAGGTTTTCCCAAGAGATCTTCACTGACTAGGGCACCAATGTCAATGTTCATGGCATACTGTACATGCAAGTTGTTCCAAATTAAACAATTGCAGAATTTTGTTTAAAATCCTCAGAAGGAGTGCAAGAGAATTCCTGTATGGCAACTGGCACATAGAAATGCGCATGCGCGCAATACTGCGCATAGAAATAAGCACAGGTGCATTGCTAACAGAAATGAGCATAGGCTCGTGCATGCGCGCAGGAATGCGCACACACGAGTGCAAGCACGTGGGAGCGTGCCCACAGTTTCTGGCACCAGACAGATTATTTAATGGAGGCTCTTACTCTCTGTCAGTGCTGACTGGTCTTCAGCTAATTTGTGTCCTGTTGTATCCTGTATGTATCCGGACCTGGCTTGCCATTGACTTGCTCTTGGATTATGTTTATGCTTCTGCTCATCGGTTTCTGATCCTGGCTTCCTCTTGACCTTGTCCCTGTCTGATGTTCCTGTACCTCATCGCCTGCTCGTTGCTGACTCTGGCTATTACTCTGACTACTCTTCCGGCTCCAGTTTGGCTCTATGGTCCTGCCGAGTGTTTGTCCTGGCTATATATTTTGTCAGCTCCAGTTGTCATGGTGTGTTCCGGCCTCACGCTTATCAGAAGTTTCAGCAAGCCATGTACCCAGATCTTAGCAGTTCCAGTGAAGTGCCTCCTTAACCTCATCTGGCTGTTCCGGCATCTCCTCTGTTCCCGACTGGATGCCCTGCTTGATTCACCGAGGCTACACCACCAGCAGCAAGTTCTACAATCAATACCCACAGACATTCTTGTTTCTGCTGTCCCTCGGCACCATCTGTTCCACCTTCAGTGGGGCCTGGGTTGGAGACACAAGAGAGGCTGACCTCATCATTTCAGACTTCTATCAGGTACGTGACAAGGTCAGAACAGTTTAATAAGACCTTGAAATCCATGTTGAAATAGGTGGTACAAAGACACAGAAAGGACTGAGATTGCCTTTTGTTAGGATTGATATTTTCTATATATGAGGTTCCTCAGGCATCCATGGGGTTCCCCGCTTTTGAACTGGTTTATAAGGGAGACCCTGGGGTTTGCTGGACCTGGTAAAGGAGACCTGGGAGAATGAGTCCCCCCTCCTCCCACAAAAGTATTTTGAATTATGTCTCCCAACTGCAGGATTGGATTTAGGTAAAGCCATTGGTTAAGGAACACCCGCAATGTGCCAGTGAGGCACAGCTTCAAGTCTTTTTTTTTTTTCTTATTAACAATTTTTATTGATTTTCGCATATATATATACAGTATATATATATATATATATATATATATATGCATACAAACAGTAAATTGAAAGAGGAACACAAGAGAAAGAGGGAGCACATCAATGGTGAAATCTGCATGGTTACAAATATAATTATATCACATAGCAACAGTGGGGAGGCCATCAGAACCGTACATTTGAAGAAAGGTGGGAAGAGGTGAAATTATCCCATGGGTGCCACACTGCCTCGAACACAGCAATCGAACAAGCATGTAGAACAGTCAGGTATTCCATCTGTCTCACATCAGCAATAATTTTAAACAGAGTTGGCATCGAAGGAGGTATAGAGGATAGCCAACACATAGGAATGCTTCTTCTAGCCGCAGTCAGAATATGTGTGGTAAGTTTCCTGGCCATTTTGGGAAGACCTGGGAATGGAAGGCTCAATAAAAAGTATAGGGGCTCAAAGGGGAGAGACGTATGCAATAGCAATTGTAAAAAGGACAAAACCTCTTCCCAAAAAGGAACAATGGATCCACAGGTCCAAAAAATGTGGAAGAGGGAGCCAAAGTCTTTCCTGTCAAGTCTTTAACTGCTCAGCAAAAGTAAGACACTTCCAGGTAAGGGACAAAGTAGTAGTTCTGCTGAAGCTGTAGAGAACATTGGAGAGGTAAAACCTGTATCATGTAAAACCACTGAATCCCTGGATAGACATGAAAACAATGACTGCCCTGGCAATTCTGAGATTTGAGCCCTATATTGGTGGTAACAACATCCATGTGGTGGCTATCTTGCCAAACCGCAGAAATGTATAGGTTTGGTGGATGACAAAAAAGTTTTAAGAGAAAGAAAGAGGTACAATATCCAAAAATATAACAAGTAAAAGAAGAGCAAGTAGACTTTCCTGGACCCAAAAACTATGCAAATCATACAGTCAGGTCCATAAATATTGGGACATCGACACAATTCTAACATTTTTGGCTCTATACACCACCACAATGGATATGAAATGAAACAAATAAGATGTGCTTTAACTGCAGACTGCCCGCTTTAATTTGAGGGTATTTACATCCAAATCAGGTGAACGGTGTAGGAATTACAACAGTTTGCATATGTGCCTCCCACTTGTTAAGGGACCAAAAGTAATGGGACAGAATAATAATCATAACTCAAACTTTCACTTTTTAATACTTGGTTGCAAATCCTTTGCAGTCAATTACAGCCTGAAGTCTGGAACGCATAGACATCACCAGATGCTGGGTTTCATCCCTGGTGATGCTCTGCCAGGCCTCTACTGCAACTGTCTTCAGTTCCTGCTTGTTCTTGGGGCATTTTCCCTTCAGTTTTGTCTTCAGCAAGTGAAATGCATGCTCAATTGGATTCAGGTCAGGTGATTGACTTGGCCATTGCATAACATTCCACTTCTTTCCCTTAAAAAACTCTTTGGTTGCTTTTGCAGTCTGCTTTGGGTCATTGTCCATCTGCACTGTGAAGCGGCGTCCAATGAGTTCTGAAGCATTTGGCTGAATATGAGCAGATAATTTTGCCCGAAACACTTCAGAATTCATCTTGCTGCTTTTGTCAGCAGTCACATCATCAATAAATACAAGAGAAGCAGTTCCATTGGCAGCCATACATGCCCACGCCATGACACTACCACCACCATGCTTCACTGATGAGGTGGTATGCTTAGGATCATGAGCAGTTCCTTTCCTTCTCCATACTCTTCTCTTCCCATCACTCTGGTACAAGTTGATCTTGGTCTCATCTGTCCATAGGATGTTGTTCCAGAACTGTGAAGGCTTTTTTAGATGTCGTTTGGCAAACTCTAATCTGGCCTTCCTGTTTTTGAGGCTCACCAATGGTTTACATCTTGTGGTGAACCCTCTGTATTCACTCTGGTAAAGTTTTCTCTTGATTGTTGACTTTGACACACATTCACCTACCTCCTGGAGAGTGTTCTTGATCTGGCCAACTGTTGTGAAGGGTGTTTTCTTCACCAGGCAAAGAATTCTTCGGTCATCCACCACAGTTGTTTTCCGTGGTCTTCCGGGTCTGTTGGTGTTGCTGAGCTCACCGATGCGTTCCTTCTTTTAAGAATGTTCCAAACAGTTGTTTTGGCCACGCCTAATGTTTTTGCTATCTCTCTGATGGGTTTGTTTTGTTTTTTCAGCCTAATGATGGCTTGCTTCACTGATAGCGACAGCTCTTTGGATCTCATCTTGAGAGTTGACAGCAACAGATTCCAAATGCAAATAGCACACTTGAAATGAACTCTGGACCTTTTATCTGCTCATTGTAATTGGGATAATGAGGGAATAACACACATCTGGCCATGGAACAGCTGAAAAGCCAACTGTCCCATTATTTTTGGTCCCTTAACAAGTGGAAGGCACATATGCAAACTGTTGTAATTCCTACACCGTTCACCTGATTTGGATGTAAATACCCTCAAGTTAAAGCTGACAGTCTGCAGTTAAAGCACATCTTGTTTGTTTCATTTCAAATCCATTGTAGTGGTGTATAGAGCCAAAAATGTTAGAATTTTGTTGATGTCCCAATATTTATGGACCTGACTGTATAAACATTTTATTGAAGAAATTGAGTTTTGACATTGAATAAATCAAAAATATAAAAATTAAAACCAAAATGTTAAGTTTAATCTTCTCTACAACTTTTGCAGACCCCCCTTAAAATATTCCACATCATGTTTACATTAATTCTCAAAAGTGTGTTATGAAACTTGATTACTCCAGATATCGAGATAAGAGATGGCATAATTTTGGCAAAAAGCACAAATAGTACCTGATGATACCTAGAAATATGCATACATTACCTCCCTTTTTAAGATCTTGGCAGGTGAGACTCCTAAATCCATCTAAGTTTGACTTTGTCATCTAAGAAAAACCAAGGCATAACTTCTGGAGAAGAGAACATGGTTTTCTCCCTGTCAGTCTTGATTAGGGATTTTTGCCAATACCCTTTGTGAAGTCCAATGTACAAGTATAAGGCGCAAGCTTAGTCTTTCAATGAAGCACAGACACACAGCCCCATAATAAAACACGCACAGCACACAGTTAACCCTTTGATCGCCCCACATGTTAACCCAGCAATGGGCAAACTACGGCCCGGCGGACCTTTTAATCAGGCCCGCGGAGCGTGGCAAACATTGGCTGTCAGGATGTAGGCGGGGCAGCGTGACAAACTCCTCTCACAGTCCGCCCTGAAGACCGGAACGGCGTGGGAACACGGCGAGAGGAACGCGCGGAGCAAAGGTAAGTGAATTGACACAATATGGGGAATGAATTACTATAGGGGGGATGAATTACTATAGGGGGGATGAATTACTATATGGGGGATGAATTACTATGGGGGATGAATTACTATATGGGGGATGAATTACTATGGGGGATGAATTACTATGGGGGGTGAATTACTATATGGGGGATGAATTACTATGGGGGATGAATTACTATATGGGGGATGAATTACTATGGGGGATGAATTACTATGGGGGATGAATTACTATGGGGGATGAATTACTATATGGGGGATGTATTTTCAGTTTTAAAAATGTGGCTCTCAAAATAAATTTCAATCGTGGTTTTGGCGAGATTTGGCTCAGTTGAAAAAAAAGGTTGCCCACCACTGCCCTAGCTAATCCCCCAACTATAATGTGAGAAATTATGTATATAGCTGTATTGAACATATGTGCACAGTTCACATGTGTGGAGAAAGGAAATAAGAGTTTACCATAGAGCCAGCTACAAACTTATAAACACTGCATCTACTGGTTGAATAATATATCTAATGTAGCTGTTGCACAAAATACATGAACACGGTATTCCAACAACCCCACTCAACATCTACTCCTTATATTAGTCTCAGTTCTATAAATGTGTTTCTCATAGATTGAAAGTGTTTGCATCTCATCCCATGAATCTGGCTCAGGTTTTAATGCTGCTTGAGCAAAATTGGACAGATGTTTGGCTCCAGGCACCACAGCACTCCAAAACCACTTTTCAGGATTTAGTATTCCCACTCAGGCTCTTCTCCAAGTATAGTATGTTACCAGGACATAGAAGGTGAATCTCCCCAGGGGAAACACAGATCGCAATAACAATTTCATAGGGAATCTAACCCATGACTTGCTTCCATTGTGAGGATCTTTTAAGAGATCAATAGGAAGGATTTTCCCAACTCCAAAGCACGTGTGATGTAATATATGTATGTGTATTTCTCATGCACATACGTATAGATTTAAGTTTGTGCTTTTTCATTAGTTTGGGTGGTTTATTTGGTAATTTTGTTATCATTAAGCACATATTATTTATTTTCATTATTATTGTCACTATTTTTGATTTGAGTTATTGGATTCCACATTCACTTAAATAAGTTTGAATGTAGCGCAGCATTTATATGGTTTGTATGGTACAGTAGTTTGAAATATTATGCCATGCTTTCTGAGAATTCCCTGTGTGTTATCACCTGTATATTCAGTTCCATTGTCTATGCATAATACACTCATCATTTTACCATATTTGGTGCTTACTTGAGTCAAATACTGTTCAAGTTTCTCTGATACTTCACATTTGTCCTGTAACAGGCAAAGTGTAGTATACCTGGAGTCATGATCTATAAGTGGGAAAATACCTCTTCGTTCCTGGTGTCAATTTTTCCGATGGACCACAAAGATCTGAATTAATTAAGTCCAGAGGTTTTTTTGCTCTGCTGTTACTCTGCTTTGGAAAGGCTTTTCTTGTCATTTTTCCTTTTATACAGCTGGTTCATGTCATTGTTTGATCACATGGACTAATTTTTTTCCACTTCCGTAGTCATTCTCAGTTCATTTCTTTATTATGTCAGGACTTCTGTACTCGAATTGTCTGTGCCATGTGTGCATGCAGTTTGAATGTTTTTCCTCCTTGGAAGAATTAATCACCTCATTGCTGTTCAGATGATACAGTTCACCTGTAATTTTAGCCTTTGCAAGTAATATATCCCCTATTGTGATGGCACAACTGTCATCTTGGAAGTTCACTACATTACCTTATTTTGTGAGCTTCTTCACTGACAAAAGATTAGTTTCAAGAGCACCAATATACTGGACATTTTTCACATGTATCTTTCTGGTGACATTCTGGGAAATAGGATTCCTTTATTTCCCATTAGCTGTGGTATGTTTTTCTGTTTACTCTGCTCAGGGTGAATAAAGAAATTTCTGTCATTTGTCACATGACTCATAGTTCCTGAATCAACACACTGTGCCTGGAAAGATGAGGTGCAACTTGTGGATTGAAAGATATATTAATTATCTTAAGAAAAAATCAGTTTCTTCCTTCACACTTTTGAACTTTTGTAGTTTAGTTTATTTTTGCAATCTAGCTTTCCAGATTCTGCAATCTGCTTTTAAATTATCTTGTTTCTTGAACATAAAGCATTTACGTGTTTCTTGTTGAGTGTTACTGCTTTTACTCCTATTTTTCATCTGCAAAGCAGACTCTGTGATAGAGGCACCATCACTATTAATGCTTTTTGTTTTACATTTATATTCATCCACAAGCTTTCCCTTAACATATTTCAAAGTCAGTTCATCATCTGGACGTGCATCAAGTGTTGAGACCAGCGTTTCATAAATTTCTGGGAAACCACTAATAGTGCTGTAACATGAAAATCTTTTATTTCTTCTCCTATACCTCTTAGGCGTCCAACCATTTCCAAGGTGTGCATTATGTAATCCTCCACATCTTGGTCTTTTATCTGTTTGGTTTTTGGTTTTCTAATCAAATACGGTCTATTGCTGAGATTATCTCTTTCATGCACTTTTTGTAATCCTTCTTTAGCAGTTTCAATTTTATATACAGTATATGTATGATTTGATCATCTTCTATGCTAAGAGAGACCATGCTCAGAACTTTATGGTCTTTCTCTATCCACTCATCTGAAGGGTGTTCTGGCCTGACTTCATTCATACATTTTCATGTACCTTCACTTATTAGCAGCATTTTCATCTTGAATTTCCAAGAATGGTAGTTCTGATTTGTCAGGTTTGCAAATGAAAGCTTTGTCACAGCTGTGTTTCTGGCTATTTTCTTTTATACTTTTGCAGTCTTCTCTCTGTTGCTGTATCTGGCAGTTATTTGCTATAGTTGGCTATGACTGGGCCCATAACCTGTTAGAAATTCTATATATAGCCCTATAGAACAGAGTGCACAGTTCGCATGTGTTTATCTGCAAACAGGGGGCAGGAAATGTATTTGAGAGAAAAGGCTTAAGAGTTTACCATAGAGACATCTACAAACTTATAAACACTGCCATCTACTGGTTGAAGAATATATCTCTACTGAATACTGATGTTGCTGCACAAAATAAATGAACACTGTATTCCAACATATAAATATTCATATACTGTATATTGTGACACTGATGGGGAAATAATTAATGAAAGGTATATTTCTCCTTGCTTCCTGACTTATGTCGGAGATTGAGAAGAGAACTCCAGGCTGGGTTTTGTGTCTTGTTTTGTGTCTGAGCGGTCTGGTCTACGTATTTGCTCCTACTGGGAGGGAGTTGATCTGTGAGAGCTGTAAACTGGGACTTTGTGAGTAGTAAGGTTGCTGATATCTTGCATTTTTATTTCACTGAGGTTAACCCAGCAGATTTGTGCCTGTATTAGAGCCTGACTGACTTGGATTTATTTTTGTTTTTTGTACAACCCAAACTTTTATTAAAAAAATAATAAAAATGGCTGTGAGTCAGTTTTAAATCAAATCCTGATTTTGGAAGCCTTTCTTACAGTCACAGTGTCCTTTACCCCAAGAAAGGTCGTCCCAAATGGCACAAACCCTCATGAGGTGAATTTGATGATGCAACACTCTAATCAGACTGGAGAATGCAGGAAGAGTTGAAGGCTTTTCTTCTAGAAACTGTGGCCCAACAGCATGCTACAATAGTGCAGCAACAGATGACTCACTAGCATGCTAAAAAAAAATTGCAAATAAGAACAAACAAGTTGCCAACACACCAGAATAATAATGTGGTTATCTGACCAGGTTGGTAAAGCTACTGAGGTGGTTTAGCGCCTGACAAAAATGAATTAAGATTCCACAGCTGTGAAAATAAACCAACTTTAAGGTCTCCACTCCAGCATCTATATCCGCCATTCGGAATATTTCATTGAGGGTGCAGGTCAGGCTACGAGTTCGCCCTGACCTCATATAATCCGCAGAACAAGGAGAAAAATCTCACCAACTCTGCAGTCCCAACGTGTAATAGGTGATAGCAGTCCCAGCCTAACCCTATTCAGTCCACACACCCCCAGGACTCCACAGCTGCTGTATCTGCTGAACTCAAGGGTGTGCAAGTCCCTTTTTGGCAAAATATGACAGTGGCAGATATTGTGGAACCTATTTGGCCATGTCTAAAGAATTGTAGCCTGAGAAGGATGGCAGAGAGTACAGTGGGCAGAGCTTATTTCATCTTTTCTAACTGATGAACCCCAAAATGTTTATTTTGATCTAGAGCCTTATGCAGCTAAAGACTATGAGAAACCAGAAGTGAAAATTCTTGCATTAATGGCAGTAATCATTGCAGTCCAGGGGCAGAAAGTGCACTGCTAGATGTATAAGCCTGAGAAGCCAAAGCGCTCCTAGATGTATGATCTTATACACCTCACCAAGAAATGGTTGCAGACAGAGACTTTGTCAGTCCCTTAGGTGGCGACCATGGACTGCAATATGAAAGCACTACCTGCCACTGTGAGAAAGTGGGTACGACACACAGACCCTAAACCGGCAGACCAGTCTGTCAGAATGGTTGAGAGATACACTATGGCTAAGGAACCTCCAAGTACTCCCCTATGTGAATATGCAGCTCTCCAGAGAGAGAAAGTGTTCAAACTGCCCAGTAAAACTATTCCAGGGATTAAGGGTCTAGTGAGAAACCATGATAATTGGTGAAGAGACTGTGGGCCCAGGATCTGGAGAATGCATAAACAGGTCAGGAAAATCCACATGCCTTACTGAGGACTGGGTACAAAACCCATAAATTTGTTTTTGTTGCCATGGATTAGGACATATTGGGCAATTATTCAATGAATGAACCAATGTAATGTGATGGTCTTTTTCTGAGAATACTCATTGTACATGTCTGCAAATGCAACATGTCAAGGAGGTCAAGAGAAACAAGTTTGTTTTATCTTAGTTAATAGAAAGTCAGTCACAGCCCTGCTTGATTTGGGTAGAATTGTACTTTTAAGTAAAAGCTGATTTCATCAGTCCCTCTAAATACCACCCTAACAACTATGAGGATCATTTGCATATACTGAGACATATGGCTAAAAGACTGCTGTTTTTACGTTTGATAACCCACAGAGCTCCACAGCACGTTCAGTAGGTATAGTCCCCTCATGCATTAAGATATTATGGGGAGGGATTTTCTGCATTTTTGGAAAATTGGGAAAATACCAGGAGTATAATGCTCCCCCAGGTAAAACTGATAAGTAATAGTACAGCTTATGTACCTGTGCACAGAATCAAGACTGTGTGCATCTACACATGTGAATGTGCACATGCACATTCAGCACTGGCGTTTTGTCACCCAGTGGCCTATTTAGGGCATTACGGAATTAGGGAAAGTTGCTGAGTGGTCATCAGCACCAGTGATCCATGACCAAATCTGCTTCCTGCTTCTTCTCTGTTTTCACCTGGCTTGCCTCCTTACTCTTTCTAATTCTGATCTGTTCTGATTTCATCCTCAGCCTCTCTGATTCTGATTCCAAAAGCCTGCGTGTATACAAGATTATAATCTCCACATGGGGGGGGGCTGTATTTAACAATCAGATGCTACAGCCCTATTTAGCAACAAGAAGGTCAAGCTTCTGGTACAAAAAATGTACCTTTATCATTTGTCCATTTATAATGCGCATGTCCCCTACACCAAATCCATGGACAGACTCACCACCCTTCTCATATTTCTAGAAAATATCATCACTTCCCATATCTACCAACAAGAAAACACCCCCCCAGAAAGCATTTGCTTTGATTGTGTGAGCAGATGTGAGGTATGCAGCAGAGGGGAAGTTAGAAGAGACACCAGTTTTTATTATCCCCTATGTCCCTCCCAATTAGGCCTATGCATCGGAAACTGCTTCCAACGCTATCACACATTACTAAAATATTAGCCCACTGGTGGGCCTGGACAGTGGGGAGGAACGGACTTACTTCTCATCTTTTCTAATCTTCTGCCTGATTTTATCTCTTTTCTTTTTCTTATACATATATTTTATTTGGGTTTGTTGCATAGCCAAAATGCCAGTTGTTTGACCTTTGTTTTTAGATAGATGTCTCAGGTCGCACCTGGTAGGTCTAGATGGCATTAAATTCTATTTGTGGTTACATTCTATTCTTGCCATTGGTCTATACATGAAAATGCTTTTAATTGTCATTAAAAATTTGAGAGCACCAGAAGCTGAAAATTGGTCTAGGCAGGGAAGGGGTAAAAGTGTCCAGTATTGAGGTGGTTAAAAAAAGACATTATTATAATGTCTCTGGTGCATAACATGGCAAAATTATTTGCAGATAAAACATTTTATTTTCTCAATTTTGCATATTTTTAATTGAAACACAGAAAAAAATGTAACAAAATGAATGAAAACTACACAAATAATTCTGATGGTTAAAAAAATGGAAACAAAAAAATAATAGCTAAGGTACTAAGTTAATTAGGGCTGCTTAAGGTTAACTAAGGGATTAAATAGAAATACATTTTATTAAAAAATAAATAAATAAATGATAATGTCATATGCAGATTGAGGTCCCACCCTTGGCCTACATATACATTAAATACAAACTACAGTATAACAATACATAATTACACTGTGCAGACTATCTACAAATCTGATTTTGAAAGCTGCTCCTGCTATGTTTGACATAGCAATTCCTGGCTGTCATTTTGACAGTTGGTGATTGACAGCATTTGCGATGGAGGAGCAGCAGCAAGGGGAGAGGAAAAGGATGTAGGAGACATGTCCTAGAAACTTTGTTGATATATATTTTTTTTTTTGTTTAATAGATTTTTATTTGGTTTTAGAATATAAAATATTACCCAAAACGGTGCATAGTTTGCATAGTAACATACAAACACGATTAATTATAATATGTAGGATACATAGGAATTGAATAGTTGTTTCAGCAACAAGCATAGGATTGGTAGGTAGTTATCCTTAGTAGCCTATCAATCTGTAAGCCATGCTCTTATTGGTACAATGCTAATAGAATGAGATAGCATCCTTACTTTCTGCATGGTTTATATCCACAGCAGCTTAATTTATGTGCTACCGTGCAGAGTTTTAGCCCCTGTTCACACAGCTGCAACCTATCATGCAACTTGCGACACATAAGGTCTCATGACGACTCAAAACACATTCAGTTCAATTTGTGCTATCTTAACCGCATTCCCACAACCCTATAGCAGATATACTGCTACAGGGTGGTAGGGGTGTGCAAAATCACGTGCACATGAGCTGCCTTTCGAGACTGTGGCTGTTAATCACCGGGTCCCGGCCGGTGATTACTCGCCGACACCCAGTTATTGCCGAGCATCTCCAACGGGGAAAGGGGGGGAGAACTGTTTGTAAACAAAACAGTTCTCCTCCCTGTCAGCTCATGCACACTGCTTTGCATGACTGTACACAGCAGAGCCATACAAAGCAGTGTGCTAACAGTGAAGCACAGACACAGCCCACTATGTAAAACAGCACACAGTTAGCCCTTTGATCGCCCCACATGTTAACCCCTTAATGCCCAGTGCCATTAGTACAGTGTCAGTGCTTTTTATTAGCACTGATCACTGTATTGGTGTCACTGGGGATGTCAATGACACCAAGTCAGTTCCCTGCAGTGTCAGAATGCCCACCGCAGTCCCGCTATGAAGTCGCTGATCGCTGCCATTACTAGTAAAAATATTAAAAATCCAAGTATATAGGCCACCATTTGTAAATGCTATAACTTTCACATAAACCAATTAACTTAAACGTATTGGGATTTTTTTTTTAGTAAAAACATGTAGCAGAATATATTTTGGCCTAAATATATGGCAAAATTAAATTTTTAAAAAATGTTTACTGAACATGTTTAATACCAAAAAGTAAAAAAAAAGTTTTTTATATAGCACAAAAAAAAAACGCACAGGCGATCAAATACCACTGAAAGAAAGCTCTATTTGTGGGAAAAGAAAGATGTAAATTTAATTTGGGTGCAGCATTGCATGACCGCGCAATTAGTTAATTAGGTGTGTGTTTTTTAAGGGCAGGACAGCTGTCAGCAACACATCCAATATCATCACACTGATTGGAGTCAAGGTTGGCTCACTCCTGGCTCCAATTAGCTCTGGGAGAAGTCATTAAGCTAGGGCCTCACATACTTTTTCCTCCCTGCACTGTGAATGTTTACATGTTATGTACAATTAAACCATGGCAACATCTAATATTTGTGTAGTATTATGTTCAGCAGACTGTGTTCTTCTATTGTTGTGACTTAGATGACGTTCAGAGCACATTTTATGCCCAATTCATGCAAAACTCCACGTAATCCCAAGGGGTTCACATACTTTTTCTTGCAACTGTATATAAGCAATCATTTCTCCTTCTCTCTGGCTGCATTCTAGCAGCCATTGAGAAATACTGTGAGAGCTGTGATTAGTCACAGCTTGACACATGGTATAAGGTTATTGTAAATAGCCTTGTACCATGTGAGCTCTGTGATCATTCACAGATTTCACTAGAAGTAAGCAATGATGTCAGTAGTGACATCTTGCTTACTACTATTCATGTGATCGCTGATTGGCCAAATCAGGGATCACATGATTCAGGACCTCACACCAGATTGCGGTGCCGTACGCTCCCAGGGAGTGCGCACTGGCAGTTCATGCGAGGGCCGTTTATAAACGGCAACCTGCTTTGGCGCTGCTCCTGTCCAGTCGTGTATGTACATGGGCCAGACGGAAAGTGGTTAAAGTTTAATTGAAGTCAGAAAAATCAGTTTTCGCTCAGATAGCCCTCATTTTCACAGTTCCACCACTATTATCCTGTTATGGCAGTTGCACAGTTTTTGTAAATATGACTATACAGTCCCATGGGCACCAACATTTGACTACATTGTCCAGTGCACTCTAAAGCTACCAAGTTATCTTTTTAGTAAAAAAAATAAATAACCCAAATAAGTTTATAACCAAAATTTATAATTTAAAAAAAAATCTTTTTACATTTTTTTTTATATTTATGGGGGTTTTTTTGTTTTTGTTTTTTTTTAACATACTGTCACCACAGTGACACTGTACTACTTGTGGGGAGTGATGAAGATTTTTTTTTTTTTTTACACTGACTGCTTTTACCCCCATAAAGGCTGTAAAAGCAATTATTTCTCCTTCTCTCTGACAGCATTCTGACAGCATTCTTGCAGCCATTGAGAAAACTGCGAGAGCTGTGATTGGTCACAGCTTGTCACATGGTACAAGGCTGTTGTGAATATCCTTGTACCATGTGACCTCTGTGATAATTCACAGATTTCACTAGTAATAGGCAATGATGTCAGGAAGTGACATCTTGCTTACTACTATTCATGTGATCATTGATTGTCCAATCAGTGATCACATGATCAGGACCTCACACAGAGATCCCATACAGCGATTGGTGTTTCACTGTGTCCGGAGCAGGGAGCGTGCACAGGCTGTAAATGTGACCGCCGTTTATGAACGGCAACCCGCTCCTGCACTGCTCCCATCTGGCCGTATATGTACATGGGTCGAACGGGAATTGGTTAAAAAAAAATTATGTAATTATTCTTTGTTTAAAGTGTTACTAAACCCAGGACCCTGCATTCACTATATCTGGTCTCCCACAGTACACAGAACATGGAAGTGCAATTATTTTAGTAAATATAAACTGCTAAATACCTTTTCTCATCAGCAGTTAGAGCAGTCTTGTGACTTCTATCAGTGTCCAGCAGAGCACTGGTTAAAGCTTGTAGGAGGAATTTTCATTCTGCTGTAGGAGGATGCAGAACCCCTGACTCTCTGTCTGGACAGTGCTGATTGGCCCTGTGCTGATCACATGCATCCTCCCAAGAAAAAAAAAACTCTAGTAATACACATCAAACTGAGCATGTGCAGCTTGCCCCCGAGCCTCTATTCTATCAGGAGATATTTAGGAGACACTGGAAAAAGGGGAGGATCAGAGCAGACAGGATCAAACAGCCTTTTTACACAATGTGGAGGATTAACACCTTGGGTTCCACAGTGAGTGTAACAAGCATGCTTTACTGCATATACAGACTGATTTTACTGTTTTGGGTTTAGTAACACTTTAAATTCATTATCCTTCATTTACATTTATTCTTCGTAATCTTCTAAGCTGCCCCATGTGACACTCCTGCAGTCTTGTTGGGCGGCAGAACCGTGAGTGCAGTACTTGTACTTCTTGTCCGCATAATGTGGGAAAGTGGGAAGCCTCATAGTTGTCATTCACTGCATGCGCTGCTAGTAATAGGGAGTCATGTCAGAGATAGAGCTCTGCAGTCACTTTTGCAGCAGTTGTTTTCTTATCCCGGGTCACAATCCTGTGCAATGTCCTTTTGTCTCTTTCGGTCAGTTGACCATGTGGACACGCTGATGCTTATCAGACGACATTTTCCTGGAAACTATATATGCCGTCAATACCTTTTTATACTGTACCTTGCAACACGGAAAATAAATTGTCAGCTTCAGTCACAAAGGCACCAGCTATACAGGCACCAATGATCTGCCCCCTTGAAATAAGATTGTTCTATCTACCCCATAGGGACTGTCACATATATCTTATTATTTTTGCACCTTACCTTTGCCACTGGTTTACTATTGAGCACTTTATTCACTGTTCATCATTGCTTTTTATGTGTTATTTGTACACAATTTGTATACTATTTTGTTTTCACCTTAGCGCAACACTAGATATTTATTTTAATTTCTCCACATTCCTACTTTGAAGCTTCGTAAGTTCTGACATGACTCTGTATTACTGGCAGCACAAGCAGTGAATGACAAAAGTGAGGTTTCCCACCTGTTAGCTAGGTGTCTCATCACACAGCGGAAGCAAAAGAATGTTACATCACTTCCGCCTTCAATGAGAAACATGCCATCAGTTTCACACTTGCAAATAATGTAGTGTTTCCATATTTTTGTCTAACCCCTGTATACAAGAATGCAAACTTCTTTAGGCCATCAACCATATCCACAAATATTGCACCCCCGTGGGTGCAGTGCAGTGTACATGCAGCTTTCCTGCAGGTTTGCTGCTCTTAACCACAGATGTATATTATATCCTGTGGTTTTGGGTATTTGAATTTGCCAACTTTCCCACTTTGAAGCTCAGTAAGTTCTGACATGACTCCGTATTACTAGCAGCACACAATGAATGACGAAAGTGAGGCTTCCCACCTGTTAGCTAGGTGCAGGGGCGTCCCTAGGTAGGTTCGGGGGGCGCCTCACCGGGTGACACCTTTTGCATGGGGTGACACCAGACCCGCTCCACTGACCGAGGGCCTGGGGTCACTACAGGGCCTCATGAGAGGCTCAGTCCGTCCCTGTATGTGTCACTGCTGAAATAAGCAAGCATTGAGGGAACGGACAGTGAGGCAGGCACTCCGGACACCTCTCCTCCTCAGAGTTTCAGCAGAGGGGTGAGTCCACATCCCTGCCACGGGTGCTGAAGTCGGGGAGCTGGAGGGGCGGGCAGACTATGCAGCTGGTCAATGTGTAATTCCCCGACCCTGGTGACAGCACTGCAGCTTCATGTAGTAGGTAGAGGGGAGAGAGAGAGGGGGGGAGAAAGAGGGCAGAGAGAGAGGGCAGAGAGAGAGGGGGAGAGAGAGAGGGGGGGAGAAAGAGGGGAGAGAGAGGGGAGAGAGAGAGGGGGGGAGAAAGAGGGCAGAGAGAGTGGGGGAAGAAAGAGGGTAGAGAGAGAGAGGGCAGAGATAGAGGGGGTATCACCAACTGTTCTGGCATCGGGTGACACCAACCCTAGGGACGCCCCTGGTTAATCCCATATAGGTTGCAAGCCGAGGATCCCCGCAGGATGGATCAGATCTGCAGATTGGGGAGGATAATGGATCGGACTCCGATCCATTATACTCAATCCGCAGATCCGTTCCATCCTGCGGGGATCATCGGAGGGGTGACACCAAGTGTTACCGCACCGGGTGACACCAACCCTAGGGACGCCCCTGGCTAAGTGTCTCATCACACAGCGGAAGCAAAAGAATGTTACATCACTTCCACTTTCAATGAGAAACATGTCATCACTTTCACACCTGCAAATCATGTAGTGTTTCCATATTTTTGTCTAACCCCTGTATATAAGGATGCAAACTTCTTTAGGCCATCAACCATATCTACAAATATTGCACCACTTCTGCTATTATGTAAGCCATCCTAAATTTGTAAATGAGGTCATTCAAATATGCGTTGACACAAGCGAGCTTATTAAATTGTATTATAGTGTTCTAGATACTGGATACTTTGTGTGCAGTTTTAATATGTGTAATAATGGCAATTACAAAGCTAATGCAAAAAGTAGTATTACCATAAAAAATTTTAGCTAACGCGAACAGTTAAATTAATTTCCATTTATGCATTGCATACAAAATAACTGATAGTAACAATAAAAGCTGTGAATTTAAATTAAGCAATTTTTGGTTTCGGGATTGTTTCCAGACCTTTCATCTTTATGGAGTACCATTAACTGTTAATTAAGAGACCTTATATTATCAGCCTAAACAATACCAGGCACATTTATATATTCTAAATTAATAATGTAATAGTTTTGAAACAATGTAGGGATTTCAAATGCCCTTGTCAGAAAGTTGAGAAGCAACGTGCTCAAATTTCTTTACCAAATAATTTGATTATGGGGATTTGATTTCCCCTGGCCCAGCTTGTTGCACAATTCTAAACTCTTTGTGAAGAAACATAACCCTTCTGGCAACCATGGTATCCTGTTGTCTGCCAAGAGAGATGCGATTGAGAAGCTGCGGTGCTACAAAAAACGCATGCACTCATAACTGTTAAGTTAGAGAAAAAACAGCCAGAAGAAGAATACAGAAAAGGTTCAGAAACAGTAAAGGCCCATTCACACCGATGCTTTGTTGCAGGGGTTAGCAACCCGTAGATGGCGATCTACCAGTGGTAGGTGATTGGTAGATCATGATTTGGGCTTGCTGACCCGCCATTCCAAAGCATCAGAGTGCAATGCAGAGGGAATACTTGTAATGTTGGGGCTATAGTAGGGAGCAAGAGTCACATAAGCCAATGTCTCCTCTGTAGTACTGGCTCCTGTCCCAGTGATATCAACTGCACTCCACCTCTTATCCTGGCTAGCAGTCTCCAGAGTGGTGCCAGCAGCAGGAAAGAAGAGATATTCAGGTCAGTGTGAAGCAATACACTGGGCATGATAGCATAGGGCTGCTTTCACAGTGATGTGTGGTGGTTTATCCACACCACGGGTGGAGCAGTGTACCTGCAGCTTTCCTGCTCTTACCATAGATGTATATTATATCCTGTGGTTTTGGTGCACTTTCTGAAAGTGCACTACACCCACAGGCAGGGCTGCTGTTAGAAACCACGGGGCCCCATACAACCAACCTGACAGGCCCCCTCCCCACAAAAAGAACTGCTTACTATGCTTCTGATATGAATGAACATAGTGAGTGATTGGGACCGATCACTCATTGTTTTCATTCAGGAACAAAAGGGTCTGGTAAATGTGACATATTTATCAGACCCTTCCCGCACTCTACATCCTGCAGGATCCAATTGTGTGCTTGCAGCTGCCAGTGGGTAGGAGAAGAGAGAAGCTGGCAGCACTGCAGGGGTGGGAGCACACAGGGGGCCTAGGCAGCAAGGTGAAACAAATGGTGCACAAGGAGAGTGATGGGTGCGGGGGGAGGGACAATTACTGGAACCAATCCCCTGCATGGCTATTTCTTTCTGCTGATGCAGAAAAGGCCATACAGGGGATTGGTTCAAGTAATTGCCCCCCCCCCCCCCACGAGCGGATCACAATCCCTGCCCATATCTGATAGTCCGTGCTGGACTGGGCCCCTTACCCCCTTATCCACGGCCCTGCCCGCAGGATATAATAGAAGTCTATAGCAAAGCGCAGCTAACCCAGAAAAGTTGCAGATGCATCCGCAGTGCAGGTAAATCGCAGCCCATCATTGTGAAAGCAAACTTATCCTGGGCTCAGAACAGTAAAGGTTCATTTGCAGTTTGGGGGGTGGTAAAATCCCATAGTTAAGATGTGTTTTTAGCACCCCCGTCCCAACAGCACCCCCTTTAGCTGCAATAGCCAGAGGAGTACATGTCACAGCTGAAGCAGGAGTTATACAGCTTGTCATGGTTGATGGATGTAGCACCTGCCAAGCATAACCCTTTCAAGTAAATGAGGCTGCTCTGCAAGTGTCCTGCTGCAACCTTGTGCAGTACAGCAAATAAGGGGTTAAAGCAGGCAGGGCTGTGTTGCTTTCTTACCACCTGCTTTAACCCCTTGGACCCCACAGAAACATGTTTTTGCGGGGTGCTTGCAGAGTGGCCCCATTTACTTGAATGGGTCGCTATTGACAGGCGGTAACACCCACCAAAAGTAAAACGAGGTTTAATTCCTGCTGCAGCATGTGTACACCTTTTGCTACTGCCTCAGCAGCTAAAAGGGGTAGGGGTTGGGGAGGTAAAACCGCAACTCAACTTCAGGGTTTTACCACTCCCCAACTTTATGTGTGAACGAGCCCTAAGAGTGCCGCTGCCGAATGCAACTTAGGGCTCATTCAAAAGTGCAGCGGGCTCTTCTATTCCTCTGAAAAGTGATCCAAGTGTGTTTGACAGGTGGTGAGGATACAATATGTTGCCTCCTCACCACCAATTGAATTGCGACAGAGTAGTGGGGCAACTAGAGGTTTAAATCGGGGGTGAGGAGGCAACACTGGGCAACATGATCTTTGGTGATCTTTGACTGTTGGTCAACTAGATTTCCACCTCTCTAAGCTTGCCTACCCCTGCTTTATTGTAACATGCATATTACTGCAGGTTACCACAACATATGTTTACACACAATTGAGGGAATTCAATAAAGCCTTAAAGACATTTTTTGGGCTCTATGGCCCTTTATAACGGCCTGAGCCAGTAAAAAATCCCTGCTGCCCATTTCTGTAGCTTTACCAACTTATGCCGAAGATTCAGGTATATCTTAATAATTCTGCTTTTACATAGTTGCTCTATTAATGCACCAAATCGGAAAATAATTATTTTCTCATAGATAACAAAACTGAAGGTAATTAAGAACAACTATAAGTTGGTGTACAGAGGCAGGCAGTGTGCCTGTCTCTGTACCCCATCTAGCAGGTGCCATGTTTTTCACCGCTGGCACCCCAGCACACTACTACAGTAACAGGTAACACACTCACACTGAATCCCACCATAATGCACAAGCCATACACTGCATTACAAATAGGTCGTACCTGTGTTTGTGCATTAAGATGTGGTGTAAACTCATTCAAAATGATTAGGCTGCCGTAACGGGGCGTACACTATCAATTGGTATTTCCAGACATGCATTAACACAACCTATAGAGTAAATGGATCATAAAGCCAAAACAGTGGGCAAGGTAAAGAAATTTTTCTGTAAATGTAACCTACTTTCTAATAAAACAACATTGACTGACAGCTCAGCATCCTTGGAGGTAAGTACAGCAGGGACCAGGGGGATGGGCAGGGTGTACGCTGTTAGTTCACCTCTACATTTTTTTCTGTAAAGGTCAACTAACACTATAAGTAATTGGTGTGTATGGATTATTTTTGGAAAATAAGAACATAGTTTGGTGAGGTTTTTTAATTGTTCATTTTTAGTTTTCAGGTCAGGAAGAAATCAGTCTAGTCAGAGAACCATACACGATAAACAACGTATCCATTGAAGAATTGTGCACACACTATTACTATTTGAAACACATAGTATCAGTTGAGTATAAAGCTTGCTGCCCCAAATACATAAAAGGGAGCAATCACATCTAGAAGCATGACAACCATAGGTACCAGCACTAACTGGTTGAAATGTCTCCTGCATAGGCATTAGGGCTAGTTTCACATCTAGCGGCTCTGCAGGCTGCGGTTTGTGGGGGAATGGCAGCCCATTTATTTGAATGGGCTGCCATGCCTCATGAAATGCAGGGGAAAAGCCCCGCAGCATTTAAATAATTACAGCCCACAAGGGAACCGCAAGTGCATTGTGGTTCCCAGTGCGGGAGTTGTTTCCAGTGCATGCGGCATGCCATTAGGATCCTCTCCTCTTACTTCTTCTCACTCACCTTTCCTGTTCTGGTTTTCCTCATTTCCTTTTTTTCTTGTTTTAGGCTAGGTTCACATCTGTGTGGGTGATTACCGCTGCGGGACTACACCTGGTACAACCACCCGCACAGAAAAACGCAGCAGATGTATGCATCTGGTTGAAGCTGAGGGAAAAAGTGGGGTCCCAGAATGGAAATCATCTGCACAGATGTGAACCTAGCCTAAAACATGAAAAATTAAATGATGAAAACCAGAACAGGAAAGGTGAGTAAGAAGAAGAGTAAAGAGAGGGGAGTAGGTTAGGAAGACAGAGAAAATGTGTGTAAACTGAGTCAAGCGAAACCCTAACAGCCCAACTGGAGTCCCTGGGAGCTCTAACGTACTATACATGGAGTACTGGTCATGCTTGCAAGCCCAGAATATCTCAGTATTCAGAGGAACAGGTAAACTTGGTCCAGAAGAATTATGTTTTACGGAAACAATCTTCCATATAGTTAGCCAAGGCCATGAGTTCTTCCATTAACTTAATGTCATTAATTTTGGCAAACCGTAGACTAATGGGAGGAGCAACGGATAGTTTCCAGAATAATGGAATTCAATGCCTCATTGAGTAAGTGCAACAATAGAGAACACTTGCAGCTCTTTAACAACACAGGAGTTAGGTGGAGGAGAAAAGCAGCAGAGTTTGCTGGCAGTTGGATGTCTGTTAATTTCAAGATCCAATATTTAACCTTCACCCAAAAGTCCATGAGACCTGAGCAAGACCAGAAAACGTGACGTGTGAAGCCTTCCTCTTCCCAACAACTCCAGCACAACAAGGAGCTCTGTGGGAATAGTTTACTGTATGTAAGGCCCTGGGAACCCTATACAACCTAGATAGAATTTTGTTCCGTCTCCTGACTTTTACTCATGATCGATGCTCTGTGGGTCATTTGTATTATCCAGTGTCTTTGTTGCTTGGTGTAGGTGGTTTGTAGGTCATATGTCATATTCCCATTTAGCAAGGTACTTCAGGGGTGGAGAGTTAAGTGGGTAGGAGGATAGGTTTTACTCTGAGAGGCCACGTGGGATCACCTCTTTGGATAAGCACACTGTTTCAAAGGGGTGGAAAATGACAAAACTCTTCCCCAATTTTAGATCACAAAGTGACGTAATTGCAACATTTTCCACAAGGTAAGAAAGGGCTTGATCATAGCTTGAATGTCTGGCATCAATAGCCAGTGACCCTTATTAAAGAAATGCATCACTCAAAAGCCACGTTCTCAAAGAGTGGAAAAGAGTTATCTGTCTTGCAGACCTGGAGAAAGTTTAATGTCATTTTAACTGTATAAATTATCACTAACCTCCAGGGGTGGACTGACAACTCATGGGGCCCCCGGGTAATAGGGGATCATGGGGCCCCTGTGTCCTTGCCCAAACTCAAAAAAGCCTATGAAAAAGGTACCAGGGGCATCTCATGGGGCCCCCTACTGACCCTGGGCCCTAGGGCAGTGCCCGGGTTTCCAAATGATCAGTCCGCCCCTTCTAACCTCCATTCTTACACCACAAATCAGTAAGGAATCTGTCTGCAGAAAAAATTTAATTAGATTTCTGGCACTACGATTTTCGTGCCAGAGTTTAGTCCTTTGGCACTGACCATTCATTACAATCTTTTGGACATTGATTAGTTGATTAATACTAGGGGTCAGGTTCAGGATTAGATTAGATTAGATTAGATTAGATTAGATTAGATTAGATTAGGGTTTTGGTCATAGGTTGGGAGTTAAGGTTTAAAATTAGGTTCAGGGAGTTTTTTTCCTGTTAAATGATAGATAACATTTGGGTTGAGATTAAAGTGTTACTAAGCCGGTCATGACGTCCTTCTTCTATTATTTTTTGTTTTAGGTTGTTTCTTTTTGTATTGTCCCATTTTGTGGTGATGGCTAACTGTGGTCTTTACCTAAATGTCTAAGTATGTGCCATTTTTGCAATAAAGCATAATTTTTGATGACTTCCTATGTATCGCTTTCTGTCCATAATGTAACCGCTTTCTCTTTGTGAATTCTTTTTCACTGCTTTTTTTGCTGTCTGGGCACATTAAATACGTCCAGAGATACCAGTTATTATAAAACGGCCTCAATCTCCTTTGTAGTTATTTAAAGTGTTACTAAATCCACAACAGTAAAAATCAGCCTGTATATGCAGTAACGCATGCTTGTTATACTCACTCTGGAACCTAAGGGGTTAATCCTCTGCATTGTGTAAAAAGGCTGTTTGATCCTTTATTCTCTGTTCCTCCCCTTGTTCAAGAGACCACCGCTTATTTCCAGACTGAACCGTACGCATGCACATTCTCAGTTTGCTGTGTATTGCTAGAGAGGTTTTTTTTTTCTTGGGAGAGTGCATGTGATCAGCACAGGGCCAATCAGCACTGTCCAGACAGAGGGTCAGGGGTCCTGCATCCTCCTAGAGCATAAAGAAAACTCCTCCTACAAATTTAAGCTAGTGCTGGGCTGGACATTGATAGAAGTTACAAGACTGCTCTAACTTCTGATGAGAAAAGGTATTTAGCAGTTTATATTTACTAAAATAATTGCACTCCCATGTTGTGTGTACTGTGAGAGACCAGATATAGTGACTGCAGGGTCCTGGGTTTAGTAACACTAAGGAAAAGGATTTGTTTTCTTTTAAGTCAGCTTTATACATTGCATAGGACTTTAGTATACTTTTTATGTAGATTCAAATCTTTGTGTTCTGAAGGAACTTCTGTTTATTTCACCATGTGCTTTCATAAGGTGGTCATAGATTGATCATTAGGTCGACTTCAGTTGAAGGAACAATTTGGAAAACGTTTGTCGGCCCAGTGTGGGGTGGAGGAATCTGCCTAAAAGGATCCATCTTTGGCCAACTTTAGGCAAATTTGTGAATTGGTTGATCAGCCTTCATTATATCCATGTGACAGCACAGATCATAAGGATCATGTGGTATAGTTTGGTTGGTGGGGACACCCAGAGCACCTAGCAAGATATGCAGAGCATGTTCCCAGCAAAGCCCCTACTTTGCACTTCAAAATCAGTACTGATTATAATGAGACTTTACTTAATAATATCTCTCCCATATTCTGAAACACATCTGACACATTTGTAGTCTTATCTTCTCCTCTCTGTGTAACCAGGCTTTTGAAGTAAATGTTATAACTGTGCATTGCAAGGTATTGGAATTATTACATTTTCCTGACTTGTAGTCTTGAATTTGAATACACACATTTGTCTCAGAAACCAGGATGAGACTTTACAATTTAATAAAAGCAGATGCTGGGTCTGCTATCTCGTCTGAACCAAGCTTTGGTTGATCATCCCCCGCTGTGAAGACATCCTAATCAAGCCTTTAGCTCCGTTGTGTTAAAAACATTCATGGGAACCAGATTTATGATTCAGACTTAACTCATTTATAGCTTGACCATCACATGGACTTTAAAGGCTCAAGAGATTAAAGTTGACTTAATGTAAAAAATATATTAGATGTTAAGTGCATGCTAAGAAATCTGAAATTGTATTGCCTTAATTTGCTTTCCTCTCCAAAAGTCCTGGAACTATTCCTGGTAACCCTCAACTCTCTGGATTGAAATGCTGACTAAGGAGATAAAACAATCATGTATATACTAGGGTTTGTGCAATTCTTGTTTGTGTTCACAAATGTCTGCCACAGATCACTTTCTAATTTTATGCAAAGTTTCAGTGTGATCTTTAGGATAATCACTGGGAGGGGGTTCCAAGGAATGTTTCCTCCTACTTGCAGCAAACTAATGTTCATCATCTCATCCTGGGCTTGGCTGGAGCTCCAGAATTGTTCCCCGAAGTTTATCTAAACCCAAGAGCAAAATGTTAATACATTGCAGCTTACAAGCTCTTTGACTTGATGGCTGTATAAGTTTTCTTTATTCTACATTTTCTGTAGATATAGATAAATGCCTGTTGATCTTGTCAGAAATTAAAGGAGAAGTTTGAGATTAACAAACTTCTAGTTAACAAACTACCGAGGAAGCCTGTTGAATGGAGGTGTATAAGGGTGGAGCCATTTCAGTGACAACATATGGTGGTCATCTTGTGGTCAGGTAAGTCTATGGTGAAAGGAGATGCAACCATAGTATTGTATAATGCAATTTCCATAGCACTTTGTGTGCACAATTTTGTGAATGTCCATTCATCTGAGGGTTTGATTAAAATGTTTTAAATGTATGGAAAGCAAACTTCTTTTGCATGAGTAATTGCTTCTATATGGTGAGATTGGAG